>NC_135959.1:23852145-24505270 GCF_053455715.1 Rhinoraja longicauda
GACTGAACCTCTGCCAAAACGGTACACGATAGCACGATAATTTTAGGCCCACCTTACTCAGCATCGTCACTTTAATGGTAAAAATGGTACTTTTATTGAAATTGGTGTTATATTTTAAAAGTTATTCCCATGTTAATGTTTTTAAAAACCCGTGCATGCGCAGTTGGGGGAGGGGTGATCCTTACGTAAGATGGCCGCCAGACCAGCGCCTACACTTATGTAAGATGGCCGCCAGGTGACTGCGCGTGCGCAGTTGAGGGGAGGGTCGCCATTTTCGTTCTGCTCCCACTTCGCGCAAGATGCCCGTTTGGTTTCACGGCCCAAGTGGGGGGAGCGTCACCGCTGCCATTCCCGCTCCTGCTCCCGCTCCAAAACCCGGGCGTCTCCACCATGGCCGCCGCTCCCGCTGCCGCTCTAAACCCAGGTCGTCTCCATCGCTGCCGCCTCGCTGAGCCCCGGAGCCGCGCCATCACTGCTGCCACTGCTCCAAACCCCGGGCGGCTCCTTCACTACAGGGCCCCGGAGTTCCCGCCCCGCCATCGCCGCTGCCGGCGCTGCTCCAAACCACGGCCAGGCGTCTCCATTGTGCCCGCCGGTCCCCCCCCGGAGCCCCGCCCCGCCCCGCCATCATCGCAGCCGCTGCTCCCGCTCCAAACCCCAGCCGGGCGGCTCCATAATGGCTGCCGCTCCACCCCGCCACGCCCCCAGGTTCCTGCTGAACCATTGCGTCTCCACCGCCGCCGCCGCTGCTGCTTCTTCTGCCCGCTCTAAATCCCAGGCGTCTCCATCACAGCCTTCGTCGACAGCTCTCGCTCAGCTCCACCGCTCCTGCTGCCGCACTCAGCCACAATGTCTCCTTCACCGCTCAGCCCCGCTGAGGCACCGCCGCCGCCGAGCAGTTAAAGGTCAGACTAATTAGACCAAGCGGACCCGCTGGGCCCAAACCCCTCCCGCATTCGCGCAGCGCCCGACCCACCTCTTGCCTCCTCTCCTCTACCCCCTTCCTCTCCCCCTTTCCTCTCCCCCTTTCCTCTCCCCCTCTCCTCTCCCCCTCTCCTCTCCCCCTCTCCTCTCCCCCCTCTCCTCTCCCCCCTCTCCTCTCCCCCTCTCCTCTCCCCCTCTCCTCTCCCCCTCTCCTCTCCCCCTCTCCTCTCCCCCCCTCTCCTCTCCCCCCTCCTCTCCCCCTCTCCTTTCTCCCCTCCTCTCCCCCTCTCCTCTCCCACCCTCTCCTCCCCCCCTCTCCCCCCCCCTCTCCCCCCCTCTCCTCCTCCCCTCTCCTCTCTCCTCTCCCCCCTCTCCTCCCTCTCCTCTCCCCCTCTCCTCTCCCCCCTCTCCTCTCCCCCCCTCTCCTCTCCCCCCCTCTCCCCCCCCTCTCCTCCCCCCCCTCTCCACCTCTTGAAAACATCCAGTGAGTTGGCCGCCACTGCCTTCGGTGGCAGAGAATTCCACAGTGCACTTCCTGGAGTCTGAATGGCCTCCTTCAATGCCTTGAATTCCAGCAATTACTTACGGCAATCAGCCTTTCAGCTATATTTTGAGCGACCTGGTAGGTTGGTCTAATAGCTGAAGACTGCATCCATGGATCCATGCCAAGAAAGAGCATATTCTAAACGAAAGCAAATATCTCCTCCCTCCCATTATAATTCATCTTTAACACAAACTAGCCTGCTGAGCAATGTCATCTTCATCCTCCACATCGGAGGAATACCCTTTGGAATATTCTTTCTCCAATATTAATCCTCGGTAAATCCGTAGTCAAATTAGGAGACTTCAAAATTAAACTGTACCAAGATCAGCATGGCAAAGCTCATGAAAACGCTATGCTTTGACATTCTTCCCAAAATTTCAAGGGGTCCGCGTTAAATGCTGACTTCCTGACACTTGAAAAAAAAACGAGTGCTTGACCTGGAAGTGCAACGTCGGGAAGTTGCATGTTGATCACCTCTCGCCTGACAGCCTGTCAGCCTTCAGGGCACATCGTTGGACTCTGCACCCAGCAAGGAGTCTCACTCAGCAAAGCCTGGGTGAGAACATTGGGCTTGGAGGTCAGCTTGCCAGCCTCACTGACCTGTCTTCCTGTTGTGAAGTTCCCTGCTGTTGATGTGCGCTGACTGAATTTATCCTCTGCTGGCAAACCTGCTGAGATTGGCAACTCACTTTCTTTGAAAAATGCAACTACACGTATCAGCTGATAACGCTGATCTGACCTGGATCGTTTGCTTCTCAGTGCCTACATTAAGGATATATTCCTTGGATACCTAATTGCTTATTTGAAGCTTGAACCTCTCAGAAACATGAACACATGCTAAGTGGTGCTATTATATGGGGGCACCACTTTACATTAGGTGCCTTCGGATCAAAGCCTCCCCGGTTTTAAACCTTAAACGGTTTTGAAAGGTTCATACATCTCAATATGAAATTCCCTCTTACTTTATCCATTACACCCACATGGAAATTTAATCACAACAGTAGACAGCAACCAACGATTTAGGCAGGAACCATTTTCAAAGGTCAAAGGTTTCATAGGTATCAAAGGTCTGTTTATTGTCACATGTACCACTTAAGGTACAGTGAAACTCGATTACCATACAGCCATACTAAAAAAAGCAACAAGACACACAACTACATAAAGGTTAACATAAACACCCACCACAGTGGATTCCCCACATTCCTCACTGTGATGGAAGGCAATAAAGTCTAATCTACTTCCCTTTCTATTCTTCCGCAGTCGGGGGAGTCGAACCATCCGCAATTGGGCAATCGAAGCTTCCGCATCCGGTGATCGAAGCTCCTGCATCGGAGCGATCGAATCTCCCGCGATCAGGGCGGTCGAAGCTACTGCAGCTCAGAGCTCCCAAAGTCGGTCCCTAACCAGGGACCACAAGCTCCACAATGTTAAAGTCCTCACGCTCCCGCGGTTAGAGCTTCTGAGGTCGATCCCTGGCAGGGACTGCCAGCTCCATGATGTTAAATCCGCAGGCTCCCACGGTTGGAGCTCCCAACGTCGGTCCCCTGCAAGAGGCTGCCAACTTCCTGATGTTAGGCTGCAGTGCAGACGGAGATACGATACGGAAAAAGTCGCATTTCCGTCGAAGTAAGAGATTTTAAAAAAAAATCCCAACCCCACCCCCCACACAAAACAAGCTAAAGAAAACTAAAACACACATTTAACACATACTATAAAACAACAAAGAAGGAAAAAGGAGACAGGCCATTGGCAAGACAGCCATTGCGGTGCCACCCAGTGAACCATTTTAATTGACTTTTTGGCCTAGACCTCCTCAAAACCTTGAGAAATAAATCGTGAGACACAAGGGATGGCAGATGGAATCTGGAGGAAAAACCAAATTAATGGAGAACTCAATGGGTCAGGCAACATCTGTGGAGGGAAACGGACAGTGAATGTTTTGGGTCGAGACCCTCCATCAAGACTCATAAGTCCAGATGGAAGGACTGTCCATTTCCCTCACCAGATGCTGTGTGATCTGCTGAGTTCCTCCAGCAGATTGAAGAAAAATCTTGTATTTATGTAACACCCTTGGGAAATTCTGAAACACAGACAATTGCACTATCTTATTATATCTTGGGCAAACTAAATGGGTTGGACTCATGATAGGTAGATCTGTCCGTTCACTCTAATTGGAGATCTGCCCCTTCTCACTCTGGGTGCCTAGCATGCAAACTGCGCTGGCCTTCGGCTTATCAAATTAGTTCCGTTTAGTTTAGTTTAGTTTAGTTTAGTTTAGTTTAGTTTAGTTTAGTTTAGTTTAGTTTAGTTTAGTTTAGTTTAGTTTAGTTTAGTTTAGTTTAGTTTAGTTTAGTTTAGTTTAGTTTAGTTTAGTTTAGTTTAGAGATACAATGAGGAAACAGGCCCTTCGGCCCACCGAGTGTACACCAATATCAATCATCCATACACTAGTTCTATCTTATCCTACTTTTGCATTCTACACACTAGGGGCAATTTACAGAAGCCAATTAACTTACAGCCTGCACATCTTTGAAAAATGGGAGGAAACTGGAGCACCAAGAGAAAACCCATGCAGTAACAGGGAGAACGTACACAGACAGACCCATAGTCAGAACTGAAACCTGGCCACTGGTGTTGTGAGGCAGCAGCTCTACCACTATGCCATTCTGCAATGCTACAAATCTATTTAAGTGACAGTTGAGAGAATAATATTGACAAGTTGAAAGGAAGAAATCCCTTTATTCTCCCACAAAGAATATCTCAGGTTTTTCTATGCCCTTGGCTTGATTTCCCAATGGGAAATAACTCCTTCCAAAGATCACCACTCCCTCAGCAGTGAACTCCTTCATCAATCAATACACATATGCTGAAATCTCTGGAGCATTTCTCACTCAACCTCCATATCAAAGCTGAGAATGTCACAAACTTAAAACACTTGTGCAGAAGTGCTGTCCCTTCTCGTTATCCCTAACCTAATGGAAATCCAAGGCAGTTCTTTATCAGGTTGAATCCCGTCCTTCGTCATGTCCACAATCTGGGCCATGTCCTCTTTTAGTTTAGTTTGGAGATATAGTGCGGAAAAAGGCCCTTTGGCCCACCAGGTCCGTGCCAGGCAGCGGACCTCATACACTAACACTGTCCTACACACTATGGTCAATTTATAATGTTACCAAAGCCAATTAACCTACAAACCTGTTCTTGCTTCTGTTGTTGGGCAGGTGGTAAAGAAGCCTGAAGTCCCACACCATCAAGTTCAGGAACAGCTATTTTCCTACAGCAACCTGCACAACTCTAACTCTACACCAATAATTGAATACTAAATTCCACTTCTTGCATGAACATGGATTTATGTATTTTTGCTCTAATGTCTAATTTTTTGCTGTCTTTTTTTTCTCTCTTTTATGGATTTTTAAAATGTATAATTTATGTTTTCAGGTGTTGCCTGTGAAGCTGCTATAAGCAAGATTTTCATTATTCCTGTACCTCACTGTACTTGTGCATATGGCAATAAACTCGACTTGACCTGACTGTTCTGGAGAGGGGCAGAACTTTGCTGAATATTCCCACCAAACCACTGCTTCTGCTTGAATAACCCCTGCCAGCTTAGAGCTCAATGGAGAGCAATGGACTCGAGATGCATTTCATTTAATATACAATTTCCCAATGTTTTAGTTCAGTTCAGCATTTTATTGCTTTAGTTACTTTAATGTTATAGGTTAAACATCTTTAACATTATTTTGCTGGTAAATGTAATTTAATATTTTTCATTCATGTTCCTGAATCCCTACCAAAAAGCGTGACCACCAGTCACTGCTGGAGGAATTCTGCAGGTCAGGCACCATCGGCAGAGGCAGAGGGAGGCTCGACACTTCTGGGCATCAACACTGCATCTATACTGAAAGTGTAGAGCGGAGATAGCCAGTATATAAGGAGGAAATGTGGGGAGGGGTGAGGAGGGAGTTGGCAAGTGATGTGTGTTCAGGGGAACATGGTGGGGAAGGGGAGAATGGAGATAGTGATAGTGATAAGTGGAGACAACAAAATGTTCCAGGCTATGGAACCTGATAATCGTTAACCACCTGCCCAAGCTTTTTCAGTGGTTTTGCGACAGTGTTCACATCTTGAAATTCCTGCCATTTGGTCAGGGCTTAATTGTTGATAATGAAACTGGTTTTGAACATCAATTTGTCCTTGGGATACCCGATGGGTAGTTTTGTTGACTCCAAGATCTTGATAAAGCACACAATAAAATGATGGCACACTGTTCTGACAGAACATGGATTCAAATGGCTAGTGGCACATTTTCAATCAAGGGGATTATTTTTAATTGCAACAATATGAGATCATATTGAGGCCCATTGAGTAAGGATGGGTTTGCACAGATAAACAAAAAAAATGAAATGATGGACTAAGATGAAGATGTGGCTCACCATTCAAGATGTTTAACATTCTGCCTGTGAAGGGTTTATTATTAGACTGTAATAATTCACTTCACACAAAGGCAAGTATCCGTTTACATCTCTTAGGCTCCAGCTCGTCGTTTAGCCATGACCAAACCCGGAAAAAAAATGTTTCAACTATGACAGGAATTACTACCTTTGCAACTCAATGCAGAACTTTGGAATCTTGGTTAATTGTCTTTTAATGTGGAAACTCAGCTTGAAGACATAAATTCTGTTTATTCAGAACTGTGCTTTGCTATCCAGTAGTTTGTACAAAATGAATGTCAAGTCAAGTCAATTTTATTTGTATAGCACATTTAAAAACAACCCACGTTGACCAAAGTGCTGCACATCTGATTAGGAAAAAAAAACAAAACATACAGTGGCAGGCAGCCAAACACAACGGCGCGGCCATCTTGAACGAATGGGTGACGTTTGGAGTCGAGACCCTTCTTTACACTAATCATGTTGTGATTCATCACATTATGAAGGAGCAGCCTTGCCACAGACCACACCACAGCTCAGCTTCCAGGAATGAGGCCAATCTGCCCTCTCCACTGTGGTGAGCAAAGCACAAACTGCTGGAGGATCGGGGAGAGAGAACCCTTCAGATAGCCCAAAACAACACCTGTCCATTTGCTTCCACAGATGCTGCCTGTCACGTTGAGTTGCTGTAGCTGTCTGTTTTCTTCACTCCAGATTCTAGTATCTGCAATTACCTGACTTTGCACCTTGCGGCTGAATCTTACGAGGATTATAACCACCTGTTCCACAAAGGCATGCCCCCATCAAGTCTCCCTTGCTCGTGTCTAGATGGCAAGTTGGTTAACACAGGGGATAGACAAAAAGCTGGAGTAACTCAGCGGGACAGGCAGCATATCTGGAGAGAAGGAATGGGTGATGTTTAACACAGGGATCTAACAGGGAGCAGTTTAAACGGCAGCACTCGATAACCTCAGTCAATTTGCAGTTTAGTATGAATGAAGGTAACTCATAGAGGTAGAAAAGACACTGCAGTATTTTGACAATGCCACAAAAACAGAAAATGCTGGAACACTCAGCAGGCCAGGCAGTATCCATGGAAGGAGAAATAATTAAGGTTTCAGACACAGGATCTTTCATTGGAATTGTTTCTCTTTCCACAAATACTGCTTAGGTCTTTCCAGAGTTACCCATTTTTATTTCAAAATGCTAGCAACTGCAGTATTTACATTTTCTTATTACTGCCACTCAGGTCCTATTCTGGACAGATTTTGCAGACTCATCTGTGCAAACACCACGCACGCATGATCAAGACCTCCAGGCATGTACTCATGAACATGCACACAGAAACACACCAAAGCCATGAGAATGTTGGCATGTGTGATTCAAACCAAAGGAGCATTCATATGCAGAGAGACTGTGAGATGTAAGTCCATCACTGAAAGTGACATACTTATATAAATAGAAGTCCAGATTCTAACGTACACACATACACATGCACAAAATGCTGGAGTACCTCAGCAGGTCAGGCAGCATCTCAGGAGAGAAGGAATGGGCAACGTTTCGGGTCGAGACCCTTCTTCAGACTGAAGAAGGGTCTCAACCTGAAATGTCGCCCATTCCTTCTTCAGACTGAAGAAGGGTCTCGACCCGAAACGTCGCCCATTCCTTCTCTCCTGAGATGCTGCCTGACCTGCTGAGTTACTCCAGCAATTTGTGAATAAATACTTTCGATTTGTACCAACATCTGCAGTTATTTTCTTACACATGCACACGTGCTTACTTGCAATGACACAAACACAACTGCATGCAAATAGACACACACAGAAAGAAATGTACACAAAACTGCAGACGCAAACGCACAGGCAAATAAATAAAGAACCACACATGAAGAACAGATATATAAAGCACATCACACTTTAGATGGATAGAACTCAAATCCAGGATAACAGTTAATCTTCTTTGTTGGTTTGTACCAGCTTGTTGCTTGGGCACATCTCTGAAGCAGAACTTGCACACTGTGTCTGAGTCTCCCAGTGTGTCAGAAAGACTGAATTTATCTGGCAGGTTGTCAACACATTCTGCAATAGCAGCAAAATGTTGGAGTATTTGCAGGTTAATCACAAGATAGTGATCTCTGACTGCAGGTATTTGGTGACTTTACAGGTTGCAGAGTTTTTTTTGACAATCAGTAAGAATTTGATTTATAAAACAAAATTTAGCTTCATTGTTTTTCTGTCATCTTCTTTTTGGCCTATTGATTTTTTATGGGCACTGACTATTCAATTATATTTAATTGCAACTTCATCATTGCCTCAAAATGGCTGGGTTATCATGAGGTTCTGAAAGGTGCATTATAAATGCAATTCTTATTTATTCTACCTTTCATAATGTCCGGTGTGTAAATTGTTTGGAGCATTTCTTACTTTGCTTCAGTATCTATGCATAAAAAGATATTTCATTTGCTTCAAAATGTTTGGGCACTTCTGAAGATCATGACAGGTGACAACTAAATGAATATTTCTTGATTTCCCCACTGCTTTCTTATTCATCCATCACCTCGATATGTTTTGCCAAAAGAGGGCCCAAATTTTGATTCAAGTAATAGACCTGTTTTACTGAATTGATTCCAATCCTTTAAAAGCAACTGTTAAGTTGAAAGATTCCAACTCCCCCCTGTCTGTGTGCAGAGTATTTATTACAAATTCAATTTCCATTACTTGCCCCTCAGTTACTGCCTGAATCTCTAAGGGATTTGGTATCCCAGGGCAAGCCATGATTTTAAAAATAGCTTTGCTCGAACAGTGTAAGGCTTAAAAGTAATCACCTACAATAAGAGCTGTTTTACCACCAGAATGTGAAGAATGCCTTGACCCTATTAAAAAGTTCTCAGAACAATAAACTTATCAAAGGATTTCCATTACCTAGCCTTTACTTCCAATGGGCTATCTGATGGAGGTTTAATGGGGAAGATGATCAGCAGAAAATAATGGGATGGACTGTAGGAAGATTGGAGTCTAAGGGAGATAATGGTAAGTGGTGGGGGGAAAGCAGATGGGTGATGGGAAGTTGATTGTGAGGGGAAGGGGGATGGAAGGATGTGGTGATGATCAGGAGTTTGGAGGAGATCAGAATATAAGAATATAAGAATATAAGAAAAAAGACTGGTGACTGGAAAATGGTGTGCAAAGATGATAGAGGGTGCAAAGGGAAGTGGAAAAGTGGCAGGGAGTTTTCAAGAGCTTTGTAGAGTAGCAGACGAAGTGGTATCATTTTGTGGTGACAGAAGAATGGGATGAGGAGTGATCATTGCAGACACGAACAGAAACTTAGCAGAAAGAAGAGTAACTCACCCTGGAGAAATCTTCACTACTGGAATCCACAGTACTTGCTCAATACGATGACATTTTTCATTAACACCAGATCGAGCCATAAAACGCCGCTCACACCCTTTCTGACAGTTGTGATATGCTGTTTCTAAGTCTTGCACACAAGTTTAGAAAATCATAAAATTCCCCCCAGTTACTTTTTTTTAGAGATACAGCATGAAAACAGGCCCATCGGCCCACCGAGTCCACGCCGGCCAGTGATCCCAACATTAACACTATCCTATGCACACACTAAGAACAATTTTCAATTTTTCTAAAGCCAATTAACCTACAAACCTGTGCGGCTTTGGAGTGTAGGAGGAAACCGGAACACCCGGAGAAAACCCACGGAGATCACAGGGAGGACGTACAAACTCCGTACAGACAGCACCGTCGACTCAGGATTGAACCTGGGTCTCTGGCACTGTAAGGCGGCAACTCTGCCGCTGCACCACCGTGCCAAACCCTTGGAATGGTCTTTGAAGATCTGTGACAGGAAAGTGTTGGAACATAGGATTAGACTGAATAGCACCTTCTTGACTGACAGGAAGCAATGTCTGAATAACTTTCTTCCATGCCACCACTTGCAAATGATATTCAATTTAGTGATGAGGTTTCAGGGAAGAAAATTGATTGTGATACATATGAAAAGAATGCAAACTTCATCATGATGGAAAGAAAGCCTGAGGAAATGATTCACTTCAAGCAGAGTTTTGAGCTGGTGGATTAAGCAAGGATACCACGTATTACTTGATGTTTGCACTTTGGGATTAGTAATTAACCAGTTTTATCGGTTGATTTGGATTCCTTGTGGTTCATTTGAAGCAGCTGGCTCTGCATATTGTGAATCCACGTGAGCTGCTGTTAGTTCCACTGCAGCAGATGACAGGTTTGTTGTCTGAATTCTTTCCGTGCAACATCTTAAACTATCCTGTGCCAGCAAAATCACTTGTGGAGCATATCTCAGAGAGTGACTTAACAAATAATTGATCATGACTCAGAATCAAGTAATTTTCTATCAGACTGTGATCCATTATGCCATACTTATGTGGGATGTGAGCATACTTTGTCAGGCCAGAATTGATTGCTGATTTTTTGTTTTTTTTAGTTTAGACATACAGCGCGGAAACAGGCCCTTCAGCCTAAAGTCCACAATGACTAGCGGTCCCAGCACACTTACACAGTCCTGCACACACTAGGGACAATTTACACTTATACCAAGCCAATTAACCTACAAACCTACACGTTTGGAGTGTGGGAGGAAACCAAAGATCTCGGAGAAAACCCACGCAGGCCACGGGGAGAACAAACTCTTTACAGACAGCACCCACAGTCAGGATCAAATCCGTGTCTCCGGTGCTGCAAGCGCTGTAAGTCATTAACTCAACTGCTGTGCCACCGTGCTGCCCCAATTTCTCCAGAGATTTCTAATTTCTCTAGAGAAAGTGGTGGTGTGCCATCTTCGAGAACCACTGACATTTTTCTGGTGAAAGTGCTCCCACAGTGCCGTTAACAAAAAAGATCTAGCTACTTGATCCAGCTACGTGGAAACAAGGATTAATACCAAGCTAAAATGGCGAATGTCATGGATAGCAATCTTCAAGAGTTGGTGTGTCCATGCACCCTCTTCCCATTTTGGTGGCAGATATTACAGGTTTGGTATAACATCAGAAAACGGTGAAAATACTCAGCATGTCAAGTTGCATCTGTGAAGATAAAAGCACAGTTAACATTTTAGGATGTTCACATTAACCGTTGAAACATTAATTCTGCTTCTCTCTTCATAACTGCTGCCTGAACAGCCAAATATTACCATTAAAAAACTGCTTTAATTCCCTTTTATTTCAACATCTGTGGTATATTGATTTTGGTCAGCAGACTGGGGGAGATTGGCTTGCAGACTAGGGCATACAAATTAGGAGATTTGGGGAGAAGATTGGTCAGCACTCTAATTGAAGTTGGTTAGTAGACCTGAGGAGATATCACATACTAGTACAAACAGCAAAATACTGGGTCTTTTGTGTTGTTGAAAGCATTTAGGCATTCCTAAATAGGAGCTGCTAATGGTACTCATCCTGATGCTGTGTGGAGTGAATTAATGTTTAGGGTGTGAATAAGGTACTGGTGAATGCAGTTGCTTTGTCACAGATGGTGTTGAGCTTCTTGAGAGTTAAGTCAGAGGAAATGATCCACAATTATATTGTGAAAGATAATGATCTACTGATTTTAGGACAGGACAGAAAATTGGAGAGTAATAAAAGGAGCAAGCAAATATGGAGCATGTAACTTCGGGGTCAGGTTTGAATCTGACTGATGCTGTGGGGCAGTGGCTATCTAGTGGCACCACGGTGCTGTTTAAGGTAGAACTGAGGCTATCTAATGTTTTAAATGTTTTCAGCACTTTGCTTTTATTTCAGATTTCTAGTGTCAGCAATATTTTTTTTAATTCTCGGGAGCATGGAAGAGGCTGGGCAGCGGCTCAGAGGAGATTAAAAACGGAATTGTGGTGACTTGTCAAAGTCATGTGGAGACTCATCTGCATGCAGAGAGACACCGGTCAGTAAATTGTGGGAGTCTGGTCAGCAGACTGGGAGAGAATGGGTTGCAGACGAGGTGATACAAGTTAGCTGATTTAGGGAGGGACTTGGTCAGCAGATTAAGGGATTTAAGTTAGAAGATGCCGGGAGATTCCACATACTGGAAGAGGCTAGTTAGAAATATTGGAGAAAATGGACAGCAGACCAGTTACATTTATTCTGGTACTGCATCAGTTTTAGATATCCTCTGAATTTTTCAGTTATCATCATTCCTACTAAAGATAGGTTACTACCTAAAATCACCCTGTAATAATGTGAGCAATAAAGACCAAGATGACTATAATGCATACTGTCTGCACTTAGATGCAAGAAAACATCCTCACTCCATCGAACCTGTGACACCTTGTCAGAATATTTTTCTTTCAATGAGATCACATGTCTTTGCTTTTGAAACCCTGGTGAATACAGGCCTGGTCATTATATTGAAGCCAGGAGATTTTGACTAAATTATTTTCCAAGCAAGGAATTCTTTACATTTATGCCAAGGAATGGCACAAATTGTAATTAGATCAGAATGTGTGTGAGGTAGAAATATCTAATACAAAACATTGGATCAGAAATGACATTTGTTTCAGATGTCATCGCATAGTTAGGAATGTTATTTTTGGCAAAAACAAGATGTACTGACCTTCTTACGTAATATGCATTGTCACTCTTTCAATCATGCTTGATCTGACAGCTGACTTATTCCATCTTTGGCTTTCTTTTCTCTCCGAGTCTGTGTGTTGACATTAAACATCTAGATAATTTGAAGCTTAAATCCTAAATAGAAGTAATTTAAAAATACATTAACTTCTTTTCCCAGCGAGAATACTGCTGAAAATCCCAGTTCACACCCATCTGTAGTTATTTGACAGTTTTCATGCTCTATTGCTGTCTGCTTGCCAATATTCCGGAGATGAGATTGTATCATAGAGGTATACTTGGTTAACCTCTGAATTTTCAGTTAAAGTTATACTGTTTTGCTTATCTCTGTAAAAGACATGCTGCATACCCTTCTACATCAAATCAA
The DNA here is from genome assembly GCF_053455715.1 of Rhinoraja longicauda. Lineage (NCBI taxonomy): Eukaryota > Metazoa > Chordata > Chondrichthyes > Rajiformes > Arhynchobatidae > Rhinoraja > Rhinoraja longicauda. Next base: position 23,865,015 of record NC_135959.1, read on the forward strand.
AAAGTTGTCCAACATAATTTAAATCACCATTATTATCTGGTTATCTGATTGCTCAGGGGTTTTCAAAGATTTCTAAAAAAAAAATCATGAAATTTCTGGTCGGAACCATTTATAGTAAATACTCACACTCTACAATTGTGTTTCTCAGCATTATTGATGCCAGGGAATGACTTGCTCCATTCCTAATAAAAAATAAAAAAACTAGGAATCTGAATCTTTTTTAAAAAGGGAATGCTGGAAAAACTCAACAGGTCAGGCAGCATCTGTGCAAAGAGAGCTGAAAACATGTCAAGGACCATTCTTACCCTGGTCATTATCTCTTCTCCCGTCTCCTGTTGGCAGAAGATAAAAAAGATCGAAAGCATGTATCAACAAATTCAAGGATACTGTAGCTTATTTTCCACTTTTATGTGACTCTTGAATGGACCTCTCATGTGGAGCATGAATTCTTGATCTTCCAATCTACTTTGTGGTGGTTCTTGCAATTTTAATGTGGGCTTTCTCTTTAACTTTAGATTCTGCAGTTATTTTTTCTTTTGCACTACCTAATGTTCTCCTGCATGGTATAATTTGCCTAGAAATCATCCAAAACTATTTTTTTTAACCTTATCTTTAATATAATATGAAATATATCTCAGTATACATGGCTTTCATGAACCAAAACCAATACAATTACCAATAGTATGAGAAACAGTTAACTTTTCTGCTCTGAAACCTTTCATCAGACCCATTTCTGCTTAACCTGTTGAGTTTTTCCAGTCATTTCTGTTTTAACTTATTACCTTTTTATTCTGATGTTGACATTCTTTAAGATCCCGGTCATTATTGTCCATTTTTTAACTGATAGATTTGAGCATTTAACATTAAAAGTAAATAAAAGTGCACACACTAAGGTTTAATTAAGATAAATAATCTAAAACTCACCTTATTGAGTCGGGTAACAATTCAAAATAAAACTTATATTCTGATGAAATGTAATACTTTGTAAGGAGTGAGCATAAAGTGAGCGTGGTCATTTCATCTTAAAATATAAGCCCCATCTCTCATGAAAGACCCCATCCTGGGCATAACACTTGTAAACAACATGAAGCACAGTGTAACAAATGTCAAACCCGTCTAACTGTATTACAAATCAGCCTTATATTTTCACTTTCATAATCAATTGGAATTCAATGTTATTTGCAATATCAGTAATTCTTTGCGTGCCAGTACCATTTGACAAAGGAACACCACTAATTTCGTGGCAGCTGTATCAACCAAAACTGAATGACATTATTGAAGGTACCTACTGTAAACATGGAAAAGGAGATATGATGCATTCTTGTCATTATTGCAGTAGCCAGTAGATTTTGTTGCGATGCGACTTCATTCCTCATTCACTGAAAATCACCTCTCGTTTTTCTTTCAGGTCGGAGTGTTTGATCTCAAAGTGAAGAATGCCTTTGGAAGTTTCCATAACATCGCTGCTCAGAATCATGTCACACACACCACAATGTTGCTTGGTGCATTCCTCTTCTCTGGGTTGGAGTAAATTGAATTTATATGTTTTATTGAATCATTGAATCATACAGCACAGAACGGTCCCTTCAGCCCACCATGTCCATGCTAACAATCAAGTACCCGTCTATACTATCCTGCAATTGAATACAGTAATTGGCTCACAGCCTTATTTGCCTTGGCAATTCAAGTGCTCATTTAGATGTCTTGTCTGTCTTCACCATTCTCTCAATAGTTTCTTTATTGTCACATGTACCAGGTAAAGTGAATTACTTTTTTTTGCATACAGCTCAGCAAGACGATCCCTGTACATAAGCACAATCCCCTGGTAAGTACAGAATGTACAGAACAGCCCACTGAGTCCATATACAAGAGTCCATATGCTCGCCGAGCGTTCCGTTGAAATCCAAATGCTTCCTCATCTTTTCCAACTTTTAGTCTCCTTCTTTATAAGTGCTCAATGCACTTCTTATTTCTGTTTTGTTTCCCTGAACTTTTAGGAGTTCCAAAGAAATGATCCAACTGTATCTGCTTAGACATACTTGTGTGGGGAAATTAAAATCTTCGTTTGACTTGCTGGTTTTTACTCCTAATTTTAGTTGAAAATGTGACTTGAGGGTAATTTTAAGTGGAAGATCTGTGGTAGATCTACAATGAACTGGAACATAAACTTTCAATTGGCTGTTAGTGTGATTCGATTCTGATCAGAGAGCTGAGAGCGGGGGCTGTGCGTGTCGGTTGCCTCGGTAGGGGTCGAGCTGCCTGTCCGTGGGTGCGGGGGGAAGAGAGGGGAAGTTTTGTTGCCTCCATCACAGTGAGGGGGTGTTTGGAGTCACTGTGATGGATGTTTGTGTTGGGGTCGGGTGTCCTGTGTTCTTTTCTTTTTTGCTGTATTTTGTGTGACTGCTGAAATTTCGCTCGGTGTTGTGCCGAGTGACAATAAAGTGTTGTTATGTTATGTTATGTTATGTTATGATATCTCTTAAAAAAAATAAAAATCTTAACTTATATATTTATTTGCTTTTCATTTAATTGCATATAATGAAGATTGTACTAATCCGTGGACTGATTGCTGAGAAACACTTTCTATTTTGATTCTGGCAAATCAGAGTTTAGAAATTGAAAATATTGAAGGCTCTTATTTCTTGAAAGATCAGGACAGGTCACATGTTATATCTCAACATGTAAAGAAAGGCGGATGCTATGTTTTGTTGTTTGTAAGGGTTAAAAAAAATGTCTTCATGCTTTTATGTCTGCAAAAAAAAGACCTTGGAAAATCAAACAAAACATTTCTACCATCGATGAAAACAATGACTTAATATAATCCCCCAACAAACATAATGATATCTATTATCTTGGAGAACAAATATCACATTTGCACATTCAATTTTATATTGCTCATTCAATTGCAACAAGAATTGTATATGTTATTACAGTATGTTTCAACAATTAAACCGCCTCAACAGTTAATGTGAATTCTAAAAAAAAAACTTAAAAATCTTGAGAAACACCATTGTCGATCCTGGCATAATATTTCTTATAAGGGTTGAAAATAATTCTCCTTCATATTTCATACGCAGACACAGTGCCTGAAGGAAAACAGCCTTCAGGAGTCAGGAGTCTTTAATTGTCATACTAAGTGGACCCATTGGGTCCAAACCTCTCCTGCATTGGTGCAGCACCCCCTCCTCCCCTCCCCTCCCCTCCCCTCCACCCCTCCCCCTCATCCCTCCCCATCCCCTTCACCCCCCCATCCCCTCTCCCCCCCTCCCCCCACCCACTCCCCATCCCCTTCTCTCCTTTGCCTCTTCCCCATCCCTCCCCCTCCCCCCAATCCCCCCGACCACCTCCCCTCCCCTCTCCCCTCCCCATCTCCCCACCCCCCCTCCATTCCCTCCCCATTCCCTCCCTGTCCCTCCCCCATCCCCTCCCCTCTCCCCACCCCACCCCCCTCCCCTATCCCTCCCCTCCCCCATCCCCCCTCCCCATCCCTTTCACCCCTCCGCTATCCCCCCTCTCTCCCCTCTGCCATCCCCCCTCCCTCCCCTCCTCCTCTCCTCTCTCCCTCTCCTTCTCCCCCTCCACTCTCCCTCTCCCTGCCCCCCTCCCCTGATGGTTGTTGGGAAATAACTATTCTTGAACTTGATGATCATGGTTTTCAGATCATGGTACCTTCTTCCCGGTGATAGGAGCAAGATGGAAGTGTGGCCAGGGTGATGTTGGTCTTTGATGATATTTGTTTGCATTTTTGAGGCATCATTTCCTATGCATTCTTTCAACAGTGGAGAGATCATTAGCTGTGATCACCCGGGCAATCTCTACCACTCTGGCGCTGGAGTGTGGCGACATTTTGCGAGCAGCAGAATAGGTCCAGATCAAATGTAATATTTTTAAATGCCTTAGGTTAAAAGAAACAGCACAAATTAGCGCTGTAATTGACCCGTCAGATATCAGCAACAGCAGCTCTTGTTTCGACACACATTGTCCACTTATAACATTAAGCATTTGACATTTTGTTTCAAAACAATTACCCTATATTTGTAGCAGAAAAGAAATAACACAATGAAATCTGGAACCTCAAAGGTTTTAAAGAAGTGAAGGATTGACTCTAAAGGCTTAAGTCCTGGAAAAATGTCATGCAGCCAACCTGATACTGTAAAGAGTAATGCGGAGTCTAGTGGCTGAAACAAAGAAAAAGGACAGATCTCCACAATACCAGAAACCCTACTGCAGATGATGATTTAAACTAACATTAAAATCATGCATGAACACTGTCATTTGGGCCCAACAAGTAATTAGAGATGTACAACTCAGATTAAATATTCATGAGGATTACTTTATGTAGACTGAAATGGGTAATGAGTAATGAATCTCAGAGACAATGCAGATATCAGCAACCGGAGGGGCAATGTCTGGATAGAGTCAACAGTAATGTTTCTGTAATGCTGAGTAAAGGATAAAGGTTTTCTGACCTGAGTCTATTGGATCTTTTACATTCAACTGTAAAACAAATGGGGTTTAGTTTAAAGAGAGGTATAGGAACATTCTACACTCCCTTGGAACCGAGATGGAGTCTGAACTTGCATAAATCATTGAGTTCAGCCCAGAACTTTCCAGTCAGAGACAACACGGAGGCTCACTTGCAGCTCATTCTGGAATGTGACTGGGGGAACATGCGGGACAGGATCATCATGGCAAAATGACACAAAGTGTTAGAGTAACTTAGCAGTTCAATCACCATCTGGAGAACATGCATAGGTGACATTTCGGGTTAAGACCATTCTTCCATCAGTTCTATAAACTGTAAAGCAAATTTGGTTCGTATATGCTCCAAAATAATTGAATGCTTTAACTATTACCCTGAGTTCTATGGAAACACCAATGACAAGACGGCTTCAGTGTTGAATAAATGCCTGCCACTTTTGACACATGGGGCCAATTTTATGCCCATTTAACCAAGATGCTTTATTTGGTTCCCAGGTCAGTAAGCTTGCTGTCTGCTGTAACCTTTCTATGATCTACCATACTATCAATTGCTTAGAAATTTGTATTCCCCAGTTATGCTGAACATTCGATATCAATACTGTTATGTCTTCCACTCCGCTTTGAAAATTTGCTGGATCTTAATAATTCTGCGTGTTTCTGCGAACTATGACAAAAAAATACTATTTTTGATCACCTGAAGAATAAAATAATAAAGTCAAAAGCGTTACCATGTTTTTACAGCGGAGATTGTGACCCAGCTATGGAAATGTCATAATTCATGGCTCTGCACATCTGAAACCTAAGGTTGCCTGATGAAATATCAAGACATGTTATTGCTCACAGAGTTAAATGAACAGGGCGGTTTTGTCAGATCTGTCACACACGTCTTGTGTCATCACAAGCAAACACCAACATGGCTGCATGCAAAAAGCTAGATCTAGTTGATAATATTGTGAATAAACCAGTGGGCCTTTGCATCCCACATATATATTCATTAACAAAATGGTAATTCTTTCAGTATAATTGCATAAATGTATTTGTAACAATTCTGCTTGTAATAACTATATATTAATGTGATGAACTTGCTTTGCCAAATGTAAGGGAACCGCAAAATCACAAGGAGAACACAGGAGAATAGCAACAGGAGTAGGCCATTTGGCCCCTCAAGCCTGTCACACCATTCAATATGACTTCTGCTAGCCTTTTCTTTGCAACCTTATATTGCTCAATCTTTTAAATATTTATCCATCGTCATCTTAAATATAACTAATTTGACCTTCGCCATCCTCCATGGAAGAGAATTCCAAAGAGTTATCACCTTCTGAGAGAAGAAAGCTCCATGCACTTTAGTTATAAATGACTGATCCCTTATTTTGTAACTGTCTAAATATCTTCATATGGTTACAATGTTGAGTTCATAAGGTCATAAGGGATCGGAGTAGAATTAGGCCATTTGACCTATCAAGTCTCCTCACCATTCAATCATGGCTGATCTAACTCTTCCCTCCTAACCCCATTCTCCTCATAACCTCTGACACCTGTACTAATCAACAATCTATCTATCTCTGCCTTAAAAATATCCACTGACGACCTCCACAGCCTTCTGTGGCAAATAATTCCACAGATTCACCACCCTCTTACTACAATTTCGTAGTTTTATCTTTCTTGACCTCATCAATTTTACCTCACCGTTCTTTACCTCATCAATTTTATGAAATGAATTGGATGCTGACTGGTGTGGTAACACTCTTACATTTGAACAATATTGACATTGCTCATTACTTGAGCATTGGTGCAACTCTGAGGAAGTACTGCACAGTTGAAAAAGATAAATTAATGCTGTATAATGAAACCACATTAATTAAAAGATCTTGTTATATAACTCACACTGGTGAAAAGTTCTCTCCATTGTTCAGACCAAGATTTATTTTTCAAATAATCACTAAAACAGATCATTACTTCAGTGCTGGCTTAATATATCTCGCTGAGCAAAAAAATGACAATCTTGTTTCATTATATTATACGTGGCTACATTTTTGAAAGCATTTCATCAGCTGTTTCATCCTCAGGGATTTCCTAAATTTTTTTTAATGTGTTCTATAATTGTAAATTTGTTCTTATTAATGGGTGCATGTATTTCAGAGTTATTGAAAGGTGATGGATTAGTATTGTTAAAACAAAATAATTTATTTCAAAGAGAACCAAGTTATTCATGTTATTTTCAAGAGATACAGTACGGAAACATGCCCTTCAGCCCACCAAGTCCGCGCCAAACCAGTGATCCCTGTACACTAACACTATCCTACACACTAGGGACAATTTACAATTTTACCAAAACCAATTAACTTACAATTAACTTGGAATGTGGGAGGAAACCGGAGATCCCAGAGAAAACACATGCAGTCAAGGGGACAACTTACAAACTCCGTACAGACAGTGCCCGTAGTCAGGATCAAACCTGGGTCTCTGGTGCAATAAGGCGGCAACTCTACCGCTGCGCCACCATGCTATGTAACATAATTAATTATTTACTTTGGTTTTAGCACTTATATTCTTTTAAGTTTCTGGTTTTATGCATAGTCTACATTTCTGAAACAGGAAAAGGTATATAACAGGAAAAGTTATATAAATGTGTAGGAAGGAACTGCAGATACTGGTTTACACCAAAGATAGAGACAAAATACTGGAGTAATTCTGTGGGACAGCATTTCTGGAGAGAAGGGCAGATGAAATGTGTAGTAAGGAACTTCAGATGCTGGTTTACACCGAAGGTAGACACAAAATGCTGGAGCAACTCAACGGGACAGGCGGCATCTCTGGAGATAGGAATATTTATATATACCAAAGCTATGGAAATGCCCTTTCAAAACTTTTCAAGAATTACCTTGCCAGTGAGAACTTTCAAGTGAATTTCTATCTGCTTAGATTCTTCCCACAGTGATTCAAGCAACAAGCTGTGAAGTTTGCTGCAGATCCCTGACCTATGGTCAGAAGGAATTTTGCTTTTGTGCACACTGGTTTAAGTTTAGCACTGATTGGAAACACTTTCTTAAAGTCCAGTGAAGTTAAGTCATGTTGAATTTATTGCATATATGCAAGAATGTAGAGGAACAGATACAATGCAAATCTTGATGGCAGCAGCGTCACAGACACATAGACTCAGACAAAAAACAAAATATATCTTGTACATAATTTATATATAAATTCTGCAAGACACTAAAAAAATGGTTGCAAAATCAAGACATTTGTGCAACACATAATTAAAAAACAAGTCTACGGTAGTGCAAGAAAAGGTCTGTGTAGTTCTGTTGCCGAGATAGGATATTAAGATGCTATATTAACTTTTGTATCTGCCTCCACCACTTCCCCTGGGAGCATTTTCCGGGCATCTGCTCGTTTTTCACTCTTTGCACTCTCTCCAAAGCCTCATCATCCTTCTTGTGTAACTTTCCACAGGCTGAGAATTGAGGAATATACTGTAGACAGTGGTGTTTAAATTAGCATTGTGGTCAGTACAGGCATCATGGGTCAAAGGGCCTGTTCCTGTGCTGTACTGTTCAATGCCTTATACAGAAAACTTGCCAGATAAACATAAAACGGGGACAGAGCATTATGTTGGATAAAGATTCTGATTAGATTTAAAAATAGCATTATAATAAATTGTGACATCAAACTAAGGAGAAATGTCAACGAAACTGAGGATCAATATTTGAAATCTTGAAATCAATGAACTTGATGTTGACACCAACTATAATCTTGTCAGATTTATGTGAAAATAATATTGACAGAATATAACTGGATATTTGCAATACAATTTAGAATATTCTGGCAGCTCATGATTTCAGGAAGGTTAAAACTTCAAAATTTAAGTGCTGATTAAAGGCAACGTTTCTGAGAAATGTCACTAGTTTTCACAGAAAACTAGACAATCTGTGAATGCCATATCCAAAAGACTGATCAGAATCCTGTAGTTCTATTAAATCCAGAGATTAATAATAGATTTTTGGATATTAATGGAATCAAGAGATGTTAGGCACGAATGTGAGGTAAAAATTCAGCCATGACGCTATTAAATAGGCAGAGCATATATGAGGGATGAAATGGCCTGTTTTTGCATCCTTGTGTTCTTAACTTTCTCCTTTGCTGCACAAAATACATCAAAGTTTCCACTTAATGTTTTGTTCTGTCCAGGCAGTTATTGAATAATATGTCGATCCATAAATGGAGGAGATGGGGAAGAAATTATTTGCATAACCATATCTCTCATTTCCCTATCGTAAATTTCTAAAGTGCTTTGGAGCCAATAAGGAGACTACATACTGTTGTAATGTAGGACCCATTTCAGTAAAACTGTGCAGAGGAAACTTCTATTAAAAGCAAACTGAAAATTGTTAGGTAACTTATTTTTTTCAAGTCATATTGGGCAAGGGATAAGTTTTGAATAGATGCCTCACCTGCTATTTTTTTTTATTAGTCCAATGAGATATATTTTTCTTGAGCCAAGATAGCAAAGATGCAATGTTGGTGCAAATCACCTGCTGACCCAAAATGGCATTTTCAATAGCATCTTATAAAAATGTATTATGAACATGGAATTTAAAAAAACACCATAATATTAGTGCATAGAATATAGAACATGGAAAAGTACAACTAAGAATCAGGACCTTCAGCTCTCAATGTCTGTGCCAACCATGAAACCAAGATAAACAAATCTCATCTGCCTGCACCTGATCCATATCCCTCCATATTCATGTGCCCATCTAAGAGCCTCTTTAAAGCCACCATTGTATCTTCATGCTACTGTTACATCTGCAGTACTTTTTCAGCATGGGAATTGCAACTAAAACTTCAATTTTAGGATGGATGATGGAGGATGATGGAGCACTACATATTCAGAGACAACTTGGAACCTTCAGACTCAGAGGTAACAGCAATGAAGGGTATTGAATTATTTCACCAAGTTCTTCTGTCATGCCAACCATCATGTAGGACTCGGCAGCACAGTGGCACAGTTAGCAGATCTACTGCCTTACACGTCCGGAACCCTGGATTTGATCCTGACCGCTGGTGCTGCCTGTGTGGAGTTTGCACATTCTCCCTGTGACCATATAGGCTTCCCCCTGGGTTGCGTTGGTTCCTCCCACTTCCCAAAGATGTGTGTGTTGTAGATTAATTGGCTGCTATAAATTCCTTTTAATGTGTAAGTGAGTGGTACAATCTGAGAGGGGTTTAGGGAACAAGGGGAAAATAAAACGGGATTGGTGATGGGCTGGATGTTTAAATGGATGTTTGATAGTCAGCGCAAAATAGGTGGGCCGCAGGGCCTGTTTCTAGCCTCTTTGACATTAATGTCTAAGTGTACAAATGTGCCAAGTACACAATACGAAGAGGCTATTCAGCCCAGTGTGATCATGTCTGATCTTTCCACAGACTCTTCACATATCCAGAACCTTTTTTCTTCCTATAATTGCATCCCCTCTCTCTGTCCCTCCCCCACCCTAGAGGTTGTACTAGTTTCACTGGCGTCCTGGTGAGTTTCATTGCCTGTATAACTCATTTTCACCTAGCCCACAGCTAACAATGAACTGCTTCCTTGATCATCGTTACTTTTTTGCATATCTTTCATTTCTTTGTTCTCTATATCCATATCTCTCCATATCACCATCTATATCTCTCGTTTCCATTTCCCCTGTCTCTCAGACTGAAGAAGGATCTCAACCCGAAACGTCACCCATTCCTTCTTTCCAGGGAAGCTGCCTCTCCCGCTGAGTTACTCCGGCATTTTGCTGTCTATCTTAGCTGAAAGACCTGTTATGTATCCAAGAACCTAATGCATTTTTTAAATAATACTACTGAAAATGCCACCACCACTTTTGAAGTTAGTTCATTCTTGACCTTAGCAATGTTCTGAGTTTAACAAAAATTCTCTCAAATACCCCTGCAGATCCTCTGTCAATTAGCATAAATATGTGCCTGCTTATTACTGACCCTTCTGCCAGTACGCACAGTTTCTCATTAATTAATTGATCAAAACATATCATAATTGCAAACTTTAATGATGATGTATGACCATTGTATATAAATAGTGAATGAGTTAGCTTTACATGATTTTCTACACAATGTTAATACAATTTATCTCTCGATGCTGGCTCTCCAAATTAACAGAGGTTGTACTTGGGATTTGATGGGAGGAGGTGGACCATGGGGAAGGGGCAGTTGGACCAAATGGCCTATTTCTGTGCTGTAAATGTTTTGCAGTTCTTCAGTACATACACGCTAACAACATCAATACTATTAAAGTGGTGGCAGAGGATGGTCACATCCATGGTTTAAGCATGGATCTTATTTCCTTCTGTTAAGACATTAATGAATAGCAGAGCAGGCACGAGAGGACAAATGGCCTCATCTGGCCTTTATTTCTTATGGAGATAAGATTCATGCCGCATGGAAACAAGCCCTTTGACCCATAAACTCTGCACTGACCTTTGAGCATCCATTTACACCAACCCTACACTGATCCCATTTTATTCTTCCTACATACTGATCAATTGCCCCCAGGTTCAACCCCTCATTTACACACATGGGGCAATTTATAGTGTCAATTAACCTGCTAACTTGCATGTGTTTGGCTGTGGGAGGAACTCAGAGCATGCGGAGGAAATCTATGTAGTCACAGGGAGAATATGTGCACTTCACATGGGCAGTGTCCCATTGAACCTGAGATAGTGTTGTGAAGCAACAGAACTACCCACAGCATAACTAGGCTGTCCTAATTTTGCCAGTCTGATGAAATGGGTTAAAGACATCTGAGGCATCTCGGAGGGTAGTTTAAGTCCAGAAAATTGCATTATTATAGGACGTGGGTATCCCAACAACAGCTCAAAGAGTCATAGAATGTGGAAACAGGCCCTTTGGCCCAACTTCCACACACAGCTGTAAAGGATGATCCTGCTAGCTGTGCTGAACTATGAATAGGTAAAGGAATCATTCCTTCAAGGCATAGTCCAGCCTTATACTGTAAATGCTCGACATGGGAATTCATTCGACCTCACCTGGATAGTGTTGAAATTCATCCTTAGTCAAATGTGCTAAATGCTGAACTTACGAGATCACACATTATATTCAGCTTTTAAAATTTGGTTTGTTTGAAGCTGATGGAATAGAGTTTGGACAGCAGAGTACAATATACAGGATAGTGGAGCAACAAGTCAGGTTTATTCCTTACTTCCGGTATGGACCATGTGCAGTTTGCACGCTCTCCCTGAGACCACATGGGTTTACTCCAGGTCTTCTGGTTTCCACCCAGGTCCCAAGCACGTGGGGAGCAGTAGGTTTTTTGGCCCGTATAAATTGCTGTTGGTGTGCACTTGGGGGATCATCTGGGGGGAACTGCTGGGATATGGGACCGCTGTGGACCGTCCGGCGCGGCCTGCAACCACAACAGCCTGACTGCGGGCGAGGACAGCAGGAGAAGGGAAAGACATTGTGGCCTTCCATCACAGTGAGGAGAGGACTGGAGGAGACTCACTGTGATGGATGTTTCTTTGATGGATGTTTCTTTTTTTGTGTGTTTTTGGGGTTGGGTAATTTTAATGCCTATTTAATGCTTTTATTGTTGGACTGTGTTTTGGGGGTTTTGGGGTTGTGTAATTTTAATGCCTATTTAATGCTTTTATTGTTGGACTGTGGGTGACCGAATTTCGTCCAATATTGGATGACAAATAAAAGCTATCTTGATCTCTTGATCTTGATCTTGAAATGGGATTGATGGAAATGGGGGTGCATGATGGTCAGTGTGAACTCAGTGGACTGAAGGACCTGTTACCTTGTTGAATGCCCCTATTGTTCTAACATGCAAATGATTCTATAATGTCTACTTACCAGAAGTGACAATGGTCAAATTTCTTCCCGGAGTTATTATCTGAATTATGCATATTATAAGGGATCTTTGCCCTTGGTGGAAAGTTGGGTTGGCACTAGTTGACCCCTTACAGCTTCCTCGCCCATTCATCTCCCATTCGCAGCCCTGGCACTGACAAAAGTCCAATCAGGTCAAAGATCAATGACCGGTTATTGCATGCATGCGTACCCAAATTCATGGCTACATGGTATAGATTGGAACCTTCATGTGTACAGTCGTGGGTGTTACCCTCCCTGTAAAGGGTCCTTGACTTGGTGGTCTCTGGTTACAAGTCTACTTTCTCCTTATATTTTGAAACTCAGGTTCAACCCCTCATTTACACACATGGGGCAATTTATAGTGTTAATTAACCTGCTAACTTGCATGTGTTTGGCTGTGGGAGGAACTCAGAGCATGCGGAGGAAATCTATGTAGTCACAGGGAGAATATGTGCACTTCACATGGGCAGTGTCCCATTGAACCTGAGATAGTGTTGTGAAGCAACAGAACTACCCACAGCACAACTAGGCTGTCCTAATTTTGCCAGTCTGATGAAATGGGTTAAAGACATCTGAGGCATCTCGGAGGGTAGTTTAAGTCCAGAAAATTATAGGACGTGGGTATCCCAACAACAGCTCAAAGAGTCATAGAATGTGGAAACAGGCCCTTTGGCCCAACTTCCACACACAGCTGTAAAGGATGATCCTGCTAGCTGTGCTGAACTATGAATAGGTAAAGGAATCATTCCTTCAAGGCATAGTCCAGCCTTATACTGTAAATGCTCGACATGGGAATTCATTCGACCTCACCTGGATAGTGTTGAAATTCATCCTTAGTCATATGTGCTAAATGCTGAACTTACGAGATCACATATTATATTCAGCTTTTAAAATTTGGTTTGTTTGAAGCTGATGGAATAGAGTTTGGACAGCAGAGTACAATATACAGGATAGTGGAGCAACAAGTCAGGTTTATTCCTTACTTCCGGTATGGACCATGTGCAGTTTGCACGCTCTTCCTGAGACCACATGGGTTTACTCCAGGTGTTCTGGTTTCCACCCAGGTCCCAAGCACGTGGGGAGCAGTAGGTTTTTTGGCCAGTATAAATTGCTGTTGGTGTGCACTTGGGGGATCATCTGGGGGGAACTGCTGGGATATGGGAAGAAATGGGATTGATGGAAATGGGGGTGCATGATGGTCGGTGTGAACTCAGTGGACTGAAGGACCTGTTACCTTGCTGAATGCCCCTATTGTTCTAACATGCAAATGATTCTATAATGTCTACTTACCAGAAGTGACAATGGTCAAATGTTTTCCCGGAGTTATTATCTGAATTATGCATATTATAAGGGATCTTTGCCTTTGGTGGAAAGTTGGGTTGGCACTAGTTGACCCCTTACAGCTTCCTCGCCCATTCACCTCCCATTCGCAGCCCTGGCACTGACAAAAGTCCAATCAGGTCAAAGATCAATGACCGGTTATTGCATGCATGCGTACCCAAATTCATGGCTACATGGTATAGATTGGAACCTTCATTTGTACAGTCGTGGGTGTTACCCTCCCTGTAAAGGGTCCTTGACTTGGTGGTCTCTGGTTACGTCTACTTTCTCCTTATATTTTGAAACTCAAACAGATAGTTTCAGTCGACTGAGGCATTACCTGCAATTGACTAAGTGCCAAGTCCGACATGCTTGAGGAAACAGCTATTTGCCTAATGTCATTCTTGTGACAAATGTTTCATGAATAGCTTATTCCAGGAGAAAACCCATCCTATTGACTCCCAAGAGGGAGTTTCAAGCACTGACTTATGAAACTCTTCATGGAAATTGAATGATTTCTATTTCTAAGATTTCCTGATTAAACTTTTGGTTTACACAAGATCTTGTTTTGTATAATAGAACATTAAAAATGAAACAATGAATAAATTATGCAGATTACAAAATGCATCGTGATCTTTTTCACTCTATCTTGTGCTGCATAAAAAACTGGATTTACAAATGCCAATGAGTCTGAATGAATTTCTGAAAACAGAAATACCTTCCATTCTAAAAAAAAGATGCATTTTTAATAACTTTATATCTTGAATTAGGAATGTGTACAACTGCCTGAGTCATAATGAATCTTAAATCAGAAATACTTTCCATTCTAAACAAAAGGTGGTTATTTTATAACTTCATATCTTAAATTAGAAATTTACTGTAGAGATATCTAAAAAGAGTTAACCGATCAATTTTTGTAATCAATGCCAAACTTGATGAGGCAAACGGTGATGGGGATAGCAGTCGACTGCAACGTGGTAGTGAAAGGCTAACGTGCTTATTTAAGAGATACAGCACGGAAACAGGTCCTTCAGCCCACCGAGTCCATGCCAACCATTAATCACCCATTCACACTAGTTCTGTTACCCCAATTTCTTATCCATTCCCTTGACACTACGGGCAATTTACAGAGGTCAATTAACCTACAAATCCGTACATCTTTAGGACATGGGAGGACAGCGGAGGAAACTCACATGGTCACAGAGAGGTCATGCCATAATTTTAGCAATAGCTCAAGGATGATGGACTCTGTATTTTGAACCAAATCACATTTAACCATTTGCCTTGTGCTCCTGGTTAAGCAATGCCTTGATTGTAAAAATCACAACAATATTTTCAATTTTTTCTGCAGTCCCATTCCTCCTCCTCTCTGCAACCGCCTCCAACCCTTTGACGTCTCTATTCTCCTCCAATTTTCCTCTCACAGGCAGCCCTGAATGGCTCTAGTGCTGGCTACTTCGACCACTTGCTCTGCAATTCCCTCACAACATCTCTCGCCCTCTTTACGCCTCTCTCCTCCTTCAAATCACTTCTGTTATCTAACCCTTGAGTCATATGCCTCAGTTTATTCATACATAGCATTGTGTTTTGTTGGTTTGATAACACTTCTTCTTTTGTATGTCAACTACACCAATCAAAAGTGGCAATTGGTGCTTCAGAGTACCGTAGTTGACGCTTTGCTGTAAATTTTTCCAGTTCCATAGAACTACCCAGGGTGGACGACGAGGACATCAAGCAGCTCCCACCCCTTGATAACACTGAGAAACCTAGTCTCTTAAAGGTGCTATATAAATATAAATTATCATTAGGGGAGATTTGTTGAGGACTGCTGAGTTTGTTTTTTTGTCTATAGATTGTTAGGAATGCATAACATGTTAACTATTCCAGTATCCAATTTTGAAATGATTATGATTTCTTAATTACTTTCATCACGATACTGCTGAAAATACCTTGTTCTTATCAGTATTTTGAAATGGAAATGTACAGAAAACTAAAAAAATTCTCGTTACTGGACATCTTGTGCGAAAAACATTGCAATAGAGCCAACAGCTTACCAAAGCCTTTTCACGGTTCATTTCCACTGCTGAGTGGCATGGGCTGAATCTGGTTCCTGAAGACCTTAAAGTTGCAGCTGCAAGCCATAAATTGACAGATCAGTCCAACAGAAAGAGATGAGAGTTGACTTTCAAGGCACAGGCACAGAATTCTGAGAGGATCAAAAACATTTTTTTTAATAAGGGAGATTTGTTTTGCTGATTGCCCTCAAGTTACATGCAGTTTTCCTGCTTTCTTTGAGTGCAAAGGTCGAAGACTCCAATCTTTGAGTTTTAAAATAATCTATCTTCAATATCACTAGATTCAACGACCTCTAACCTTTTCCTGTAAGTTAATTAAGTTGAAATTTATTTTGGCAGCAATTTTAAATTGACCATAACACATATTATTTTAAACAGATTTTCATGTAGTCTTTTCAAAACAATAACTATCATCTCTCTCAAAGTCAAAGCCTACACTCTTCAGAAGCTTATAATGAACAGATCTAGTGCTTATTCCAGGTCTGGAATTTTCTGTTTGGAGCAAAAGACCCAAACTTCAAGGAGGCTTTTCTGATAAATTCCCATGTGAACACTAAAGTTGGACCTTGTAGATTTGAATTTCTGACACATGCTTAGTACCTACCCTGGGGAATCTTCTCTCTTTCATCTTCTCAACCAGTCCACAACACCAATCTGCCCTACTCCCCCCTTTATAACATAGTATTTATACATAGGAGCTTATAGTATTATCAAAGTTCAAAAATCACATTGATGCAAACCTTCAATTTAACCCTTTGGTTTTGCCTTGTTCCCTTTGTCTTTCCCGATTGGATTGCAGAACTGTAATGACATAGAAGAAGGTCCCTCGGCCCCTCAAGTTCATGCACGATTTGTGCAGAGAGAACCCTTGTGATCCCATTCATTGGCCATCACTTAGGATTGTGAATTATTTTTCTTTCAGAAAGCCATGATTAAGATTTGGTAATGGTATTGGTTTATTATTGTCACACGAATGAGATACAGAGAAAAAAAAAACCTTTTTGACATGCTCTTCAATTAAATCAAACTGTACATGAGTACATTCAAGGTTTAAAAGAGTGGGATGATTGTTGTGGATAATAGTGAATCCTCTTCTGGGACCAATATTCATATCATCATGCATTTTATTTTTCTATTCTGAGAGCAATCACTCCTGGGTAGAGTTGGACTACAAACGGCGAAAGGAAATTAATTTAGTTTATAAATTAGTTTGAATGGTACTGGAGTACTGGAGGGTACAGCTGAGAAACAGGCCTTTCAGCCCACCAAGTCCACGCCGTTCATCGATCACCAATTCACACAGTTCTGTGTTATCCCACTTTTTCATCCACTCCCGACAATAGGGGCAATTTATAGAGGCCAATTAACCTACAAACCCACACATCTTTGTATGTGGAAGAAAACTGGAGTGCCCGGACCAAACCCATGTGGTCACAGGCAGAACGTGCAAACTCCACACAGACAGCACCTGAGGTCAGGATAAAACCCGGCACTCTGGCGCTGTGAGGCAGCAGCTCTACCAGCTGCACCAATATACCACCCTGTGGTGTTCGTGTTTAGCTGGATCTGTATCTCCAGCTGGACCTGTAACCAATAAGCAAGTTCTGCAAACATTTAGGAAGGCTAGACATAAAGAACTGTAGATGCTGAAATCTTGAGAAAAAACAAAAAAGTGCTGGAGTAACGCAGTGGGTCAGGAGGCATCTTTAGAGCACATGGACAGGTGACATTTTGGGTGTCGACCCCTGTTCAGACTGATTGTAGTAGGGCGTGGAAAGCTGGAAGAGCGATTGACGGAGGGAAGGGGGAGGGGGAGGGGGATGGGGGGGGGGGGGGGTGGTAGGACAAAGCAAGGCAAGCAACATGTGGATACTGATCAGGGAAGGTTGATTGTCAGATGGGTGGACAGAACCAGAGATGAAAAGGAGATGAAAGGCTGTGAGATAAGGAGAGGTGTGAATTGTGCGGCCAGTGGAAGGGATGTACGTGGAAGGGGACAGTGGGAGGGGAAGGGAAAAGGAGGATGAGATAGTCAAGTCAAGTCAATTTTATTTGTATAGCACATTTAAAAACAACCCACATTGACCAAAGTGCTGTACATCTGATTAGGTACTAAGGAAAAAAAAAGAAACATACAGTAGCACGCAAACAGTTCACAGCGCCTCCTCAATGAGCCTCAAACGCTAGGGAGTAGAAATAGGTTTTGAGCCTGGACTTAAAGGAGTCGATGGAGGGGGCAGTTCTGATGGGGAGAGGGATGCTGTTCCACAGTCTAGGAGCTGCAACCGCAAAAGCACGGTCACCCCTGAGCTTAAGCCTAGACCGCGGGATAGTGAGCAGCCCCAAGTCGGCCGACCTGAGGGACCTGGAGTTAGAGAGGGGGGTTAGAAGATTTTTGATGTAGGGGGGGGGAATGTCCATTTAGGGCTTTATACGTGAATAGGAGGAGCTTGAAGTTGATTCTGTACTGTACAGGGAGCCAGTGGAGAGAGGCCAGAATCGGGGTGATGTGGTCCCTTTTACGGGTACCCGTCAGGAGTCTCGCTGCGGCGTTTTGGACCAGTTGCAGGCGGGACAGGGAAGATTGGCTGATCCCAGTGTATAGGGAGTTGCAGTAGTCTAGGCGGGAGGAAATGAAAGCGTGAATGATTTTTTTCTGTGTCGTCGAATTGGAGGAAAGGTTTGATTTTAGCTATGGTTCGAAGTTGGCTTTTACCACAGCGTTGACTTGCTTATCAAATTTTAATGCAGAGTCAAATATCATGCCGAGGTTTTTGACATGCGGTTTGACTAGGCAGGATAGACTTCCAAGACTGCCTGTTATCGATTTGATGGAGTCGGGGGGGCCGAATAGGATGACCTCAGACTTGCTCTCATTTAATTGGAGGAAGTTCTGTGCCATCCAACATTTTATGTCCTCAAGGCAGTGTAAGAGGCTGTTTAAATTTGACTGGTTGTTGGGTTTCAGGGGGAGGTAAAGCTGAGTGTCATCGGCATAGCAGTGGAAAGAAATGCCGTGCCTTTGAATGATTTGGCCAAGGGGGAGCATGTATAGAGAGAAGAGAATGGGGCCTAGGATGGAGCCTTGTGGAACTTCGCAGGAGAGGCTAGCTGGAGCAGAAGAATAACTGCCTATGTTGATGGCGAAACTCCTATCTTTGAGTTACGAAGCGAACCAGCTCAGGGCAGTGCCATCAATGCCAACCGCATACCGGAGACGGTCAATAAGGATGGTGTGGTCCACTGTATCGAACGCTGCGCTGAGGTCGAGAAGGAGCAGGATTGCACAGTCGCCGGTGTCGATGGCGAGATGCAGGTCGTTGTGTACCTTCAACAAGGCAGACTCTGTGCTGTGGTGGGCTCTGAAACCTGACTGGAAACTTTCCAGGATGGTGTATTGGTGCAGGTAGGGCACTAATTGGTTTAGAATTGTCTTTTCAAGGACTTTTGACAGGAATGGCAGTTTGGAAATGGGTCTGTAGTTGCTAGGCAAGGTGGGGTCTAGGTTAGGTTTTTTCAGTAACCTAACCTAATAGTGGTAGAAATGGGTGCACATCCAGGTGGGGCACAGGGGAGAGAGGGGGGAAGAACAAAGAGTGGGGACTGGGTTTGTTGGTTAGTTATTTTAAATTGGAGATTTCAATGTTCATACCATTGGGTTTTAATCTATCCAAGCAGAATATGCAGTGCTGTTCCTCCAGTTTGTATGTGGACCCACTCTGGCAGTAGAGGCAGGCCAAAACATAGAGGTTTGTATTGGAATGGGAAGTTAAGATGACGAGCAACTTAGAGATCCAGCAGGCCTTGGCAGACTGAACACGTGTTCGGTAAACTGGTCACCTAATCTACTTCAATAAACAACTAATTAAAACTGGAAAAACGACTGGAAGATCTGTTCTGTTGGGTTTGCGTAAGTTCATTCCAACTCCCTGTTTTGTAATGACAATTAGAAAATAATTTACTGGAAAAGTCTGGAAGTTGCCATTACATTTTAAGTAAGAACTAGCTCAATGAGTGAGACTGGAGCTTGTGTATCAACTAGACGGAACAAGGATTGTTTTATTTTACAAGCCTGATGCCGAATCCCACAGAATGGACAAGGTTGCCACCTGCGCTAATCTGACTAACGGAGATTGGAAATTTCGAAAGCCAACGCGCAGGGAAAGTGAGTATGTATAGCATTAAGCTTTATTGGTAAAGCAATATGGGATAAGCTGTATTGGGAAACGGCTGCTGTAATGGAGAATTGAGAACAAAAAAGTGACCTTGAGAATCTCACAACGTCAGTTGTTTTGAATACTTGTGCTGCTACGACTTTACGTCATTGCGTCTTAAAGGGATAGTGTACAAGTATGTCTGGTCAGATCTGATGTTCAGTCACAAGATGACGATATCAGAAAGGATTATGAAAAGGAAAAGAGGATTATTAAACACACTGCCAAGGGCTTGGAATCGCTCATTGAGAAGCACCAGAAGAGAAAAAACTCAAGATTTAAACAAGCTATGAAGTTAATGGAAATGATGAAAGAGCTGAAGGAATCAAGGGAAAATGTAAATGAAGTACAATCTAACCTGATTCAATTAATCAAGCTTTGTGATGAAATCAAAGAAAATTACGAGGCATTGGTGAAGATGAACTCGAAAAGCAAAATCAGTGGATTTACCAAACAATGGAACCTTTTATCGGGTTTACACAAGATACAAAGGTGTGGTTATCTAAGGTTGGTCAGCAAGCTACACACTCCATTGCTGGGAGTACCACACAACTGAATGATGTAAACTCAGATGACATTGGACCTGATGACAAAGTTTCAAATGTCTTAAAAACCTAAATTGAGCCACAAATCTAGTTCTTCATCATGTGCATCTTCAACGCTCTCTGCTCGCATGAAAACTCAGGCAGATAAGGCTGTTCTCATAGAACGGGTTGCCCCTCTGAAAGGCAAGCATGAGATTGAGGCACAAGAAGAACAAATAGAGGAAGAACAGAAGAGAAGACAATTGGAAATGAAGGAAGAACAGAAGAGAAGACAACTGGAACAGAAGAGAAGATAATTGGAAATGGAGGAAGAACAAAAGAGACAAAAAGAACAGCTGAGAAGAAAGAAAGAACAAGTGGAACTAGATGCTGAAATGGCGGCAACCAATGCAAGAATCAATGTACGTGAGGCCATGACATCAAGAAGCAGCTCTAGAGTATCGGATGGGACGAACTCTTATTTGAAAAAAAGAACTGCTCAAAAGGAACCATCAGCTAAATTAGATCCACCTGTGCCTGAATACTTGCCTGATCAAGTGCAACAGGTTGTTAGACCAAAACAAACAACTCAGGGACCATCTGTTAGAGCTCATGACAGGACCCACTCTCTTCAAAGGAAAAAGGTAAAGACTCATGAGCAGAATGGTGTGCAGGGGGGGCATGTTTGCATTACTCCCCTGTACAGTATGATGGAAACCAAGTTGATATCTACAACCTAATTCAGAAGCAAAATGATATCACTATTCTTCTGGCTCAACTAAATCTTTCTTCTACTCTACCAACAAGAGACATTCCTGTTTATGATGGTGATCCTTTGCAGTATGACGTTTTCATCATTGCATTTGAGAGAGGAGTGGAAAGAAAGACTAATGGTAACAGTGACCGCTTACATTTTCTAGAGCAATGTACAAGAGGTCAAGCAAAAGAGTTAGTCCACAGCTGTCAACACTTATCTCCAGCCCAGGGCTATCCAAAGGCAAAACATTCTGCTTAAAGAGCATTTTGGTAATGAAGATTAGATTGCCACTGCATATATGGTCAAGGCATTGGCGTGGCTAGTGATCAGATCAGAAGATGTGAAAGCATTGCAAGCATTCTCACTGTTCCTTAGAGGTTGTTGCAATGCAATGAAACATCTCACCAGTATGGAGGAAATGAATGTCACTTCCAATATGAAGACTATCCTTCTAAAGCTGCCTTATAAGCCCAGAGACAAGCGGAGGGATAAGGCATGTAAGCTACAGGGGAAGCTTGAACATCGGGCTAGATTTTATGACCTGGTAGACTTTATAGAGAAACAAGTGAAGATCCTATCAGATCCACTTTTTAGAAACATCCAGGATGCTAAGCCAGTTGCAACTGTCAAAAGCTCTACTTTTGCTAAGGCAAAAGAAAGGCAGCCACTAAGAGGAAACAGTTTTGCAACAATTGTAAAACCTGTAGAAGCACAGGTGCAAGAAAATCTGACAACAAAGGGAATGAAAAGAGATGTATCAACAATCAAGCCACAAGGTTCTTGTTTGTTCTGTATTAAAAGTGGTCACACATTGGGGCGGTGTCCACAGATCAAGAAGAAAGAGCACAAAGAAAAGAAAAGGAGAAGGGAGTCTGTTTTGGATGTTTGAAAAAAGGTCACATGAGCAAAGACTGCAAGAATTGTTTGGCTTGTGAAGTGTGCAACCAAAATCATCCTGAAATACTTCACATTGAACAAAAGGACAAAGAAAAGAAAACAGAACATACCGAACAAAATGAAAAACCAATTGCGAGTAACGCTGTTCTCTCATCTCAAATATGTGGACATATTGGGGCCGGTGATGAAACCTGCATCTTCTCCATTGTACCAGCACAAGTAAAGAGCCACAAGGGGAGCACAGTGTTGCAAACATATGTATTTTTTGGATCATGGAAGTTCATCTACCTTTTGCACAGAAAGCTTGATGGGAAGGCTGAACATTACAGGACAAAAGACCAAAATTCTCTTGTGTACCATGAACCAAGTGAAGCCTGTGATCAGTCGTCATATCTCAGGGTTAGAAATATCTAGTCTGGACAAAGGCGATTTTATTCAACTATCTGATGTGTTCACACATAAGACCATGCCTGTTTCTCAGCTAAACATTCCCAGACAGGAAGACCTGACACAATGAAGACCTGACGTACTTGAAGGATATCACAATTCCTGAAATAGACTCTGGCATTGACCTACTCATCGGGACAAATGCTTCAAAGGTATTAGAACCTTGGGAACTGGTCAACAGCCAAAGGGATGGACCATATGCTGTGAAAACCCTACTGGGGTGGGTCATCTATGGTCTCCTGAGAAGAGACAACGACAGCAGGGATGTAAATGGCTGCCCTGCTGCTGCTATCAATCGAATATCTATTGCAAACCTGGAGGAGCTACTGGTCAAACAATACAATCACGACTTCAGTGAAAGAACCAGCAAGGAAACAGAGGAAAAGTCCAGATCTTGGATATTATGAATCGCTCAGCATGGATGACAGATGGACACTATTGTCTAGACTTACCTTTCAAGCAAGAAAACGGCAGCATGCCAAATAACCATTGCCTTGCTGAGCAGTGCATCCAGAGATTGAACCGCAAGTTTGGCAAGAATGAGGTTTCATGATGAATATACATCTTTCCTCACAGAAATGATTGACAATTGTTATGCTAAAAGAGCACCAGTGGACCAGCTGAATCGAAGTGATGGAGAACCCTGGTACAATCTCACCACGGGGTGTATCACTCAAAGAAAGGAACTTTAAGGCTAGTCTTTGACTGTGGTGCATTCTTCAAAGGAACATCACTTAACTGCCAACTGCTGCAGGGTCCAGACCTAACCAACTCACTCATTGGAGTTCTCATCAGATTAAGACAAGAACCAGTTGCTTTGATGGCTGACATCAAAGCAATGTTTCATCAGGTCAAGGTATAAAAAAATTAGACTATCTGCAATTTCTGTGGTGGCCCAATGATGATATGCGGTTCCCCCATGCCGGGTTCTTCAATGTTCTCCTCCCCTCAGGGCAGTTCCTCCAGGCTCTCATCCACCGTCGACCGCGGGTCGGCCCGCGAGGCATCGCTGCCACCACGAGGCTTCACCACCACCGAGGCCCCATCGTTGCGAGTCTTCACCGCTGCCGCCACCGAGGCCGCACTGCTGTGGAATCCCCACTTCACGTCTCTGTGGTGCCGACACCGGCCCCAGCTGCGGGCTCGGCCGGCCGCTTCGCCCGACTTTGGCTTCTACGTTGAGACTGCAGTGCCTCGATAAAAGCCTCCAGCCGCGTTCCCAGTCCACAACCGCGGCCCATTGGGAAGCCTTTTGGCCGCCATTTAGCACATGCTATTAAAACAACAAAGAAGGAAGGGACAGACAGACTGTTGGCGAGGCAGCCATTGCTGGCACCACCCATTGGATCAAGAGGTATATTGGCCTTATAGAGTAGAAAAGATGGTCCAATTATATACAGCTGTGGTGATAATACATATGGAAAATTGTGTGCTCTCACTGATATTGCAGTTTTTTCTGAAGGATGTACATACAATAGGTATATTTAATGTGGAGGGAGATTAATATTTGAAATATTGAGAAATTGAGGGCTATGGGGAGCTGGGTCAGAAGGAGATTTGAGACCTGGGCCAGATTAACCGAGGTGTAGAGAAATATCTTCTCGCAGAGACTGGTGAGTCTGAAGTTTTCTGTGGTTGAACATGAATCATCAGATATATTTAAAGTGAAGAAGAATGAATATTTAAAAGATCAAGGAACGGAAAATAATGGGAACTGGCACAGAAGAATAGTTGAAGACAGCGTAGATCAGTCATGATCACATTGAATGTGGGGCAATCTTGAGGGGGACGTTGTCCTACTCCAGTTCCTACTGCCTTGTGTTCCTGTGCAATGAAGGTTTACTAGTTTTGACTCTGAGGATGCTGGGTTTATGAGATGAGGAACATTTGGACAGATTGGCTCTGCTTGAATTTAGAATGAGAATCATTGGAATGCACAAAATTCTTATGAGGCTGAAGAGGGTGGAATCAGGGCTCATGGTCTCACAATAGGGTGATTATTGCCCATGATAGAAATAAGGAGACATTTTTTCACCTGAGGACAACAATTTTTTTGCGCTGCAGAAACCAAGTTGCTGAGTATATTAGATAGGGACTGATAAATCTGCAGATCTTGAGGAAATCAAGGGATATTGAATCAGTGCAGGAAAGTGGTTATGAGTTGAAAGATCAACCATGATTTTTGTGAATAGCAGAGTTGACATGAGGGACCGAATGGACTCATTCTGCTTCTCTGTCATATGCTCTTATATTCCCATTCTGTTCAGCACTTTAGAAACACGGGGAGATGCTGATCCTCTTGTCTGAGTACAGGAGGTTTGGAGGGACAGCATTGCAGATAATAATTCAGAGTATCCAGGAGAAGGAAAAATGGTTTCAGGAGAAGCATCATCCAGACATTCTACAACATGGGTTATTTTCTGCCTTTCTTAACATACCACCTTTTTTTTTAAAGGGCAAAGCATTTCAATAAAGTTAAGGTATCCTCCCTTATCACAGCATTGATGGCTTAAACTACTGTGTCATTAATTTATAGCTGTTGGAAAATGGGATGAAAAGTAGTTAAAAACTATGCAATGAATGAAGCTCGGAAAGCGGCATCCATGTGCTAAGATTTATTTTGTTCTTTATAAATCCCATATGTGCAGGAAAATAATTGCGTAATAACATTTTTATTGAGTGTTCAACAGTGTTGTGATAATGTTGTCAACATTATGTCCTCTGTATTCATAACTTTGCTCGCAAAAGTTTGAATAAGCTTCAAAGAAAAACATTAAGTATCGCACAAATGGAAGTGTCCCTAATAACCTCTGCAAAATTATTGCAATCAATGCTCTTATTTAAATATAATAGGAGTCTATTCCAAAACAAAAGCAACCTTGAACAATGGTTTGCTAAATATTTTGCAAAAGAAAAATAAATTGATAGAAATCATTGTCCTCAGATACCTTATACACACTATTTGTTTCTGAAAGGGTAATGCTTCGATCTGACACTGTTAAGAAAAAAATCTTCAATGTTATTATTTACATTTTTTATTTAAATATTATTGTCATTCAAAACTACACACCAGACAAGTGCATATTTGAACGAAATTCCGTTGCATCTGGCTCACAATGTAACACAGAATAATAAAATAGATAAAATAAAATAAATAAGTAACTCGCACATTAAAAAAAGAGAAATAGCTGAGTTAATGGCGGCGGATTATTGGAAATTCAAGAGTTTGATGGCTCGGGAGAAGAAGCTATTGCAGAACCTGGCTGTTCTGCTCCGTATGCTGCAGTAGCTTTTACCAGAGTGCAGCAGGGTGAACAGTCCATGATGGAGATGGGTGGGTCTTTGATAATGTTGTTGGCCTTGGTCAAGCAGTGTTTGTGTGCAAGGTCCTGGATGGAAGGAAGTGAAGTCCCGATGATTTTCTGAGCCGTCCTCACCACTCTCTGCACGGACTCCCAGTCTGAGGCTTTGCAATTCCCAAACCAGACAGAGATGCAGCTGGTCAGTATGCTCTTGATGGTGCCTCTGTCGAAAGTGGTGAGGATGGGATGGGGGAAGGTGTGCTCTTCTCATCCAGCACAGAAAGTGCAAACGCTGCTGGGCTCTCTTGACTAGAGATGCAATGTTTAGGGACCAGGTCTGACCGTCTGTGATCTGCACCCCCAGGAACTTAGTGCTACTGACTAACTCCACAGTGGTGTCAATGATGTGGAGTGGTGTCACTGATGTGGAGTGGTGTGTGACTGCGCCGGTTTCTCCTGAAGTCAACGATGATCTCCTTTGTTTTGTCGACATTCAGGACCAGATTGTTCGTGTTGCACCAGTCCACCAGTTGTTTCACCTCCTCCCTGTAAGCCAGTTCATTGTCGTCCCGGATAAGGCCCACCACTGTTGTGTCATCCGCGAACTTCATGATGTGGCTTGTACTGAACCTGGCACAACAGTCGTGGGTCATCAGGGTAAACAGCAGTGGACTCAGGACACAGGCCTGGTGCTCAGAGAGATGATGTTGGAGATGTTGTTTCCAACCCACACTGACTGGGGTCTGTCAGTGAGGAAGTCCAGTACCAGTTTCACAAGGGGGTGCTAAGGCCCAATGGACCCAATTTGCTTACCAAGTGCTGAGGGATGATCATGTTGAATGCTGAGCTGAAGTCCACGAACAGCATTCACACATGTGTGTTCTCCTCCAGATGTGCCAGGCTCAGGTGGAGTGCAGAGGATATGGCGTCCTCTGTGGAGCGGTTTGGCCGGTAAGCAAACTGCAACGGGTCAGGTGTGGGGGGGGGGGGTGAGTCTGGAGATAATATGGTCCTTGACTAGCCTCTCGAAGCGCTTCATCATTATGGGAGTGAGTGCTACAAGGCGGTAATCGTTGAGACATGTGATTGTGGATTTTTTTGGCACTGGTATGATGGTGGCAGTCTTGAAGCATGATGGGACAACAGCCTGGTTCAGCGAGGTGTTGAAGATGTCAGTGAGGACATGTTTTGAAAAAAAGAGTTTAGAAAAAAATGGTGTTATTAGATTACAGCAGTTACCATTTGTTAAATACAATATGGATTGAGATGGTTCCCACATCAAGGGAACCATGGGACTGTAAGGTTTAAATAACCACCCATCATCATTGTCTAGGCATTTGACCTACTGCTGATATATTCATTCTGGAATTTCCCTGCAAGTAGCAAAACTGAAATACTGGAAGAACAAGCAGAACATCCAAATCCAACTGGTGAGAGGAGTTTCACTCATAAATTTGCAGTACAGATGGCAAATTTGCCATTTCCGACAGAATGTTAATCTGGACATAACATTTTGTGTAATTAAGTAAAATATTGATGTGAAGGTGCAAAACTGATAACTAATTTTATTACACATTTTTGTTGATTGAGATTGTTGTGATGTTGAAATATATCAGTTTCCCCTTTAATAACCTCCCATGCTGAATCTCATGTTGATTTTGTATATAATTTGGAAGATATGCAAAAAATACTGCAAGTGATACTTGCGTGTGGTTTTATAAGAAAATAACTTCTTGTGTGCGGTTTCGTTCAGTCTCAGATAGCCTCGGGATGGTGGTGCATTTATAGTTCAGGACTCCAGCTAATGAATGAGGCACATGAAACAATTGCCTCAGTGTATGACAATGCAAAGCCCAGAACAACCATGTGAATGGTATGGAGGTGAGCAATTCGCTTATGAAGGTGCATTCTTAACCCCTTACTATATTCTTCATGCATTCACAACTGTACAGACAAATTCTGTTCCAACTTCATCAGCAGATTTGTCGAAGACACTTACATCTCAAACAATGACGAGATGGATTACAGGAAAGAGATAAAGAACTTACTAGAATGGTGTCAAGATAACGACGTTATCTCCTCAATGTCAGCAAAATGTAAGAGCTAGTCAGGAAGCGGGCTGGTGTACATGCCTCACTCAGTCTGTGCCAATGGTGCTGAAGTATGAAATGGCTGAGGACATCAAGTTCCTATCTGTAAATATCACCAACAATTTGGCCTGATTCAACCACATTGACACCAAGGCTAAGAAAGAACATCAATGTCTCTACCTTCTCAGAAGGAAATTTAGCATGTGTCAGACGATTCTTACAACTTTCTACAGATGCACTATAGAAAGTACCCTATCTGGATGTTTTGAAGCTTTGTTTGTTAACTGGTCTGCTCAAGACTGCAAGAATTTGTGGAGTGTTGTGAATTCAGCCGAGTCCATCACACAAACAAGCCTCCTCGCCATCAACTACATCTATACTTCATGTTCCCTGGGTAAAGCAGCTAATATAATCGAGGCTGATTCACACTCATTCTCACTTTTCCCCTTTCCCATCGTGCAAAAGATACAAAAGCTTGAAAGCATGTAACATCAGATTCAGGTAAGGTATTTTCCCTGCTGTTATTAAACTACTGAATGGACCTCTCATCTGCTAGGGATGAATTCACAATCTCCCAAACTAACTCTTGGTGACCCTTGCACTTTTTTCTACCTTTATTTCTCTGTAGCTCTAACACTAAGTTCTGCATTGTGGAAACACTAAGTTCATATAGTGTCGAAATAGACCCATCGGACCAACTTGCCCACACTGACCAACATGTCCCATCTACACGTCCCACCTGCCTGCATTTGGCCCATATCCCTCTGAACCTGTTTATCCATGTGCTTGTCCAAATGTTCCTTAAACATTATAATAGTACCTGCTTAACTAGCTCCTCTGGCAGCTCCATATATCCACCACCATTTGTGTGAAAAAGTTACCTCTCAGGTTCCAATTAAATCTTTCCCCCCTCACCTTAAAATTGTGCCCTCTGGGTCTCAACTCCCCTACTCTGGGCAAGAGACTCTGTGCGTCTATCCGATCTATTCTTCGCATGATTTTGTACACCTCTATAAGATTACCCCTCATCTTCCTGCACTCCAAGAAATAAAGTCTTCGTCTGCTCAACATCTCCCTATAGCTCAGGCCCTCGAGTCCTGGCAACATCTTCGTGAATCTTCTCTACACCCTTTCCAACTTAACACCATCTTCCTTATAACATGGTGCCCAGATCTGAACACAATACCTTGAATGCGGCCTCATCAACGTCTTATATAACTGCAACATGACCTCCAAACCTCCATACTCAATATTCTGACTGATGAAGCTTATGTGTCAAAATCCCTTTTGACCACAAATTGTGTCCTTTCTCTTTCACACTACCTGGTGTACTCAAGAATGGTCTGATTTGCCTGGAAAGCATTCAAAGGTTTTCACTGCATTTTTGTGCATGTGATAATAATACATCAATACCAATAACAATACCAATACCATTTCTCCTCCCAGTGGAACCCTTCAATCTAAAAGCCCTTTTTAGTTGCAATTAACATATTGCAATCCTGCTCCTGTGAGTTGTGGCTAATCAATATTCAGATTGATGCTGCCCAATGCAAGCTAATTTAAGCATTGTACATGAAACTCTAGACCTAAGTATTTAATTCTGTTTCTTGGCCAAAGAGAAATGGAAAGCTAAAGAGAGATTATTTGCCTGACTAGTGCTACCAGCTGCACCACAGTAAGATGAAGCAGGTTTTATCAGTTTATTGCAAAGCCTTTTTGTGTGGTGTATTAGCTTAAGCTGTTGGTGGAACCAATGAGATGGAAGATTGAAGGTGTTTTCATTTAAATAATGGTGTCATTCTCATTGCAAGGCAAGGTTTCTAGTGGAAAGCAGTACTGCAGGTACAGCTGATGCTTCACGGCTCCAATAATTCAGATATTGATCCTGAACTTGGGTGCTGATTAGGTGGAGTTTGCATGCATCTCCTGTGACTACGTGGTTTCCTTCCTGCATCTCACAGATATGTTGGTTTAAAATTGTCAATTACGCCTAGTGTCAGGGTTGGGGCAGTCAGAGTAAAAGAGAAGAAGTACAACAAAGCAAAGAAGAGTGGGAAGCCAGAGGATTGGGACTCTTTTAAAGAGCAACAGAAGATGACTAAGAAGGCAATACGGGGAGAAAAGATGAGGTACGAGGGTAAACTAGCCAATAATATAAAGGAGGATAGTAAAAGCTTTTTTAGGTATGTAAAGAGGAAAAAAATAGTCAAGGCAAATGTGGGTCCCTTGAAGACAGAAGCAGGGGAATTTATTATGGGGAACAAGGAAATGGCAGACGAGTTGAACCGGTACTTTGGATCTGTCTTCACTAAGGAAGATACAAGCAATCTCCCAGATGTTCTAGTGGCAAGAGATCCTAGGGTGACAGAGGAACTGAAGGAAATCCACATTAGGCAGGAAATGGTGTTGGGTAGACTGATGGGACTGAAGACTGATAAATCCCCAGGGCCTGATGGTCTGCATCTCAGAGTACTTAAGGAGGTGGTGCTAGAAATTGTGGACACATTGGTGATCATTTTCCAATGTTCTATAGATTCAGGATCAGTTCCTGTGGATTGGAGGGTAGCTAATGTTGTCCCACTTTTTAGGAAAGGAGGGAGAGAGAAAACGGGAAATTATAGACCATTTAGTCTTACATCAGTGGTGGGGAAAGTAATGAGTCAATTATAAAAGACGAAATTGCGGAGCATTTGGATAGTACGAACAGGATCGGTCCGAGTCAGCATTGATTTACAAAGGGGAAATCATGCTTGACTAAGCTTCTGGAATTCTTTGAGGATGTAACTTGGAAAATTGACAGGGGAGAGCCGGTGGATGTGGTGTACCTTGACTTTCAGAAAGCCTTCGACAAGGTTCCACATAGGAGATCAGTGGGCAAATTTAGAGCACATGGTATTGGAGGTAGGGTACTGACATGGATAGAAAATTGGTTGACAGACAGAAAGCAAAGAGTGGGGATAAATGGGTCCCTTTCAGAATGGCAGGCAGTAACTAGTGGGGTACCGCAAGGCTCGGTGCTGGGACCGCACTATTTACAATATACATTAATGACTTGGATGAAGGGATTAAAAGTACCATTAGCAAATTTGCAGATGATACAAAGCTGGGTGGTAGTGTGAACTGTGAGGAAGATGCTATGAGGTTGCAGGGTGACTTGGACAGGTTGTGTGAGTGGGCGGATGCATGGCAGATGCAGTTTAATGTGGATAAGTGTGAGGTTATCCACTTTGGTGGTAAGAATAGGAAGGCAGAGTATTATCTGAACGGTGTCGTTAGGAAAAGGGGACGTACAACGAGATCTGGGTGTCCTAGTGCATCAGTCACTGAAAGGAAGCATGCAGGTACAGCAGGCAGTGAAGAAAGCCAATGGAATGTTGGCCTTCATAACAAGGGGAGTTTAGTATAGGAGTAAAGAGGTCCTTCTGCAGTTGTACAGGGCCCTTGTGAGACTGCACCTGGAGTACTTTGTGCAGTTTTGGTCTCCAAATTTGAGGAAGGATATTCTTGCTATTGAGTCCGTGCAGCGTAGGTTTACTAGGTTAATTCCCGGAATGGCAGGACTGTCATATGTTGAAAGACTGGAGTGACTAGGCTGGTATACACTGGAATTTAGAAGGATGAGAGGGGATCTTATCGGAACGTATAAGATTATTAAGGAGCTGGACACATTAGAGGCAGGAAACAAGTTCCCAATGTTGGGGGAGTCCAGAACAAGGGGCCACTGTTTAAAAATAAAGGGTAGGCCATTTAGAACTGAGATGAGGAAAAACTTTTTCAGTCAGAGAGTTGTGAATCTGTGGAATTCTCTGCCTCGGAAGGCAGCGGAGGCCAATTCTCTGAATGCATTCAAGAGAGAGCTAGATAGAGCTCTTGATAGCGGAGTCAGGGTGGAAAGGGGTGAAGGCAGGAACGGGGTACTAATTGAGAATGATCAGCCATGATCACATTGAATGGTGGTGCTGGCTCGAAAGGCCGAATGGCCTCCTCCTGCACCTATTGTCTATTGTCTATTGAGTGAGCGAAGGGCATATGAGAAAGAGAAGAGACGACTGGAAGATAATAATGGGATTGGGGCTAGTGGAATCAAGGGATATGGGGAGAAGGCAGGCACAGGTTACTGATTGTGAAGGATCAGTCATGATCACAATGAATGGCGGTGCTGGCTCAAAGGGCCAAATGGCCTCCTCCTACACTTATTTTCTATGTTTTTATGTTTGATGGGAAGTGCTCTGACAGTTGGTGTCGACAGTGGATTGAATGACCATGATGTGTGTTGAAAGATATGATGAGAAATATAAATAACAGGTGGACTCGTGCCGAAAACCAGGCACAGTGTTACCTTAGTAACAATAAAACAAAAAGAAACATTGAAGAGCAAAATTATTTTTGGATAGATGATTTTCCTGAATTTAATTGAGAAAGCAGGTTATATTTAAAAGGAAGTTAGTTAGAGGAATGACATTTTGAATCATTAACTTCAAACTGTCAGAACATCATTGGAATGCTGAAATTACACGTTCAGTTAATTGAAATTAATTTTAATGTGCTTTATAATAGGAACCAATAGATCTCATATGGCATCAGTCAAATGGTAGCTTATGACGAGATACATTTATCTAGAAAATTGGATCAATCAGGCCATTATTTTAAATACTAATTGTGCAATAATCAATCTTAGCCAAAGAATAGGTTCTACGAGAGATCAATCTTGGGTGAAAACACATTAGGTGCAAAATTGGACCTGGCACTTCCAGTAGGCTGCCTGAACTGCACACCATGTCTGATGTCCATGAAAAGACACCACACAGTTTGCATTATACCTCGTTTTTGTTCCATCTGAATTGAACCTTTAACTGTGTGAAGGACTATCATATAACAGCCAAAGGAAGAAAACAAGAAGCACACATTTGTTAATGTCCCACATAGCCACAAGGAACAGCGGATTCCGGTTTTAAAAAAAACACAGTTCTGGTGCAACTCAACAGGTCAGGTAGCATCTTTGGACGCTCATGGATAGGTGATGTTTAGGTCAGAACCCTGCATCAGAATTTAATTTTGCAGTGTTTTGGGAAGACCTCACCTGGCACTTGCTGATGTCCTCACTGATACACATATTACAGAGTTGCATTTTGATGTTGATTTTGATCACAATATCTGTTGGACTTCTATTCCAATCATCAATATTTTTATCCAGTCCTTTCTTTCTTGCTCCAACGTTTGTTTGCAATCTTCTGATTTTTCAGCATCCTGGAACACCTTGCTA
Source organism: Rhinoraja longicauda (assembly GCF_053455715.1). Taxonomy (NCBI): domain Eukaryota; kingdom Metazoa; phylum Chordata; class Chondrichthyes; order Rajiformes; family Arhynchobatidae; genus Rhinoraja; species Rhinoraja longicauda. The sequence goes on from NC_135959.1 coordinate 23,898,285, forward strand.
GGATCCTTTCCTCACTGATCATCCTGAATTTTGCAGTGGCATTAGTCCATTCTTGGCATGTGGCTCCAGCAAAACCAAGGATTGAGTTAGGGTGCTCATGTAAATTGAAGATCACCCCTCCCACACTTTTCTGAACTAATTTAAGCTCCAACAACATAATTGGGCTTGGTCCATCAAGGACATGGCAATTATGATGTTCCCTTCAGCTTGTGATGGATGTGCAACTTCTAACAAAGCAATGACACTGTGATTACCATGGTCCTTGGAACTAATTTAGCAGTATTTCAGAAGACAGTTTTTGCAATATTGCAACATCTTCTCTTTGCACATTAATGGATTCAGTCCAATTTTTATGCAATTGTTCTGTATATTCTGAGCATACAAATATTTAGAAACAGCTTGTGTTTTATTTCTCATCAAAGTTTTGCAATTTATTAGTCTATTGTCATAAAAGCATGCAAGTTCAACTCAATATGAATGCTTTTTGTTTGTACTTGAATAGCTAAATCCTTTGGCTTTATCATACATAAACACAAACACACCTCTCTTGTGATGATATGTTAGCCAGGATTTTTGTGTTGTAATGGTGGAATTGACTGGGGACCTGGTGAAAACAATTGAGGAGTCACGCATGTGTATCCAGCAACTGCTGTTTGTGATTGCATACTCCTCCGCAGAGAGTATCATTTTCGGATTCCTCCAGCAAACTCCTCATGAATCAATGATCTGACGAGAAATTCATCACTGACCACAAATTTCCGGCTAGCTGGCAACCTTGGTCCCTCAGAGAACTTTTAGTCTCTTACCTGTCATTGCAATATCAATAGTTGTCAAAAAGAAAACTAAGTTATGGAGTATCTCAACAAACAAAAAATAATTCAGTGCACAAATCAAACAGATGTGTACTTTAAAGCACACTTGGCAATGATTTGAGTTTCAAAGATTACGATAGGACTTATGTTCGTCAATGGAGACTGCCATTTAACTTTGAACAGGAATAACATGTTACAATAAAGAAGAAACGTATTGAAGGATGCATGGATGTAAGGCTTTGTGAAGCTCTTATTCAATGGTAAAATCTTCTTAAAAAGCAGCGTCTATATTGTCCCTCATTGCCTACCAGATTTCACAGAAGATGTCATGGAACCATTAAATATTTGTTTGAGTGTCTACAGAGGCACTAATTATAGCTCCCTTGAGTGATCTGGAAACATTAAATTGCTGAGATTTGTCAAAATGTGGAAGAAACAAATCCCAATATCAAATATATTACCATAAACTGATTCTTTATAATGCCAAGCCAAGTCTGTATATCAGGCAAAGGTCCTTAAAATCTATACCTGAGATTGTACTCTATGTGGGTGAAAGTCTAAGGAGATTTAGACAACAGGGTTGCTCCAGAGTTTGCTCTCATGCTAGTTATATCATGGCAAGTCTGGAGTAAACCACCCGTTGAATAATGATACAGCATTCTCTGAATACCAAACAAAATGAGTGGCTATTCTCAGCTCAAGTAATGTGCATAACTTTACTCATGTGGTGTTATTCAAGGGTAGAATTGAGTAACAGCAGCTCTGTCCTTTTTTGTTAAAGATACCGCATGAAAGCAGGCCCTGTGGTCCATGGAATTCATGCCGACCATCAGTCATCCATTCACGTCAATTCTATGTTATCCCACTTTCTCATTCACTCCCTCTACATACGGGGTAATTTGCAGAGTCCAATTAACCTACAAGCCTGCTCTTCTTTGGGATGTGGGAGGAAACTAGAGCACCTAGAGGAAACCCAGAGGGTCACGAGGAGAACGTGCAAACACCCAAGGTCAGGATTGAACCTGGGTCTCTCGCATTATGAGGCAGCAGCTCGAACAGTTGCACTACTGTTGCACGCTTGGAGGCATGTCTGATTTAAAAATAAGTGGCCTGCCCATTAATTTAATTTCTGGGCCTTTTAGGGGTCTTGGGACGTATCTGTCAGGTGACCTTTCAGACTGTTCCTATATCTTTGAATAATTCTAGTGTACTGAAAAATTCACATGTTTTTTGCATTTAAAATCTGCAATTCTTTTGCGTTAGGAATAACAATGTCTTGCAACATCTAATGGTACAAGGCAAATATTTAGTTTGCAGTATATTTTTTTCTGACCATCATTTTATTGGAAGCATTAAAGTATATTAAGTGTTAATCTACTGTTATGATCAGCAATAATGACTGCCACACTTAAAGTTCTTAACATTTTCTATGGCAGGAATAATTTTATGGAGCTATATTAATTACATTTTCCAGCCAACTGGGCAAAAAAGTTCTTGAAATTTAGATTTTTCAAACAGCATTGAGTCTGAAATGGATTGTCAAGTTTTTGACTCAGAGATGAGAGCATTCTGAGCCCAGTTATTTATCCTAACGCCTTGAAAGCAAGTTTTCCTGTTTAATTAACATAGATTTAGGCATATTTTACATCAAAAACATACTTTTGAGAAATGTTTCTGTACAATATTAATTTTCAGTACTGTCAAAAAATATACGATGTGAAATAAATCATCGCTCACACTTTCAGTGACTATAGTGGAAAATGTTTATTGAAGCAAGCATCTAATAATAATAATAATAATAATGCATTACATTTATATAGCGCTTTTCAAACACTCAAAGACGCTTTACAGGAATTTCTAGAACATAGAGAAGTGAATAAATAGATAAATAAGTAAACGAGCAGAAAAAGGAGACAGAAGGTGAGGTGACCTTCAGTGGTTGAAGGCAGTGCTGAACAGGTGAGACTTCAGTGATGTTTTGAATGTGGTGAGTGAGGAGGAGTCTCTGACGGTTTGGGGTAGTGAGTTCCATAGGGTGGGAGCAGCGATGGAGAAAGCCCTGTCCCCCCAGGATCTGAGTTTGGTCCGGATGGGGGGGGGGGGGACAGGAGATTGGCAGCAGCAGAGCGGAGGGTGCAGGTGGGATCTGACTAGGAAAATAAATACCTTACATTTAAGTGCCAAAAATATCACCTCAGGATGCCCCGAGTAAATCGGAGCACATGAAAATGTTATTCTATGATTAAATGGACTCTGGTATATTTGCTGTTATTGGTGAGGAAAATGCACACAAGAGTGGGAAATTTATGTTCTCCCTTTATTAAAGGTTAGTTTGGCCATAAAGTAACTTGTCCAATTCTACTGGACAAAACTACGGGAAGGATGTGATAGCGAGTGAATGCAGATTTACATGGATATTTGGCAGGGCGGAAGTGAAATGTCTACCTAAACTGGGATTATTTATTTTTTTACAAGGAAGAATGAGGGTGATTTAATCAAGGTGAATACAATTATAAGGGTTCTGTACAAGTGATTTTGATTTATGTGCGACTTCAATAGCTAGGAGAAATAAATTTAATTAGTTACTCGAAGGATTGGCGAGGAATTAAAGTGAAACATTTTCATCCAAACAGCTGTGAGGCATTGAATACAAGAACAGGTTTGTTAAGCTAAAACTATATACAATTCTAGTTAGACCACGATTTGAGTACCGAGTGCAGTTTTTGTCACCACATTACAAGATAAATGTGCTTACACTGAAGTGGCGGCATTAGATATTTGTAATGATGCTTCCAGGACTGGCCATTTTTAATTACGAGGAAGGATTAGATAAACTGGGAAAACTTTACTTTCTGTGCCTCGGTGATTCATGTGTGCATCCAGATACTTTCTAAATGTTGTAAAAGTACCTGCTTCCTTATCACCCCAGGTAGTGCATTCCAGATTCCAACCACCCTCTGGGTAAAATAATTCTTGCACTGATCCCTTCTACACCTCCTGCTCCTTACATTAAACTTAATCCATGTCAGACACCTGCTCCAGAGAAAAAATATCTTAATCCACTCTATCTATGCCCTTCATAATTTCCATTAGCTAATCACACAGGCATCACAATTCCAGAGCAACATTACAACGAGAGCCAACAAAGTACAAGAACCATTGAAAGTGAAATTTGGGTGTCTGCACCACTTTGAAGTCACCTTGCATGGAATATTTAGTGGATGCAGAGACTTTATCATGGTGTGTTGTCTGCTGTACACCTTGGCAACTTGAGATTGAGTTGGTGCCAGAAAAAGACTGGCAGGGACACCTAGAACCTTGGGAGTGTGTTACATAGGCTGAAAAGCAACACCAATTTAATGGAAAAGGAGGATGAGGAAGGTCACTGAAAGAGGTCCCAGCAGAACATTACCAGCCTTGTCTCAAAGCAGAATGGAGAAGGGAAATATTGACTGAACAGGCCTAAGATTATCTCGTGGAACCACAGACCCTATTGTAGATATTGACCAATTTACTTGACCATCCTTAATACCAATATTGTTTACTAATGATGTGCCAGGAGTTTAGATGACACCCTTACATTCAACTATAACACTTCAGTGAATAACTTTAAAGAGTCGGGGAATCTGTGACTTGAGGCAAATGTTCTGATGAACAACACTTTGCTCTAACATAGAAACATAGAAACATAGAAAATAGGTGCAGGAGGAGGCCATTTGGCCCTTCAAGCCAACACCGCCATTCATTGTGATCATCCACAATCAGTAACCTGTGCCTGCCTTCTCCCCATATCCCTTGATTCCACTAGTCCCTAGAGCTCTATCTAACTCTCTTTTAAATTCATGCAGTGAATTGGCCTCCACTGCCTTCTGTGGCAGAGAATTCCACAATTTCACAACTCTTTGGGTGAAAAAGTTCCTTCTCACCTCAGTTTTAAATGGCCTCCCCTTTATTCTTAAACTGTGGCCCCTGGTTCTGGACTTTCCCAACATTGGGAACATTTTTCCTGCATCTAGCTTGTCCAGTCTTTTTAAATAATTTTTTACATCTCTGTAAGATCCCCTCTCATCCTTCTAAACTCCACCGAGACATCTCCATCTCCTGTCTAACTTTGCATTGTTCTATATTGTTGGGCAGAAGAAGGGTCCTGACCCAAAACGTTACCTATCCATGCTCTCCATGGCTGCTCCCAGACCTGATGAATTTCTCCAACACTTTGTATCCTACATTGTCAGCATTTAGTCACCCTTACAGTGACTACAAGTAGTACACCCAATAATGTATTGATCGATTGGTGATGCAGAGTAAAGGTAACATTTCAATTCAGTGAGTGCACAGTGATTCAGTAATAATAAATCACTCGGGGCTCCTAGTCATTTCAAGCTATTGAACCAATTGTTTCAACGTGCACAATGAAGTGTAACTGTTGAAGTATTTGTAGTGGAGTGACCTGTTTTCTGTTAACACACAATTGGATCTGATCAATGTAGCCTCCTGCACAGATCACTATTGTTCTCCCAGACAATCATGCCCCCTTTCAATCTTCCTGCACGAGGTGATTCACTCTAAATGGAGAAAAATGGAGCAAGTTCAGTGATCCAGAATGCAACTCCCTCATGCACCTCTCTCAATGTTGAAAAGATGCCCTTCCACCTGAGGCGGCCAAGTAAACAATAAATGATGATCGCAACATTATTATTATTGTTCAGAAGCATCAGCTTCTCACTGAGGTTCAGATGCAATCATTGCGAGAACAATAGAGCAGTTGTGACAAGTTTTCAATACTTCACAGCTAAGTGATTTGCTACAATATTTAAAAGGAAAGTATCACTCAAGGGGTAGATGCAAGTAAGATTTAGTCTTGGCACATTTACAACCTTTCCGTGGTAAGATATGGGAGAGGATACAATGTTTTCACCAGATGCCACACCAGTGTCACTTATCTCTGCTTTATTAAGCATGTCATTGGCAGTAAATGAGAATATTTTGCAACAGTGCTATTGCCTTTGGAATACGTTATAACTATGGAAAACAAAAACATAACATCACAGAAATCACAATATATTTCAGTAGAATGAACCTTTTCAATAGACAATAGACAATAGACAATAGGTGCAGGAGTAGGCCATTCAGCCCTTCGAGCCAGCACCGCCATTCAATGCGATCATGGCTGATCACTCTCAATCAGTACCCCGTTCCTGCCTTCTCCCCATACCCCCCCACTCCGCTATCCTTAAGAGCTCTATCCAGCTCTCTCTTGAAAGCATCCAACGAACTGGCCTCCACTGCCTTCTGAGGCAGAGAATTCCACACCTTCACCACTCTCTGACTGAAAATGTTCTTCCTCATCTCCGTTCTAAATGGCCTACCCCTTATTCTTAAACTGTGGCCCCTTGTTCTGGATTCCCCAACATTGGGAACATGTTTCCTGCCTCTAATGTGTCCAATCCCCTAATTATCTTATATGTTTCAATAAGATCCCCCCTCATCCTTCTAAATTCCAGTGTATAAAAGCCTAATTGCTCCAGCCTTTCAACATACGACAGTCCCGCCATTCCGGGAATCAACCTAGTGAACAGGTACCTGGGTCTGGATGCAATGTTCTCTCTATTCACAGTCTGTTGCTCCATTTCATGTGCCTGCACTGATGTCCATCTTCCACAAGAAGCTCTTACTTTGTTTTGAAAAAGGACTAATTTAAGGCGAGGAGTAGTATAGCTTGAAGTGAAGTACAGAAAACCATGGGGCTTGAGTGGATGTAATGGGAGGTGGTTTGGTTCTTCTTTGTGGGGGGATATGCATGTCTTGACCCTGCATTCCAAGCATCCTCCCTGGAGACTGGGTGATCAATGTAAATTGTCCAATGGTGCAATGATCTGCTGGCTGATCAATTGCACTACCTCTGGATGTGGAGCTGAGCTAGTGTCTGGGCCTTGTTATGTTTGCTCTTCTCTCAGAGCTGGACTCTGCTCACTCAGTTTAGTTTAGTTTTACTTTAGAGGTACAATGTGGAAACAGACCTTTCGGCCCACGAGTCCGCACAGACCAATGATCCCCACACGTTAACACTGTCCAACACACACTATGGACAATTTACATTTATACCAAGCCAATTTACCTATAAACCTGTATGTCTTTGGAGTGTGGTCTTTGGAGTGTGGGAAGGAACCGAAGATCTTGGACACGCTTTCACGGGGAGAAATTACATACTCCACACTGACAGCACCCGTAGTCAGGATCAAACCCAGGTCTCCGGTGCAGCAAGCGCTGTAAGGCAGCAACTCTACCACTGTGCCACCATGTCATCAGAAGAGATGTATGAGTGAGGGGGATTGTCTCTGCAACTGCAGGAAGGAGACAATTCTCAGTTGCTACAGGAATGGGGTCTGTTGATGCATGTCATCGTTCTGCTCATTCAGGAAAGCTGCCTGGAGACAGACAGTATTTTAGTGTTTCGTTTATTTTAGAGATATACTGTGGAATCAGACCCTTTACCCCACCGAGTCCACACCAACCTGCAATCACCCATCCTACACACTTGGGACAATTTACGGCTAATTAACCAACAAACCTGCACGTCTTTGGAATGTGGGAAGAAACCAGAGCACCTGGAGTAAACCCACACGGGCACAGGGAGAACGTACAGGATTGAACCCGGGTCTCTGATGCCATAAGGCAGTAATTCTACAGCTGCACCACGTTGGAGAGGCAACTCACTTCTGGGATGCAAAATTACTTTTACCTCAGAAGAACAGCGAACCACTTATGCTGAGCATCCCCTTGTCCACTGACAGCAGTAATGGTATCTCTCTACTCAGTTGGGAGAGTAATCAACTGCTGATGGCATACCACTGCACCTTCAGATCTTCAGCTTGCCCAGCCGTTACCCAAACCAGTAGACAATGTGTGATTGGACAGTTCCTAAACCCTTGCATTGCAGCCTAACTCTGAGGCAGCACGGTGGCGCAGCAGTAGAGTTGCTGCCTTACAGCGCTTGTAGCACCGGAGACCAGGGTTCGATCCCGACTACGGGTGCTGTCTGTATAGAGTTTGAACATTCTCTCCCATGACTGCGTGTGTTTTCTCTCACACCCCAAAGACATACAGGTTTGTGGGTTAATTGGTTTGGATTTGAATACATGGTATAGGTGTGAAAAAATGTCCCTAGTATGTGTAGACTTGTGTTAATGTGCGGGGGGGGGGTTGCTGGTCGGTGCGGACTCAGTGGGCAGAAGAGCCTGTTTCCTCACTGTATCTCTAAACTAAACTATACTCCATAAACAAGGTGATGGTCATGTGAGAGCAAGGAGATGGACGTCTCCATATTTCCCATCAGCAAATTCCTTTGGACATGATGCATTACCCACGGAGCAGTGTATCCGTATCAGTCTTATCATGACAGCATCCCGATCATAGTCCTCATCTGGAGTTTACAGATGCTTGGACCTCCTCACCAATGAGCTCCCATAGATGCTCCCATTCCCGAAGCTTGGTGCTTGATGGCATTCTGTTTCATCTTGATGAGTTACATTGTGAAACATCCCACAATGACTTCATCCACTCATGCCTCAAAATGCCAGTCTCTGAGGCAGTGTTGCAAGGTCAATGACAGACTGTGATCATCATCATCATCATCGTGATCATCAACATCATTATCAACATCATAATCATCATCATCATCATCATCATCATCATCATCATCATCTCACTCCTCTCCATTTGCCATCCCCATCTGCTCGGTCTCCCCTCTAGGAATGGGGCAAACACATTGGTGGTGGTTGGTAACAAAAATTATTAGTCTGGGGGAAGGGCATGTGTGAAAGAGAATAATGTGCAGGGGTATGGGGAGATAAAGGAAGATGGAGTGGGAAGGTGACAGGTGGGGTTACTCCTTTTGTGAGCGGGCATGGACACAAAAGACCAAATTCTGTGTGGTTAAAAGATATGTGAGCCTATCCTAATCCATGCATAGGCAAAATAGGGGATAGATTGAACCAATGCTTTCAGCTTTTTAAACATCTAAAACTTAGACATCCAAGCTGTAGCTTCCTTTGCATTATTGCTTGGAGATACAAAAATAAATCAGTGCTATATCCATAACCGGATCACCGTTTCTTGATGGAAATAACGCTCAACCAAGCTACAGAGTCAGAGTACAATGCTGTATCAAGAATGATACCAGTTCTGGAAGGTATATACATAAGACTTTTCTTTGCCTTCCATCACAGTGAGGGTGTGCCTGGAGCAATCACTGTGATGGCTGTTTGTGTTAAAAATTGTAATTGTGTGTCTTGTGTTCTTTATTGTCTACTGCCGGACCCTGACGTGAGAGGACGCTGGCGCTATTTGTTCGCCGCTTCTCCGTCGGGATAGTTTGTCTGTTTGTTTTTATGTCTTGACTGTTTTTGTAAAGCGTCTTTGAGCATTTGGAAAAGCGCTATAAAAAATAAATGTTTATTATTATTATTATTATTATTATACAGTGCACAAAACAAAATTTTTATAAGGATTAAATTCCAACACGGAGCCGATGGGAAGAATTGAGAAAGACAAATGATTAATCTTACATATGTCTAAAGTTTCCAAGTTGGCAAAGTGAGAGCCTGTTGCAAATCATACTGCAGAAATGCATTACTTCTGTTGCTGACCCCCAACAAAGGAACAAGCGACAGTGCCTTATTGTTTGCTACATATTGTGCAGCTCAGCAGATGGAAGGAAGGGCTCCAGGGAAAATAAAACTTCTGTTCAACGGCAGCTATCGTAATGAACCAAATAATTCCCAGCCACAATCCAGCATATAATCCGACAGATACATGTTCACTGGTAATTTTGAATTTTCTTGTTGCAAGGATACAACTAATTTCAGAAAATCAAGTAAAATCAAAAAACAGCTTCAGACTCATTTGGTCCAAGAGACTAAATGAGTCTGTTTTTTTATGCATTCAGATTCTGCTGAAAATAAACAAATAAACCCTACAAAACTTTTCAATTAATATATTCAATGTTTTTGGGTCTGTTTAGAAGAGTAATGAAAAATTATATTCTTGAAAGGCTCATTTTGTTTTTATCATATCATATATATACAGCCGGAAACAGGCCTTTTCGGCCCTCCAAGTCCGTGCCGCCCAGCGATCCTCATACATTAACACTATCCTACACCCACGAGGGACAATTTTTTAATTTTTTTTTATTTTAACATTTTTTTTACATTTACCCAGCCAATTAACCTACATACCTGTACGTCTTTGGAGTGTGGGAGGAAACCGAAGCTCTCGGAGAAAACCCACGCAGGTCACGGGGAGAACGTACAAACTCCTTACAGTGCAGCACCCGTAGTCAGGATCGAACCTGAGTCTCCGGCGCTGCATTCGCTGTAAAGCAGCAACTCTACCGCTGCGCTACCGTGCCGTGCCGCCCACGGTTGTCACTATTTGGCCTGCTAAAAGCACAGCTCTTCCTAAGACCTTTCAGTTGGAGGGAGACACAGATTGTAAGAATGAGAAAGATGGAGATTTTTTTTGCGCTAAATGTTAGATTCTGTTTAATGCAATGACGTGCAAATATTGGACAGTTAATCAAAAATGATCAGCACGCAAGAAGTGAGACAAACATTAACAACCTAAAGCAATTGTGGAAGTCCAGTGAAAATCCATTTCTGATCAAAGGTTTTTAATGGGAAATGTCTCTCTCCAAATACGCTACCTGACCTAATGGGTGTTACCACTATTTTCTGCTTTTATCTTGAAAGTCGATAGGTTAAGTTTGAAGCTGGGGATATATTAACGAGGATAATATTGATGCAGAGCATGTAATATATAATACAGAGTGACACGGTGGAGCAGCAGTAGAGTTGCTGCCTTACAGCGCTTGCAGCACCGGAGACCCAGGTTCGAATCCGACCAAGGGTGCTATCTGTACGGAGTTTGTATGTTCTCCCTGTGTCCACATGGGTTTTCTCCGAGATCAGTTTCCACCCTTCACTCTAAAGATGTATAGATTTGTAGGTTAAATGGCTGGTATAAGTGTAAATTGTAAATTGTCCCCAGTGTGTGTGTAGGATAGTGTTAATGAACGGGGATCGCATTCGGTATGGACTCGGTGGGCCGAAGGGTCTGTTTCCATGCTGTATCTCAAAATTAAACTGAACTAATACCACATCAGCACATTCAGCCCAACCTGTCAATGCTGACATTTTGCAGCAGCCTGCTTCCATCCCATTTGATCATACATTATGTTGTTTATTTATCTTCCCATTCTCTCAGCTAATTCAGGAAGAGAGATCAACAATCCAACCACTTCTACACATAAGAGACTCCAGATACTGAAGTCTTAACCAATTTTAAGGAACTGTGCAGGTCAGGCAGCACCTGTGGAGGGAAATGAACAGACAGCCTTTCAGATTGGGACCCTTCTTTGATTTCCCTCCACTGATTGTGCCTGATCTGCTGAGATCTCCCAGCGGCTTGTTTTTCATTCCAACCATTTGCCGGGAATTGAAGTTGCTCTTGAATTTATTACGTTGAAATATCATTTTATTTTCATGATCTTATGCCATAAATGAAAAAAAAACATCTTTATATTTGGATGATCAACTATTTCAAAGTTTAAGTGATAAAGTAGGTCCATTTTGGAGAACCAAACTCCAGCCTTTTGATCTATCTTGGTAGATATAACCTCTGAGTTTAGCATTATACCTGCTCCATTGTCTCTCTATCTAACATATATAAAGCAAGATAATCTTTGCCCATGTTATGTGTAGAAAGAAACTGCAGATGCAGGTTTACACCGAAGATAGACACAAAATGCTGGAATAACTCAATGCCCACTGTTATTCCAGCATTTCATGTCAATGTCCATGTTATTTTACATGTCTGTCTGTCTGTCTGTCTGTCTGTCTGTCTCTGTCTGTCTGTCTGTCTGTCTGTCTGTCTGTCTGTCTGTCTGTCTGTCTGTCTGTCTGTCTGTCTGTCTGTCTGTCTGTCTGTCTGTCTGTCTGTCTGTCTGTCTGTCTGTCTGTCTCTAAAACTGTGTTTGTGTGTTTGTGTGTATGTGTCCACATTTTTTGGTTTGCACAGCCAAAACGGTACATCATAGCGCCACAATCTTTGGCCCACGTTACTCACCATTATCCTGGGCATAATGTCTAACAACTCTCATTCAAATTGAAGCTGTATTTTTAAAGCTAGAGAGATTTTAAAGTTTAAAAATGTCCTTTCTAACCCATTTCATGAAGGTCTTCAGCGTGTGACGTCACAATGGCACCCGTGCGACTGTGAGAGATGAGCTCGCGCCCCCCCCGCCGGTATTCAGCGTGTGATGTCACAAGAGGACACGCACGTCTTTAAGAATAGCGCTCTCTCCACCCCCCCCCCCCTTCGAGGACTCAATGCCCACTAAGTTACTCCAGCATTTTGAGTTTTTAATGCTGCACAGTTATCTTCTGTAAACATTTAAAATTTACCACCTAAATAACCAATCATTTGAACTACCAATAATTAAATTGTTCGTTATTTAGTTGAATTCTTAAGAATAGAAGACTCAGGCTCAAAAACATTCTCAACTCTCGGGAGGGGGGGTTACAGTGTGAAACTTATTGAATAATAATTTTTAAAAAGAGAATGGGTAAATACTTCAAAATAAGTAATCTCCAGGGCTATGGAGAGCAGGACTAATTGGATGGGACTTTCAAAGAACCAACATCATGACAATGCAGCACATATCATCCTTCTATGCATGAAAGTACCATGAGGTCAAAAGCATCCCTGAAGGGTGAAGTGATATAATTGGCTTGGAATCCATGGCCACTGTTTCTGCAATAGAATCCAGAGAGGAGATTAACCCACAGAAAAGCTGAGAATTTCATGATTAACTCTTCCACTTTAATTAATTTTGTTATGAGAACTGAACCAATTAATTGGTATTGGGGAAAAAAATCAAAATAATATCAATCTAACTTTCCTCAGTATCTTTAATCAACATTTTTATTCTACAATTCCCAGAGGGCTACTTAAACAAATGTACTGTTGAATGATGCCATTAGCATATCAGAAATAAAACTAGTGGTTATTAATATTCTGCAGTGACAAGCTTGGCTGTTCATCAATGTTCTTGCAATGCCCGACACATTTTAAATATTAAAAAATTAAATGCCCTAATCAAATGAAAAATGGTCAGCTTTAGATGAGAGAACCAGGCACAATTTCAAATGCAACATTGATGGTTTAATATAATATCTCTGAAATCAGATATATAAAGTTTCTGGCTTGGTGGTATATGACAGTAAAATTAATGTTTGGCCATACCCTATGTTAAAAACACTCAAAGAAGAGCTCCCTTCCTCTCCCATAGAGTTGTGGACACTGCCTTTCCATTGGATTTTTTTGTTACAAGGTGTATAACAGGGAGGGGGATGGATCGGTTGCAGCAATAGTAGAAAATGCTGGAAACGCTGAAGAGGTCAGGTCGAATCTGTGAAAAGTGAAACAGAGTTCACCATTCAATTCAAGGACATTTGAGAAACAGATGAACTGAAAAGGGAACTCTTTCTCTGAAGATGCTGCCTGACTTAGGGTCAAACAGTTGGAGAGAGTTGTACAACGGTGGAAGAGGCCTTTCAGCCCAAATGTAAATGAAAGTGGCGTTTAAAAAAAATCTTATCTGTAATGGCTCAGTAGCAGCGGCAGGCTCGGTTTAAAAGAAAGGAAAAATCCTTCTTTATTATAAAGCGTTGCCTGTTTAAATTAAAATGCTTTGATATAAAGTGTGTCTTCTTTAAATAGAAATCCCACCACGTGGTATCCCGGACCAATCGGGCAAGACGTAAGTACTTTAAGTTGACGTTCCCCCACGTGGTACTCGGACCAATGGGGCAAGACGTAAATAGACGTAAGTATTAGATGAAGGGGACCCAACTGCGTAGGCGCAGAGCGTCAAACGTGTGCTGGGATGGGCGCCGGTCTATTTGGCGGCAGCACTTCGGGTATTCCCGTCACTCTGGTGAGTCCGGCCGCTCGTGGGCCCCCCTCCCTCATTGGCCGTCACTCAGGCAGGGGAGAGCGAGTCCCATTGTGACGTCACACGCTGAACATTGCAGGCAATCTTTTTTTTAAGGTAATTTTAAAACTTTAAAAAACTTTAAAATCTCTCTAACTTGAAAAAAATATAAGAGCAGTTTGAAGGAAAGGTGGGTGAATGTGTCCCCAGCACAATGGTGAGTAAGGTGGGCCTAAAGTTGTGTGGGTCGTGTACCTTTTTTTTGTCAATAAGACGGGCATACAGGAAGAACGGGACACAGAAATAACAGGAACAAACATAAGGAACATAAGGAACAAACATACAAGATGAGAGTTTTTGTGATATATAGATAGATAGATGTTGAGGTGCTGTGGGAAAAAATGTTCATCTGATAGTGAAAGAAATCAGAGTTGTAGAATCTGAGGGAGAAAACTAAAGAACTCGGTCAGAAATGAGAAACAGGTGCAGGTGAGAAGTATATCAAAATAAAATAAATAAAGTGTTCTCTTGAGTTACATCCATTGCATCCAAAAGAAGTATCACTTAAGGAGATCATCTCTGTCCAGGATAAATCAGCTCAATTGAATGGCATCCTGTCTACCACCCAAACAATTCCTCTCTTCTGCTCCGGACACATAAGCCATTTGAATAATTAAAAAAATGTATTGCAGTTACTTGCCCAGGCTACATTGACAGGTACACCCCAGTTAGTGACCTCCACTGCCAAGGACCTGTGGCAACAGATCCACAGAACACCACCACTGGCAGATTCCCCTCCATGTCTTACCACAATTTGACTCAAAAGTACATTGCCATCCTATCTTCTTCAATCACTCTAAATCCTTGAACTCGCTCTGCACCAGGTTGTGCTAGAATCCTCACGAGAAGTGCCAGAGTAAATCAAGAGGGCTGCCTGGCATTAGCATCACACGGATTAGTTGGGAGGGTTAATAAATGTGTTGCTTCCCACGAGTATGGATTTCTCCAACAAATATATGGTACAATTTATTATAAACTATTGGATAATGGTTCAAAATGTATATACCCGTAAAAATCAAAAGTGCTGGGAACACTACACCACACTGTGTGGGTCAGGCAGCATCCACACAGAATGAAACAGCTGGAACAGATTCAGGTTCAAATTAGTTCATTGATTTAAACTCCAGGGTGCAATGAAATTCCTTGTTCATGTCAAGCCCAGAGTAAAAACAGTAATGATCAATACAACAATGACTACACTGACAAGTTCAAAACAGCAAGATTGTAGTGCAAAAAAGTTATTAAGTTTAGGTGTTGCGCAGAAACAAACCCTTTGTCCCACCAAGTCCGCACCGACCATCAATCTCTGCACACTGGCACTAGGGAAAATTTGCAAGTTTACCAAGCTAATTAGCCTACAAACCTGTATGTCTTTGGAGTCTGGGTGGAAACCCGAGCTCCCAGAGAAAACCCACACAGGTCATGGGGAAAAGTTACAAACTCCATACAGACAGCACCCTTAGTCAGGATCGAACCCAGGTGATCCATTATCCTGTTTGACTCAGGAGAAAAACAATTTTAGATTGCATGTGCCAACAATTTAATTCCTGGGAAAATGTGCTTTCATATTTTCTTCCTTGCTGCTTTGATATCAGGAAGGTAAAGGAGTAGGATCCCCAAGTAAGACACCAAACCAAATCAGCCAAGACCGAGGTTGAGAAGTAAGGCTGAATATCATTCGGTAGCTCATCTTACAGCATTTATTCCATTCAGGGAATTCTATGGTTGAGAATAATTAGTGGATGAACAGTTCTTCAAATCCCTATTTAATTCCTCAAAGCATCTGCTTCTTCAGTCTCCAAAGATTGTATAAAGATTAGACTAATCAAAATGCACATTGCTTGTATGTCCTGAGGGGTATTAGTCATTGCATGGCACGGTGGTAATGGCATTGCAAACTATGCTATGCTGTGCATGGATAATATGCTACTTACTGCAGTGTAACCAACTATGCAAAATAGATTAATGGCCAAATTATTTAGTAGAATGACTCCAGTGTTGCAGTATGACTTATTTGCATCACTAGAGCACCACTGCACATTGATAATGTCCTCTTGCAAGGCACAGCAGTGTAGGTACAATTAAAATGTATTTTACAGCACATTCTGGCAGATTACAATAATATGGCAATAATAAAAATATTATGCTCCTACTTCATCACCTGTAAAACAATTCATACAAATTAGCAAGCAAATGAAATTGAGTGGTAGAAAGGATCATTTGATCAATTAAGTCTCTTCCATGCACCAGGATGGAGAGAAAAACAGGACAAGATGCATTGTGATGCAGGAGGTAGTTGCTATGTTTGAGATACAGCACAAGAACAGGCTTTTCAGCCTACCAAGTCCAAGCCGACCAGTGATCACCCGTAACACTAGCCCTATCCTACACACTAAGGCCAATTTATAGAAGCCAATTAACTTACAAACCTGTACGTCTTTGGAGTGTGAAGGAAACTGGAGCAACGAGAGAAATCTATGCAGCCACAGGGAGAATGTACAAACTACGTAGCGACATCACCCATAGTCAGGATCGAACCTGGGGCTCTGGCGCTGTAAGGAAAGAAAATCTACCGCTGCGCCACCATTGTTCTGAGTTGTTCACAGATTTTTAGATGTTGGGCAACTTTCCCAGAATTTTGTAACAGTTGGAAGTTTTCTGAAAGGCCAGAGAGGCTTCATTTTAAACACCATCCTGAATAGAAACATAGAAACATAGAAACATAGAAACATAGAAAATAGGTGCAGGAGGAGGCCATTCGGCCCTTCGAGCCAGCACCACCATTCATTATGATCATGGCTGATCATCGACAATCAGTAACCTGTGCCCAACTTCTCCCCATATCCCTTGATTCCACTAGCCCCCAGAGCTGTATCTAACTCTTAAATTCATCTGAATAGATCTGATAAGATGCAGTTTGAAAATTCCATTTAAGCTTCTGAAGCAGATGGGCTGAGCATGCTCCTAAAATGCAGTTGGGAAGGGCAGTTTGCACTCTTGAACCAGATTGAAGGAGGAATTAGCGATATATATTCTTCCAAGGAAGTAAGTGACTTGGAGTAGTACTCATTAAGGGCTTAGTCCAGTTAACGGGTAGTCCATAGAGCTCAGAAGACCATCAGAACACAGCCACCAGCCTTGGAGGGCATCTACAACACACGATGCCTCAGAAAAGCCACCAGCATCCACAAAGACTCTTCACACCCCTGCAACAGTCTGTTCGAACTTCTACCATCGGGCAGTCGATACAAGGCCTTCTACGCCCACACCTCCAGACTCAGGAACAGCTTCATCCCCAGGGCCATAGCTGCTATGAACCGGTCCTGCTGAGCCGGATGGTCACATCGCACAGTGATCCGGCACAGATCTACTTGCACTTTATTCTGTTTTAAAATTGTTACAATTTGTTTAATTGGGTTGTTTAAATTAATACTGACTAGCTAATTAAATTATTGCATCGTATGGGAGGCGCATTCCCAATTTCATTATACCCCTGTACAATGACAATGAAGATATATTGTATTGTATTGTATTGTTTTCTGGTCAGACAGATGCCAATATGATGGGAACTTTACTCCATGGAAGGGTTAATTGGGTCATTTGTTGTTTGGACTGGACAACAAATATAACACCACTATTCAAGAAAAGGAGGAGAAAAAACTGCAGGGAGCTGAAGAAACTGTAGTCTGGAATTAGTCACTGAGGAAATGCTGGAATCAATTATTAAAAAATTGTACTAGAGGACATCGAAAATAGTAATGCAATTATGCAGAGCCAACATGCTTCAGTGAGAGAGACCTCGTGCTTGACAAATTTTGGAGGTCATGCAAGATGTAACCAGAAAGATAGATAAAGGTTTTGAAGTTCTGACTTGCATTATGTAAATCTTTTCAATGGAAGTGAAGACGTTACACAATTTAAACCGGGCTGGGTAATGCCTGGCACAGTCATACCTCATCCTCATCCCGAACAGGATGCTCAGAGTTGTGTTTACAAGTTGCGGGTGCACAGCTCCCAAAGGCTCTGGAACATTGCAAATCATAATGACCCAGCACTCCTCAGTCCATCCGCTCCCTCCCCATCCCACCAAATTCAGTGGTGAATCCAGGATCAGAGTGAGAGGTCAGATGGACTTGCATCTGATCTCCAGCGTGTTTTGTACTTGGTGCAGTAATACAGACAGTTTGAACGTGCAGCTAGCAAGTACATCTTGACTGAACAACCATCTTAAATTTAAGTGCAGTCAGGCTGGACTTCTCTTCAAAAATGTTTCACTCACTGCTGTGACATAGACTGACATTGTATTACAAGTGCTGAGGGAGCATTACACTATTCGAGGTGTTGACTTTTGAACTGGAAGGCTCGTGTGAATGTAAAGAAATGTTTTGGAGTGTTCAGTCCTGGCCAATTTCAATCTCTTCACTCAACATTACACAAGAGCATTTGATCTTTATCACATTGCTATTTATCGAAGCCTGTTGTTTGAGAATTGTTGATATGTTTTCTCTCTTACAAGGACTGAACACTTTAATGTAAAGCACGTCGGGATGTCCTGAAAGGGACATATGAAAGTCTCTATAATAATAATGCAATTCTTTCTTTCAGAAAACAGCTCTTTCAATTGATAAGTCATTGGCAGTTAATATAACCTAATGTCAAAGTCATGGAACAGACCCATAATAATCAAGAGTCTGAAAAAGTCTGAAGAAGGGTCTCAACCCGAAACGTCACCCATTCCTTCTCTCCAGAGATGCTGCCTGTCCCGCTGAGTTACTCCAGCATTTTGTGACTACCTAATCAACAATCTATCTATCTCTGCCTTACAAATATCCATTGACTTGGCAATGAATTTCATAGATTCACCACCCTCTGAATAAAGAAATTCCTACTCATCTCCTGCCTAAAGGAACATCCTTTTATTCTGAGGCTATGACCTCTGGTCCTAGACTCTCCCACTGGTGGAATCATTTTCTCCACATCCACTCTATTCAGGCCTCAGTCTTTATCTCTATCCAGTTTCTCTCAGCAGATGGTCAATAACAGGAGGAAACAGATTTAAAATCAATGGTCAAATGAGTAAAAGTGTGTGCAATCCATGGCAGAGTGGTAAATTAGGTAATGAATAATGGGTGATTTGTAACTAAGAGGTTATTTCTCCAGAATTCTGCAGTGCTCAGCTCTCAGTCTCTTGCAATGTAGGGGGATGATAAAGAAATTTGCAGGTAATGCCAATATTGGCCCTGTGACTGAGAGAGGAAAGGTTTCATCCTCAGGAGGATTTGAACAGTTTGGTCATTTGGGCAGGTAATTGACAAAAGGAATTTAATCCAGAGAAGTGAGAGGTACTGCAGTTGCCACCAAGGCCAGGGAAAAATCAATAAATAGTAGGATACTAAATGGTGATACAGAGGTCTCAGAGTGTATGCCCACAAATATTTCAAAGTAGCATGTTCAGTAGTTCAAGTGGATAAAGTGAAAGATAGAATGACTTTCTGGAGAATGCCTCATCCAAAATCAGTATCCCATTCCTGACCTGAAACGTCATCCATACTTTTTCTCCAGGGATGCTGTTTGACCCTCAAGAGTTATTTCAGCATTTTGTGTCTATCTTCGGTGTAAACCAGCATCTGCAGTTCCTTCCTACACAGGATGCCTCTGTTTATTAGCTGAGCCTGATGATATGAGAACAAGGAAGTCATACAAGAATTCTATGCTAAGCTATCCGGATTACATAGAAACATAGAAAATAGTTGCAGGACTAGGCCATTTGGCCCTTGGAGCCGGCACCGCCATTCAATATGATCATGGCTGATCATCCAAAATCAGTACCCCGTTCCTGCTTTTTCCC
This sequence comes from Rhinoraja longicauda, assembly GCF_053455715.1. NCBI lineage: Eukaryota > Metazoa > Chordata > Chondrichthyes > Rajiformes > Arhynchobatidae > Rhinoraja > Rhinoraja longicauda. The sequence continues at coordinate 23,917,999 of NC_135959.1, forward strand.
CATATTCCTTGATTCCATTAGCCCTAAGAGCTAAATCTAACTCTTAAAACCATGCAGTGAATTGGCCCCCACTGCCTTCTGTGACAGAGAATTCCATAGATTCACAACTCTCTGGGTGAAAAAGTTTTTCCTCATCTCAGTCGTAAATGGCCTACCCCTTATCCTTAAACTGTGACCTCTGGTTCTGGACTCCCCCAACATCAGGAACATTTTTCCTGCACCTAGCCTGTCGAATCCCTTAAGAATTTTACATGTCATCATGTTATGGGATAGATATGAATGTGCGGGGGAGATCATCTCAGAGGAGACCAACAACCAAGAGGCTATTAGACACTACAACCTCCAACTAAGCTCCAAACTACATAGACTTGGGGGGCATTTTTAAATCATTTTTTGTCTTTGTAATATCATTGGTTGTTTTTTAAATACTTAACTTTTTGATGTTGTTTATTATGGAATTTACAAAACACTATGTTTACATATATGTTGTGCTACAGCAAGTAAGAATTTCATTGTTCCATTTAGGGTCAAATGAGAAAACATTCTTGATTTGACTTGACTCTTGAGATTTATACTGATTTTGTCAGAAATTGATTTTTTTAGCTCGATTGGATCGCTGTGGTTGTTTTCTTTGGAGCTGAGTGGAAACCTCACGAAGGTGGAAGAAATTACGTACAGTTCAGGAAAAGAAAACATAAATAACTTATTTTCCTTTACAAGTAGGTCAGAGAAAGCAGAGGGATATAGATTGAAAATAATTGGTACATAGAGGAAAGATGACAGAACAAACAACCGTATTTAGAACTCACTGCTTGAAAAAATGGTCTACGCAGAAACCCTGACTCGGGATTTGAAAGTACACTTGAAGAGCCTGTGGTGCTATGATCAGGTAGGTGACATTAAGCCAAGTACTGTAGCATTTATTTGATTGGCACAGATGCAGTGGGCCAAATGATCCCTTTCTGTATTACGATTGCCGAGGAGTTGAGGTGATTCTTTTTATCACTTGGAGAGATTGAGCAGGCTTGGACTATATTCCTTGTAGGGCAGGAGGATGAGGAGTGATCTTATAGAGGTGTATAAATTCATGAGAGGAATAGATATGTTAAATGCACAGGCATTTTTTTACCAGAGACTCAGAGAACAGAGGTTTATGGTGAGGGGGAAAGATTTAATAGGAATCTGAGGGGCACCTTTGTTACAGGTGGTTGAGGCAGGTACTATTGTAATGTTTAAGAAACATTTGGACAGGGACATGGACAAGATAGGTTTGGGATAGTGCCAAACATAAGCAGATGGGACTAGTGTAGTCAGGCATGTTGGTCAGGGTGTGCAAGTTGGGCCAAATAACCTGTTTCCATGCTATATGTGACTTGTAAACTGATTGTGGTCTAGAACCTGTGATCTGAAAGGGTGGTGAAAGCCTAAACCCTTGTCGCATTGAGAAATTACCGGATATACTGTATCAGGTCGTAAGGCTACAGCTAAGTGATGTAGAATGGGTCAGGCTGATGTCTGCAAGAATGGACTTGATGGGCTGAATGGCTTCCATCTGTGACTTAACATATGCTATGAGGAAGATCCAGTGGCAGCCACGCTGCAACATAGCACAAAATTGAAATGTGAGCCTTCACATCAATGCTGTACGTGTTGTCTGTGAGTATAATGAATCCATAACCCACTCTTTAAAACAAATTTCACTGTACCTTAATTGGTACATGTGACAATAAACTGACCTTTGAACCTTTGAATCTTTGAAAATACAAGCAAACTGAAACAGAGTCAAAAGCTTCTTGCCTGATTTGAGCAGCTTATCTCTCCGAAATGTTACCTGTAACTTATCAGCATAAGCATGCAGACATGCTCGGGCTGCTATTATTAACGATGTTTGTGAATATCATGATGGTATTCACATTTTGTAGGTGGCAAGCAATAAGGGACACTAGGGGAAAGATAAATTACGGAGAATGTCATGATATTATCAACTGGATGAATGAGCACCAATTGTGTTCAATATTGAGAAATAGCACTAGAAATGAAAATAGACAAAAATACAGGTATTGGAAATCTGTAATAAACAATAGAAATGATGGAAACACTCAGCTTGACCCGAAACAGATTGTGAGAAGATGATAATTCACTGTAAAATTGACAGGGATTATGGTGGCAAAAATCAAGGAAGAATTTCATTTGTACAGCACTTTGCACACCTCTTTCAGAACAGCACAAAGTGTGCTACAGGTCAGTGGTATACATTACAAGGGTATAATGTATGAAATGTGGCATCCATTTGTACATTGTAACCAAATCATACAATCTCCTTGAATAAATCCAATGCCATAACTGGCAATTGTTTCTTGCACGTTTCCTTTAAGTTATTCTTTGTGGGCTCTGCAATGTGACCTCCATTCACCTAAAAAGCCTATAGCCCTTGGTGGACTTGATCATCTCCGTCTACCGATTGTTCAGTCCAGCCCACCATCTCACCCACCTCACAGCACCCGATCCTGACTTCAGGTGCTGACTGGGTGGTGTTTACATATTCTCCCTGTGACCATGTGGATTTCCTCCAGGTGCTTGGGTTTCCTTCCACATCCCAAAGGTGTGCAGGTTTTTTAATTAATTGGCCTTTGTAAAATTGCCCCTAGTGCGTGGTAAGTAGATGCAAAAGTGGGATAGCATAGAACTAGTGTGAACAGGTCATCTATGGTCGTCATGGATTCGAGAGGGCCGAGGGCCCTGCTTCCATACTGTATTTCTAGACTCTAAACTCTAAACAATGATCAGGTGTCCTCAGCCTCAGCAAAGAAACACAGGCTCCTCATACTACCACCAAATACTGCCAGCCGAACCAAGCCCCATTCCTTCAGATTCCTGAAAACACCTACCCTGACTGGATAGCATACAACAAAAATGTTTTTCACAATCCCTTGGTACACGTGATAATACTGAACTAAATGAAACTAAACAAAACTAAACTAAACTAGACTTAACTAAACTAAACCCAATCAGACACAAGTAATTTCATTTGCACACTCCTCACAAGAGCATATGAAAATGGAGCAGAAGTAGGCCACTCCATCATGATGGTCACTGATTTGTCTAGGCCTCACTTCCTTTTCTGTGCCCTCCATTCCTTGATCTTTTAAAAATACATCTGCTTCCTCTTTTACTCTTTGACTATCCTCAGTTATCCACCCTCTAGCAGAGAGAATTCCAGAGATATGTTCCACCCTTTGTGAGAAGTTCCTGCACAACTCAGTGTTAAATGACTACCTTTTTTTCTTGTAACCATGAGATTCCCCTACCACTGGAAACATGCACTCTTCTCTCATGTTTGGTGAGCTCGGCATTGGCTTTGGTTGCTATTAACTTTTCAGGTGGTGGGCTGACTATTGAAGCACTGCAAGTGCTCACTGCAAGTGCAGAGATAATTCGCAATCCCATTGTGATTCAATTTTTTGAAAAAAATAATATTGAACTATCAAACCCAAGGAAGCCAACTCAAGTTCCTCTTGAGTAAAGAAGATCAAGAAGTTTATAATGAATGATAAAAAATCAATAATGTGGATGTGGACAGACATATCTCACAGAAGCAGGGGAAATCAATAGGAGCAAACTGAATCAAAGGCTTTAAACAAAGGAGATGTTAAAGATAAGAGAAACTTGGTGAATATTGTAACTACATCATCTCACATTGTGGCTTGGACTTATGGCTGGACATAATCTAGTTGTTGTGAAAATCTCACATCTGGGCCGCCTCAATTTAGTGCCATATTGCTTTATGCAGACACAGAATAAGTGACTGCAATAACAGTCACATGAAGGAAGGAAGAGTACTCCAGTGCATGAGTGTGATCCTTCACTGCGATGAACTGTAAAACTAATCCTTTAGTCTCATGGGCAAGGGATCACATTAAAGAGTCAAGCTTCCTGCAATGAGCACTTCAGGCATAATAAATTCTGGAAAGACTGAGATTAAAGGGAGACTAACAGTCATTTCCCTTTGAAATACATTTATAGTTGGAGCTGGAGCCCAATTGTTTGTTACACAAACATTCTGCATTATTTATGTGGAGCATTGCATTCAGTTTGCGTGCGAATATTGGTCGCTCCATTATAGAGTCAGAGTCAAAGAGTCATTGAGTCATGCAGTGTGGAGACAGGTCCTTCAGGCCAACGTGCTCAGGCCAACCAACATGCCCCATCTACTCTAGTCCCACTTGCCTACGTTCGGCCCATATCCCTCTAAACCTATCCTATCTATGTACCTGTCTAAATGTTTCTTAAACGTTGCTATAGTACCTGCCTTAACTACCTCCTCCATCAGCCCATTCCATACACACACCACCCTTTGTGTAATAAAGTTACCCCTCAGGTTCCAATTATATCTTTCCCACCTCACCTTAAACCAATGGAAGGATGTGGAGGCATTAGAAAAGGTCTGAGCAGATTTACCAGAATGATGCCTGGATTAGAAGGTTTCAGGTAAAGTTTACAGGTAAACTTGGATTGTTTTTTCTGGAATGTCGGAGATTGAGGGAGATTTCAGAGAAGTATATAAAATTATGAGAGGTATAGATAGGGTAGACAATCAGAATCTTTTTCCCAGGCTAGAAATGTCAAACACTAGAGGGCATAGCTACAAGGTGAGAGGGGGAAAGTTTAATGGAGATGTGTGAAGCATGTTTGTTTACACAGAGTGGTGAGGGCCTAGAACACATTGCCGAGGGTGGTGGTGAAGGCAGATATGATTGTGGCATATAAATGCCTTTTAGGTAGGCATATGGAACTACAAGGAATAGAAGGATATGGATTATGCTCAGTCAGATGAGATCAGTTTAACTTGGCATTATGTTTAGTGCAAACCTTGCGGAGCAAAAAGCCTGGTCCTGTGCTGTACTGTTCTGTATTCTATGTGGTCTTTCTTGATCTTACAAAATATTACAAAACTAGGGTGGGGAAGGGGTGGAGAGAGGGAATACATGGGTTATTTGAAATGAGAGAAATCAATATTCATACTGTCGGGTTGTAGACATAGTGACAGGACGTATTAAGAAACAGACAGGTACATGGATAGGAAAAGTTTGGAGGAATATGAACCAAGCACAGGCAGGTGGGACTAGTGTAGCTGGGACATGTTGGGCGGTGTAGGCAAGTTGGACCGAAGGGCCTGTTTCCACACTGTATCACTCTATGACTCTGTGACTCTCTGTGCAAACTCCACACAGAGAGCACCAGAGAGCAGGATCAAACACATCAAGCAAGCATCTCCAGTAAATATGCCTTGGTGTTAGTTTTGCAGGTTAATCAACATTCAGATTTCCAAATGGATAAATTAATTATAGATAGAGTGGTTTGGTCATGATACAGTGGCACAGGAGTTATTGCTGCTGCTTCATAGATCTAGGAGCTAGATTCTATGCTGACTTTGGGTGTTATCTGTGCAGACTTAGCACATTCTATTCATCACCATTTCAGTTTCCCCCAGAATTGTTTGGTCTCCTACGACATGCCAAGATATAAACGCCTTCTTGGTAAAAGTAGAAAGAATGAAAGGAAAGTTGATGGGCATCTACAGTATGAGAAGGAATAAGCTGAAGGGTGCAGTGAAGTTAATATTGGGGTAGGAATGGGAATAATGGGATTGTTCCATGGTGCAGGCACAAATCTGATGGGCCAAATGACCTCCTCCTGTGTCACTCAGTCATACAGCATGGAAACATCCTCTGTCCCATTGTGTCTTTGTAGGCCATCTGCACTTATCCCATTTACCCGCTTTCATTCCAAACAACTCCTCCCCCATATTTTAAACCCAAGATTCTCCGGGATTACTGATAGTCTTAGAAAGTTATTAATCTCAACTATTTAACTCTAAGGGCATTTTATTTGCAGTTTATTTAAAGTATTTATGCAGGCGTCTGCTGTTTTAATGCATTATTATTTTTATAGTAAATAGATCACAACAACATAATATTGAGCTGTTAACATCTCCAGTACTACTTTCTACATAATGTTTCTTATGCCTGAGTTAATTAACAGCTCAAAAGCATCTTTAACATATATTTATGTCTGCGGTGTATAGCATCTGTGAAAGATGGGAAAAGATGTACTGTGCAATTGTAAGTTCTCCTATGGTGAAACCAAGGGACTGGGCAAATAATTTAGTTTGCACAACAATTCGTAAATTAGTTATAATTAGCATCATATTCATGTTATTAACGCAAGCCAGTTTAAAATAAATTGTTGTGGGTTATTTTACAGGTTAGATGATATGCAGTAAAATGCTCGTGCGTGGATAGAGAAGCATAATTCCCAACTTGTATGCACAAAATCTTATACCGGATATCTCTCCCAGCTTAAGCGTAGTGGGGTTTCACTGGACAATTCTGAAATTAAATTCATAAGTTCTAAGTTCGTATGTCATAGGAGCAGAATTAGGGCATCCGGCCCATTGTGTCTACTCTGCCATTCAATCATGGCTGATCTGTCTTTCTCTCTCAAGCCCATTATCTTGCCTTCTCCCCATAACCTTTGACATCTTTACTAATCAAGTACCTGTCAATCTCCACTTTGAAAATACCCAAGAACTTGGCCTCCACAGCCGTCTGAGGCAATTAATTCACAGATGCGCCTCCCTTTGGCTACATAAATTCCTCCTCATCTCCTTTCTAAAGGTATGCCATTTTATTCTGAGGGTGTGCCCTCTGGTCCTAGACTATCCCGCAAGTTAAAACATCCTCTCCACATCGACAGTATCCAGGCCCTTCATTATATGGTTTTTTTGAGATTCTCACATCCTTCTAAACTCCACTGAGTACAGACCTAGTGCCATCAAATGTTCATCATATGTTAATCCAATCATCTCGTAAACCTCCTCTGGACCCTCTTCAATGCCGGCACATCCCTCCTCAGATATCGGGCCCAAACCTGCCCATAATACTTCAAATGTGGTCTGAGGTTATAAAGCCTCAGCATTACATTCCTGCTTTTATATTCTCGTCCTCCCAAAATGAATACTAAAATTGCATTTGCCTTCATTACCATCGATTCAACCTGCAAATTAACCTTTATGGAATACTGCAACATCACTCCCAAGTCTCTTTGCACTTCTGATTTTTGAATCCTCTCTTATTAGACTATTTAGAAAATAGTCTAGTCTTTATTCCCACTTCCAAAGTATATGACTGCACACTTTAATACACTGTATTCCATCTGCCACTTCTTTGCCCATTCTCCCAATCTGTCCAATTCCTTCTGTAAGCTTGCTGCTTCCTCTACACTACCTGCCTCTCCACCTATCTTTGTATTATCAGTGAACTTGACCACAAAGCCATCAATTCCATTGTCCAAATCATTAGTATACAAAGTGAAAAGTAGTGAACCCAACATTGACTCCTGCGGAACCCCATTTGCCACCAGCAGTCAATTAGAAAATTCCTCCTTTATTCCCATTCTTTGCCATGCCATTTAGCCAATCTTATATCCATGCTAGTATCTTCCCTCTAATACCATGGGCTCCCATCTTGTTTTGCAGCCTCACGAGTAGCATTTTATCAAAGGCCTTCTGAAAATCCAAGGAAACAACATTTGCTGATTCCCCTTTGTCTATTTACTTCCCCAAAGAATTCCAGCAGATTTGTCAAGCAAGATGTCCCCTTCACAAAACCATGTTGACTTCAGCCTATTTTATCATGTGCTTCTAAGTGCTCGGAAACCTCAACCTTCATAATGGACTCTAAAATCTTACCAACCACTGAAGTCAGGCTAACTGGCCTATAGTTTTACCACTTTAGCACAATTTTCCAGTCCTCTGGGACCTCTCCAGACTCTACTAATTATTGAAAGATCACAATTAATGCCTTCACAATCAAAAGCTATCTCTTTCAGAACCCTGGGGTGTAGCCCTTCTGGTCAGATGACTTATCCAACTTTAGTCTTTGCAGCTTCCCAAGGACCTTCTCCTTAGTTATAGCAACTCCATTAACTTCTACCCCCAACTCTTGAATTTCAGGCACATTGCTGGTGTCTTCCACTGTAGACTAATGCAAAAAGCATATTCAATTTGTCCGCTATGTCTTTATTCCCTATTAGTACCTCTCCAGCATCATTTTTCAGCGGTCAAATGTCCGCTCTTGCCTTTCTCTTATCTTTATATATCTGTAGAAACTTTTGCTATCCTATTTTATATTATTGGCTAGCTTACCTTCATTTGCCATCATTTCTCCCCTTATTGCCTTTTTAATTGCCTTCTGTTTGTTTCTAAAAGCTTCCCATCCTCTAGAGTCCTACTAATCTTTACAATATTATATGCCTTCTCTTTTAGTTTTCTGCTATCTTTGACTTCTTTTGTCAACCACGGTCACCTCATTCTCACCTTAGAATCTTTCTTCTGTTTTGGGATGAAGAAAATCCTGCGTCTTCCAAATTACACCCTGAAACCTCTGCCTTGCTGCTCCACCGTCCCTTTCCAATCAATGTTAAGCAGTTCCTCCCTCATACCTCTGTAGTTACCTTCAGTCAGTCAGCAAGGATACCAAAACATTGGTTTTTACCTTCTCTCTCTCAAACTGCAGGTTGAATTTTATCATATTACTAGACCAAGTGGACCCATTGGGCCCAAACCTCTCCTGCATTGGTGCAGCACCCTCTCCTCACCCCCTCTCCTCTCCCCCCTTCACCCCTCCCTCCTCCCTCCCCTTTCCCTCCCCTCCCCCTTCCCCTCCACTCCATCCCCCTCAACCCCCCCTTATTCTCCCTCCACCTCCCCCCTCCCTCCACCCCCCTCCTTCCCTAGGAAATAGATTTAAACTTTAAAATGTGAATAACCTTAAAAATATAACACCGATTTCAATGAAACTTCTTCCATTAGCACCAAAGGGACAACGGTGAGTAAGGTGGGCCTAAAATTGTTGCATTATCATGTACCGCTTTGGCTGTAGTTCAGGAACAAACAAACAAACAAACGAGAGTTTTAGTATAAAGGTGGTCACTATCTCCCTGGGGTCATTTACTTTAAGCTCCTTAATCAAATCCAGTTAATCGTACAACATCAAATTTAGAATAGCTTTTTCTCGAGTAGGATCGACCACAAGCTGTTCTAAGTAGACACTCTATAAATTCCTTCTCTTTGGATCCAGAACCAACCTGATTTTCCCACTCGACCTACATATTGAAATCCCTCATGACACCTGTAATATTGCCTTTCTTATATGCCGTTTTTATCTCCTGATGTAATTTATACCCTATATCGTGGTTACTGTTTGGAGGGCTGTATATGATGTCCATCAGGATATTTTTACCCTTGCAGTTTTTTTACTCTACCCACAAAGTTTTAACATCTTCTGATCCTATGTCAACATGGAAATGTGAGGGTTGGAGATAACCTCTGTGCCAATGTTCTACTCTGTTTGTTGGGATCCCATTATGAATCTTGAGTTCTTGGGCCTGCGCATGTCCTCACTGATTGGGTCCAGAATGTTTTACCTAGCATTGGTCCTGATCGATATTAAGTAAATGAATGTGGGGCAATGGGGAATCAGAGGGTCACAGAGGCTCCACTCTGGCTAATCCATTGCAATGAATGCCTTTTGCAGTTCATTTGATATTGTTGAGAACCAAGGAGAATTTTGCCTGGGCACTTGGCATGTTGGACTACCAAGAAGCCCTGACTCAAGGCACATGTCTGTCGCCACGTCAACCCACCTCGTCCTTTCTCCAAACGATTGTACTGAGATTGAGAAATATTGAAATGGATGGATGTTCGATTTGCAGTGGTTGACCACTGGTTGTCCTGGGTTTTGAAAGCTAATGAAAGGCTAGAGGGAAGGAAGTTGACAATGAAAGATTATTCCTGTTATGGAATAAGGAAAGTGACAGTGTTCACTGTTAATAATGTAAATGTAAATTCGACAGCAATTTTAACTACTGGTTGATCACACAGATCATGGAGTGAGGATACCCAGACAAAATGATCCTTCTGAAGCTGCAACATCAAATGGCATTGCTGTTACTCATCCAGGCCACACAGATAACACATTCCCAAACTGCAACCATTTCCACCAAGAAGGGCAAGAGTAGCAAACACATGGGAATACTGGCAACTGCAGGGTCACCTCCATGCAACCACCATCATAACATGGAAATAGATCACCACTAGACTGGCTCAACCCTTCCAGCAGTTTCTGCTTTTATTTCAGATTTCCAGCATCTGCATTATTTCACTGTTGTCGATAAAGCAGAACATTTCTGGGGGTAGTTGATTGGAGATAAAATGGCAATCTGTGAGATGTGATGCCAAGAGAGCAAAAAAAAGCGAAAGTATATTACAGTGCTGTGAGAAACTGTTGGAAGATCTGATCAGCAAAGAAAGTGGAGCTGGAAAAACTCTGAGAACTCGGACGGAGAAGAAAAATTGGAGCAGTTTGAAAATGTGACAAAATATAACTGGGATCAATAGATAAAATAAATAACTTATTTTATTTTGCTATTTCGATTGCATCTAACACAGTTAGAATTTATGTAACATGTAAGCAGCTCAACACCATCCAAGTCAAAACAACCGATTTGATTAATACCTTGTCTGGCATCTAAACACTCATTCCTTTCAGCACAAATAAACAGTGAATACAGTGCAAACCATTTACAAAATACCTTGCATTTGCTTAACCGGAATATTCCAATTTCTTCTCTCTTATTTGTGATCTCTGTCAGTAAGGCCAGTAGGTGCATCAGAGCACCACCACTTGTAGGTTCCCTTCAAGTTTCACACCATTCTGCCAGACAGGAGCAAGGAGAAGAAAGAATGACTGGGGTAGATCATGTCTTTGATTATGTGGTTGCTTTATGTGGAGACAGTGTGCAGCGCAGATAGTCAATGGTGGGATCTGGTTTGTGTGATGGAATGGGCTACATCCACATTACTGTCTGCAAATTCTTTCAGTCTTGGGCAGAGCTGTTCCCAAACCAAGCACTGATGCATCCTGATGGTATGCTTTCTATGGTGCATCTGTGGAAGTTTGTAAGAGTTATTGGAGATATGCCAAAATGATAGTCTGCTCAGGGAGTACTGCTTTCTTGACTGTCACATCAATGTGGTTGGTAAATGACAGATCATTTGTTATATTAACGCCAAGGAACTTGAAGCTCTCAACTATTTCCACTCAGCACCATTTACTGCTGATTGGGGCATGCTTCCTAAAGTTAATAAATCGCTCCTTCATCATTGAAAGATACGTTATTGGCCTGACACCATGTAACTAAGTTCTCCATCTCTTTCCTGTACTCTGCCTTGACATTGTTTGTGATTTGGCCCACCACAGTGGTGTCATCTGCAAATTTGTAGATGGAGTTAGAGCCAAATTTGTGCTGTACAGTCATGAGATTATAGGGAGTATGGTTGGGGACTGAGAATGCATTCTTGTGGGGCACCGGTGTTGTGAATTATTGTGGAGGAGGTGTTGTCACCCTATCTTTATTGATTGTGGTATGTGGATTAGAAATTCAAGGATCCAGTGGTTCAGAGAGGGATGCCGATTCCGAGGTCAATGAGGTTGGAGACGGATTTGAATGGGATTGTGTCTTTGAAGGCAGAGCAACAGTGGATAAATAGGTGTCGAATGGAGATCCATGTTCGCCAGGCTTTCCAGAGATGAGTTTAGTGCTGGAATAATGGTATTTTTTGCAACAGTAAGCAAACTGCTGTGGATCAAGGCTGGCTGGAGGACTGGAGTTAATGTGTGCCATCCCCAGCCTCTCGAAGCACTTCATGATGGTGGAAGTAAGAACCACTGGATGGTAGTCATTCAGGCATACTACATTATTGCTGATTGGTTAGCATGCAACAAAAGCGTTTCACTGTACCTCAGTACACGTGAAAATAAACTAAACTAAACTAACTAAACATTTTTCTTTCACTGGGATGAAAGTGGTCTATGTCGCTAATGTTTTTCTAAATGTCTTTAAGGTCATCCGCTCCTCCTCTAACTCCTCTAACTCAACATATCCAGCCTCTCCTTATAACTCAAAGACATGGTAGCATCCATATACATTTTGTTTTGTGCCCTTTCCAGTTTAATGATGTCCTTAATTTTATGTTCCTTCCATTTGCATGATGAATGTCTGTTAAACGTGCCAAAAAATAACTAAGCCATTTGCTCTGTGTATTTAGTCGATCCTGGAAAATAACTGATGAGGTCCTGCTCACTGTTCACTTTTCTCAATGTTCACTCAATGCATCACATGAGTCTTTTGTCCAGGGTAGGGGAATCCAAAACTAAACGTCATTGGCTTGAGTTATGAGGGGAATGAGAACCTCAGAGGTATGTTTTTCACACAGAGTGGTGTTTCTAAACTTCTCTTGTGTGCTTCTAAGTTTTGTTTGCATACTATCCAGTCGAATCCTACTATATTGAGCACAATCAAGCCATACACAGGGTACAACCGGTAGAGGAACGAGAAAAATATCAAAGTGCAGTGAATAATCACAGTCGTTTTCCCAGGGTAGAGAATCTTGGGCATAGAAACATAGAAACATAGAAAATAGGTGCAGGAGTAGGCCATTCGGCCCTTCGAGCCTGCACCGCCATGCAATATGATCATGGCTGATCATCCAACTCAGTATCCCATACCTGCCTTCTCTCCATACCCCCTGACCCCTTTAGCCACAAGGGCCACATCTAACTCCCTCTTAAATATAGCCAATGAACTGGCCTCAACTACCCTCTGTGGCAGAGAATTCCACAGATTCACCACTCTCTACGTGAAAAAAAAGTTCTCATCTCGGTCCTAAAAGACTTCCCCCTTATCCTTAAACTGTGACCCCTTGTTCTGGACTTCCCCAACATCGACAACAATCTTCCTGCATCTAGCCTGTCCAACCCCTTAAGAATTTTATAAGTTTCTATAAGATCCCCCCTCAATCTTCTAAATTCCAGCGAGTACAAACCGAGTCTATCCAGTCTTTCTTCATATGAAAGTCCTGCCATCCCAGGAATCCCAGGAATCAATCTGGTATTTCCTACTTCCTTTACTACAGTCTAATGAGTCTACATTTCTCCTTTATCTCCCCCGATACAATTTTTTTTTTGGTACAAGATGAGAGGGGAAAGATTAAAATAGTGAGAGGCCTGCATAGAGTGGACAATAGTGAAAGGCCTGGATAGACTGGAAGCGGAGAGGATGTTTCCACTAGTGGGAGAATCTAGGACCAGAGGGCATAGCCTCAGAATAAAAGGACGCACCTTCAGAAAGGAGATAAGGAGGAATTTCATTAGTCAGAGGATGGTGAATCTGTGAAATTCATTGCCACAGGCGAGTGTGGAGGCGGTAATTGGGTATTTCCTTCTTCCTTTACTACAGTCCAATGAGTCTACATTTCTCCTTTATCTCCCCCGATACAAAAAAAATTTACCGTCAGATATCCATCCAACTTCATTTTGAACACCACAATTAAATTGATCTTCACTTCCCCAGATGGTGCATTCCAGATCCTGCCCAGCATGATACCACTACACAAACCCTGGTCTGACTCTTCAGTTTCCCCAGGCCAACTGTTAGTTTGTGTTAGTTTTTTGTTAGTTTTTATGTATTGGAGTATTACACCCTTGTTGATTCTAACAATTAACATTTGCATGTTTCGACCATTCTTGCTTCAGAATTATGTTTCCTTTGGGGATTTTAAAAAGTAACCAAATGTTAAAACTTAATTTCATGTCCTTTTAGCCTTCCCTTAATACAAACATTCTTGCCCTCTGCCCGTTAGTCAAGTCTAGTTTATTGTCATATGCACAAGTATGGTGAGGCACATGGACAATGAGAATTCTTACTTGCAGCAACATAACAGGCAATTAGATTCAGACAATGGTATAAATTATACATGAATTGTACATAACTTGCATGTTATTTAATTTGCATTCCACGGAACATTGAAAAAAAAACCCATAAATGAAATATTATTGCAAAAATACACCATTTGTAAACGTGTCCATGGTAGTGCAAGAGGTGGACCATAGTATTCTGTTGCCTAGGTGAGATTAGGGTTGTGTCAGAAGAAACTCTAGATGCTGGTTTACTCTGAAGATAGACACAAAATGCTGGTGTAACTCAGCGAGACAGGCAGCATCTCTGGATAGAAAGAATGAGTGACATTTTGGGTTGAGAATTCTTCAGACTAAGAGTCAGGGGAGAGGGAATCACAGAGATAAGGAAGTGTAAGAGATCAGAGATGCTGCTCAGTGAAAATGTAAATTAGATAATTGTTAGCGAGGAGGTGACAATTAAACGTCCAGAGACCTTTCTGTCCTGGACACTTTAATTCCTCCCCCCCTCCTCCCCATTCCTACGCTGATCTTTCTGTCCTGGGCCTCCTCCACTGTCAGAGTGAGACCCAGCATAAATTGGAGGAACAGAACCTCATATTTCGCTTGGGCAGCTGACACCTTATCTGTCCTTATCTCTGTGACTCCCTCTTCCCTGGCTCAGTCTGAAGAAGGGTCTCTACCTGAAACATCACCCATTCCGTCTATCCAGGGATACTGCCTGTCCCGCTGGGTTACTCCAGCATTTTGTGTCTATCTTCGGTGTAAGGCAGCATCTGCAGTTCCTTCCTACACTTTATATCCACGTACTTGTTCAAATGTCTTTTAAATGTTAAACTCTGGCACTGTATGTCCAGACAGGATACTTTCTACAGTGCATCTGTAGAAGTTTGTTAGAGTATACGGTGACCTGCCAAATCTCTTTGAACTTCGAAGAATACATGATCATGAATACAGCTCTGTGCTGGGCCCAAGACAGAGATGTGCATTCTCTGGTGCAATAAAATGGGAACTGATTAATTCTCGAGGGAAAACAGGTTAAAAAAATCTATGGCCATCTGTGGCTGAAATGAATAGCTGGCACCAAATGTTTGTCAGTGGCTAAATACTCCATCCAAAGGAGTTCGAGAATTTGTAATCTGAGGAAAAAATACATTTGGGTAATATTGATTTAAACAGTCGGCTTGACAAAGTGGAAGATGACAAGTCACAGATCACATTTGGGACTTGCAGGAACAATATAGAAGAACCACAAAGAGGGAATCAACAGAGGTTTTCAACTGAAGAAAGAAAAAAAAAAAGCAACCGAGAGAGGTGAAAGATTAAAAAAAGTTGTTTAACTTCATTGTACATCCATAGGTTTTCTTGTCCCCTTGCTCCATCTAATCGTTTCCTTTGCGGTTTTCTTCATTTTTCCGAGGAATCTTAACATAAGCACAATCAACATTTTTAATCTTCACGCTATGGACATTTCTGGCAGAAATCTGCAAAATCGATAGCATGAAGATAAAGATAAAGATTGCCAGAAGATAAAGATAAAACTGATTTAACAAAGAACCTGGAATAATAAGTTTTAAGATGTTATTAGCAAAAGCCGCCAGAGAGACAAAGTTATAAAATGTGCGCGTGTGTGTGTGTGTGTGTGTGTGTATGTGTGCGTTTTGGGGTGTGTATATGTGTGCGTGTGTGTGTGGGTGTGAATATGCTTGCATGTGCATATGTGTGCGTGTGCATAAAGTATCAAATACTACAGAGCAAGGTGATAGGGCCAAAGTATAAAGCAGATGTGCGGGGCAAGCTTTTTTACACAGAGAGTGACGAGTGCCTGGAACACACTGTGTTCCAGAGCAATAATTGGGGTAGGTGCAACATAGAAACAATAGAAAATAGGTGTAGGAGGTGGCCATTTGGCCCTTCGAGCCAGCGCCGCCATTCATTGTGATCATGGCTGATCATCCACAATCAGTAACCTGTGCTTGCCTTTTCCCCATATCCCTTGATTCCGCTAGCCCCTCGAGCTCTATCTAACTCTCTTTTAAATTCATCCAGTGAATTGGCCTCCACTGCCTTCTGTGGCAGCAAATTCCACAAATTCGCAACTCTCTGGGTAAAAAAAGTTTCTTCTCACCTCAGTTTTAAATGGGCTCCCCTTTATTCCTAGACTATGGCCCCTAGTTCTGGACTCCCCCAACATTGGTCTAGTCCTGCAACTAGAGAGTCCAGTCTTTTATAATTTTATACATCTCTATTAGATCCCCTCTCATCCTTCTAAACTGCAGTGAATACATGCCCAGTCTTTCCAATATTTCCTCATTTGGCAATCCCTCCATCCCAGGGATTAACCTCGTGAACCTACGCTGTACTGTCGAACTATCTGTCCATGGGAGAAGCAAGGGGGAATAGAGAAGAATTTGTTTTGCCTTCCATCACAGTGAAGGGGTGTCTGGCGGAGTCACTGTGATGGATGTTTGTGTTAAAATTGTGTCTTGTGTCTTTTACTCTGTACTGTTCTGGCTGCGTAGCAAATGATTTTCGTTCAATTCATTTTGAATGACAATAAAGGTAATTCAGATTCAGAATTCAGATTCAGATAATACGACATCCTTCCTCAAATTAGGAGACCAAAACTGCACACAATACTGCAGTTGTAGGCTCACCAGGGCCCTATACAACTGCAGAAGGACCTCTTTGCTCCTAGACTCAAATCCTCTCGTTATGAAAGCCAATATGCCATTAGCTTTCTTCACTGCCTGCTGTACCTGCACACTTACTTTCACTGACTGGTGTACAAGGACACCAAGGTCTCGTTGCACTTCCCCTTTTCCTAATCTGACACCATTGAGATAAAAATCTGCCTCCTTATGTTTGCCGCCAAAGTGGATAACCTCACATTTTATCTACATTATACTGCATCTGCCATGCATCTGCCCACTCACTCAACCTGTCCATGTCACCCTGCAACCTCCTAACATCCTCTTTGCAGTTCACACTGCCACCCAGCTTTGTGTCATCTTCAAACTTGCTAGTGTTACTTCTAATTCCATCATCCACATCATTAATGTATATGTAAATTGTTGCGGCCCCAGCACCGAGCCTTGCGGCACTCCACTCGCCACTGCCTGACATTCTGAAAAGGACCAGTTTATTCCTACTCTTTGCTTCCTGTCTGCCAACCAATTCTCTATCCAGGTCAAAACCCTACCCCAATTCCATGTGCTCTAATTTTGCTCACCAATCTCCCGTGTGGGACCTTATCAAAGGCTTTCTGAAAGTCTATATACACTATATCCACTGGCTCGCCTTCATCCATTTTACTTGTCACATCCTCAAAAAATTCCAGAAGATTAGTCAAGCAGGATTTCCCCTTCATAAATCCATGCTGACTTGGACCAATCCTTTTACTGCTATCCAAATGCACTGTTATTACCTCTTTAATAATTGACCCCAGCAGCTTCCCCACCACCGATGTCAGGCTAACTGGTCTGTAATTCTCTGTTTTCTCTCTCGCTCCTTTCTTGAAAAGTGGGATAACATTATCTATCCTCCAATCCACAGGAACTGATCCTGAATCTATTGAATATTGGAAAATGATTACCAATGTGCCCACAATTTCTAGAGCCACCTCCTTGAGTACCCTGGGATGCCATTCCCTCCTATTTCATGAGCTTTCTGTCCTGTTAATTCTAGGGTCTTAACTTTTCCTATACTCTCTTTCGCATCCTTGACTATCCCATTTGAACCCCCCCCCCCCTACTATTTTGTTTAAAACCACCCATGTAGCAGTGGCAAACCTGCCTGCCAGAATGCTGGTCCCCCACCTGTTGAGGTGCAACCCATCCCTTTTGTACAAATCACCCTTACCCTACAACAGATCCCAGTGGTCTAAGAATCTAAATCCCTTTCTCCTCTTACCTTGAACCTGTGTTCCCTGGTTCTTTATTACCCAACTCTGGGTAAAAGACTTTGAGCATTTATTCTTTCAATTCGCAAGAGAATTTTGGATAGGCATATGGATATGCAGGGAATGGATGGCAGGCACATAAGATTCGGTCTTGGCATCATGTTCGGCATGGGTACCATGGGCTGAAGGGCATGTTCCTGTGCTGTACTTTTCTTTGTTCAATCCCTTTCCTAAAGGATGTTAATGAATAATAGTTGGATTACTAACCATCAGTGACTCATTTACTGCTCCTGGTGTTTTTAGAAACCTTATCCAAATTCTTAAACATTATTGTGCAACCATAATTTGTGTTGCCTGGAATATTAGACATAGAAACATAGAAACATAGAAAATAGGTGCAGGAGGAGGCCATTCAGCTCTTTGAACCAACACTGCCATTCATTGTGATCATGGCTGATCGTTCCCAATCAATAACCCGTGCCTGTCTTCTCCCCATATCCCTTGATTCCACTAGCCCCTAGAGCTCTATCTAACTCTCTCTTAAATCCATCCAGTGATATTAATACAGGACTGTGGATAATTAGCCTAGCAATGTTACCATTTTGTATTTTTTGGGGATTATGGCATGACTATGTTATAGTAACTGTATTCTATTTACCTGTTGATCATTCTTCTTGGGGATACCAGTGTCCGCAAAATTTTGGGAAGTCTAACCAGGTCAGTGAACATCAGGAGTTCACGTTCATGCTCACAGTGAACTTTAGGAGCCTAAGGAGCGTTGAAAAGCAGAGGGATCAAGGAGTACAAATACGTAATCCCTGGAAAGTTGCATTGCAAATAGATAAGGTGATGAAGAAGGCTTTTGTACACTGGCCGTCATTAATCAGGGAATCAAGTTTAGAAGCGGGGATGTTATGTCACAGTTGTACAAGACATTGGTGAGAGTACACCTGGTTCAGGTGTGGCTGCCCTACTATAGCAATGATGCCATTAAGCTGGAAAGAGTGCAGAAAAATGTTATGGAGAACTTGTCAGGACTCAAAGGCCTGAGCTACAGGGAGAGGATGGGCAGCGAGGACTTTATTCCTTGGAACACAGGAGGCTGAGAGGTGATCTCATGGAAGTACATACAATCATGAATGAACACAGCCTTTCTCCAAGGGTTGGGGAATCAGCAAAAATAGCAGCAAAAGAGCATAGATTTAACGTGAGAGCGAAAAAATTAAAGGAACCTGAGGAACATTTTTTTCACATGGAATGTGATACATATGTGGCATGAGCTGCCAGTGAAAGTGGTTGAGGCAGGTACAATAACAACATTTAAACACTAGTCCCATTTGGACAGGTACATTGATAGAAAATGTTTAGAGGGTGATGGGTCAAATGTTGACAAATGGGACTGGCTTTGCTCGGATTTTGGCTGAAGAGCATTTCCTTGCTAGTGACTATAAATCTAATGGTGATAAGAATGAAAAAAACAAAATATTGTCAAAAGTAATGGCTAGATTTACCAGAAAAATAAAATTTCATGAGACAACACTGTGTGCAATTGTCTTCTTGGAGGATATTCCTGTTTTGATGTTTAAGATAGGGGAGGATAATTTAAAGATGCTAACTTTAGCTGGAAACTTAAAAAGAGAATCTCACCATCTTCACCAATTAATGAAAATTAATATATCTCCAGACTTGGCTGCTTTCTTTGCAGTCCAAAAGCATGACGATTTGTGAATTTCTCCACTTGTAAACCATCAAAGACATTCAGAAAATATTAAAAATTAAACGTACTTTTAAAAATGTACGAAAAGACATTAAAAATTAAATTAAAACATTTAATGCACCAACAACCAACGATATTAATTAAAATCATTTAGATTAACTAAATTATTTTGTGCATGCATATGCGCGTGTGTGTATATATATATATATATATATATATATATATATATATATATATATATATATATATATATATATATATATATGATCTATATATATGTGTGATCTATATATATATGTGTGTATTTGTATATATGTGTGTATTTGTGAGTATGTGTATATGTACACACACTGAACTTTTTTCTTCTCTCTCGTTTATTATATTGTTCACAGTGTACTATGTTTACATACTCTGTTGTGCTGCTGCAAGTTAGAATTTAATTGTTCTATCTGGGACATATGACAATAAAACACTCTTGACTGGACTCTTAAAATACCTGCAACTTGCATCCCTTCATCATAACTGGGGGTTTGTAACTGTGCCACTCTATTCAAATGAACAAAGTCGTTGAACCTGCAGGTTTAACTTAGTCCAACTAGCAATTTCTCCTCTATCAGCATTGGGACACTGTATATTTGAGGAGCCCTACATTGGAGCACATTGGGAAATCCATGGCCATTGGCTTGTATGGGAATTGTGACTATGCGCAGTTGAAGAGCTAAAGCTCACCGTCACACATGCAGCTTAAATCTTCTCAGTGGAAAAAATAAACCATTATGATTAGTGGTCTGCTACTGGGCTAGTAATTGAAAGATCTGGGAAATGATCTCAAACATGTTAAAATCCCATCAAAGTAGCTGGAGACTTTTAATATAATGAATCAGATATATCTAGAATAAAAAGTCGTATTAAAACATCTGGGACAATGAAACAGTTGTCTTAAAAAACATTATTATTGTCCTTTAATGAAGGAAGCCTGGTCTCCTTGCCCTACCTGGTCTATATGTGATGTTAGCCCCACTTTGTAATGGCTCATCAAGCCACTCAGTTCAGGACAATTGGGATGGTCAATAATTCCTTCCTCTTCTTTGGCTGTCCCTTGAAATCTAGGACTACTTTCTACTTCAGCTCTGTGGGTTCTGATGTATCTGATCAAGTCAATGAGAGAACACAGATTATTCACAGATGCTCTCACTACCAACCCAAACGCTCTGTGGTATGAATGTAGCTAGCCAAAAAGGTAGGCAAGGATGTGGCTGGCTGATAGAAAAATGTCTATGTTATATGACTCCGTGGTGCTATGAGTATTTTGCCCTCAGCAAGGATCTTTAAAAATATCACAGGATCTTTTTCTGATGATAGTCATAGAAACAGATAGCACAGAAACAGCTCTCTTAGCTCATCATGTTTATGCCAACAATCAAGTACCCATCTATTCTGATGTCATTCAATAGCACTTGGACTACCACCTTTTATACCTTAAATGTTTCTTCAGATACGTTCTAAATATTCTGACAATACGTCCCCACCATCTCAGGCAATGTAATTCAGATCACAAATACCACCTGGGGTAAATTTCTACCTATAATAATCTTGGAGTGGTTTCCCTCCCGTTGTTACAAATAAAATCTTCATTAGCGTCACCTGAACAGCTTTCGCCCAAAGGCTAAGAGCTCCCAAAGGCTAAGAGCTGCTCTCTAAGTATTTGTGGATTCTGTCCATCTAGAAACCCAATAATATCATCCTGAATGCATGACAAAAAGTAAAATGCAGGCAACGTCACCAACCATTAAATATGGACACACAAAAAGCTGGAGTAACTCAGCGGGACAGACAGCATCTCTGGAGAGAAGGAATGGGTGACGTTTCGGGTCAAGACCCTTCTTCAGACTGAGACTCAGTCTTCGGTTCAAACCAGCATCTGCAGTTCCTTCCCACACATTAAATTTGGCTTTACATTTGACCTCAACAAAGCCTTTAACTTCATTAATTGAATGTTGACCTAACCAGCAGTGTTCTTATTCCATTAATGTATTAAAACCCAAAAAAACAGTTCCCCAATATACAATAATTTTAATTCATCATTAGCAGTTTTATTGTTTTTTTTCTTCTGCTGTTTTCAAGAATTATCTTCTGTGAACCAATTCAGCTTGATGAGTTAAATTATAGAAGATTTGCAGGAAATGCCAGGATATTGAAATGTTATCAGCAGAAGAGAGCTACTAAACAGTATTATTTCCACTTCATCTATGTAAGTTTTTCATAGGTTTATAAGTTTATAAGATATAGCGGCAGAATTAGGCCATTTGACCCATCAAGTCTGCTCTGCCATTTTTCCTTACAGCAAAGAAGGAAGCCTTTTTGGTCTATGATTCTATGCTGGTCTTGATGCAATCTCATCAGTCCAATGTTCCCACTTATTTCACAACAACTTATTCTTCCTCACATATACAGAAGCATCCCCCACCACTCCCCTACATTTGGATAATGTGCAGTAGCCCATTAGCCGATCGACCCACTCACCTTTGCGATGGGGGAGGAAATTGGATCAACCAGGGGAAACCCTCTACAGGGAGTGCATGCAAACTCCACAAACCATGACCGTTCATTTAAGCACAGAATGAGGCCAATATTCATTCCCATTGATTGTGTCTTGTTGGGCTATTAACAGTCCACTGCATTGTTGTGTGTCTGGAGTCATATAAAGGCCAGGTCAAATAATGATGGCAGATTTCCTTTTGTGAGCCAGCTTGGAACTTAAAATGCAGTTTCAAGCGAAACAGTAGGAAGGTTGAACCTGTTTCACCACAAAATAAGGAAATGATTGATCAAAGATGGTACAATGGAAGAACTGCTGCCTCACAGTTCCAGTAATTCAGTTTTGAATCTTACATTGGACACTGTAGTTTACGCAATTTCCCAGTGACCGTATAGACTTCCTTTGTGTGTTTTGTTTTCTTGTCACAGAGGTGTAGTTTGCTAGCTTAAAAAGCTGCTCTAAATTGTTCCTTGTGCCAATGAATTTGGAAGGGTCGGGGAGTTGGCAGGAATGTGGGAAAAATAAAATGGGATTCATGTAAATGGGTGGTTGATGGACCATAGATTCTGTTTCCAGACAGCATGACCCTTCTATTATCAGTAGCAACTTTTTAGTCCAGACTAATTTAATAAATTCCCATCCTTGATGAAATTTAAAGTTATGCTTTCAAATCATCAGGCCACGTCTCCAGACTATTAATCCAATGTTGCTGCTGCTATACTGCCATAGGGTAGTGGTTAAGTTACTGGACCAGCAGCTAAAGATCAGGATCATTGATTCAGGACCTGACTTCACATCCCACAATGTCAGTTGTGGAATTTAAATTCAACTAATTAATTAAATGTAGAATTTAAATCAAAAGTTAGTCTCAGTACTGGCAACTATGAAAGTACAAGATTGTCATAATGAACCAAAGATCTGGTTCACTGACAAAATTTGCCATACTTACTCAATCTGGTTTATAGGGACTTCAGACGCACCAATGCGGTTGACTCTAGACTATCTTCTTAGTTAAGAGTTCATTAGAGATGAGCAATGAACACCAGCATTCCCGATTATGATATTCTTTTAAGCAATAAAAATTAAAGCAGTTCCTAAAATATTCGTTTGATGGTCAGTGGTTTAAATGATAATGATTAAGAAAAATAATCATTTGTTTTTTTTTGCAACATGCACTGATGGTAAAAACAAGCTTTGCCAGTCATAAACTTCTACCAGTTTGAATAGATAGAAATAGTAAGGTTGTGAAATGCATTGCCAAGGCATAATTGCCCTTTTCTGCTGACAGTGGAAATCAGGCTAATGTTCAGTATACATAAAGTAGACCCAGGAAAAAATCTTTGGTTCTTTATTAATTTGGAGTGGCTGTTTCACGAGAAAACCCTGAAAGGGATGCTTCCTTTTTTTGGCACGGACACAAGTAACACCTCATCAAAAGATAACCTGAAACCTAAATTATTAGCAAAGTCAGAGATTTAAGATGTTTTTTTCTTTGCTGGATATTACATTTTCTCATGAGCTTTATGCAGCAAAATAAAACATTGCGAAGAAAATGCAGCACATGGCTGGAATGTAAAAAGCTCATTCCTGTAAACATTTTGCATTATTCATCAATATAGTTGCAATGGCTCTTAGAGCGTAGCCAAACATAAATGATGCAGAAACATTTTTGTTCAAAAGCAATGTTACTAAATTATACAAAGCATTGTGTAGTTTAGTACTTTAAGTACAGTGCATTTTTAAATGCACTATGAAAAATTAAAGTCCCATCTTAACGGCTCTTCTTCTAAATAATCTGATTTAATAGCATTAACAGTTATTTCCTCCAATTATGCAGATATGAGCACAGCTAAGAATATGATTCACTTGGAGTGTTTCATTAAACCTTTACTGAATGCTATGATTGTTTTAGGAGGCTTTATTTATTGATATCGTACCTTGTTTGACTGATTGCTGTTTCACAAGTAATTGAAATGCTAAGAAGGAAGCATATTTCGATTTTACACTTGAAAGACTAGTAGTTGATTTGAGTTTCAAATTGGATACACAGAACTATTAATTTTGAATCCTGTGTTGTAGTTCAGCTAACTTTGGCGTATGAAGAGAACAAAACACGAGCAACTTTCAAATGATTAAATACTTGTGTTTATTTAGGCAGGTTTAACTTAACTGGTTCATGCCATTCACATTAAAAGATGGGGTTAAATGATTGGAAATAAGCAGTGTTAATTGATATTTTATTAGCACAGTAAAACTTAGTGTAATAGCAGCACTGCGGCACTGTCTGAATGTTTTTCCTCTGGCCATTCCAAGTGCTTCCGTTTCTGCCCAGATCCCAAATATGTGTGTATTGGTAGGTTAATTGTCCCTAGTGCGTACATGTGTAGAATCTGGAAGGAGTTTAAGAAAAATGGAAATGTGGGATAATAAAATGGGTTAGGGTGGGACTAGTGTAAAAATGGGTGGTTGATGGTCAGCATAGATTTGGTGGGCCAAAGGGCCAAAGGGCCTATTTCCACATTGTTTCTCTCTGTGAATTTATTAATAGAGGACATAATTTCTCTTAGGAAATGCTTGTGTTCTATTTTCCAGTTTATGACCTCTGAATATACCAGAGTTTTACAGTTATAGAGGCATCGAGATGTACTGCATGGAAACAGACCCTTTGATCCAACATGCCAATATGTTGATCCAATATGTTGAAAGACTGGAGCGACTAGGCTTGTATACACTGGAATTTAGAAGGATGAGAGGGGATCTTATCGAAACGTATAAGATTATTAAGGGGTTGGACACGTTAGAGGCAGGAAACATGTTCCGAATGTTGGGGGAGTCCAGAACAGGGGGCCACAGTTTAAGAATAAGGGGTAGACCATTTAGAACGGAGATGAGGAAAAACCTTTTCAGTCAGAGAGTTGTGAATCTGTGGAATTCTCTGCCTCAGAAGGCAGTGAAGGCCAATTCTCTGAATGCATTCACGAGAGAGCTAGATAGAGCTCTTAAGGAAAGTGGAGTCAGGGGGTATGGGGAGAAGGCAGGAACGGGGTACTGATTGAGAATGATCAGCCATGATCACATTGAATGGCGGTGCTGGCTCGAAGGGCCGAATGGCATACTCCTGCACCTATTGTCTATTGTCTATTGTATATTGTCTATGCCCACACTGCCCAACATGCCCCATCTACATTAGACCCACCAGCCTGTGTTGGGTCCATATCCTTCAAAATCTCTCCTATCCATGTACCTATCCAAATATTTTTTAAACGTTCTGATAGTACCTGGCTCAACTACTTCCTCTGGCTCAACTACCTCCATATACCGACCACCCTTTGTGTAAAAAAGTTGACCCTCAGGTTCCCATTAAATCTTTCCCCCTCACCTTAAACCTATGCCCTCTGGTTCTTGATTTTCATAATCTGGGTACAAGACTCTGTGCATTTACCCTATCTATTCCTCTCATGATCTTATACACCTCTATAAGATCCTCCTGCAGTCCAATGAATAAAGTCCTTGCCTGCTCAACTTCTCCCTCTAGGCCTTGAGGCCTGGCAACATCCTTGTCAATCGTATTTGCATCCGTTCCAGCTGAAGAACAGAGTACGTTTGAAGTATAAACATTGGATCCTGTACATTGCCCATGGTCCCCAACCTGTGTGGGTCTAATGTTGGCCAAATGCACTGAATCTTCACACTCACCAACCTCAGGCTATTGATGGCATAGTCTGAGACTCTGAACTCAGAAAGCAGCTCGTGGGTAAATGTGGCACAAACCTTTGTTTCCTAGCACATCTGTGAAGCTTGTAGATATCGCTGGCATTGTGTGACATTTGAAAGCAATCAAAATTAAAATAAACTAGACCAATTGGACCCGTTGCACCCAAACCTCTCCTGCATTGGTTCAGCACCCTTTCCTCCCCCCTCCCAACCCCCCTCCTCCCCCACCCTCCTCCCCTCCCCCTGCGCTCCCCCTTCCACAACCGCTCCTCCCCCTCCCCTCCCCGCCCCCCTCCCCTTCCCCTCTCCCCCTCCCCCTTCCTCTCCCCCCACTCCATACCTCTCAACCCCCCCTTATCCACCCTCCTCCACTCTCCCTCCCTTCCCCCTCCCTCCCCCTCCCTCCTTGGAGATAGATTTAAACTTTAAAATGTGAATAACTTTTAAAATATAACACCGATTTCAATGAAACTTCTTCCATTAGCACCAAAGGGGCAACAGTGAGTAAGGCGGGCCTAAAATTGTTGCGCTATCATGTACCGTTTTGGCTGTAGTTCAGGAACAAACAAACAAACAAGTGAGAGTTTTAGTATATAGATATATAAAGATTTATGAGGATTTTGCAAACTGTCAAGGACCTGAGCTGTAGGCAGAGTTTGGGCAGGCTAGGACCTAATTTCTTGAAGTGCAGGTGGCTGAGGGTGAACTTCTTTTTCTTCTTTTGTGTCCATCATCCATGTTTCAAATGTTACATCACTGTCATCGTCCGTCCTGAAAGGGACGCAAGCTTCCGGCGACAATCTATGGGAGCCATCAATTGTTCAATAGATGATGATGGTAGCAGAATTACCTCAGGACACTTCCAGTTTCCAGCCCAGCGACGTGGACGCTTCTGCTATGGAGCCATGCTGATCTCATAGATACATATAGAATCATGGGGAGAATAGATAGATTGAATGCAGTCTTTTAATCCCAGGGTAGAGCAATCAAGAATTAGAGGACATAGGTTTAAGGTAAGAAGGGAAGATTTTAATAGGATGCTGAGGAGAAATGCTTTCACACAAATGGTGGTGCCTATAATGAATGGGCTGTCAGATTAAAAGGATTCTGAGGGGTACCTTTTCACACAAATGGGTGGTGGGTGCATGGAACAAGCTGCCAGAGGAGGTAGTTGAGGAAGGGACTATCCCAAAATTTCTGAAACACAGGTACATGGATAGGACAGGTCTGGAGGGATATGGACCAAATGCGGGCGGGCCACTGTGGCAGACGCCTCCCGGCGGGCTGTGGAGTAGCCGAGGTCGAAACCCATGGCTGGCGGAGTTGGCGGAGCGGGAGCCCCCACGACTGACGGAGCCTAGGTCGGCGGAGCCATGTGCCTGGGGCCTGTGTCGGCACCACAGAGGTGTCCGGAGAGGACCCAGCAGCGTTAGTGAATAGGTCTGTGCAACGGCCAATGGGGGCGCCGACTGACGGATGAGGATGGGGAGGGGGAGAACAAAGGGGGGCCTGCCGCGGATACTGTGCATACTTTATAACTTTGTCAGCATCCTTATGTGGCGACTTTTGTATAGCTTGGGTATGCAAGCAAAGAATTTCACTATGACAATAAAGTATTCATTCATTCATTCGTTCATCCAGGTGGGACTAGTGTAGCTGGCACATGTTGGCCGGTGTGGGCAATTTGGGCCAAAGGGCCTGTTTTCACATTGTATCACTCTATGACTCTTTGAAGTAGATGAGACAGGTGTAATAACGACATTTAGAAGACATTTGAATGGATACATGGACTGGAAAAGTTCAGAGGGATATCAACCAAATGTGGGCAAATAGGACTAGCTTGGATGGGGCATAATGATTGGCATGGACGAGTTGAGCTGAAGGGCCTGGTTATGTGCTGTATGACTCTGACTACGAATATTGAAAATATTCAACTTTTAAGTAAAATTAAAACCTTACCTTTCCCATTGCTTTCAACTCAAGAGAATTTGAATTCCAATTAAAACCTAATGAGGTCTCATGTTCAATTTCATGTCTGATAAGGCACAGTGACGATTTCCCCAGCATCATGCTTAAATGTCTTAGCAAGTTCAAGCTCAAGCCCATGTGCAGTCCTGTAACAGAGGGAGTGACAGATGTAGCACCATCTGTTCCTCAGTAAGTACTGAGCTTCCATATTTGCCAGTGGTCACAAGAAAGTCCAAGGTTTACTGAAGTTTAATCAGCTGAATGCCAGCTGTTCCGAGGGGAAGCATAGACTCCATCCAACACGTTATTCATCCTTGCAACCAACTCAAAGGTGAGTAAGATTGGCAGGCATTCCCACTTATTTCTCCCCGAGTGTAACAAGCCCATATTGAAAGAAAAGAATCATATTTTCTTTTATGTAGGAAAGAACTGCAGATCAAAGGTATCACAAAATGGCTGGAGTAACTCAACGGCAGCATCTCTGGAGAGAAGGAATGGGTGACGTTTCGGGTCGAGACCCTTCTTCAGACGATGCTGGTACAAACCGATTTGTACCAGCATCTGCAGTTATTTTCCTAAGGAACTGCAGATGCTTGTTTAAACTGAAGATAGACACAAAATGCTGGAGTAACTCAGCAGGACAGGCAGCATCTCTGAAGAGAAGGAATGGATAATGTTTCGGGTCGAGACCCTTCCTCAGACTGATTTTCTTTTATATGAGTTGGCTATTAACATACACAAGTTCATTTTCCTTCACTAACTTTAAATTCAAAGAAAATGATGATCAATAAAATTCCTAGACCAGACACAAGGAGCTGCAGATGCTGGTTTACAAAAATGACACAAGCTGCAGGAAGAACTCCACATATCAGGTATCTTCTTAGGAGAATATGGGTAGGCGACCTTTTGGGTCAGGACCCTTCTTCAATATTTTGATTTATTTTGAAATATTCCACATCTCACATTAATAGTTATTCTCAAAAATACACGTGCATTGAAATAAAACAAAATAATATGCTGAAAGAGATTATTGGGGAATTTCATAGAATAGCAGCAGCCAGTTGCACAGAAGGAGACTATTCAACCCATTGAGCCGATGACAGCTTTTTGGGAGATCTCATAATTAATGCCATTACCCTTGCCCTTTCTGATGGCACAGCAAATTTACTTTCTTTCATGAGCCAATTCAATTCCTTTTTGAAAGTTACAATTGAACTGACTGCCACTTCACACAAATTATTTTCTTTGTCCTGCCCCCACCTCTATTTTCCAGCTTTCTCCCCGCTACTACAGTCAATCCGAAGAAGGGTCCTGACTCGAAACATTGCCTATCCATTTCCTCCACCGATGCTGCCTGACCCACTGTGTTACTCCAGTACTTTGTGTTTAGCTCAAGATTCCAGCATCTGCAGTTCCTTGTGTCTTAATCATAACTTATTGCATAATAGTTTCCACAAAAATGCAATTTCTTACGTTTATCAGAATTAGTCTGATGCAGATGATTATCAAATTGTATTATATTTTATTACAGTTGAGGCTCAGGACATTACAAGATGCAAGAAGCCAACTCTTCCCAATCACAGCAAGGAACTTCACAAGCAGAATGACAGGGTGGCATGTTGACAAATCATTACAACAAAATATTACTGAGTTAAGCAGGATAAGGCAGGTATGTGTGTCAGAGCAACTGAAGATTAATGCAAGTAATTAACTCGAAACTTTCTTATGCTCTCTTTGAACATTATATCATTTCTGGAGTATTAAAAATTCATTATTGTCTCCTGACATTTGGTTCTACTGAAGGCACTGGAACAAAATATCAAAGGGGAATACTCCCACATTCATTTAAAACTGCAACCAAAGATGTGTTTCTGCACAATGTTTTCTGCTTATTCTCAATTACAGCACATTCTGGCATAAATGCATTAACTGAGAGAAAAGTTTTCTTCATTAAGGGATACTTGAATAACCACAATACATTTAAGTAAATAGATCATGCTTTGAAGACTTCTAGTAAATTATGTTGATGTGTTACATTAATTACATTATATATTTAGAACCAGCTGGAAAATTGCAAGGGTCATTTTATTTTGTCTAAACAAGGCAGCTTAGATGCATAACTAGGCATGATCGAGTACGAATTCTAATAGTAACCTTTGATAAATTCTCATTTCACCTCACAATGATAGATCAACAAAAAAACAATCTCCATTGTTGATAATCAAAATTAATGTAAAAACAAGCCTCCTAAAATGAAATTGACTGGCTATTTGGATTTCTGATTTTTTTAATCTTACAGATGGGACAACTGTAAATAACCAAAATTATTTTAAGCATGCAACATTTATATATTTAAATTATGGATATTTGCTATTTATATTTTGATATATGATTATATTAAGCCTTTCATTGTTTGTCCAACAGCCGTGCTAACAACTTCAAAATTCAAATAGATAAATATTGAAATAAAAGCTAAAAATCAAAATCATCTCTACCTATCAAAATCATAACAAAACAAAGAATTGAATTTGGCCGATATGTAACAGAATCACACGATTGTACAGCATGCACAAGGTAGTGAATCCTAAAATATTACCCTGACTATCATGAATACAAAACAGAATCCACATGTAGCAAAGCATCAGGGAGGTAATGTATTACACACAGTGGGTTGTGGTAATGTGATGTAAAAACAGAGGCATAACTAATAGAATTGCTTCAGGAGTTTGAAAAATGATAAACATTAATAGGCTGCACCATCTTTGGCGAATGCCCAGAACTCTGCAAGGTATTTTGTCTCCATTTATAATATAATTTGAAATGCTACAGCATTAGAAAGTCATCACTTTAAAATCTGATGTTACAAAATACTCATAGTTTTAAGGAGATAACTTAGCATCACGGTAGGTCCATAATTAAACAATCCATTCACCCAGTAAATCTCAGCAGGAATGTGTGGTGCTGTATCACTGAAACAATACAATCTTTGTCCCTTGCCTGAACAGACTTGTAATCTGTTTTTAAATGTCTATGCAATATTAAATTCAACATTTTGTGAATAATGGAGTCTGCAAAGGAATTGCACAAAGTCGGAGCCAGTTTTTCATGAGATATCTTTGTGTGAGATTAAACCACATTCCTATGAACCATTGATCCTTTGGAAAAAAAGGACATTATTCTTAAAATAATGTACTCATGACTGATTTCTAAATTTTAAAGTTTATAGAAATACCAACTTATTGATTTTGAATTAGCTAGCCAAATACAAAACTGCAACTTGTTTTAAGTTGAATAATGTTGTAATATGGAACTTGTTTTTAAGTTGAATAATGCAATGTATGAAAATTATAGTAGGTTAGGAAAAATGGAAATACATGTTGGAACAACATCAGCTGAATTCTTTGGGTTATTGATAAGCACCTTTGATGATCGAGAAAGAGCGATTTCATTGAATGCCGGTAGACAGCCATTCAGGTTATTTAAACGTTGAGTTGTGCTGTTTGTCCAAATTCCAGCTGTTAGCTCAGTCTAAAGCTCGTGGTGATTGACAGATCGACAGCTTGAACACTTGACCTCCAAGGCTTAAAGAATGCTGTCTCTCAAGCAGAGTAGATGAGATTGCCTAAGCAGCTGGCAACACAGGTTCTGGAGCAGCCAGCTTTGGAATAGCTTAACATGAAAGTAAGCTTTTGCCTGGGGAAATAAGTGAAATTGGAATTTGTCCATTTTCACTAAGAAAACTATTCTTATTTTATGTCACATAATCCAATTTATTGATTTGAAGCTGTGTCTCATCTCAATAAATTGTTTCCCAATTCACATTCCTTGAAGCATGAACACACTTGATGGTATATTTAAAACTGAAAGCATTCCAGAGAGCATAAATGGCCTGCATTATCATTCTTAGACTCTCCTATTGCTAGATGGAGTTAGAATTGCACTCCAGATTATATTACACAAGAGCCCACTTGCAGGAATTAGCAGTGATATTGAATCCATATGAATAAAAGGGAAAAAGAAAAAGAATTAAACATATAATCCCTTTTACAATGTACTCGATCCTTCAGAGAACTTATCCCAAAGTAGGTCTGTCAATAGAATACTTTTATACAATTGTAACTGTGATGTAATGAGGTATAAATATTGGCCAGAACATGAGTGCAAATCCCCGCACTTTATCTAAAGGTATTGCGCAGGTTTACATGAGAAATAGAAATAGGAGTAGGCTATTCGGCCCATCATGCTTGCTTTGCCATTCAATTAGACCATGGTTGATATTTCCGCAGTGCCATTTTCCTGCTCCATTTCCAATGGTTTATTCAATACCAATTCATTCCTATCTTAAACAGACTGAGAGACTGTGTCTTTGCAAGCCTCTTAGAAGATTCCAAAGAATACAACCTTGTGGGTGATCCAGGTCTTTCTCCTCTATATTCTGAAAGGCCAGTGCCTTATTATGAGATGATGACCTTTTATTCCATTAAAGGGTCAAGTCAAGCTAACATCAAACCCTTTGTTTTTATGTTTCATGAAACTATCTCCTATTCATTCTGCATAATCACTCCTCAAACATGGGCCATATCAGGAATTCATCTGGTGAACCACTGATGCACCCTCCCCATGGCCAGTTTGTATTTTCATTTGAAGGGAGACCAAACCTATATACAAATTTCTGATATGGGCTCATTATAGCTTTTTATAATTGGATTGATATATTTAATCTTGTTCATAAATGATCTCATATAAAGGGTCATAACATTGTATTTTTTCTATTTGTTTGTCTCCCCTACATGAAGAGTTTTGCTACTCAGAGCGCCCGTCCCTCTGAACACTAACAACTTTCAGTCTCTCACCACTTCAAAACAAAAGCTCGATCTTTTGTTTTTCTACCAAACTGGATGATCCCACATTTTTTCATTTTATATTTCATTTGCAATGTTCTTGCCAATTCATTATTTGATTTGCTCTAATACAATTTTATTTTCTCCTCCCAGTCCACTCTGTCACTTGCTTTTCATCAAATTCAAACTTGGATATATTACACTTGATCCTTGCATCCAAATATTATTTTCTAAAAACCCTAATGATGCTTCCGTAAATAATACTTTCCAACATTTTCCTTGATAATGATGTCAGGCTAATTGAGGTATAATTCACAATTTTCTCTTTTGTTAATTTATGAAATAACATTTATTTCCTAATCCAGTCTGGAATCAATGGAATTTTGGAAGATGCTAACCAATGCATTCATTGTCTCATTATCCACTTCCATCAAAATTCATGGATTCAGGTTATCAGGTTTGTTGGGAATTATCAACTTTTATTTCCGTTCAATTTATAGTATTATTATTCATGTCAATTTATTTAGGCTCCTTATACACATTGGACCTATCGTCCTCCACTATTTCCAAAAGGAATTTTGTGTGTTTGTCAATGAAGACAGATACAATATTTGTTTTTTGAGACACAAGAGACTGCAGAAGCTGGAATCTGGAGCAAAAACAAATGGCTGGAGGAACTCAGCAGGTCGAGCAACATCTGGAAAGGTAGAAGCAGAAAGTGCTATGTTAGGGCACCATCAGCCAGGAGGCTATGAAAGGGAGATCTCCTGATGACAGTGATTTGTGACAGCATGGGAAGTAGCAGCAACATGCTGATTGTTAGTGGGAATATGGCCCAGGACTTGATGCATGGTCTCGACCTGAAATGTCAACACTTTCCTTCCCCCTACAGACGTTCCTCGATCCACTGAGTTCATTCGGCAGTTTGTTTTTTTACATTTGTTTTTATTTTTTGCTACCAACTTTATCACTGTCTTTGGTCACTAGACCAACAGATTGCATGCTGGATTAGAACTTTGTCGTTATAAAAACAACCTGGCCTATGGGCCGTACAATGTTGTAGCTCCTTATCTGATGCACGCTCTATTTGCTGTGTTGCTTTCTGATTTTTCATCCAAATGTGATCATCTGCTTTTATTTTCTATTTTGCTTCATGTCTCTTAATTTCTGGGGTCATGCATGAGAGTGAAAACATTCTCTGTGACATTAAATCTGTGTGCTGCTCCACACTGCAGCCAAAGAGAAGCGGGCTTAACGCTATTTATTTCAGTGGGATGTACTGCAAATCCACTGGGCATTGAAGCTCCTATTTTGGTTGATAGATGCAATATCAATCCACACAGCATTTAACCGCCAACAATTAAGATAATGGCTTAGAAATGTGATCATCGAGCACGCTTGCTTTTAACCTTTAAGCAGGAGAATGGAAGGGTAAAATGAACTTGGTGCTTTAATGCTCTTTTAACATACAATGTGAAATTGACCTCTATGCCTACTCAGTGACATGTCTGCAGGCAACGGGTGTGCACGAATGATATCAATTAGCATGTAATGAGTGATTGATATCGCAATACTGGAAAGTGGCACATCCTGATGGAACCACCCAGTACTGTGACTGCAAAAGCAGCCCTTAGTGAATGTATAATGAGCTAAAGAGCCTGTCCTTTATTTAAGATGCCTGAGTAAATGCATGAATGATGCAAAATGCATTGGAACATTTAGACTCAGTTTTTATCTTTTATAAAACAATTGGTGTTTAGAGAAGTGAAGGGAAGCACAGTGGGGCAGCAATTGGAGCAGCTGCCTCACAGCTCAAGAGACCCAGGTTTGATCCTATCTTCTGCTTCTGTCTGTGTGAAGTTTGCATGTTCTCCCTTTACTGCCTGTCTTTTCTCCTAGTGCTCTGGTTTCCTCCCATATAGAGTCATAGAGTGATGCAACGTGGAAACAGGGTCTTCGGCTCAACTTGCCCACACCAGCCAACATGTCCCAGCTACACTAGTATCACCTGCCCCCATTTTGGCTCATATCGCTCCAAACCTGTTCAGTCCATGTACCTGTCTAGCTGTTTCTTAACTATTGGGATAGTCCCTGCCTCAACTACCACCTCTGGCAGCTTGTTCCACACATCCACCACTCTTTGTGTGAAAAAGTTAACCCTTAGATTCCTATTAAATCTTTTACCTTGCACCTTTAACCTATGTCCTCTTGCCTTCAATTCAATTACTCTGGGCAAGTGACTCTGTGAATCTATCAGATTTATTCCTCTCATCTATATACTAAAACTCTCGTTTGTTTGTTTGTTTGTTTGTTTGTTTGTTTGTTCCTGAACTACAGCCAAAACGGTACACGATAGCGCAACAAACTTAGCCCCCCCCCCCCCCCCCCCTACTCACCATTGTCCCTTTGGTGCTAATGGAGAAGGTTTCATTGAAATCGGTGTTCATTTTTTTAAGTTACACACATTTTAAAGTTTAAATCTATCTCCTGGGGAGGGAGGGGGGAGGGAGGAAAGGAGGGAGGGAGGGAGGGAGGGGAAGTGGGGGGAGGGGGGGAGGGGGAGGGGGTTAACGGGAGTTGAGGGCGATGGAGTGGGGGGAGGGAAGGTGTGGAGTGGAAGGGGGAGGGGAGGGGAAGAGGATGGAAGGGGGAGGGGAGGGGAGGGGAGGGATGGGGAATGGGGGGAGAGGAGAGGGGAGAGGGAGTGGGGGAGGAGAGGGTGGTGCACCAATGCAGGAGAGATTTGGGCCCAACGGGTCCACTTGGTCTAGTGAATTAATACACCTCTATAAGATCACCCCTCATCCTCCTGCACTCCATGGAATAGAGTTCCAGCCTACTCAACCTCTCCATATAGCTCAGACCCTCAAGTCTTGGCAACATCCTCATAAATTTTCTCTGTCCCCTTTCCAGCTTGACAACATCTTTCCTATAACATGCTGCCCAGAACTGAACACAATATTCTAAATGCGGCCTCACCAACGTTTTATACAACAGCAACATGACCTCCCACCCACGATAATCAATATTCTGATGAAGGCCAATGTGCTAAAAGCCTTTTTGACCACCCTATCTGCCACCTTCAAGAAACCGTACACCTGCACTCCTAGATCCCTCTGCTCTACAACACTTCCCGGAGCCCTACCATTCACTGTGTTGGTCCTGCCTATGTTAGACTTTCCAAAATGGAACACTTCACATGTCTCTGTATTCCATCAACCATTCTTCAGACCACCTGGCCAATCGATCAAGATCCTGCTGCAATTTTTCAGAACCATCTTCACTATCTGCAAAACCATCCCCTTTTGTATCATCTGCAAACTTGCTAATCTTGCCCTGCATGATCTCATCCAAATCAGTGATCTAGATGACAATCAGTAAGGGGCCCAGTACTGAACCCTGAGGCACCCCACGAGTTTCAGGTCTCCAGCCTGTGAAGCAACCTTCCACCATTACCTTCTGCTTCCTTCCATGAAGCCAATTTTCTATCCATTCAGCAATCTCTCCTTGGTTCCCATGCAATCTAACGTTCCAGTGCTGCCTACTATGCTGAACCGTCAAATGCCTTGCTGCAGTCCATACATACAACATCTACAGCTCTGCCCTCATTGACTTTTTTGGTCATGTCTTCAAAAAACTCAATCAGATTTGTGAAACACAACCTCCCGTGTACAAAACCATGCTGACTATCCCTAATCAGCCCTTGCTCGTCTAAATGCCTGTATATCCCATCTCTCAGAATATTCTCCGGTACCTTTCCAACTAGTTTTAGAGATACAGCACGGAAACAGGCCCTTTTGGCCCACTGGGTCCGCACCAACCAGGGATACCCGCACATTAACACTATCCTATACCCTTCTAGGGACAATTTTTACATTTACCAAGCCAATGAACCTACATACCTGTACGTCTTTGGAGTGTGGGAGGAAACCGAAGATCTTGGAGAAAACCCACGCAGGTCACGGGGAGAATGTAACAACTCCGTACAGACAGCAACCGTAGTCAGGATCGAACCCGGCTCTCCGGCGCTGCATTCACTGTAAGACAGCAACTCTACTGCTGCGCCACCATGCCGCATAACTACAGATGTTAAGCTCATTGGCCTATTGTTCCCAGCATTTTCCCTGCATTCCTTTTTGAATAAAGCCACAACATTTGCCACCCTTCACTCTTCCGGCACCTCTCTTGTATTTAAAGACAACTCGTAAATTTCAACCAGGGCTCCAGCAACTTCTTCTCTAACACAATGGTAAGAAAGTCTTGTTTGCTACCCTTGCCTTTTGATGACACTCTATTAAATTTCATACAGATAATTTGTTGACACTTCTGAATACAATGGCTCCTCTTGGAAGATGCATTAAAAAGAATAAATAATCTGTTGTGGTGAGTCATAATTGTAGTCTTAATAGCACCTTCCAATTCACAATCTCTGATACTTGGACAATGAGGCATTGCAGGTGAATGGGAGCATAGACATCTCAAGCTTTGCCTCCAAGTTAAGTGCCACCCACAAAACACCAGAGATACAATTGTCCCTTCACTGTTATTGGATAAAAAATATCCTAGAACAGAGATAAAACAGGATATGCTTTGAAATAGTTTAGTTTAGTTTAAAGATACAGCACAGAAACAGGCCCATAGGCCCACCAAGTCGACGCTGACCAGCGATCTCTGTACATTAACACCATTCCACACACAATGACAACTTACAATTATACCAAGCCAATTGGCCTACAAACCTGTATGTCTTTGGAGTGTGGGAGCAAACCAGAGCACCCAGAGAAAACCCATATGTTCACGGGGAGAACGTACAAACTCCGTACAGATAGCACCCATAGTCAGGATTGAACCCGGGTCTCTGGTGGTGTAAGGCAGCAATACTGATAGTTAGAGTTAGATAGAGCTCTTAATGATAGCGGAGTCAGGGGATACGGGGAAAAGGCAGGAACAGGGTACTGATTGTGCATGATCAGCCATGATCACGGTGAATGGCAGTGCTGGCTCGAAGGGCTGAATGGCCTACTCCTGCACCTATTGTCTATTGTCTACTGTCTATTGTCTATTGCTGTGCCACCATCCTGACCCCAATACTTATGAGTTCAGGCTGCATCTGAAGAAAGAGGGAAATAACACAGATGATTTTTCAAGTCAGTGACACTTTAGCAGAACTGGAAAAAGTCTCGGGTACCGACCTGAAACGTTACCTATTCATGTTCACCAGTAATGCTGCCTGACCCACCAAGTTACTCCAGCACTTTGTGTCCTTTTGGTAAAAGTCTATCCAGAAACATGAACTCTACTATTCTCTCTACAGTCCTTGCCAGATATACTAAGTATTTCTGAAATAATTAGTTATTTCAGATTCCAAGGATCGGCATAATTTTGCTGCCGTATGCATAACTCTATGTGAGTTCATTCTTCATGAGACTGCAGTGGGTTCAAAAAGTCACTTCACCACCAACTTCTCAAATGCAGAATACATTTTTAAAAAAAGCATTATGCAGAGATGATTCATTTCTCATTCAGCTTTGCAACCACTGTCAAAAATAATTTTCTGTGGACATCATTTCAATGAAGTAAAATCCTATTTTATTCACCCAAAGACAGCACAAACTGACATTCCATCATGTAGCAACAGCAATTGTTTACAGACGATGTATAGTATGTAGTGAAAACATATCATATTCATTGAGTTACAGAGTAACAAAAAGCTGCTTTATTCTATGTTCATCACCATTGAGATTGCTACGCCTGGCCATAATTAATATGCATTTCGAGTCATACTATATATTTTCAGCAATTTGTCTGCCTAACTCCCTTGTGCTTTTGGGCATGGAATGTGACTTTGCTTGCATATGATAGCAAACAAGCAACAAAATAAATGTGTGCTTATCGACACATGAATCACAAAAGGCATTTGAGTGGAAAAAAAACATCACTGTGCATTTATACATTGCAAATGAGCTCTCTTTTCTTTAAAGAGCCCAAATGGTTCTGATGTTAAGTCACACAATTTGGCCCCATATATTTTGGATACTGTGGGGGATAAGATGGTTCCAACACAGTGGCCAAATGAACCTGCATTTGGCTCGTTGTTGACGTTAGTAAGTGAGGGCTTGAACACAACACTGTCCTCATCAACGGAGCTGCTGCCGGGATGGACGGCTGCTTCAAGTTCCTCGGCATCCATATAACCAGCATCTAACCTGGTCCCTTCAAAAAGAAGTGGTGAGCAAGAAAGCACATCAGGGCATTTAATATTTTAAGATTCTTTTACATGCCATTTGCAATACAATCCTTGCACCATTGATTACATTTATCATTATTTTAGCTGTATTATTTGCTGTTTGAGTTTCATGTAAATAAGGAATTTCATTGCACCCTGATGTATATGACAATAAATTAACCCGTAATCTGTATCAGTCTTTATCAAAGGCACATGACACATTTTTACCCCACTGACTTTGGGATAGTTGTTGAATACATTTTTAATAATTAATATTCAATGTAAGTAGTTGGGCACCAAATGCTCTTTCCTTTGTTTGTATATATACAATCTATTTTAATAATTGATTTGTCGCAGAATCGTGCTGAAGGAATGGTATATATATATAAGTTCCCAGCTGCCATCGATAATTGATCAAATTCAATTATTTTGTGCAGTTGAATTATGTATATTAGGTTATATTTTTAAGTGTCTCTGCAAAGTTCGTTTCAAAGCTGGACAGAAATGCCTTCCATGCTCACTTACCGAGAGGTTTTCTGCTGCACTAAGTACTAGAGAACGGAAGGAAGGTTTGCAGCCTATCTTGCCAAGTTCTTTGAACGAACTATCCATTTTCATCACACTCCTCATGGCTCTCGAATGTTTCCCTGTCCAATTCTATTTTTCAATTAACCTCCAATGTCCTTCCAGTGCATGTAGGCATTGTAGTGTCATGAAGGCATGCAGCATGGAAGCATGCCATTCAGCCCACTGAATCAGTGCTGACCACTATTTTTTATTCACCAACCCATTTTTTATTCTCTCCATGTTCTCGTGACCTGGGCCTGCGCATTAGCGGAGCAGTTGCGTTGCTGCTTTACAGCGCCAGAGACCTGGGTTCGATCCTGATTACGGGTGCTGTCTGTACGGAGTTTATACGTTCTCCCTGTGACCAGGTGGGTTTTCTCTGGGTCTTCCAGTTTCCTCACTCAATCCAAAGATGTGCAGGTTTGTAGGGTAATTGGCTTGGTAAAATTGTAAATTATCCCTAGCATGTGTGTAGGATAGTGTTAGTGTGCAGGGATCACTGGTCGGCGTGGACTTGGTGTGCTGAAGGGCCTGTTTCCACACTGTATCTCTAAACTAAACCAAACTAAACCTTTCCCAGTTCCCTCCACTCACCTACACACTTTGGCACAGTTTACAGTGGTCAATTTACTCACCATCCTATAGCTCTTTGGGGTGTTTGAGAGAAATGGGGCACTTGAAAGAAACTCGCAGGGTCACAGGGAGAACATGCAAATTCCATGAAGACAGCATCAGAGGTCAGGATTGAACCTGAATCTCTAGGGCTGTGGGGCAGCGGCTCTACCAGCTGAGCCATTGTGCCTTCAGGTCCGCCCCAGGTTATAAACTCCCAATTTATGTGGAGTACCTACATACGAATGAGCACTTGGGAATCCAGAAACCATGTGCCACCCCTTCTTGCTCTCCCATCGCAGCTGTTTAGGTTCTGAGTACAAATGGTTTCCTCAGGAATGGAACTGTTCTGACCGCAAGAAATTATTAAGAATTGTGTTCACAGACCAGACCATACTAGCCCAGACAAACAAACCTCCCTTCCATTGACTCAATTTACACTTCACGCTGCCTCAGCAAGGCCACCAGTATCATCAAGGCCGAGTCTCACCCGGTCACACCCACTTCTCTCCTCTCCCATTAGGCAAGAGGTACAGAAGTGTGAAAGCTCTCTCCTCTAGATTCAGGGACAGTTTCTTCACAGCTGTTATCAAGCAACTGAACCATCCTATCAATAACTCGAGAGAAGTCCTGAGCTACTATCTACCTCATTGGAGACCCTCAGACTATCATTAATCGGGCTTCACTGCACTTTATCTTCCACTATATGTCATTCCCTTTATCATGTGGATGTACACTGTGGATGGCTCGATTGTCATGAATAGCATTCCCACTGACTGGTCAGCATGCAACAAAAGCTTTTCACTGTACCTTGGTTCATATGACAATAAATTAAACTAATCTAAACTAATCTGGGGACTGCCAGTCATCTTAAATTTAGGTTGTAAGTGAGGAATGTATCAGAAAACACAGTGGTCAACATTAAAGGACGAACTCAATGGGGAAAAGGGCCTGTTTTTGTGGTGAGTTGCTCTAATTAAAAGTGTCAGGTTGCCTTAAAACAACATGAATGAAAGAAGCCACAAACTAATGCTAAACTAAAAGGAGTTCTGCTGCAAACGTAAAAAAATTATAACAGCATTGTTTCCATTTCTATCAATAAATGTTATCTTCTCCTATCTGTATCTCCTTTTCTGACGTGCATGCTTAAAAATGCAAGGTTAAAAATAAAAGGTTATGATGATCCACAACCTAACAAAAGGTTATTTTGTTAATGTGATCTCTATCAGATGATACATTAACTACAGAGAGAGAACAATGAGACAATTTTCGGTCCAACTATAGTGTTTGAAATCAATTTTATTGCTACTAAATCATGACTTGCTGGCTCTGAATGAGAAAATGTAAGGGTTCAAATCTTACTTGAGAGAGCAAAAATCTAGGCTGATAATTCTAATGTTGTAGCAAGCGAGTGATGCATTGTCAGAGGTGCTATCTTTTGGAAGAAAATGTTAAGCTTATGCCCCAACTATACACTGAGCAGAAAATGAAAGGTTGTTTTGCCACTGTATTAATTTAGTTTTAATTTAGTTTAGTTTAGAGATACAGCGCGGAAACAGGCCCCTCGGCCCACTAAGCCCACACACCAGCATTATCCTACACATTAGGAACAATTTATGATTCTTACCAAAGCCAATTAACCTACAAACCTGTAACGTCTTTGGAATTTGGGAGGAAACCGGAGCTCCCGAAGAAAACGCATGCAGTCACAGGGAGAACATACAAACTCTAGTACTGATAACACCCGATTCAGGATTGAACCCGCGACTCTGGCACTGTAAGGCAGCAACTCTACTGCTGCACCACCATACCTCTACTGTGCGGCCGTATTGCAGAAAATTTAGGGAATTTATTCGTAGTCCATAGTAATGTTTCAATCAGATCTCAAAACTTCTCCAAAGTTACCTCTGTGACTTTGTGTTGTCTTTTTCTCAGTTTTTTTTAACTCCGCAGGGGTGCTCCTTCTCAATGATCCATGGAGAAAGCCAGTTGGTTATTAACTCCCAGCCTCGGAGTTAACATTTGCAAACATCCATCCAAGAGTCAAGAGAGTCAAGAGTGTTTTATTGCCATGTGTCCCAGATTGAACAATGAAATTCTTACTTGCTGCAGCACAACAGAATATGTAAACAGAGTACACTGTAAACAATATGATAAACGAAAGAGAAAAAAAAAGTTCAGTGTGCATATATACACTTACCCACAAGTACACACATACATACACACACACACACACACACACACACACACACACACACACACACACACACACACACACACACACACACACACACACACACACATATATACACACACACACACACACACACACACACATATATACACACACACACACACACACACACACACACACACACACACACACACACACACACACACACACACACACATATATGTAGTGAAGTTCAGAGCTTATTTGAGGTTGTAGTGTTTAATCGCCTGATGGCTGTAGGGAAGAAGCTGTTCCTGAACCTGGACTGCTGTACCTTCTTCCCGATGGCATGGGTGAAATGAGTGTGTGTACAGGATGGTGTGGGTCTCTGATGATGCTGACTGCTTTTCAGAGGCAGTGACTCTGATAAATCCCTTTGATGATACAGAGGTCAGAGCCCTCACTTCGGGAAATGTGACCATTCAGCGGTGCTGCTTCTTCCTGCATACAGGCAACAACTGAAGAGCGCGTACCCAGAGGTGAGGACTGCACAGAGCTGGTCTAAAATTTGCTACATTTGTTACTTCACAGACTTCATAAGGAAATGTGTGGAGGACTGTGATCCTCCAAAACCATCCGAGTGTTTCCTCACCAGAAGCTTTGGGTGAACCAGGAGATCTGCATTCTTCTGAAGACCAGATCCGTGGCATTCAGGTCTGGTGACACAGAGGCCTGCCTTGATGGTCGTATAGCAGTGGTCAAGGGTGTTTAATCCTCTGGTGCTGCAGGCGACATGTTGGTGGTAGTTTGGGAGTGATTTTTTCAGGTTGGCTTTGTTGAAGTCCCCAGCTATGGTGGTAAAGGCTTTGGGGTAAGTTGACTGGTGCTTGTTGACCACGGCGTGCAGCTCCTCCATTGCTAGACAATGTCTGCCTGGGGTGGGGTGTAGACCGCGGTCAGGATGATGGAGGTGAATTCCCTCGGGAGGGGGTAGAAGGAGCGGCACTTCACCGCCAGATGTTCCAGGTGCGGAGAGCAGGAGTTAGACAGAACTGCCACTGAAAATCTGTCAGGAGTCCAAATCCCATTCAAAAGCCTTAGGGAACAGAGATCAACTATCATGTTTAACTCTCTCAGAAGACTGCTGAGCACCCCCTTCCCAGTGGAAAATTGAAGTTGGATTACTGTTGAAATAGAGTTCTCTGCTACCACAATCATTTGGTTTGATTCTGACCATGGACTGTGATTGAAATTTGCTTGAATACCTTTCATTTGGTGATGTAGTTTTTTATTGCAAATTCCAATACTGACCTTTCGGTCCAGAGCCTCCTCCATTATCAGAGTGAGGCCAAACGCACTCAGTTTCACTGTCTGCATAACTCGTTATCCCTGTTCGCTACTCCCGCGACATAAATTCATTGACTGCCAGTAAATTCTCCGAGGCTCTCACAGCTGCCCCCAACATCTGCACTATTGAGGCCTCTCCCCCCCATCTCAGCACTGAGGATCTCGCCTCTTTATTTAATATCACTTGCTCTTCCATCCTGGATTCTATCGCTCCCCTTAAAATGAAAAAGCCTAAGCCCAAAGGTCGGCCGTGGCTCAATGACACCACCAAAGCCCTAAGAAGGGAGTGCAGAAAATCAGAAAGGAGATGGAAATGTGACAAGCTTCAAATTTCCTTCGAAATTCTGAGAAACAATCTTCTCAAATACCAGGAAGCAGTAAAGTCTGCTAGAGCACAATACTTCTCCGACCTTATTTCGAAAAACTCTCATAACTCCAAGGTCCTATTTAGAACAATTACCTCTGTCATATGTCCCGCCCCCAGTACCAGCTTAGTTGGGTCCCCTGCTAAGTGCGAAGAATTCGCTAAATTTTTCACCAACAAAGTTGAGAATATTAGAATGAACATTTCCCCTCCCACCCGTGACCTAGCTGTCTCACTAGTCTGTTCATCTAAATTGGACTGCTTCCAACCCGTCACTCTATCCTCCCTTGCAAAGCTTGTCTCCACTATGAAACCTGCAACCTGCCCCCTTGATCCTGCCCCCACTGCCCTTCTGAAGGATGTCATTGCAATAGCTGGTCCCAGCATCCTCTCTATTATCAACAGTT
The DNA here is from genome assembly GCF_053455715.1 of Rhinoraja longicauda. NCBI lineage: Eukaryota > Metazoa > Chordata > Chondrichthyes > Rajiformes > Arhynchobatidae > Rhinoraja > Rhinoraja longicauda. The sequence goes on from NC_135959.1 coordinate 23,962,192, forward strand.
CTCTGGCCACTGGCACTGTTCCAACCAGTTTCAAGCACGCGGTGGTCCAGCCCCTACTGAAAAAACCTAACCTAGACCCCACCTTGCCTAGCAACTACAGACCCATTTCCAAACTGCCATTCCTGTCAAAAGTCCTTGAAAAGGCAATCCTTAACCAATTAGTGCCCTACCTGCACCAAAACACCATCCTGGAAAGTTTCCAGTCAGGTTTCAGAGCCCACCACAGCACAGAGTCTGCCTTGTTGAAGGTACACAACGACCTGCTTCTCGCCATCGACACCGGCGACTGTGCAATCCTGCTCCTTCTCGACCTCAGCGCAGCATTCGATACAGTGGACCACACCATCCTTATTGACCGTCTCCGGTACGCGGTTGGCATTGATGGCACTGCCCTGAGCTGGTTCGCTTCGTACCTCAAAGATAGGAGTTTCGCCATCAACATAGGCAGTTATTCCTCTGCTCCAGCTAGCCTCTCCTGCGGAGTTCCACAAGGCTCCATCCTAGGCCCCATTCTCTTCTCTCTATACATGCTCCCCCTTGGCCAAATCATTCAAAGGCACGGCATTTCTTTCCACTGCTATGCCGATGACACTCAGCTTTACCTCCCCCTGAAACCCAACAACCAGTCAAATTTAAACAGCCTCTCACACTGCCTTGAGGACATAAAATGTTGGATGGCACAGAACTTCCTCCAATTAAATGAGAGCAAGTCTGAGGTCATCCTATTCGGCCCCCCCGACTCCATCAAATTGATAACAGGCAGTCTTGGAAGCCTATCCTGCCTAGTCAAACCGCATGTCAAAAACCTCGGCATGATATTTGACTCTGCATTAAAATTTGATAAGCAAGTCAACGCTGTGGTAAAAGCCAGCTTCTTCCAACTTCGAACCAAAGCTAAAATCAAACCTTTCCTCAAATTCGACGACACAGAAAAAATCATTCACGCTTTCATTTCCTCCCGCCTAGACTACTGCAACTCCCTATACACTGGGATCAGCCAATCTTCCCTGTCCCGCCTGCAACTGGTCCAAAACGCCGCAGCGAGACTCCTGACGGGTACCCGTAAAAGGGACCACATCACCCCGATTCTGGCCTCTCTCCACTGGCTCCCTGTACGGTACAGAATCAACTTCAAGCTCCTCCTATTCACGTATAAAGCCCTAAATGGACACTCCCCCCCCTACATCAAAAATCTTCTAACCCCCCTCTCTAACTCCAGGTCCCTCAGATCGGCCGACTTGGGGCTATTCACTATCCCGCGGTCTAGGCTTAAACTCAGGGGTGACCGCGCTTTTGCGGTTGCAGCTCCTAGACTGTGGAACAGCATCCCTCTCCCGATCAGAACTGCCCCCTCCATCGACTCCTTTAAGTCCAGGCTCAAAACATATTTCTACTCCCTAGCGTTTGAGGCTCATTGAGGAGGCGCTGTGAACTGTTTGCGTGCTACTGTATGTTTTCATTTTTTTTCTATTGGAACCTAATCAAATGTACAGCACTTTGGTCAACGTGGGTTGTTTTTAAATGTGCTATACAAATAAAATTGACTTGACTTGACTTGACTTGACCTGCCCCACAGCCAACAATTGAACATTGTGGGCTCCACCTTTCCTTGATCATCGTTATTCTTGCATATTTTTCATTCATTGGTTCTATAGCTCTCTGTATCACTGTCTATATCTCTCTCTTTCACATGACTCACAGTCTGAAGAAAGGGTCTCGATCCGAAATGCCATCTATTCCGTTTCGCCAGGAATGCTGTTAAGTTATTCTAACTTTTTATGTCTCTCATCGATTTATGATTTTCGTGTGTACTGAAATACAGTGAAAAACATTGTTTTGCGTGCTATCCCAGCAAGTCATATCAAACATAAGTACAATCATACATGAATACAACAGGTAGTGTAAAAGAGATTGGAAAGATAGTGCAGAATGTAACGTGGGCACATCTATGCGAGATGCAAATGTATCCTGAGTTTTGCTCGAAACATTCCATGCTCATGACCAGCCCTGAATTCTCCAATTTTGCTTTGTGCTCAAATACATGGAAAATGCAGGAAGCCCTCTGCAGATCAGTCAGCATTTGCAAAGAGAGAAACAGAGCCGGTGTTTCAGATCAATTACCACTCATTTGATCTGGCAAGGTGAGAAAACAAGTGTGTTTTAATTTGCAGAAGAAGGAAAGGTCTGCAATCGGATGGGGACCAAGGTTGTCAAGGTAAATATGGCTTTAAATACGGGTGGTGAGAGGCACAAGAGAGAAGAAACAAATTGATGTGAAATATCCAGCAGCATTGGTGGAGTGAAAAAAATTCTGCTTAATTGGAATTGTTGAACTCAACAGAGTCCTTAGGGCTGCATCATGCCCAGATGGAAGAAGCACAGAGTGATAATTGGATTGGGACCTTGATTGGAAGGTTCTTGCTCGACCCTGATACACACGTCATTGCCATAGCTTGTGGCCAATACTTCACTTTGAAGAACAAGGATAGTTTACTTTTAGACTTGGAGTATAAGTTAAGATCAGAGAGCCAAATAAAGTAGGCTATTTGTCCACTGACATTGAGAACTTGTTTGTAGAGAAAATCCGAATGTTTAACCTTGATGAAGGAATAAATCTTGACAAGGAATCTTGTCTAGAAATAGGAACGTTGAGCAGATACATGAAATACAGCAGTTACCAACTTTTAAATGGAAGATATACACAGTAATGCGACCGGTGATTTTAGCTGTACATTCATATATATATATATATATATATATAAAACAGAAAAGACAAAAGACAGCTATGATGCACTTACATCACTGTCTTTTGCATTTTATGGTCAGTTGATGGACTGCTAACTATAAAGAATGCAGGAAGAATTAAAACATTAATGGGATCACAGATGGGCTCAATAGGAGAGGCCTTAAGAGATAAAATACTCATCACTCTGCAATCTTAAAGGAACCCTATCTTATGGAATCTATTGATAATGTAAAAGGCAAACTCACTGATGCATGAATCTTTTCATCCTTCATGTAAAATCAAGGCTCTGGAAGAGAGAAACAGTTTGCTGTTCAATACACTATTTAAGCCACAGACCTAATGATGAGAGAGGGGGGGGGGGGGGGGGGGGGGGGGGGAAGAGATTTAAGAAAAACAGGGAAGTTTTACATATATTTCAGGCTGTTAAGAGCAATAATATTTTTTGGAATTTGGAGGAGGATAATAATTACATATCACCATTTGAGCAATGAAACAGAACTTACAAGATATATTCCAAAAATAATTATTTTTCTTGCCACAGTTTTGCTACTTAAAATCAGCTGCTAACAAATTCAAACAACGTGAAGACCACAAAGAAAAAAGTCAGAGTATAAGACAATTGTATTTACACTGAAATAGGGCCACCTCAGTCACATTGAAGAAGCTTGATATCATTCATGATAAAGCAGCCGATTCATCAATTGAAACATTCATTCCCTCTACCACCAGCGCACTGTGTACCATCTGTAACGTGTACTGCATTTATTCAATTTGAGAACTCTTGCTAAAAACAGTCACTCTGCCAACAAAAAGGATAAAGACAACAAGTACTTTGGAGCACAACTGTCTCAGACCATCCTGACTTGGAAATAAATTGTCATTCCTTCAATGTAACTGGATTTATATCATGAAACTGTGTACTGAATGGTTCCAGAAAGACTGGAGCAGCTCAACATTACCTTCTCCAAGACACTCTCCAAGGGCCAACTAAGCTGAAAATGGGAAAGCTGAAAACCAAAAGAAAACCCCACAATTTGTTGGAAGAACTCAATTCATCAGGTGACATCTGTGGATAATTCATCAGGCCAAAGACCTTCGATCAGAGGAAGTACTGCTACTTTTTTTCCATTCTTTTAGTTCAAACAGAGATTGACATAACATTATTTCTGTATGTTCCAGACAGTTCGGATGTTTGAATATTGTGAATCAAATTTAATGCAAATTTCACAATTTTAGGTTTGGTGCTCTTTGCAGCTTAGAGGAAATATTTGGCTATATTCCATTGTAACCTATGTCATAAAAATGTGAATTTGTCACCAAATTGATGATAATACTTATGACTTTGTTGCAACTTCCCAAATGGACAATCCCAAATTGATTGGGAATGGATATTGGGAGAAAGGTTGGACAGTGGGCTTAAATAGACCACAGAAACAAAGGAGAGAGAATAAAACAACAGCAGACTCCACATGAATGTAGGCAGTCACCTAGAAAAGACAGTAACCGACTTTCTGGTAGCACCACAACATCACAAAATACTCCACCTTGTGATTTGGCTTCAAAAGTAGTCTCCATTTTAAGGGAAAATAGTTAAAGTTTTTCTCAGTTATGACTTGTAAAAGTTATGCTCGTGATAGCATTGACTTTAAGACAATGGTTAACATTCATTTCAGACTACAAATACAGCCAATGCTCAAGCTCCTCGATTGCAAATATTAAGTCCGAGATAGCTTTTGTACTGGATTACAGTTATTTACTTAAGTTCCTTTGTGTCTCTCATCCAATACTTTTCAGTGATTATTCTCCAAAATGAAAATGAATAGTGAATGGAACATAAAATGTGTTGTTGGTACAGTGAGGAATGATTCTTAAATAGATGGGTTTGAAGTTGCAGTTTTCTTTTCTGCATTATATCAATTAGCTACTTGTTTAGTGGAATGTAAACAGAGAATGCTGGAAACATTCAGATGGTCAGATAGCATCTGTGGAAAGAGAAACAGAGTTACATTTCAGATCAAAGACCCCTTGTCAGATAAAAGGTTTGCAAATGCAAAACTTCAACATTTTCTATTTCCACAGATTCTTCCTGATGCTAAGCGTTTCCAACATTTTCTGTCCTTATTTCAGCTTTTCAGCATCTGCACTTTTTGATTATCATGCACAAATGTATTGATTATTTCATGCTCACCAAATTTGCTTTATTTAATTGTATTCATTGGAATTCTGATTTTCACTGGGCCAGATCTCCCTTGGCCCTCTTAGATGACAAGTCCTTTTGCAAACATGCACAGTTTGGCTGGTATCGCATGAAGAAATGTTGCACATGACCAGGTTTTTTCTTGCTGTTGATATATTGTTTGGGCAAGGGAACTTACAGTCTGGTTCTGTGAGAAATGCTGCCTTGAAAAAAGGAAAATCTGTTTTCAAATAAAGTACCTCTGCATTTTTGTTTGTATGACCAAGGGTTCTCCAGTCTCCAAATGGAAGAATAAGAGAGAGATACTGACACATGGTGTCAGATTTGCTGGTTCATGAAACTATGAAATTTTGAAGCCATGTCTTAATGTAAATAATGAACTTTTGGAATGGTCCTTCCCTATTGGGACAACATATGGACATGAACCCTGTGTCAATGAGCTGTGACAACTAAGTAAAATACTCTACCCTGTGGCAAGTAAAAACATCAGAGCTGCTAGATTTCCAGCAAGTGATCTGTATAAGGAATGGAAGTAGTAGAGATACATGTCTACAAATGCACAATCAAAAGCATTTTATCTTGATGCATCACAGCCTGGTTTGGAAACAGCTCCAGCCAAGACCACAAGAAATTGCAGAGAGGACATAGAAGTGTGAAAACACACACCTTCAGGTTCTTCCCAGTTGTTATCGGGCAACTGATTCATGCTACCACAACTAGAGTGCAATCCTGAACTACCTTGTTGGTGAACTTCGGACTTTCCTTGATCGGATTTTGCTGGCTTTACCTTGCACTAAACGTTATTCCCTTATCATGTATCTCTGCACTGTAAATGACTCGATTGTAATCTTGTATTGTCTTTCCGCTGACTGGATAGCATGCAACAAAAGCTTCTCCATACACGTGACAATTAAGAGCACATAGAAACTTGCTGAGAGTTAAGACCATCCTTGGGCACAGTCATAAAGTTGTAGAGTTATGGGAACAGGCCCATTGACCCATTGAATTGGCACAGCCATATATATTAATAGTAATCTTCCACTCTGCCACTTATTTGCACACAAGAGGCAATTTACAGTACCCAATTAACTGACAAACCCTCAAATCTTTGGGACGTGGAAGGAAACCAGAGCACCTTGAAGACACTCACACAGGAAGAGGGAGAAACAGGGAGACAGGGAAATTATAGACCAGTTAGTCTGACATCAGTGGTGGGGAAGATGATGGAGTCAATTATAAAAGACGAAATTGCGGAGCATTTGGATCGCAGTAACAGGATCGTTCCGAGCCAGCATGGATTTACGAAGGGGAAATCATGCTTGACTAATCTACTGGAATTTTTTGAGGATGTAACTAGGAAAATTGACAGGGGAGACGTGGTGGATGTGGTGTACCTCGACTTTCAGAAAGCCTTCGACAAAGTCCCAAATAGGAGATTAGTGTGCAAAAATAGAGCACATGGTATTGGGGGTAGGGTACTGACATGGATAGAAAATTGGTTCACAGACAGAAAGCAAATAGTGGGGATAAATGGGTCCCTTTCAGAATTGCAGGCAGTGACTAGTGGGGTACCGCAAGGCTCGGTGCTGGGACCGCAGCTATTTACAATATACATTAATGACTTGGATGAAGGGATTAAAAGTAACATTAGCAAATTTGCAGATGATACAAAGCTGGGTGGTAGTGTGAGCTGTGAGGAAGATGCTATGAGGTTGCAGGGTGACTTGGACAGGTTATGTGAGTGGGCGGATGCATGGCAGATCCAGTTTAATGTGGATAAGTGTGAGGTTATCCACTTTGGTGGTAAGAATAAGAAGGCAGATTATTATCTGAATATTCACAAAATGCTGGAGTAACTCAGCAGGTCAGGCAGCATCTCGGGAGAGAAGGAATGGGTGCTTTTCGGGTCGAGACCCTTCTTATCTGAATGGTGTCAAGTTAGGAAAAGAGGACGTACAACGAGATCTTGGTGTCCTAATGCATCAGTCACTGAAAGGAAGCATGCAGGTACAGCAGGCAGTGAAGAAAGCCAATGGAATGTTGGCCTTCATAACAAGAGGAGTTGAGTATAGGAGCAAAGAGGTCCTTCTGCAGTTGTACAGGACCATAGTGAGACCGCACCTGGAGTACTGTGTGCAGTTTTGGTCTCCAAATTTGAGGAAGGATATTCTTGTTATTGAGGGCTTGCAGCGTAGGTTTACTAGGTTAATTCCCGGAATGGCGGGACTGTCGTATGTTGAAAGACTGGAGCGGCTATGCTTGTATACACTGGAATTTAGGATGAGAGGGGATCTTATCGAAACATATAAGATTATTAAGGGGTTGGACACGTTAGAGGCAGGAAACATGTTCCCAATGTTGGGGGAGTCCAGAACCAGAGGCCACAGTTTAAGAATAAGTGGTAGGCCATTTAGAACAGAGATAAGGAAAATCTTTTTCTGTCAGAGTTGTAAATCTGTGGAATTCACTGCCTCAGAAGGCAGTGGAGGCCAAGCCTCTGAATGCATTCGAGAGAGAACTAGACAGAGTTCTTAAGGATAGCGGAGTCAGGGGGAATGGGGAGAAGGCAGGAACGGGGTACTGATTGAGAATGATCAGCCATGATCACATTGAATGTTGGTGTTGGCTCGAAGGGCCGAATGGCCTACTCCTGCACCTATTGTCTATTGTCTATTGTCTATTGGGACTGTGTGCTAACTCTACGCAGGTCTGGATTGAACCCGAATCTCGGGCACTGTGAGGCAATAGTGTTTTTAATGTGACTGAGATAAGGAGAGGTTTTGCCATTCAGAGCGGGGGGGGGGGGGGGGAGCATTGGAAGTTTTAACCTGGAAGCTCAATCCATGAGCATGTTTGAAACAGAAATTGATACATTTCCAGTAATGAAAGGAATCAATAGAAATAGGATAGAATAGGATGAAGACATTTTAAAAAAAAAAGAAGCTGCTGATGGTGGAATTAAAAAAAAATTAAAACAGAAAATGCTGGATATAGACAGAAGGTCAAGTCAAGTCAAGTCAAGTCAAGTTTTTGTGTCTCCCTTCGATTTAAACCAGCATCTGCAGTTTTGTTTCCTACACATCTTGCCGCTCCACAGCAAATGCTCCTCAAGGTATGTCTACTTTGAAGAATTTCTCCTCGCTTCGATGAGAGTTCCCTTCTCTCCTGAGATGATGCCTGACCCGCTGAGTTATTCCAGCATTTTGTGTCTCCCTTTGATTTAAACCAGCATCTGCAGGTTTTTTTTTTCGTACAAGTCAAGTCAAGTTGAGTTTATTATCAGGTGAGCGTGTACAATGAAGTACAGGAACAATGAAGGTCATCTGTGGAAAGAGGAACAGAGTTAACATTTCAGGTCAAAGAGCAGAAAATTTGTGCTGGGATATGGATGGAGGAGCAAACTGGAAAATAATTGATGGTCTACTCCATCTCCTAATACTCATAAGCATTTTCAGCAAAAACTTTAGGACAGCATATTTTCCTTGTATTTGTAAAGTGAAATAATTGGCTAAAAAATGAGTTGTAGTGCTTTATTTGTTCATCTACCTTTTCTCTGCCCACCATCAGAATGGATAGGCCCAATCATATATCTTCACAAATGTAACGTTGCACATAATGTAAGCTTTTCTATTTTAGTGACCGAATCTGTGGATCTCTTCATATCATATCATATATATACAGCCGGAAACAGGCCTTTTCGGCCCTCCAAGTCCGTGCCGCCCAGTGATCCCCATACATTAACACTATCCTACACCCACTAGGGACAATTTTTACATTTACCCAGCCAATTAACCTACATACCTGTACGTTTTTGGAGTGTGGGAGGAAACCGAAGATCTCGGAGAAAACCCACGCAGGTCACGGGGAGAACGTACAAACTCCTTACAGTGCAGCACCCGTAGTCAGGATCGAACCTGAGTCTCCGGCACTGCATTCGCTGTAAAGCAGCAACTCTACCACTGCGCTACTGTGCCGCCCAGTTGAACTCTTGAACAGTTCATGTTCATAAGTGATAAGAGCAGAGTTATGCTATTCGGCCCATGAAGTCTACTCAACTATTCAATCATGGCTGATCTATCTTTCCCACTCAACCTCATTCTCCTGCCTTCTCCCCATAACCCTTAACACCTGTACTAATCAATTAACTATCTATCTCCACCTTAAAAATATCCATTGACGGCTTCCACAGCCTTCTATGGCAATGAATTCCACAGATTTACCACCCTCAGACTAAAAAATACTGTGCAGTGCTGGTATTGGTATCAGCATTGATCTATTATTGTCATGTGTACTTACTGACATGTATACTTTGTTTGCATGCTATCCAGGCAACTCATACCATAGATAGGTATAATCAAACCATACAAAGTATAACAGGTAGTGGAAAAATGGAAAATAAACAAAGTACAGAATACAATATTACAGCTGAATATAAAATGCAGATGAAAAAATGCGTGAGCTGCAGCATGGTAAATTTAAGATCCGAAATGGACAGCTTATGAGAGGTCTATTCAGAAGTATGATAACAGCAGGGAAGAGCTGTTCATGCTTTCAAGCTTTTGTTTCTTTTGCTTCGTTTAGTTTAATTTAGTTTCGAGATTCAGCATGGAAACAGGTCCTTCAGCCCACCGGGTCCGCACCGACTAGTGATCACCTGTGCCCTCGTTCCATCCTACTTACACTCGGGACAATTTACAGAAGCCAATTCATCTAAAAACATGCATGTCTTTGGTGTTTGGGAGGAAACCGGAGCACACGGAGAAAATCTACCCTGTCACAGGGAGAATGTTCAGACCCTGTATACACAGCACCCATATTTAGGATCGGACCTGGGTCTCTGGTGCTGTAAGGCAGCAACTCTACCACTGTACCACTGTGCCACCCACTGTGCTTCCAGCTTGATGGGAGAAGGGAGTTGGGAGAATGACCAGGGTGTGAATGGCCTTTCATTATGTTGGCTGCTTTCCCAAGGCAGCGTGATGTGGAGATGGAGTTGATGGGGGGATAGTCTGGTTTGCATGATGGACTGGGCTGTATCCACAACTCTCTGCAATTTCTTGGGGCCTTGGATGGAGCAGTTGCCAAAATGAGCTGTGATGCATTCTGATAAGATGCTTTCTATGGTGCATCTATGGAAGTTGTAAGAGTTGTGGAGACATGCTGAATTTCTTTTGTCTTCTGGCACAGCGATAGAGTTGCTGCCTTACAGCGTCAGAGACTTGCATTTGGTCCTGACTACAGGTACTGTCTGTATGGAGTTTGTATGTTCTCTCCCTGACCTGCATGAGTTTTCTCTGGTTGTTCCGGTTTCCCCCCATACTCCAAAGACGTATAGGTTTGTAGATTAAATTTGCTTCGGTAAAATTGTAATTTGTCCCTCGTGTGTGTTGGATTGTGTTAGTGTGCGGGGACCGCTGGTCGGCACAGACTCGGTGGGCCGAAGGGCCTATTTCTGTGCTGTATATCAAAACTAAACTAAAGTAGAGGCATTGGTGTGTTTTCTTGGTTGTCACGTCAATGTGATTGGAATTGTGATTTCAGAAATGTGCAATGCAAAATTATGCCATCAGTACTGCGGTGATCCTCAACTAGAAACACTGCTAGATTTAATTGACCTTGGTTAATTTCTCTCCTATTCGTGTTTGGATTAAAGAATTGATGTGTCCAGCTTCCCAATGTTCAATGATTGATTGAGAAGACAGGAATTCAATTCCCAAGGCAGCAACAAAGGAATTTACATTTGTTTTGTAAGATAAGATCTCAAATAAAACACATCAACGTCACGGCATGTAGTGTTGTCAGAGTGATTAAATTAGCGGGTGAGTAATCCACAGACTTGGACTAACAATCGAGAGGCTTGAGCTCAAATACATTAATCAAACAAACAATAATTTTGAAAAAAAAATCTTGGCTCTCTAATGGTGACCAAAGAACTGTGGGATTGCTGTGAAAACTATTGGCTTATTAATAATGTTGTTGAGGGGGAAGAAATTGCTGTCAATACCTCTCTTGCAAGCGGGAATAACATCAATGAATAGATATGATATAGGGAAGGAAGACTTGCATCATGGTGTCAGTACACCAACCTAGCTCTTAACATGAACAAGATGAAAGAGTTGGTTGTTGACCGAAAAAAAGCAGTGGGGGGGGGTGGGATATACACAGACTGTTGTTAAAATCATGGGTGCTGGTGCTGAGAGGACATACAGAGAGAGATAGATGACCTAGTTAAGTGGTACTTAAAAAACAATCTCTCACTCATTATCAACAAAATTAAGGAACTAATCATTGACATCAGAGTGGGGAAGTCAGGAGACCACGACAGTTTTCATTGGTGAGTTGGTAGTGAAGAGATTTTGCAGACTCAAATTCCTCGGCGTTAACCTCTTGAATTATTTGCCCGGGATTCAAAGCATGGATAGAATCGTGAAGAAGAATGGGGAGTATGGAAGAAGTAAGGCAGGAGAATGGGGTTAGGAGGGAGAGATAGATCAGCTATGATTGAATGGCAGAGTAGACTTGATGGGCCGAATGGCCTAATTCTACTCCTATTCCTTATGACCTTATAAGAATGTGCACCAGTGCCTTTACTTTGGAATAAGGCAAAAGAGATTTGGCTAGACACCAAATACTCTCACAAACCTCTTCAGATGCACTTTAGAAAGTATCCTGACTGGTTGTACCATAGCCTGGTACAGCAATTCCAACGTGCAGGAATGCAAGAGATTACAGAGAATGATGGTCCACATGGACACAGCCCTCCCTACTATCGAGAGCATCTACATGAGGCACTGCCTCAAGAAGCAGCATCTAAAACCAAGAATTCCCACCGTTTGGCCCGTACTATCTTCTCACTGCTAACATCAGGCAGGAGGTACAGAGGCTTGAAGTCCCACGCCAGCAGGTTAGGAACAGCTACCATCAGGTTCTTGAACTGACCTGTAAATCCAACCTCCCAAAGGAACTCTATGGACCATCTCAAGCACTACCTTGGAATTTTTCTAACTGCGTTTTGCACTAATGTATTGTTTTTCATAGCCTTTTTCTTTTCATTGTCTTGTGTAATTAAAGTATAATTTATGATTTATGTGCTGTATTTGTCTTTGTGCTTGTGTTGCTACTGCAAGTACGACTTTCATTATACTTGTACCTTACTGTATTTATGAACATGATAATAACTTGACATCTTAACCCGAATGTTGTCCTCATCAAAAGAGCTGCTGTGGAGATGGTTGTCATCTTCAAGTTCCTTGACATCCATGTAACCTGCTGTCTTACCTGGTCCCTTCACACTGATACACTGATCATGAAAGCACATTAGCGTATTTATTTCATGTTCATAAATACATAAATTCTAGGGACAGAATTAGGCCATTCTACCCATCAAGTCTACTCTGCCATTCAATCATGGCTGATCTATCTTTCCCTCTCAACCCCATTCTCCTGCCTTCTCCCCATATCCCCTATGCCCGTACTAATGAAAATTACCTTGGCGCCTTAGAAGATTTGGCATGTCCATGAGGATTCTCTAAGCTTACACAGATGTCCTATTGAAAGCATTCTCAAGGGATGCATCTCAGCCAGGTATGGCAACTGCTCTGTGCTTGAATGCCAGCAATTCATTGCAGGCTCATTACTTCCTTCCATTCTGCCCAGCTTCACAGCATGTTGCATCAGGGAGGCTGCAAATATCATCAGGGATGCCTGACACCCTGGTCATTCCTTTTTCCCCTCTTCTGCCTTCTGGGAGAAGTTACAGAAGCTTGAAAGCCCAGACATCCAGAATTAAGAATAGCTTCTTTCCCACTGCTATCAGGCTCTGAACCAAGCCCCTTTTTCACACTCCCTTCCCAAAGGTGTTACCGTGTACTCCCACTTTTAACTCTACCTCATTCAGTTATTCAATTACTGCACTTTAGTTTGTGGTTTTGCACTAGTTCAGATTGCATTACAATTTTTGCATTCATTACTGTATTTATTGTTGTATTAATCTTTACCATGTATACTGTTTACGGTATGAGCTTCCTGCAAACAGGGAACGTCATCGCGTTCAAGTGTATATGGCAATAAACCAATCTAATCTACTCTGCTGTTCTCACAGGATCTAGTCTATATGTGTCCCCATACCTTTAGCATTGAGACTTTAAATGACCCCTGAAATGGCATGGTGAATGTTTTAGCTCCAGTTTCCTCCCACTTCCCAAGGAAGTGTGTGAGATAGGAAGTTAATTGGCTGCTCTAAATTGCTCCTTTCAGTGAATTGTAGAAGCTGGGGGGAGTTGGTAAGAACATGAGGAGAACAAGAAGTGGGATTAATATAAAATTAGCGCAAATGGAGAGCATGAACTCGATGGGCAGAAGGGTCTGTTTCTATGTTGTATCTCCATTTCGCTCTGTGACAATTAATGATGTGTAATAAATGCTCTTCCTGCTGGTCACCCACATTGTCAAAAAAAGAATTTATAAAATAGTGACAGTGAAACAGAACGGTGAAAATAACAGACACTAAACGTTATTCGCTTACCATGTATCTTTACACTGTAATGGGTCAATTGTAATCATGTATTTTCTTTCTGCTGACTGGTTAGTACGCAACAAAAGCTTTTCATTGTACCTCAGACAATATACTAAACTGAACTGAATTGAGATTATTATTTAATAAAAACTGTCCTATTCCCTAATGTTCTATAGAGAAGGGGATCTGTTTCCCCGATCCCATCTGGTCTGCGGGTAACTTCACACCAAATAATATAGTTGATTCTGAACTCCCTTCTGAAATGGCCCAAAAGAAAGGACTATTATATGATAATTATTGAGCAGTTCAACAAAGCAGCTATCAACATATTCTCCAGGGCAACATGAGATGGGCAAGGCCCATGAGACCCACAAATCAGAAAAAAACAACTAAAAGAATAGCAAGGGAAAATATCTTCACTTAGACAGTGTCAACGGTTTAGAATAAACTACTGAATCTAAAATAGAAGCAAAAGCTCTTGAGTTATTCAAAATATGATTATATGGCATAATGAGGATGTTAATGTATTGGTTGGATGAGTTTCTGTGGTCAAAGTAGCTTTCCTTCATCCTTCACTGATGCACTTCAGGCTGAACAGGAATATAAAGCTCATCACCGATGTGATAACTGGATTCCAGTGCTAGTCTGCCCTGGGGATCCTATTTATCTTCTGATTTTTCTGAAAGTGCCAACTCACAGGGAAAAAAATACATTCCCAGATCTCATAATTTAATTCCCTCATTCTGCCAACATTCGCCCTCTATTTCCATGCTGTCAATAAGCATGTGAGAGACGCAAGGTTTCACCTTTATTTTAGCTTTCACCCAGCTGGTGTAAATTGCTCTCAATAGATAGAAACAAGGAATGTCAGATGCTGGTTTACAAAAAATGACACAAAGTGCTGGGTTAACTCAGCGAGTCAGGCAGCATCAATGGGGAACATGCATAGGTGAAGTTTCAGGTCGGGACCCTTCTTCAGTCTGAAGAAGTGTTCCGACCCAAAAAGTCACCAATCCATGTTCTCCATAGATGCTGCTTGCTTGACCCATTGAATTATTCCAGGACTTTTGTGTCATTTTTTTATTTCAATGGATCCCTGGCTGTCATTTCTCTTGCTCTTGTTTTCCAAACCAGCTATTGCTCTGACCGGCAGTGAGATGGAAGACTGTTTCTCTCTGGTTAAAAGGGATATTTGAGAGTGAAATGAAAACCTCTGGGTCTTCTCGCATTGTCTGCTTTGCTCAGAGCTGCTATTCTCGTCTACAGCCTCACCACCTAGCTCACAAAGTAGTCAATAAGTAACTATTCATCAGAACTGGAAAATGTTGGGTTGGATCACATTGATGGCTAGCCGTGGCTTTGTACAGAGCCACTGACAAGCACTGATATAAGCGGCTGTTTATTGTGGCATTTTGCATTGCAGCCCTGAAAGATCCCGAACGCTGGTGCACCTGAATCTTGGTTATTTTCTTATACTACTTGTTGCTCCACTGCGATTTCTCTTCGAGGTATGTTCACTTTGAAGAAGTTCTCCTCCTCTTTGTACCAGCATCTACAGTTATTTTCTTATACTACTTGTTGCTCCACTTCGATTTCTCTTCGAGGTATGTTCACTTTGAAGAAGTTCTCCTCCTCTTTGTACCAGCATCTGCAGTTATTTTCTTATACTACTTGTGGGATTCCTGACTGATTTAAGCTGAATGACCAAGTACCCTTCTCATCTGGGCTTTCAACTTCACACCATTTCTTGTTTCCCCGCTCTGGAGCAAGCTCATTCAAAAGGCTCCCCACTTTCATTGCAGGGATAAGTTCAGATGAGTGAAGTGAAAAGCTAAAGCAAAATACATATGCAGAAAATCAGAAGTAAAGACTAGAATTTGTAGGTCAGAAAGTATCTGTGGAAAGAGAACCAGTGAACATTTTGGATCAAGGACCTAAATTAGAACTGGGAAAGAAAGAAAACAAGTACATTTTAATTTGCCGAGAAGATGGAGGAGAGGTGTTGCTTGTATCTATTACATGGACACATTTCCTTGTGATAGTGCAGAACTTACTGTTTAAATTGGAGAAGGGTCTCGACCCAAAACGTCACCCATTCCTTCTCTCCAGAGATGCTGCCTGACCCGCTGTGTTACTCCAGCATTTTGTGATATCTTAATATTATGTCATTAAATCAATGTGATCTTTGCCAGAACAATTCTGCCCATTTGAGATCCAAGTTTATTACCCTCTCCACAGATGCTAAGAGTTTCCAGCAATTTATTTCCGATTGCAAGCAACTGCAGCATTTGCCCCATTCACTCTAAATCCCTGCCTCATTTCACCTTCCCTCTTAAAAGCCGATAATTAAAATCTCACGAGAGTCAAAGCACTCACCCAAACATTTTGTCAGTGTCATTCATTCTAAAGGAAAAGGTTTAGTGAGTGCTTAATGAAGCAGAAAAATATTTTAGGTTGTCAGTATATTTTCTGCAAAGTGACATCTCGCATGTAAAGAAAGTGATTGGATTTTATGTCATATTTTACATAAGTTTTGATTTCTCTTCCCATAGACAATTCCCATTGAAATTACTTGATATAGATAAGAATTATGCAAAAATAAAATGATAGGGTCATAAGGGTCGCATTAAGTTAATGACATTACATTTAAATCCAATTGGTTTAAATAGTAAATCCTACACTACATGGAGGAGATATGTTCATGTAATAAATCAAACCCACAGTCTTTGTAGGTTTATGTGTCTTTCACTGATGTCCAATTATATATGTGAAAAGATGTGTGCAACATCTATTTGTCACGGGCAGTCCCTTGGAGTCAAGGATAACATGCTTCAACTGCGGATGAGAAATGAAAGATATTTGTGCAACATATCTTTTAAGATGGCTTTGCTATTGAGCATCAGTTACTGACTAGTCTTGATAGTGCAAGGTTTAATAGTTCAACTAGACCAAGTGGACCCGTTGGGCCCAAACCTCTCCTGCATTGGTGCAGTACCCTCTCCTCCCCCCTCCCCCCACCTCCCCCTCCCCCTCCCCCCCTCCCCCAAGGATGCTGATGTTGATTCTTTTATCTTTCCAGTGGATGTGGAAATGTTTCAAAGACAACATGTTTGGACCAGAGGGTGGTAAATACATAGAACAAGCTGCTAGACAAAGTGGTTGAAGCAGGGACAATAACAATATTTAAAAGACATTTGTACAGGTACTTCGATAGAAAAGGTTTAGGTAGATATGGGTGAAATATGGACAGATAGAGCCAGCTTATATGGGCACTTGGTTAGCATGGTCATGTTCAGACGAAGGGCATCTTGTTTTTGTACTCTGTGACTATGACAATACATATGTGATATCTGTTCAATGCATTGAGGTACCTCCTGTAAATAGTACAAATCTCAGAAGCATGCAGTAAAAACAGAACCGCTGTTACTTGGTATACCAGAGATGTAATGCTCAATTTAGAGTCTGATCTTCAAACACATGATTCCTCAAATGGCCAAAAGCTGTGAACATGCAAGCAAACATAAACACATACATCTATTCAAAATGTAGCTGCTTTCAAACACACTCAGATGTCACACACACATAGACAAGGACATAAACACAAACTTTTGCTCACAATTTCTTACTCAGCAACCCCACCCCCTCATCGTCTCCTCTTCATGTAAACTTCTTTCTCTTGCAGTCTTTCATTCTAGCCACCTTCTTCCTTCTGTTGATTTCCCTCTTCTCTTTTAATTTACGTCTCTGACCAATTTCCCCCTCCCTCTACCTCTCACATCTACACTCAGAATTCAGCTCCCTCAAACACCTATTTGAGTAGAGATCATATAAAGATTTTGCACTTGTGCTTTATCAGAACTTTCAGCCTCTCTACACAAGGGGCCACAGTTTAAGAATAAGGGGTAGGCCATTTAGAACTGAGATGAGGAAAAACTTTTTCAGTCAGAGAGTTGTGAATCTGTGGAATTGTCTGCCTCAGAAGGCAGTGGAGGCCAATTCTCTGAATGCATTCAAGAGAGAGCTAGATAGAGCTCTTAAGGATAGCGGAGTCAGGGGGTATGGGGAGAAGGCAGGAACGGGGTACTGATTGAGAATGATCAGCCATGATCACATTGAATGGCGGTGCTGGCTCGAAGGGCCGAATGGCCTCCTCCTGCACCTATTGTCTATTGTCTTTTGTCTATTCAAAACCTCCTATTTAAAAATATCATCGGAGCTTCATCGGGTATCACATTTGCTTTTAGGATAAGAGGTTATGAGTTCAAGTTTCAATTGAAGTCTTGAAAACAAAATCTTAGCTGCTGGACCTTGGTAGTTCTGAGAGCACAATATTTATACCTCACCACATAACCTGGTAATTTGATTCCGCACCATAAGGTCCTTATGACCTTAAAATAAATTGGAACTTAAAAAATCAAGTCACCAGAAGTGATTGCAAAACCACTGGGCTGATGTGATTTGGGCAGTACAGTGGCGCAGCGGAGGAGTTGCAGCCTCACAGCGTCAGAGGCTCGAGTTCGATGCTGACTACGAATGCTGTCTGTTTGGCGTCAGTATGTTCTCCATGTGACTGCATGGGTTTTCTCCAGGTGCTCCGGTTTCCTCCCACACTCCAAAGAGGTACAGGTTTGTAGGTTAATTGGCTTGTGTAAAATGTAAATTAGTGTGCAGGATAGTGCATGTGTACGGGGTGATCACTGGCAGGCATGGACTTGGTAGGCCGAAAGGCCTGTTTCCACGCTGTATCTCTATTATTTTAAGTCTAAAATCACATCTGTGCCATTCATTGGAGAGAAGAGAAAATCTGTGAGTTTTACCTGGGCTGGATCATATGTGACTCCACAGACCCATAGCAACATGCTTCATATCTAATTGTCCCACTAATAGTTTTGTGAGCCGCTCTGTTGTGAAGGTTGGTCATAACTACCTGTAGAAATCCATCTCGCACACAAAATGAAATGTGCCTCTTGATGTCTCAAAATCTGGAGATGTGAGATAGAATGCAATTTACTTCAAGCAGATATCGATAGGCTGCTAGAATGGGAGGATGGGTGTCAGATGAAATATAATGCTGAGAAATATGAGTGCTACATGTCTTTGGGAAAAATGGGAAAAGAGCATATAAATTGGCAGCACAATTCTAAAAGAGGTGCGGAACAGAGAGATCTGAAGGCACGTGTTTATTGTTTGTTGAAAGTGGCAAGGTAGGTTGAGAAAATGGTGATAAAGCATCCTGGGATTTATCAGCAGATGCACAGTCGCGAATAAGGAAACCATGATGAAAGTTTATGAAAATCTGATTTGGCCAGAGCTTGTTTCTTTAGGAAAGCTTTGGAAAGCTTTGCAAACAACATTTGCAAAAATTGTTCTAGGTCCCTTACTGTTTGTAATCTACATAAATGATCTGGATGTCAACGTACAGGGCATGATCAGCAAGTTTGCAGATGACACAAAGGTAGGGGGGGTGGTGAATAGCGAAGAAGGGATCTGCAAGCTGCAGGAAGATATAGATGAGATGGTCAGATGGGCGGAGCAGTGGCAGATGGAATTTAATCCTGAAAAGTGCGAGGTGATGCACTTTGGCAGAAATAACTTGGAGAGGGAGTACACCATGAATGGAAGGACCCTAGGGAAGACAGGGGTACAGAGGGACCTTGGAGTACAGGTACACAAGTCCTTGAAGGCAGCAGGACAGGTGGATAGGGTGGTTAAAAAGGCATATGGGTTACTGGCCTTCATTAGCCGGGGCATCGAATATAAAAGTAGGGGGGGTAATGATGGAATTGTACAGAACACTGGTGAGGCCACAGCTGGAGTATTGTGTACAGTTCTGGTCACCACATTATAGAAAGGATGTGATAGCTTTGGAGAGGGTGCAGAGGAGATTCACCAGGATGCTGCCAGGGATGAAGGGCCTCGGCTATGAGGAGAGACTGGGCAGACTGGGGTTGTTTTCCCTGGAGCAGAGAAGGCTGAGACATGATCGAGGTGTACAAGATCATGAGGGGCATGGATAAGGTAGATGGCGGGGAACTTCTTCCACTGGTGGAAGGTTCAACAACGAGGGGACATAGATACAGGGTAAGGGGAGGGAGGTTTCGGGGGGATGTGAGAAATAACTTTTTCACCCAGAGGGTGGTTGGAGTCTGGAACTCACTGCCTGGGGTGGTGGTGGAGGCGGGAACACTCACGACGTTTAAGAGGTATTTGGATGGGCACTTGAAATGCTACAACATTCAGGGCTACGGTCCAAATGCGGGAAAATGGGATTAAAATTAGACTGTGTTCGGTAACGGGCGACACGGACACGATGGGCCGAAGGGCCTCTTTCTGTGCTGTAGGACTCTATGACTCTATGAATGAGAGACTTTAGCTGTGTGGACAGAGTGCAGAAGCTGGGATTGTTGTTTTTTGGTATAGAGGAGGTCATGAGGGGATTTAGAAGCATATAAAAAAAACGAAAATAGGTACAGGAGAAGGCCATTTGGCCCTTCGAGCCAGCACCGCCATACAATATGATCATGGCTGATCATCCAAAATCAGTACCTGCTTTCTCCCCATATCCCTTGATTCCGTTAGCCCTAAGAGCTAAATCTAACTCTCTCTTGAAAACATCCAGTGAATTGGTCTCCACTGCCATCTCTGGCAGAAAATTCCACAGATTCACAACTCTCCAGTTGAAAAAGTTTTTCCACATCTTATTCTTATTCCTATACTGTGAGCCCCTGTTCCAGACACCCCCCCCCCCCCCCCCCCCCAACATTGGGGAACATTTTCCTGCATCTAGCCTGTCCAATCCCCTAAGAATTTTGATTTTTTTGAATATTGCAGGAAAATGCTGAGGTAAAAGATCAGCCATGATCTTGATAAATGCTGGAGAAGGTTTGTGGGGCCAAGAAGATCTTGCACTGTTCCAAATTCATATGTCCTTGATGTTCCATTAGATCATGTTCTCCGATGAATCCAAAAGGTCTCATTGTAAACATATGAAAAAGACTGTCCAGATGACCTGGGCAATATAGATGCCTCATCTGATTGACTGGTCAGCTTTGCTCTGAATGGAAACTTGCAGTCTGTAAACTGGGCCATGTTTCACAATGGCAACAACTGTGGAATGTACTTCAAATGCAGTAAAGGGCCTGGGAATATCCTATAAAAAACAGGCCACAAAAACAAAGTTTTCTAATTATTTACTTTTAACATAGCTGGATATTGACTTGCTGCAGAATTCAATGAAAGATGACGCCTCCAGAATATATGGGGTAACAGTACACAGATTATAGCATGCTCATTAACTTCAAAGCCCAGCCGTCAAATTGGGCTGTGTTTCTGTATCGTAGCAGACAACAGATGATGTACAGCTTACAAATGAGATCAGAAACAATGGAACATGATGGAACCAGTCAAAGGCTGTGTAACACTTTGCTGATGCTGAATTAATGTAGGCTCCAGCTAAATGCGAACAAATTAATAGAGGCAGTTCACCAGTGGGTATCAAATCAAAGCAACAATGATCAGGGTAATGCTTTGCCATATGACAACTGCATTTAAAAATAACGTGTATTAGAATAAAGTCAACATGTAATTCTCTGCACGTATGCCCATCAAATTGACTGGGCTTTGAATTTACGCAAGTGGATACTTCCTTTAGAAAATGGGGCACATTGTTCAGGTTTGAAAAGCCAGGCATTTATGCAGTCGAACTAAAAGCAAAGTCTATATTTACTTGACTACAGAGTAGTGTTGCTAAATTATATATGTACATCCACAAGAATTTGCATTTATATGGTGCATTTAAAATGGTAAAATGTCCCAAAGCATTTCACAAGAGGCTGTATCAAACAAGAGATAATAGCGAAGCACATCATTAGGGCACTGACCAAAGTTGTACAAAGGGCAAGGTGTTAAGTGATGTTGGTGAGGAAGTGAGGGAGACAGGTGATCGGTTAAGAAAGATTTCAGAGCCTGTGAGCTGGAAAGCTTTTGAAATGTCAGCACCTTCACACTGGAGGAAATTAAGCAAATAGTTTTCTGCATCCACTGATAACTAACATCTAATTAATATCAATGTCTGCTTTTATTTGCCAATAGAAGAATAAATACCATGCAGAACACAGGTGGGAGTTCCTTGCCGTATTTTTAAAGAAAAAAAATATCACCCAGGAATATTTAATTCTGTTGAGACTGCAGACAGCCTCCAGTGTAGGGTCACACCCAGAGAAGTATGTGACTTTGGTTGAGGAGGATTAAAATCGGCAGAGACGGAGACTGCAATCGCACTGCTTATTAGTATATTGCACGGGCAGACTGTGGTTGGATTAGAACAGATAGAAACATAGAAACATAGAAAATAGGTGCAGGAGTAGGCCATTCGGCCCTTCGAGTCTGCACCGCCATTCAATATGATCATGGCTGATCATCCAACTCAGTATCCCGTACCTGCCTTCTCTCCATACCCCCTGACCCCTTTAGCCACAAGGGCCACATCTAACTCCCTCTTAAATATAGCCAATGAACTGGCCTCAACTACCTTCTGTGGCAGAGAATTCCACAGATTCACCACTCTCTGTGTGAAAAAAAACGTTCTCATCGCGGTCCTAAAATAGTCAATAGTCAATAGTCGTTTATTTGTCACATACACATAAATGTGTAGTGAAATGAAACATTACCCGCAGTTGAAACACTAAGACCAATAAGAATAATCAATAAAAATGCAATAACACATACAATCATACACTAACACCAAACAAAAGAAACATCCATCACAGTGAGTTTCCTCCAGTCCCTCCTCACTGTGATGGAAGGCCACAATGTCTTTTCTCTTCCCCTGCCGTCTTCTCCCGCGGTCAGGCTGTTGAACTTGCCACGTCGGGGCTCCCGACATTGGAGCGCCCGCTGGACGGTGAAAGGTCCACGGCCTACTCCAGGCCACGCCGGACGGTGAAAGGTCCATGGCGGGCCGACCCAAGCCCCGCGATTCGGGGCGGGCGAACACGCTGCCGCTGCCGGTGCTCCCGATGTCGGCCCCCACCCAGGGGCCTGTGGGCTTCCGACATCCACGCAACCCGTGCCGGAGCCTCCGGAGACGAGTCGCAGCCGCTCCCGCAGCATCCGCAGGCAGCCAGCGCCGCAGGTGGTGAGTCCGGGCCGTGGGCCCCAGGTGCATGGCCGGTGGTAGAGGGAGCCCGCCGGTCCCAGGTGCATGGCCGGTGGTAGGTGGAGCCCGCCGGTCCCAGGTGCATGGCCGGTGGTAGGCCGCATTGGGAACGGAGACACGACACAGAAACAAAGTTCATGTCTCCGTTCGGGAGAGAGAATTTTTTACAGTTCCCGTTCCCTCCCACCCCCTCCCCCCCACATAACATACAAACACTACACCATATTAAAACTACAATTCATACAAATTCATACAAAAACAACAAAAAACACAAAAGACAGACGGACTGCAGGCAAGCCGCAGCTGCGACGGCAGCGCTGGCTCCCAAAAGACTTCCCCCTTATCCTTAAACTGTGACCCCTTGTTCTGGACTTCCCCAACATTGGGAACAATCTTCCTGCATATAGCCTGTCCAACCCCTTAAGAATTTTGTAAGTTTCTATAAGATCCCCCCTCAATCTTCTAAATTCCAGCGAGTACAAGCCGCTGTACTTTCATGTCTTTCATTCAGCTTTAAGAGTCCTATGTGAAATACCTGACTCAGGTCCCACTGAACTTTGTTAATATGTGCCGTCTTATTACTAATTGATACCACATCGTAACCTCAGTTAACATACTGTACATCGCAAGGCTACCCAAAGTCAAAATGGAAATATCACCCTATGTTAGAAAATATCTTGTTTTCTGAGAAGTTGGTTAACAACAATATGAGTTGAATAAAAATATGTTTTATTTGCATTAAATTGATGTTAGAAAGAAAAACTATAGTCTTTGATGACTTTCACATCATCTGCCATTAAAATACTTACTGTCAAAATGTTACTGGGAGCTCATTTACTTGAGAATTTTTACTTGTCTGACATGTTTGGTCAGTTAAAGATCTGTTCATATGCAAACATTCTTTGCTTCTCTCTTCTCTCTTCCAATACTAAAAAACAATTCCTAACCATGGTCTCACCACCTCCACAGATGCTGCCTTCTCGAATGAGTACCTCCAGCAGTTTGATTATTGCTCAAGATTCCAGCATCTGCAGTCTATGGTGTCCCGTCCTCCTAACTGTGAACTTAACTTAAAACCTAGCATTCAATCCTGATGAGAAATGGCAAAGTTGCAAATCAACTCAAACAGTGAACTTTCTAACATTTCACATTTATGAGGCAAGAAATACTAAAGAAGAACATATTCATCATGTAGTTAGTACAGTGGTAATTAACCAGATTGATTCTTGGGAGGAAAGGATCATGTTACGAAGAAGGATTGCGTGAGATTTGCCGATATAAACAACAGCTAGAAGACCGACAAGTTATCTCAGTGAGATATTTAAGATGCAGAATTGGGTTGGCAGAAAGTGCTGCAAAGCTGTTTCCTCTCGGCAGGGAGTAAAGACCTAGGGAACTTGGTCTCCGAGGGAACTTGGTCTCCCCAATTAGGACTAAGATGAAGAGAAATTTCTTTATGCCCTAATGTTGTAAATCTTCGGAATTCTTTACCAAGACACCACAAATGGTCGAGTTGTTCAGTATATTCATAGCTGAGCTAAGTCAATCAGGGGAAAGAGGTGTGTTTGGGAAAATAGATGAGGCTCACGCTATAATTTAATGGAATTATGGAATGGGCTTGGAAAGCCAATGCAAGACGAACAACTGCAGAAGTAAAAAATCAGAGAATATGGTGCAAGCACCCATTGGGTCAGGCAGTGCATGTGGGAAGTGATCCGTTGCAGAACTGAGGATCTTTGGCAGAACTAGGACAGCGCTTTCTTTTCCCTCTTTCATAGTATTGATGAAGAGTATTGGATGGAAATGGAAGCTGATTCACTATTCACAGATGCTGCCTGACCTGCTGAGTGATCACATCATTTTTCTTTGAGAGGCTGAATGACCCACTTCTGTATGAATTTCTCTATTTAATATATTTTCAAAGAAAAAACTTTGTCACTGTCAATATGGTCCTCATGGTCCTTGTTATTTCCGATGAGTTGGATAACAATGGGCATGAGAATTACACAGTTTCTCCCAACAATGAGGTTGATCGATGCCAGTGCATAACCACTGTGATTAGAGTCTCATTTTACTGTGGAAGATTTGCCTTTCATTAAAATTTACACGTCAAAAAAAGTGGCACAATCCCATTTTGTGTACAAGCAAACATTTTTTTTCTTGTAGAAATTATGTCAAAGGGAGAGATTTCAATTCCCCTAGTCCCTTTTGACTGAATGCACAAGATGGCAGGATGTGAAAAAAATGTTTGCTTGTACACAAAATGGGATTATTAGTCACGACTACTTTAAGATTTGTATCATCTGACCAAATGTTGCTGTTGTAATGTTGTTTGGTGTGGAACGCCTTCTGAAGTTTGTCTGTCTCAACCTCAGTATGAACAATGTGGTCTTGATACTGTACTTTAACCTTATTATTTTTTGAATAAAATATCCGGCTGTTATTTTGTCCATATCAAGAAAGCAAACATGGGCAATTGCTTTATCTCAGATTGATTGCACAATGGAATACAGAACATTGAAACAAAATGCTTTGGAGATGTCTTAAAAAAAAATATTTGCAAAGCTATAGACAGGAAGGGCTTGTAGGGCTACGGACCAAATGTAGGTAAGTGGGATTAGCCCAATATGCCAGCCTGGTTGGCATGGACAAGGTGGCCAAAGGGCCTATTTCCATGCTGTACGGCCCTATGATTCTATGGTTCTATTATTTCAAAGGGGATTAAGTGGAAATATCCCCAACATTGACACAATCTCCTAAATTATCTTAGCAGCAATGCACTTTCAGCTGTCTAATGTGCAGTCCATGCATATAATCGAGCCTTTGGGAGACTGGCTGTTGGATTTGCCGGTTTCAGTGAGACTGCAGGCATCTACTGCTGTTCGGGAAGTCGATTTGTGACTGCATTTCTGACTTGTAAACTATTTGGGCTCCGAACAGGTCACAGAAACCCTGCCATAACCTGGGGACAACATATATTTCTATGGATACAAGCAGAATGTGAAGAAATTTTGCAAAAAAAATTACATACATTTTATTTGTAACAATCATCCCTTGATTGTCAGCCTGCACACCCTGTTGTGAACTTCATTAGAGGTGACAAACTCTCTGAGTGACCAGACAATCACTTGAACAAAGGGCCACAGTTTAAGAATAAGGGGTAGGCCATTTAGAACTGAGATGAGGAAAAACTTTTTCAGTCAGAGAGTTGTGAATCTGTGGAATTCTCTGCCTCAGAAGGCAGTGGAGGCCAATTCTCTGAATGCATTCAAGAGAGAGCTGGATAGAGCTCTTAAGGATAGCGGAGTCAGGGGGTATGGGGAGAAGGCAGGAACGGGGTACTGATAGAGAATGATCAGCCATGATCACATTGAATGGCGGTGCTGGCTCGAAGGGCCGAATGGCCTCCTCCTGCACCAATTGTCTATTGTCTATTGTCTATTGTCTTATCGTTGCCACAGTTTTGCTTGGGGGAGCTAGATGTGTGTAAATTAGCTTAGGTTTAGGTTTATTATTGTTATGTGTAATAAGGTACAGTGAAAAGCTTTGATTTGTAAGGGATGAGGTGTAACAGACATTTGTCCTTTCCTTTTATTTCTGCTCCAATGTCACAGATCTTGGGGATTCGTTTGTAAATTGTCTCTCAGGATAAATATCCAAATACCTAAAAGAATCACGCCACTGTTCATTCACAGAAAATAATTTGAAGGGCATATTTTGACTGAAGGTTTAGCTGAGTGGAAACACTCAGCAGTTAGGCAGGATCTGTGGAAAGAGGAACAGTTAATGTTTCAGGTCAGTCAGGTGGGATTCATTGATGAGCATTTTCCTTCAGAAACAGCCTGCATTTGCAAAGGAAATGCAATGTTGCTGACTGGTTAGCAGGCAACAGAAGCTTTTTTACTGTAGCTTGGTACACGTGACAATAAACTAAACTGAACTGAATTCTACTGTTGCTGAGAAATGCAGAATGCTGTAACGTCAACCTGATGCAAACAGTGTACCAGGAAGAGTAAAAGGGCCAAGTTCCACACACTTGCAATTTCTCTAACCATTCTCAGATTACTGGACATTGAGATTAAACTCGTAATTTTGTTTAAATTCTGAGATAGCCCTTATAACAGATGATGTCACAGTTGTTCAGCAAATAGTGCTGGTCTCTCACAAGGGACCTTCACTACATCGTGCTGCCTTACAACACCAAAGACCGGTGTTCAGTCCTGTCCTTCAATGACATCTCTGGATGTTGCAGGTTTCCCCTGAGTTCTCTGGTTTCCTTCCACACCCCAATCGTGTGCCATTATCAATATAACATAACACAAGGTTGTAAGATGCTTCCATTGAGAGGTCTTTATCTCTTTTGTACCCTTGGTGAGAGACATTGAAAAATCAGTACAGACAGCGACATGAAAGAAAAGATTAGATCAAGGAAATAATATAAAGGGATATGAAGCAAAAGTTAAAACAATGAGTTCCAATGTGATTTTGCAAAGCTGAAACTTTGACATTTTCTCTCACCACACTGCTGCCTGATCTGAGAGAAAATAACTCCTTCTCTTCTCCGTATTAATTGGGTGATATTCTGAGACCAGGCTATCGAGACGTAGACTTCCTCTTAGCTTCTACTCCACAACACTCTTCAGAATCTTATGTTTCATGTTTCTAAACTCCACTGAGTATCAGCTCAACCTGTTCAGTCTTTCTTCAATAAACAATCCCTAAACTACCAAACAAGTTTATGAAAGGGGGCCAGATGTCTGTTTGCCAGACATATTTGATTGTTTCCCAAGAGATACTCAGAGAAAATTAGATATCCAACTTATAGATCAATCAGAAAGTTGACCATCAATTAGAGTCAGAGAGGTATACTGTTTGGAAACAGGCCATTCAGCCCATTGTACCCATACTGTCCCATACTGTCCTTCAACTAATCCCACACCAATCCACTTTACTCTCCCCATATTATCACCAATTCCCCCACATTCTACCACTCACCTACACATCAGGGGCAATTTATTAACCTACCTACTGTCTTTGGCATGTGAGAGTAAACCAGTGCATCCAGCCGTTCCCTAAAATATGGTGTTGCTGGATGAATTGCACTATTCTAGATGAACAAAGAAAAAAACTGAAAGATATAACTAGCATTTCCATCATTCTTTGGTGGCTGGAGGAATCACACACTGAAGGAACAACTATTGTGTTCTGGTTGAAACAATGAACAAATTAGGATGGGTCCTAATGACCTATTTACATAAAGTCCCTTTACCTCCCTCTCGACTCCATCCAAGGACCCCAAAGTCTTTTCAGGTGAGGCAGAGGTTCATTTGCACCTTCTACAACCTCATCTTTGTATCCGCTGTTCCAGGTGTCAACTTCTGTACATCGGTGAGACCAAGCGCAGGCTCGGCGATCGTTTCGCTGAACACCTCCGCTCAGTCTGCCTTAACCTATCTGATCTCCCGGTTGCTCAGCACTTCAACTCCCCCTCCCATTCCCAATCTGACCTTTCTGTCCTGGGCCTCCTCCATTGTCTTGAGGCCCAGCGCAAATTGGAGGAACAGCACCTCATATTTTGCTTGGGCAGCTTACACCCCAGCGGTATGAACATTGACTTCTCTACAAATAGCCCTTGTTTTCCCTCTCTCCATCCCCTCCCCCTTCCCAGTTCTCCCACCAGTCTTACTGTCTCCAACTACATTCTATCTCTGTCCTGCCCATTCCCCTGACATCAGTCTGAAGAAGGGTCTCGGCACGAAACGTCACCCACTCCTTTTCTCCAGAGACGGTGCATGTCCCGCTGAGTTACTCCAGCATTTTGTGTCTACCTTGGGTCCTAATGACACCATATATTCCTGGTAAAAAACATCTCGAGGCCAAATAAAATTATATCAGGTCTCTGAGATGTTTTAATAAGTGCCCTGCAGTAAACATACCACATACTGCATAATTACACCCCTTAATTACTGTGGAAAGAAAACAATCAAGAAAGAAAGCCCAGTGATAAACCATAAAACATCACAAAGCTTTACTGAGGATTGCATACAGTGAAATAAACAATTTCAAAGGAGGAACTCTATTTCATAGCATTAACCTTCTCTCGCTGATGAGTGGCTCTCATGTGTATTATCGAGGAAAGCTAGCTGAAGCTGAATATACTTTGGAAGAGCCAGGCTGTGATTGCATCCCTTTGCAGTAAGCCTTTCAGTGAGGGCAGATACTTGAACATTTGGTTTTTAAAGTCCCCACTTGCACCTTTGTTTTAAGCATTGTTGAACATTTGTAATCGAGTGACACAAACAATTGCAGCAACAATTTATATCAGGGAGAATTTATGGTTCATAGAGCTGAGGAACAAATTGAAAACAAAAGGGAAACATTTTAAATTGATTTTCAAATGTGTGTGTGTGTGACTGTGTGTGTATGTGTGCAAGCACGTGCATGTATGTGCACTTTAATCATCTACATGATATAACCATTGCTGACAAGGCCAATTTTGTTTGTGAAATTCCTAATTGCCCTTGAGAAGGTGGAGGTGAGTTGTCATCTTGAATTGCTGCTGTATTTCACAGTGTTGGGGATGATCTTCAGGATTTGGACTGAGTGATAATCAAGGAACAGCAATATGCTTGTGAAGAGGATAGAATGTGGCTTAGAATGGAATCTTAATGCAGACATGCTTCCATGCATCTTCTGCCCTTGTCCTTCCATGGGGTGTGATCGTGAGTTTAGATGGCGCCGATGACAAAGCATTAGTGAGTTGCTGCAGTGCATTTTATGCATTTAATATAAACTGCAACCTTGGTAAGTTAATGATGCAGGAACTAAATATTTAAGGTGGAAGACTGATTTATCCTTGTTGATCTAGCGTCGTGGAATTATATAGCATGGAAACAAGCACTTGGTCATAGTGAACCATTGAACAGCCAGAAAACACACCCTACACTCATTTTATTATTCTTCCCACATTCCCAACATCTCCCCCAAGATGCTAACATTTACTTATACATTAGGGCCAACTTACAGCAGACAATTTACCTGCAACATGCACGTCATTGAGTCGTTGGTTGTAACCAGAGCACCCTGGGGAAACCCATGCAGTCATAGGAAAAACGCATAAATTCCACAGGATGGGATTTAACCCAGTTTGCTGGCACTGTGAGGCAGCTGGTCTACTAGCTGCAGTACTCAGCATTCTAGGTGTTGATCTTCCTGAGTATTGTGGCATTCACCCAGGCAAGTGAAGAGGATTTCTCTTCTCTTTCAAGACAGTCCCTTGAGATTGAGTTTGACCAGGTTCCATTCCAGATACAAGGAGTGGGGCGCAGAAAATTATTTTTACTATGGGTGGCCATTCCACATCAGCTATCACATGAGCTTGACAGATTGAAGGTTTGTGAGGTTCAAAGACAAGTAAAAAAGCAGGCTTGGATGCACATGCTAAGCACACCCACATACATGGCCACAGAGAGCCCAAGCACACACAGGCACATTTCACCACAGATAGATGTATGAAAAAGAGCTCTTTCCCATTCCTTTCTCTTGGCCCCGCTGCTTTGCAACTACTCGCCTCATGATTCCATTCCCTCCTTTTGACCCCTGTCTTTATTGCTCATCCCTGAATTGGCTTCTTCAATCTCTCTCTCACTCAAACTCCTCTCTCTTCATTCACCCCTTTTCCCTTCTTCCCTTCCCAGATGGAGCTTGATTGGGACACCATGATGTAACTGTAAAAGTCATTGATTAAACCACACTTGGAAGATTGTGTGCAGTTTTGATCATTCAACTACAAGAAGAATGTCAATAAGTTATAAAGGGTGCAGAAGAAATCCACCAGCATGTTACCTGGATTTATGAGCTTGAGTTATAAGGAAAAGCTGAACGGGCTGGGATATATTTTCTTTGGGAGACTGAGGGGTGACCTTATTGAGATATACAAAATGATGTTGAGAGACATGGAATAAAGTGAACGCTTGCTAACTTATTTCCCAGGGTAGAGGATTCTAACACTGGAGGACGTGGGCTCAAGGTGAGAAAGGAGAGAACATCTGGAATGAGCAGCCAGAGGTAGCTGCAGAAGCGGTTACAATTATGACTTTCAAAATGCATTTGGACAGATTGATGGATAAGAAAGGTTTAGGGGTATATGAACCAAATGCAGGAAAATAGGATAAGCACAGGTTCCTAACGGTCGGCCTGGACAGAGTGGGCCAAAAGGCATGTTTCCATGCTGTATAGCTATTTGACAGTATGACTTCATGACTCTCATTCCAACCTACTCCATAGAAGCATAGATACATAGAAAATAGGTGTAGGAGTAGGCCATTGAGCCCTTCGAGCCATTAATGCAATAACAGATAAATAAATTCCAGTGTTACGATCTAGATGGCCCTCTTACTGAAAATCATCACTTTAAATTAAAGATAAAGCAAAGAGCTCAATCAGAAAATCTGTCATCAGACAAGTTGATGCAGGAACTGTAGAAATCAGGACAAACTTACAAATCTGAATCAAGTTGAGTACAGATACTCCCCAGGTTACGATGGTTTGACTTGCAATAGTTTGTCTTTGCGATGGTGCAGAGGCAGGGACCCATAGCAAGCCACCGCTCACTTCTGGACACATGATCGCGCGTTTTCAATGGATTTTGACTTACAATACTTTCGGTTTCCGATGGGTTTCTCGAAACGGAACCCCATTGGAAGCTGAGGAGCACCTGTATATTGTCATATTGACAACTACAGTAAGATACATGGATACATAGATACATAGAAAATAGGTACAGGAGTAGGCCATTCAGCCCTTCAAGCCAGCACCGCCATTCAATGTGATCACGGCTGATCATCCACAATCAGTAGCCCATTCCTGCCTTCTCCCCATATCCCTTGATTCCGCCAGCCCTAAGAGGTCTATCTAACTCTCATTCGATTGCATCCAGTGAATCGGCCTCCACTGCCTCCTGAGACAGAGAATTCCACAAATTCCACAAAAACCTTTCTCCAGGTGCCAGACACCGTTCTCTGCAAGAAGGACTTCCTGATTACTGACCACCCTCCCCAACCCCCAGCCCCAGTGCCTGTCTGAGGAGTCAGACTACTGGATGCTGTTTACTCCACTCAACCTCGGACCTGTCCCAGAAAGCCTGAGGAAGTCCTTTGGCTCACGTCAGCAGATCACCATCTTCCAGTGCTCTGTAGATAACTTGATGGGTCTCAGTGTGGAATTCCCCAGCTAATGTAGTTTGATTCCTCAGCATGTACTTCTGCATCTCGTGATGCTCTATTTGGTAACATTCACTGATGGCTTCACCTGTGGGAGCCAGAGCTTCTCACTAATCCAACCAGCATGTACAATGACCTTCAACACACAGGCCTCCATCTGCCACACTCCCCTCAAATTCAGGAAGGAAACCTCTGATCACCAGACGTTTGACTTACAGTGCATTCAGAAAGTATTCAGATCCCTTCACATTTTCCACATATTGTTACGTTTCGGCCTTATTTTTAAATGGATTAAATTCATTTTTGTTATCATCAATCTACACAGAATGCCCCATACTAAAAAAGCGAAAACAGGTGTTTAGAAATTTTTGCAAAGTAATTCAAAAGAAATAACTGAAATATCACATTTACATAAGTATTCAGACCCTTTGCCATGACACTGAAAATTGAGCTGAGGTTCATCCTGTTTCCATTGATTATCCTTGAGATGTTTCTACAACTTGATTGGAGTCCACCAGTGGTAAATTAAATTGATTGGACATGATTTGGAAAGGCACACACCTGTCTATGTAAGGTCCCACAGTGGACAGTGCATGTCAGAGCAAAAACCAAGCCATGAAGACAAAATAATTGTCTGTTGACCTCCGAGAAAGGATTGTGTCAAGACACAGATCTGAGGAAGGGTATAAAACTATTTCTGCAGCATTGAAGGTCCCAAAGAGTACAGTGGCCTCCGTCATTCTTAAATGGAAGAACTTTGGAACCACCAGGACTTTTCATAGAGCTGGCCACCAGGCCAAACTGAGCAATTGGGGTAGAAGGGCCTTGGTCAGGGATGTGACCAAGAACCCAATGGTCACTCTGACAGAGCTCCAGACTTCCTCTGTGAAAATGGGAGAATCTTCCAGAAGGACAACTTTGCTGCAGCACTCCACCAATCAGGCCTTTATGGCAGACTGAAGCCACTCCTCAGTAAAAGGCACATGACAGCCTGCTTGGAGTTTGCAAAAAGGCACCTAAAGGATTCTCAGACCATGAGAAACAAGATTCTCTAGTCTGATGAAACCAAGATTGAACTCTTTGGCCTGAATGCCAAGAGGAAACCAGGCACCGCTCATCACCTGGCCAATACCATACCTACGGTGAAGCATGGTGGTGGCAGCATCATGCTGTGGGGATGTTTTTCAGTGGCAGGCACTGGAAGACTAGTCAGGACCGAGGGAAAGATGAACAAAGTACAGAGAGATCCTTGATGAAAACCTGCTCCAGAGTGTCTGGGCCTCAGACTGGGGCGGAGGTTCACCTTCCAACAGGACAACGACTCTAAGCACACAGCCAAAACAACGCAGGAGTGGCTTTGTGACAAGTCTGTGAATATCCTTGAGTGGCCCAGGCAGAGCCCGGACTTGAACCCAATCAAATATCTCTGGAGGGACCTGAAAATAGCTGTGCATCGACGCTCCCCATCCAACCTGACAGAGCTTGAGAGGATCTGCAGAGAAGAACGGGAGAAATTACCCAAATACAGGTGTGCCAAGCTTGTAGCGTCATACCCAAGAAGACTTGAGGCTGTAATCGCTGCCAAAGGTGCCTCAACAAAGTACTGAGTAAAGGGTCTGAATACTTATGTAAATGTGATATTTCAGTTATTTCTTTTTAATTACTTTGCAAAACTTCTAAACACCTGTTTTTGCTTTTTTATTTGGGGTATTGTGTGTAGATTGATGATTAAAAAAAATTAATCCATTTTAAAATATCGCTGTAACGTAACAAAATGTGGAAAAAGTGAGGGGGTCTGAATACTTTCTGAATGCACTGTAACTAGTGGATGGTGGAAAGGTTTGGGCCAATCTTTGAATGTGGTTCTTTATAGAAATGAGACCAATAGAGTGTATAATTGAGCAGAAAAGTTTATTTTATGGGTAGAACTGAGAGGCCGCTGAGGGGTGTTGTGGGAGGAGGTGGAGTTTGATATTTCTAATACAGATCGGTTTTCTTGGCACAGCATGTTTTATCTTAAAACATTTAAAATGACTGATTAAGGCAATTAATATGCCAAAGCTTAATGCGACTTCCCAATATCTACTTTTTAACCAAGGTATTAACCTACATAAAATAAACTGATTAACACATCCTCTATTAGATAGGACTTGGAGAAGCCATGCAAACTCACACAGCACTTAGTAAAGCCACATTAAATGTCCTGCTAATGTCATTGGCAGTCATTTCTAAACTTTAATGTTCTTTGGGATGTGCAATTTGAGAACATTTAAGTGAGGAGCAATTTCCCTGTGTTAACGTTTAATTTTCAACTCTTGATTAACTGCTGTTCCTAACATATAATGCCACAGTTGATGAAATATTGGGTTCGCAAATATCTTCATTCATGAATGTTGTTTGATTTAAGATTCAGGTAAAGCGTTCCAATATTTTAGCTTCTGGATTCCGAAACTAATAATGTCAGACTGCGAGGATCACACCAGTTTCAGGGGGGACATTTCACCTGTCATGGTAAAGATGCAACGCATTATAAATAGTTTTGTATGGGGAATTTGCCGAGCAATGTGTATATATCTCTGCGTTCTATGTTCAAAGCTGTAATGTACTGTGCTTGGTATCCTACTGTGACAAGATGGATCATGACATACATTTATAAAAAGCTCTCTCTGGATTTTAGTGTTCTTAATAGATTGATTTTCAATCCCAAAACTGACCCATCTTTTGACATGCTGTCTATCTCGCATATCGATCTGATTGGGTAGATTTTGAAGTGTTTAAGTATATTTGTGCTGTGGGCAGAAATTGAAATGCTCTTCCATATTGTGCCATAGAAATTTTGGAAAGATCTGATCGCCATGGTAGTTCTGTGTACTGGAAGGGGCATTTTTGTATTTTTGCTCCAGATGACTGTCAAACACATAGAGACTGCTGGACATTCGGAATGATATCATTGGTGTGTACACTGCAGATTTGACATCTCATGTGATGGAGTCGTGAAGCACAGAAACAGATTATTTGGCCTACCATGCCAATGCTGAGCAAAGATCCTATCCATACTACACCATTAACTAGCACTTGGTTCCATAACAATCTATGCATTGGTGATTCAAGTGCTCGAACAGAAGCTTCTTAAGTGTTATGAGGGTATCTGCCTCCATGCCCATCTCAGGCATTGTGTTCCACATTACAATCATCCTCTGGATGAAAAGTGTTCTTCCTTAAATTCCCTCCAAACCTTTTAATCCTCACCTTAAAGCCAGATTCTCTGGTTTTAGACAACTCTGTTCAACATTCTGTGTATTATTGCGGTTGCAAATAGTATTCAGTATTTGAGAAGTCAGTCCAACATCTGGTATCATCCGATCTTTCTCTGTGTATGTTTCTGAATCATTCTCCTGTGTAAGTTCACTGAAACTATTCAGATCTCCTATAATGAAACTGCAGGAAGTAACGGTGATCTATATTTGAAGGATAATTATTGATAGCAGTAACATTGCCAGGCTGTGGACATTATTTTAAATGGGCTACAAGCATACTGGGCTGGTAGCAATTACTTTCCTCATTGTGTCTTAATGTGAATAAAACTACAGATCCCTACAAAGTTCTCAACAGTGCTGTACTCTCAGAAGTGCTGTCTTTTGAATGAGGCTTTAGGCTAAGACCTTGTCAGTTTTTACATGTAAAATATCCCATTGCACAAACGTGAAGAAAAGTCACAGATTTCGTCTGGTGGGGGAATGTGGAATTTGGGAACATGGTTACAAAAACAAATTTGCTGATTATAGAAAGACACACGTGATCAAGGCAAGTCAATCGAGTCATGTGTATTGTCACATGCACACATACGATTGGTACAGGTACAATGAAAAACATGCATCACCTGCACATGGATTCAGCATGACACATTAATGCATAACTTATACATAGAAGTTACAAATTCTACAAACAGAGAATAGAAAGAGGGAGGGGGAGGGGGAGTGGGGGGGAAGGAGAGGGTGCTGGACCAATGCAGGAGAGGTTTGGGACCAATGAGGGGGAGGGGGCTGCTGAGCCAATGAGCTGCCACTAACTTTAATAGATGCGCTCCCCCCCCCCCCCCCCGGGGGACACTCCCCGCATGGCAACAGGCTTCATCAGTTGGAGAAGGACTCCGAGCCCACAGGATCGCCAGATGGGGGAGGGTTGCCCCAGGAGAGGCCCGCAGGAAAGATTTGGACCCAATGGGGGTCCATCTCAGTCTAGTATTACTTTAAAAACACTATATATAAAGCAGACAAACAATAATAGTGCAGTCAAAAACAATGCCCCAAGTCAATGTGGTCTGGAGCTTATTTGGAGGTCGCAGTGTTTAATAGCCTGATGGGTGTAGGAAAGAAGCTGCTCCTAAACCTGGAAGTTACAGTTTTCAAGCTTCTTCCCAATGCCAGGAGTAAAATGGGAGTGTGGCCAGGGTGGTATGGGTCTCTGATGATACTGGCTGCCTTTTTGAGTCAGCGACTGCAGTTGATCCCTTTGATGGTGGAGAGGTCAGCGCCTGTGATGGACTGGGCAGTGTTCATCACCTTTTGCAATCTCCTTCATTCCTGAGCATTTGAGTTGCTTAATCAAGCTGTGATGCAACCATTCCATATGCTTTCTACTGTACACCTGTAGAAGTTCAAGAGATTATTCATTGACATACTAAATGTTCTCAATATTCTAAGGAAGTAGGGGTTTTGTTGGGTTTGCTCTTAAATTGCATCAACATGCTGGGTTCAGGACAGTTCTCCAGATATATACATGCCCAGGAGTCTGCAGTTGTTTTTACGCTCTCCACCACCATCCCGTCAATGAAGACAGGGTTGTGGATCTTTGACCCTCCTCTTCCAAAGAACCTGATGGTTAATGGTAGCTAGCTGTTGCTGGATCTGATAATGTGTGACTTCAGGCTTCTGTACCTACTGCTCAGTGGTAGCAGGGAGAAGAGGACATGGCCTGAATTTGGGGGACCTTTACAATAGATGCTGTCTTCCTGAGGGAGCACATTATGTATACACCTTTGATGGTGTGGAGAGCTGGGATCATGATGGACTGAGCTGAGTCCACCACTCTCTGTGGCTTCATCAATCTTTAAGCATTGGAATTGCTATAATGATCATGACACGACCAGTTCGGAAACTGTACACTCATATGTTTGGGAGCCTTTGAAATTCTCTACCCAAAAGAGTTGTACAGGATAAATCATCGACTATTTTCAGATAGATTTCTAAGATAGATTTCTGAAGCCCAATAGAGTCAATGGTTAAAGTGCTCAGATAGGAAACTGCTGTTGTGACCGAGATTAGACATTATTGAACTATGCAGCTGGATTAAGGGGTCAAACAGTCCACTTGTGTTCTTATTTCTTACTTTTGTGTGAGTCATCGCTGATGTCAAGGCCAATAAATATTCCTGAATCTGAATTATTCCAGAGTAGTCCATCTGCTCTTTCTTAAATTGCCACATGTTGGAGTTTATTGTGTTTACATTGTTTGACAAGTGGCTCCATTAAAATAAAACTTGGGTGAAAACTGAAAATTATATAAAGGTCATTGGGGAAAAAAACGTTTTTCAGACCTTTTAGAGCACAGGATAGAGCACAGGAAAACCAGATGAAGAATCTTCCATAGAGGTAACTGTCTTGACTTTAATGTGACTGTTGTTGTTTGCCACTCACGCCTTCATCAACAGGAACTGCCCCTCTGGGTGTTCCATATTGCAAGATTATCCCTCATTATTAAGAAAGATTAATTCAATCTTTTCAATCCCCACTGATTTATAGGATTCCATGGGTGGATATCTGGGCTAAAATCCACAATTTCACACCAGTTGAATCTCCCGTGTTTCACTCACCCGCTTCTACCTTCAAGAACGTTAGACTTTAAGGCTGTCTGGCTCATTACTCTCAGTCATTCGCTGAGGTGAAATAGTTTAATTACACTCATTAGCATAAAGACCAGAGAATTAAAAAATAAACTCTAACTAGCTATTACAAAATGATTCATGCATACTTAATAATGCACAGTACACACGTCAGAATCACTGGAATTCTTACATACAATGCTCGGAATAGGGTCTTATATGCCAATTCTCTTTATTCTAAGCAGCATATGTAAGCACATCTGCTATTTGAACTTTCTTACCACAGGCTCCTTGGTATTTTAAAACCAATCTGTCTTCCAGTAGTTTCAACTAATGGTTATTTTACTGGAATTGTGATTGCAGAACCAAAGGATACAAATAAAATCAACAGGACACCTCAAGGAGTAATTAAGGATAAAGACAGTTTTCTCAAAGTCAGGGGCTGCATGCAACACTGTCTGAGCTCCCTGCACTACCTGTATTGTTCATTTAACTTGGCAAAAAAAAAAGTGAATATGAAATGTCATGATTTCTGCAAGTTAATTTGGTGACTTCTTTGAAACATGAGCTGATGAAATTATAATGCCTAATGTGCGTAAGTGTTGGGATAGAATTGCCCTGGGTTATTTCTCAAAATGTGCCTTCTGTCACTGTAGAAAATCTAGAATTAATTCAGTTTTTTATTTGAATGGAGGAAAGTTAGCGAGGTGCCCATTCACAGTTCCTCTGTGCACATATCCATTCGTTGAGGTGCTTCGCCAGCATATATCTTGAGCTGACACTAAACATTGCAGAGGTGAGTATGATTGATTAGGGTTTGTCTTATGAAGAAAAAAATGGGCATATTGGGTATATATTGAAGTTTGGATAAATGAGAGGTGAACTTTCCAAAGCCTGACTGATTATGAGGTGGACTTGGCAGGATAAATGTAGGGAAGATGTTTCTCCTGCTGAGGGAATCCAGAACAAGAAATTATATTGGCATGGTTTCATGTTGAGGTTGACTGTTTGGGACTGCAATGAAGAATATTTTGTTGCTCAGAGACAGCAAGTGTTCGTTGTGGTTACATTTATTCAGGATCAAGATCAATGGATCTTTGTACAGTAAGGAAATATGAGAATTGAACAGGAGAGCTGATGTGAGGTACAACATCGTCAATACTTTTAATGGAATTTGGAACAAAATGAGGAACCATTACCATTTTGCTTCTTTTGCTTCTTAAATTGGATATGCTTTGTGGAGAGATCTGGCATGGAATTACATTATATTTTCATTCATTCTCTTTTGGCTATACCAAAACCTGACCTGTTTGAGAAGCTATAGGATTAGATCGCTTTTGATATAATTGATCAATGCAGTTTTCAGAGAGTAGAGTTTCATAAATACTAAGTTCAAATAATTATCTACAAAGGTGGATATATATATATATATATATATATATATATATCCACCTTTGTGGATATATATATATATTTCATACATCTCAGAAAAACCTTGTAAAATATCTGTATTCAGTGAGTTGTTAATGTTTGAAAGCCAATACAGGGCATTCTGACTTGTACACTGGTAGCACAAGGAGTAGAAACGAAGAACTGCAGATGCTGGTCAATACACAGAAGGACACAAATTGCTAGAGTAACTCAGCAGGTCAGGCAGCATTTCTGGAGACATGGATATGTGTTGTTTCAGGTTGAGACCCTTCTTCAGACTGATTACAAGGAGGGGGGGGGGGAGAGAGAAGAAAGCAGAAAAAGGGGAGAGGCAGGACAAAACGTGGCAGGTAATGGGTTGAAACAAGTGAGGGGTGGGGGGGTTGACTTGACTGACCCTCAAATGGAACAAAGGCCAGAGATCAGAACAGTAGGTGTGAGATACATTTGAACAGTTGCGTATTGTGAAGCCAGAAAGAGAAAAGCAGCAGGAGGGGGTGGGAGGTGGAGGGAACAAATAGGTGGGAGTTCAGGTGAGGCACAAGGGAGGTTGGGGGAGTTTTGGAAGGGGGGGGGGTGGGGGTAGTTAGAGGTTTCCTAAATTTGGAGAATTCACCATTCACACCATTGGGTTGTAAGCTACCCAAGTGGGTTATGAGGTGTTGTTCCTCCAGTTTGTGTGTGGCCTGATTCTGGCAATGGACGAGGCCCAGAACAGAAAGGTCAGCATGGGAGTGGAAGGAGAATTAAAGTGATTAGCAACTGGAACATCCAGTAGGCCTTGGTAAACGGAGTGCAAGTGTTTGCCGAGCCTATGCCTAGTTTATTGATGGGCTCTTCATAGATTGACTTACTTTGAAGCTAGATAATGCTGCAGTCCAAAGAACAGCCACATGACACAACCTCAAAGGAACAATTATCCCACAGCCCTAAAGCAGAAATGATTATTCACAACCAATATTACATACTGTATATTGCGCCTCAGGAGACGAACAACATTCTTTGACTTGACAAAGGCATTAATACGTGCACTGACGTGAAACCTTGCACTTTGTTGAAGGAATGGCTAAGACAGCTGGCCGATGAGAAAAAAATTGCAAAATGATTGATAGGATTGGACATCTGAGGAGAATGCACTTCAACAAAATTAATGAAAGGGGACCTGGATAAATTTGTGTAAATGAATGATGGGTGAGTGGGTGAGGAAGGGGTGTGAGGAGAGGTGGGGTATAAGGGGGGAGATGGAGTGAGTGAGTGGGGGGGGGGGGGAGGGGAGGAATGGGAGATAAGGGGGGTTGAAGGGGATGGAGTAGGTGAGTTAGGGGGAGGAGGAACAGGGGGGAATGGGAGAACGGATGGTGCTAGAAAAAGGCAGGAGAGGTTTGGGGTTTGAGGAGGGATGGTGTGGGTGAGGGAGGGGGGTGAGGGGAGGGGGGAATAATGGGGGTTGAGGAGGGGTGGAGTGGATGAGGGGGAGGGGAGGAGGAGGGTTGAGGGTGGATCGAGTGCGTGAATAGGGGGACGGATGGAGGGGGGGATAAAGAGGGTTCAGAGGATCGAGTGGGTGAGTGCGGGGGAGGGGAGGAGGGTGGGATAAGGGGTTTGAGGGGGGATGAAGTGGGTGAGTGGGGCAGGAGAAGGGGAGGGGGGAGGGGGAGGGAGGGGAAGTGGGGGAGGAGAGGGTGCTGGGCCAATGCAGGAGAGGTTCGGGGCCAATGAGGGGGAGGGGACTGCTGAGCCCATAAGCTGCCGATACCTTTACTTGATGTGCTCACCCCCCCCCTCTCACAGGGAGGGCTGGCACACGTCCTGGCGTGTCCCGCGCCTGACCTTCCTCCCGTGGTGCTGCGCGGCAGCAGAGAGTCCAACAAGGCGGCCTTCGCCGAAGATCGCCGCCGTGCTGCAGGAGAGGCTTTGGGTCCATGGCTCGCTCCGGCTGCAGCGCTGGCGGCAAGGGGCCGAGGTGAGTGGGTCCCTCTCCCCTTCCCTGTCCCCCCTCGGAGGACACTCCCTGCCCAGCAACGGGCTTCGTCAGTCGGAGCGGGTTGCCGGGCCCGCGGGAGAGATTTGGACCCAACGGGTCCACCTCAATTTAGTATTGTTATAAAATAAATGATTTACAATATCAAGGAATGGAAATATATCTTTAACAAAATTATGATAGGATCAGCTAGCAACTTAGCGTTGCACTCAACAGATATATATTTTCACAGACTTCCATGGATTTGATGCTTTTTGTGCAGATGCATGGAATTGGATATGGGAGAGTTGCTGCAAAGAGCCCCTTCCAGATTTTCCAAGAATTTCAAACACCAGGATGAAATATGTGGAATGTCTGTGTGGAATTTTGAAGTTTCACAAGAGTTAAGAATGTTTAATTGTCCTATGCTCCGGGAATAGAATAATTAAATATTTATTTGCTGCATCCACGCCTTCAGTGTCCGCTATTTGTACACCCTGGGTATGCAAGCAAA
Source organism: Rhinoraja longicauda (assembly GCF_053455715.1). Classification (NCBI taxonomy): domain Eukaryota; kingdom Metazoa; phylum Chordata; class Chondrichthyes; order Rajiformes; family Arhynchobatidae; genus Rhinoraja; species Rhinoraja longicauda. The sequence goes on from NC_135959.1 coordinate 24,003,813, forward strand.
GAATTTCATTGTGCCGTCACATGTACAACAAAGTATTCCATTCCATTCCAGCTTGACAGGCACATTAACACAACACACAAGAAGTAAATATACAGAAAATCAATAATATAACAAATGATCATTAATATGAATTAACCTTCATAATAGTGCAAACCAAAGTGTGCAGAGCAACCAAAGTAAAGTCCATAGTAGCACGTTACTGAGGTAGGGTTGTGGTTCATGGTGTGCAGTGTGGTTCAAGAGCCTGATTGGTGAGGGGAAGAAGCTGTTCATGAAGGACGGAATGCCACAGGAGATCCTTCTTCCCTGTGGCTATCAAACTTTACAAATCCTGCCCCTACTGTCAGGGGGTAGACAGACTGATTCCCCTTTCCCTCCCCTTCCACCCCCCTCACCTCCTCAATCTTTGCACATCCCCAAAATCTTTGCACTCGTCACTTTAATTTCATGTTTCATGTATTTTGTGTTTTTTTTATGATTGTTGGCAGATTAATTTCCCTCCTGAGATAAAAAAATTCTATCGTATCGTATCGTATGAACTTGGAGGTCATGATTCTCAGGCATCTGTACATTCTTACCAATGGTCATAGCAAAATGAAAGCATGCCAGGGTGGTGTCGGTCTTTGATTGTATTCACTGCTGTTTCAAAGCAGCACTCCCTGCAGAACCCTTCAATAGTGGGGAGGTCAGTATCTGTGATGGACTGGGGTATATCCATCAGTTTCTGCAGCCTCCTTCGTTCTTGGGCATTCAAGTTACCGAACCAGTGAAATTTAGCCAGTGAAACCAGAGGTCGCAAGGGTTTCCACAGGATGTTCCAATTTCCTCACACACTTCAGAGATATGTTAGCAGCTTAGTTGGTTGCTTAAAATTGTCCCTCGTGTAGGAGGGTGAGAGAGTCTGGGGACATTAATGGGCATGTGAGAGCAAATAGGTTACAGAGAAATAAATGGGGGATGAGACATAGTGCTGGTAATGACAATGACTGAATATCTTCCTTCCCTGTGGCTAGAAAATATGAACTCAAGTAGGTCATGGTGTCAAATCTTGGTTTGGTATTGGTTTATTATCGTAATGTGTATAGAAATATAGAGAAAAAAATGTTTTGAATGCTTTCTAGGTAACTTATACTACACAGAACAGGTCATCTGAAATATATACTTGGCTTTTGAGAGGTGGTGCTTTTAAGATTTTGTATCCTCTGCCTAAGGGAAAAGAGAGAATAATCAGGGTGTGAGTGGTCCGTGAGTTGGCTGCTTTCCCAAGGCAATGAGAAGTATACATAGGAGTCAATGGAGGGGAGGTTGGTTTGTGTAATGCACAAAGCTGAGTCCAGAACTCTTTGTGTGGCCAATTTTTTGTGGCCTTGGGCAGAAGAGTTGCTCTACCAAACTATGATTCATCCTGATATGATAATTATTATACTCTTGCTGTTTAAAACTCTCGTGGAGTGCTATAGGACATTTTACTAAGGGGCTATACAAATAAAAGTTATTGCATATAAATCAAATTCAATGTCTCATTATTTTCAATGTCTCAGATTCAATGTCTGTACTTGTTCCAAAGATCAAACTTGATCTCCTGCACCTGGCTTGGGTGCACTTGATATTCCTATCACAGAAGAGGTCTATTCATCATCAATGACATCCATCATTTTCATGCATATGAAACTCGCAGGAAAAAAAATATTAAAAATTGCAAGGTAAGTTATTAATTACAGATGAAAGTTTCTGTTCATCTGTTAAATGTCCACTGAATAATTAAATGGCGTGTGACAGAACTCTGGTGACAAGGTTTGACTGTGCCACACACCAGATTTGAATGTGTCACTCAGAGTATAAGCATGGAACTTCAACGTGGGCAAAATTTAATAAAGAAAGTCAGCCCAATTGCACACAACATCTTGAGACAGCATATTAGAGGAGATTTTACAAGTTTCTGTTCCCTTGAACGCATATGGGTACAGATATTCATGAGCCACAGAGGAATTTCCATCATTAATTTTAATGGACAGAAAATGCTTTAGGAGCCATTGACCTCTCACTCAGATTCCCATGAAGTCATGAGCGGCTGAACAATGAAATTCAAATACTGAGGAAATAAAACCAGTAGTGCGTTTTTTATGGGGGTACAAAGATATTATGTCTTGGAAATTATGCATAATTTTAAGTTTCAGAACATATAGTCCGTTTTTAATGTAGAATGGTATATATATCTTTTAAAAAGTCTACATGTTTACACTTTCTTCTTTTGGCTATAACTAAATTCCACCGTGAGACCTAGAGCCTGAACACCATCTACCAACCCAAACCTTCACACAGAATTCAATTAAACATTTCAATGCTGAAATGTTTAATAAGTCCACCCCATGTCCTGACATTCAGCCAAGTTCTGTACTCCATTTAATTCCCCAGTCTTGCAAAAGAGGCACTGGACCTTATCTAATGCTCAACTTTTCAAATGAGCCCCCAAGGCCCACACAACATGTCAACTTTTACTACCCCACTATCTCTCAATTGGAAAGATTTTCCCCTCTATTTAAGCAACTCTCTTTTGTAACTGTGTGGCTGTTTTCCTGGAGTTCCTCTATTCCATTCATCTTTGCACTTTAAGTTTTTTTGCTCCTAGCTTCTTATTCTCGTATTTAGGTTTATAGGCACTGGATGAAGGACGATATTTTTCAAAACATTCCTTTTCCAAAACATGACATATGTAAGAAGTGCATCCAGTTGACTGCTTTATCTGCATTTTCCTTCATTGTTATTCACATCAATTGAAACAATGCATGCTTTGTGCATAATTTGAAAACCCACTAATGGATAAAATAAATAATTTAACTTCAGCAAGTACCCTTGTAATGTCTGCTTTTGAATTTCCATCTCTTGGACAATTATTGAAATAAATTTGATGCTTCTTTCGTCCTTGACCTATGCTTATTCAACTGGTTGCAAGTTTCTAAACGTTCAGCAAACAGTTGGAAAATTTCCACTAAGTATTGGCCTGTTCATTTAGAAAAGGCATGAGACTCCTTGAAGGACTTTCAGGCTTTGGAACAGTTGGTTTACAGCTTGTATCCAGGTTTTCAGAGGGGATCTATTATTCCAATGACAGCAGTTATAGATGAGCTCTGATCTTAGCCTTGTAACTTATCATCTGCATGATTGCAAGTGGTAAGAAAAAAGTCTTGTAAAGATGGCTCCCAGCAATGAATTAATGAATTCTGTAAAGACGGCAGTCTCCAGTGCAGTTACTTTCACTCCCACAATAGACCAGAAACTGTATTGACTTGTTCTATGCTTTGCCTTTGAGCATATTTTTTTCTCTGATGGAGTAATTCTGTGTTAAAATTCATTGCTAAACTGAAAGCATTTAGGAGGTATGATAAGATCTGCCTGGAGGTGAACAACATTTACAAATTGATTTGTCATGACCAGTACTGAAACACTGGCAAATTAATGATAGAAGAATTAGTGGGCAATGCCTGTGTGTTGAATGTACCTCAGTAAAACATTAGTAATATTTGAATGGCAACAGTGACTTCATTCTAATGGCTTAAAATGGTCATTTACATTATCCATAAAAATATGCTGTGTGAGTGTAATCTTTCTCTGTCACAGGAAGATACTTGAGCTGTCAGCCTTTTATTTGTTAAATGTATTATTTGCAAGGAGCTTGAGAGACAATTACTTCCCTTGGCATTCTCCAGTGGCTGCCTGTGGTATCGCCCTCTGAAAGCATTGACCCCTAACTGCAAAAAAAAAAGAAAAAGAAACTCAATAGCTTTCTAAACCACAGAATTGACAGTGCGGTAATATTATCAATGGCTGTTCCAAAAATATATCTCCTAACTTTTAAAAGTCAAGTGTTCATTGGAAATGCCTTCCCTTTCATAGCCAGATGGCACAGCGGTAGAGATCTATGTTCCATCCTGACTATGGGCGCTTGTCTGTACGGAGTTTGTACATTCTCCCCATGACATGGGTGGGTTTTCCCCTGGAGCTTTGTTTTCCTTCCACACTCCAAAGGCGGACAGGCCTGTAGGTTAATTGGCTTGGTAAAATTGTAAATTGTCCCTCGTGTGCGTAGGATAGTGTTAATGTGCGGGGATTGTTGGTCGGCGCGGACTCGGTGAACCAAAGGGCCTGTTTCCACGCTGTATCTCCAAACTAAATTAAGCTCAACATGGTGAGTTTGAAGAAATCACTCCTTAACTACCACCAGCACATCTTGCAACACCAGGGAAACAAATACTTTCCACTGCTGCTACACCATCATCAAAGACGCCTATTGCTCCATTGCTCGCCCTTACTTTGGAAAATCTGACCACCTGGCTGTCCTCCTACTTGCGTATAGGTTGTGACTAAATAACACAGCTCCGGTAGTAAAGATTACACATTAGGAAAGTCAGGGGAAATAATTTTGCGACTACTTGGTATAAAAGACTTGGGGATGTTCAAGAATTCGGCAATGAGCCTGAATGATTTCTGACTTTGCGTCAGGCTAAATGTTTAGTTTTAGTTTAATTCCATGTTTAGTTTAGTGCCATGGTTGTTACCAACTTCATAAGGAAATGTGTGGGTGAGTGTGTTCCCACCAAGATTATTCAAGTGTAGTAGCACCCAATTGATCATCTGAGTATTCCTTAACCAGAAGCCTTGAATGAACTTGGAGATACTCCATCTACAAATCTCGGACATTCAAGGTTGACAATACAGGGCCAGATAGGAAGTCGAGGCAAATCACCAATAAAGCAATCAGGAAAGAGACACTTTTGGTCTAAATTGGAAGATCAGATGGACATTTGATAGTTATGAGAGTCCTTGTGCACCATTACCTCTTGTTATTGAAACTAAGTAGTAAATCAAGGGCAGCAATGCATCATTCTCAGATGAGCCCAATGCTTTCTATGCTTGCTTCAAAATGGAGAACATTGATGTACTTTCTCAGGTCCACACAGCACCAGGTGCAACTGTATTCTCAGTCACTGAGGCTGATATCAGAAAATCCTTCATAAGGCTGAACTCTCAGGAAGCATGGTGGACTGGCCACTTTACTCCAACCTGCATGGACTAAGTAGTCCTACCATCGAAGGGATCTACAGGACTATTGTTTTTTTTTCTCTCTTTCACTCTCTTTCCCTCCAAAAGTTCCAGGATCTGATATGTTGTTTGCATCTCCTTCCACAGGTGATCCGCCAGACATGAAGAGTGCTTCCACCATCATCCTGTTTTTATTTCTGATCTTGAGAACCCTGCTGGGAATCGCTGCTTGTTCCCATGTTTACCTTCTCACAGGCACGAACACAAAGATCCACGACACAAAGGTCAACGGTCAGGTCCAGACAGCAACAGGAGTATGGACAGTGAGACCTGGCATCAAAAATGCCCTGAAATATTTCGATAGAATGCAAAACTGGGGATGGTTTTATGTCTTCTGCAAAACTGACGTCAGTTTCTAATAGTTTTCCATATGCCTGGCAGACATGGACATTTAAAATGCACCGATATTGAAGTAAATAAAATAAACTTGTTAAAAAAGTAAATTAAAATGTATAAAATAAAGGGCAATATTTATGAATATTAAATGAAAATAAGGTAATTATGATGAAGTATCTCACCTTATCTTTTGCCTTCTAAATCTGTGGCCAAATGTCTCCATTGAAATCATTGGGATTTCTGACTTTGCATCAGGCTAAATGTTTAGTTTTAGTTTAATTTAGAGATACAGTGTAGAAACGGGCCCATCAGCCCACTGAGTCCATGGCGACCAATAATCCTCACACATGAGGATGTGTCCAAAAACGCTCACCAAATCCACCCAAAACTTCATCCTCAACATTGATGGTCTCCCAGTATCCACCTCACCTCACATCCGGAATCTTGGAATCATCCTTGATCAAACCCTCTCCTTCGACAAACACATCAAACACATCACAAAGACAGCCTTCTTCCACCTCAAAAACATTGCCCGTCTCCGTCCATCCCTCTCCTCCACAGCTGCAGAAACCCTCATCCACGCCTTCATCACCTCCCGTCTGGACTACTGCAACAGCCTCCTCTATGGCGCACCCTCAAAAATCATCAATAAACTTCAATACATTCAAAACTCCGCTGCCCGTCTACTCACACACACCTCGATCCGTGACCATATCACCCCCGTCCTTTATAAACTCCACTGGCTCCCCATCCCCCAGAGAATCCAGTACAAAATCCTCCTCATAACCTACAAAGCCCTCCATAACCTGGCCCCATCCTACCTGACCGACCTCCTCCACAGGCACACTCCCACCTGCACCCTCCGCTCTGCCGCTGCCAATCTCCTATCCCCCCACATCCGGACCAAACTCAGATCCTGGGGGGACAGGGCTTTCTCCATCGCTGCTCCCACCCTATGGAACTCACTACCCCAAACCGTTAGAGACTCCTCCACACTCACCACATTCAAAACATTGCTGAAGTCTCACCTGTTCAGTACTGCCTTCAACCACTGAAGGTCACCTCACCTTCTGTCTCCTTTCTCTGTTCATTTATTTATTTACTTATTTATCTATTTATTCATTTCCCTATGTTCTCAAAATCTCTGTAAAGCGTCTTTGAGTATATGAAAAGCGCTATATAAATAAAATGCATTATTATTATTATTATTATGAGCACTATCCTACGCACACTAGGGACAATTTTATAATTACAATTATACCACGCCAATTAGCCTACAAACCTGTACGCCGTTGAAGTGTGGGGGGAAACCAATGATTCCGGCGAAAACCTATGCAGGGGAGAACGTACAAACTCCGTATAGACAAGTACCCATAGTCGGGATTGAACCCGGGTCTCTGGCGCTACAAGGCAGCACTACTGCTCTACTGCTGTGCCACTGCTGCAGGATCAATGAAACAGGATCCTACAGGTCTTCCTACCGCTGTAAGAAGGAATCCCAGTATGGCTGAGTCCTACTATTTGGAATGCAGCTTTGAGCTAAACCAACAGATTTGATCTCTCCCCCATCTCCCCTTCCCTATGCACATCCCACAATGAATCAGGAAGTTCCAGGCCTACAAGGCAGTGTACACAGGTCCAAGACTTACTTGACGTTGAAAAGCTGGACACTTGTAGGAGCACTTGAAATAAGATACTTTCATTTCACCATTTACATGGGCGGTTGGATCCTCCCGTAGTGTCAACATTTTTTCCAAACCCATCACTTGGCTTCCTTTCTGCTTAATTATTAACAGTGTAGGAAAGAACTTCTTATCGAGTCCACATCACAAGATTAGAAGTGAACACACTTCTCGGCATCTGCATACAATGGTGTCTTGCTCTTCTTGTGCTTTTTGTGCATAGTGGCGGAAAGATTGTTGGAAATAGGGCCGCAGCATGAACGCTCTTGACCCCAGGAAAGAACTGCAGATGCTGATTTAAATCGAAGATAGACGCAAAATGCTGGAGTAACTCAGTGGGACAGGCAGCATCTCTGGAGAGAAGGAATGGATGACGTTTTGGATCGAGACCCTTCTTCATCATTTTGCATTACTCCAGCATTTTGTATCTGTCTTTAATTATTAACATTACTCCAAATGGCTTGCTTATTATTCCATATGATCTTACTGAGTGCAATTAGTTCACCATGGCAAACCTTTTTCAGCTAAGAATTGACAGTGTGTTAATGGCAAAAGATACCTGCAGTCACAGTACGTAGGATTCATTGTTAAAAAATATTTAAGCTAATGGTAGAGAGATTAGACATGCTTTACATAAGAACAATCACTTGTCCATGACTCTTAACAGGATAATTATGTCAGCTCTGCCCATTTGAGTTACTTTCATTAGTACTGAATATTTTAATCGATGGGATAAGTAATAAGAAATAATATGCCAGGGTAATGAAATGCTGAGTAATTCTTTTGCAACCGCAGTGAATTGCCCATTCAGTGAGCTATGTTATCTGAAATCCAGGAGTGAAATGGCATTTAAATAAAGATTTTTTCTGATATCAGTTCTCTCTCCAGATGACAAGGTTGGCTGCAAATTGCATTGCATGTAAGTATCAAATTCAAATACTTCCAGCAGAGTAGCATAGTACAAAATATGAAGTTACCTTGTAGTGGTATTGGGACATACAATGTTTAACTGGGGAAGGATTTACTGGGAAATATATGGGTGGCTTCAAGGACAAGGACAGTGAACAGAGATAAATGTATTTTAATTCAGAAATGTATTATGAGGCTGTGCAGTTAGTTGTAGCTTTCAGAATGAAATAGCTTAAAAAGAGGGTGTGAGTAACATTAATTGTACAAAGGTCTCATCCAAACCCAAGGCTAAAGAGTCCTCAGTAGTGACAGTGAATATTTCTGTGTTTAAGAGACAGCTGAGGAAACTGTTACAATTTGAGTTGGAAATGACAGAAAAAGCTGGAGTAACTCAGCGGAACAGGCAGCATCTCCGGATAGAAGGAATGGGTGACGTTTCAGGTCGCGACCCTTCTTCAGACCCTTCTCAACCCGAAAAGTCATCCATTCCTTGTCTACAGAGATGCTGCCTGTCCCGCTGAGTTACTCCAGCTTTATGTGTTTATCTCCGGTTTAAACCAGCATCTGCAGTTCCTTCCTACACAAGTTGGTATCCTTGCTGCAAGTAAAATTATACATGACCCGCTGAGTTACTCCAGCCTTTTGTGTCCGCCTTCTTCAAAGTAGGCATACCTTGAGGATATTTCACAGTGGAGCAGGCAAAACATGTAGGAAGGAACTGCAGATGCTGGTTTACACCGAAGAAAAACACAAAATGCTGGAGTAACTCAGCGGGTCAGGCAGCATCTATGGAAAAAAGGAATAGGTGATATTTTGGGTCGAGATTTTTCTTCAGACCTATTTAATCATTTAAAAATAAGAGTAGCCCATTCGCCGGAGATTTGTGGATGCATTTCTGTAACTATCGGCCACCCAATCTGGGCTTGTGTTGGCTACACTGCATTTCTCCAGGAATACCTTGTGATCAGCATCAACAAACCAACATGCCCCACATTTCTTTACAATATTCCAAAGACACCATTCCATAGGGAATGTAGAAATCGTGTTGCTGGCGCAAGACCCCGAACTGAGAATGATCAGTTGTACTTTTAATGTATGTGAAAAATGGAAGGTGAAGGCTGATGTGCTTCCCTTGTGGAAATTCAATTGCATTCGGTCTAAATAATAGCAATGTGCAACTGAATTTTCAAGCATTGAGATCACAAAGAAAAGGAGGTATCAATGACCATATTTTCTCTCTCTCTCTCTTGACAAAACCATATGGATATAAATATGTAATCCTAAAGATTCTCCAAGTAATTTTAGAGAACAGTAAAAGCTCAATCTTAGAATCGGACCCATATTTTTTGATGGGTTGAATGGCCACCATCCATTCCTATTTTAAAATATTAAAGGAGACCATAGGTCCCTCAGCATGTAAACGGATGTGTCTTAAATGTAATTCGTAGTGCTGCAATATATGTAACAGAAGCACTATTCCCTTAAAGGTCATTTCCATCTTTGCTAGCAGTGTGCTAACTTTTGCTTGTCTTTTTTTTAAAAATCAATTAAATGTATTGAACAAATTTAAGAACAAGCAGAAAAGCAGACATTACCTTTTCCTATCGGGCAAAGTCATCAGCCTATATGTCATTCTCAGCTGTGGCATTGGTTTCAACAGGGAGAGATTGACTGATGGGACCATGCATTAAGGTCATGGACACCCTCGTTTGTTTGCTCTGACCTATCTTTTTACACACCAGATACTCCAGAGAGAATATTTCAATCACAGTCATTCCTGGCTCCCTTAAACACCCAGCTCAAATCAGGCCTGCCTCTGTCCTGTACAAATGTGGACAAAATGTCATCAACAGCATGATGGAGAAAATGATGGAAATCAACCCTCTATCTCCACGTACAATCTGCTCGGGCACTCCTTTTCATCTCTCTCCCTGCAGCTGTCCATCAATGTCAATCAATTGCTTCTGGACGAATTCACCAAGCTTGCTACCAATTTAATTCATCGAGATCAGATAATGTGCAGTTGTGCTCAGCGAAGCAAGATTCAGAGAGACAAAAAGATCAAGAGTTTGTCAGGCACAAGTGTGAAGTTGATTGATCAGCTGCATGTCCCAAATGATTATTATGCGATTATGTAAATACACTTAACTAGATTTGGTCAATGGACAAAGCATGTAATATGAATGCAAGCCTTGCCTTCCAGAAAAAAAATTGAAGCGTTGCTTCAAAATGCAGTGGTTTCAAACTAGCCTGTGCCTTCCAACTCTGAAGGACACAATAGTTAGCAACAGGGAAATAATGTGGAAGAGTCACGGAAATGAGCCGTGAAGAACTACTTTGTGAGAAAAGATTAAGCAGGTTGGATCTATAGACAGTGGAGTTTGGAAGAAGTGATGAACTTATTGAAACATGTAAGAATTTTGATGAAAGTTAACAGGTTAGAGGTTGAGGGTTGTCCAGAACTAAAGAGCACACTTTCATGACAAGGGTTTTTTCATTAAGATGATGAGGAGGAAATTAGTTTTTCAAAGGGTCGTGAATCTTTGGAATTCCCTACATCCAAGAGGTTTGGAAATTGAGTAATTGACTATATTCAAGGCTCAGGTCGGCATATATTGTGGCAGTCTAGAATTAATAAGATCATAAGAAATAGCAGAAGTCAGCCATTTGGCCACTCAAACCTTTTCCACCATTCAATGAGATAGTAGAGACATAGAAACATAGAAACAGAAAATAGGTGCATGAGGAGGCCATTTGGCCCTTCGAACCAGCACCGCCAATCATTGTGATCATGGCCACAAGTTTTTTGGACGAAATTTAGTCACCCACAGTCCAACAATAAAAGCAGTAAAATAAGCAAATTACACAACCCCAACCAACACAAAAAAAAAGAAACATCCATCACAGTGAGTCTCCTCCAGTCCCCACCTCACTGTGATGGAAGGCCAGAATGTCTTTTCCCTTCCCCTGCCATCTTCTCCCGCGGTCAGGCTGGTGTCGTTGCCACGTTCCAGGCCGCGCCGGACGGTGAAAGGTCCGCAGCGGGCCAACCCAAGCCCCGCGATCCGGGGCGGGCGAACACGCTGCCGCTGCACGTTGGGGCGGTCATGGCTCCTGACATTGAAGCCCCCGCCGAGCAGAGAAAAATCCTGTGGCCTATTTCAGGCCGCGCCGGACAGTGAAATGTCCGCGGCGGGCCGACCCAAGCAGGGGCACCCTTGAGTTGCTTAGGGCTACACACCATCCTTACTTGGAAATATATCAGGGGTTCCTTCAAAGTTGTCAGGCTAGTATCCTAGAATTCACAGTAGGAGCACTGTGATTGCATGTAGTGTGTTAGATACAGGAAAAATGTTGTTTACCACCATCTTCCCTAAAATAATGAGGGATGGACAATGAATGTTGATCTGGTCAATGAAGACCATATCACCGTAACAACTTAGAAATGGCTTTCATTACAAGAATATTTACCTGGGAAAAGGAACAGAAACCAGCATAATAGCAAATTAATAGTTCAGCAGATTTAGTTTAGTTTAGAGATACAATGTGGAAACAGGCTCTTTGGCTCACCGAGTCCACGCTGGCCAGCAATCCCTGCACACAAACGCTATCCTACACAGACCACGGACACTTTACAATTATAATAAACCAATTAACCTACAAACCTGTATGTCTTTGGAGTGTGGGAGGAAACCGGAAATCCCGGAGAAAACCCATGTAGTCACGGGGAGAACGTATGTACAGACAGAACCCACTGTCAGGATCGAACTTGGGTCTCTGGCGCTGTTAGGCAGCAACTCTACCGCAGCACCACCGTGTCTCCGTTAAGGTGAGGAAATTGAAAATAAAAAGTCAAACCAGCTCTAACTAGTCAATGTTATTTAGAGGCAGTGGTGTCTACGATATGCGTTCATATATTGTTTTAAGCTCTAATGATTCTTGCAAGAGATTCAAACCCACAACAGACTTTTACTCAGCACCATTGATGTAAAGAAAACACCCCAAGGCATTTTTTTCAGGGACAAAAACACAACACAGTTGGAAAGCAAGCAGCATAAAACGTGATTAGGGGAAGCGATTAAATGGATGGACAAAGGCAAAACGTTCATTTGAAAACAGCAGGAAAGAAAGGGATAAGGGGGTATTCTAGATCTCACAGCCTAGCCTGTCAATGATGAGCTAAGAAGGAGGGATATGCTACAGATGAGACTTCAAGGAATGCAGACTGTGTGGCTGATGGGTTTAGGAGACGGGGGAGGGTAGTAAGAGAGAAATAAATTATCCAGATGTACTTAAACCAATGAGTGATTCTTGCCAAACACCGACAACAGTTTTAAATGTTGTAAATTCCCAGGAGTAAATCATGTACCTCCACAATTGAGAACAAAGACAGGGCAATGAATTTAAGGAACAAATGAAGGCTTATATTATTGAGCATCCAATATTTATTATTGAGGTCTCAGTGGCAGTAGTGTTATACTAGGTTTACAGTGGTAGCAATAAATCAGAATTTAGTAACTACCAAGAGTTTTATTAAGTATTAAAACAGGACTTGCAAAATTAACAGAAAGGCAACACCATATGGTCTATAATAATAAGGAAGGCAACATAAATTTAACAGTAATGCACAAGAGATAAAAACAGAAAATCCTGCACTCAGCAGGTCAGAGAGAGAGCGAGAGAGAGATAGAGAAGAGAATGAGAGAGAAGGGAGAGGAGAGAGAGCGAGAGAGGGAAGAGAGGAGAGAGAGCAAAAGAGAGAGAGGAGAGAGAGCGAGCAAAAGAGAGAGAAAGAGTGAGAGAGAGAGCGAGAGAGAGAGAGGGAGAGAGATAGAGAAGAGAGCGCGAGAGAGAGGGGAGAGAGCAAAAGAGAGAGAGAGAGAGAGAGAAGAGAGGAGAGAAAGCGAGAGAGAGCGAGAGAGAGAGATAGAGAAGAGAGCGGGAGAGAGAGAGATCAAAAGATAGAGAGAGAGAGAGAGAGAGAGAAAGAGAGAGAGAAAAAGAGAGAGAGAGGAGAGAGGAGAGAGAGCGAGCGAATGAGAGAGAAAAAAGAGAGAAAAAAAAAGAGAGAGAGAGAGAGAGAGAGAGAGAAAGAGAGAGAGAAAAAAAAGGGAGAGAGAGAGAAAGAAAAGGGGAGAGAGAGAGAGTGAGAGAGAGAGAGAGAGAGAGAGAGAAAGAGAGAAAAAAAGAGAGAAAAAAAGAGAGAAAAAAAGAGAGAGAGAAAAAAAAATAAGAGAGAGAGAGAGAGAGAGAGAGTGCTTCCTGTTTGAAATTTCACCAAAACCTGCAAAGAAGAAAAACAAGTTAATTTTCAGTTGCAGATTGCTTGAGAACTGTCATAAGAATGATTGTGTTTAACCAGTCGTGTGCTTTGTTTTGTGATGATGCACTCTAATATGAAAGTACCCAGAGTTGTAGACGCAACCCAGTCCATCACACAAACCTACCCACCTCGTTATTTTGTTTACCAATCACATGACACGTATGTTCATTAAAGGTGCATGCCAGTGTCTTTTCATCCACAAAAAAAAGCAAATTTTTAACTGTCAAGACACTAACGGGAACTTGCCTTTGTTGCCCATTTTCTAACTAACACAAAGTTCTATTCCTCCATCATTATCATTCCACCCCCATCGCCAGCGGTGCAGTGGTAGAGTTGCTGCTTTACAGCGCCAGAGATCCGAGTTCAATCCTGATCACCGGGTGCTCGTACATTTGTACGAATCGAGTTTGTACGTTTTCCCTGACCATGTGGGTTTTCTCCGGGTGTAACGGTTTCCTACCACATCCCAGACATACAGGTTTGTAGATTAATTGGCTTTGATAAAAATTGTAAATTGTTCCTAGTGTGTAGGATCGAGCCACTGCAAGGGGTGATTGCTGGGCAGCGTAGACTCGGTGGCTAAAAGGCCTGTTTCCACATTGTATCTGTAAAGTCTAAATCTGTCTCTGATTCTCCTGCATCACCACCACTGGAAATAATTTACAGCAACCAATTAATCTACCAACCAGCATGTCTTTGGAATGTATTAGTAATTGTTTATTATTGCCAAGTGTGGTGAGAAAGAGTACAAATCTTTGCAGTGTGCTGGTAGACACAAAATGTTGGAGTAACTCAGTGGGATAGGCGGCATCTCTGGAGAGAAGGAATGGGTGATGTTTTGGATCGAGACCCTTCTTCACTTAGTTACTGTGCTATTCAGTCAAATCATAACATATATTTGAGTATAATCATCCATACATGTACAATGGGTAGTGCAAGAAGAAAAATAACCAGAGTGTAGAACACAGTGTAACAGCTATCGAGAAAGTGCAGATAAAAAAAGGCAAGGGGCAAAACAAGGTTGGTTGGTAGATCAGTTTCTAATATTTTCTTTATATTACTTTATATTATCCTGATTGTGGAATTTACTTCATTTTATAAACTTTTCAGTCAGAGAGTGGTGAAGGTGTGGAATTCTCTGCCTCAGAAGGCAGTGGAGGCCAGTTCGTTGGATGCTTTCAAGAGAGAGCTGGATAGAGCTCTTAAGGATAGCAGAGTGAGGGGGTATGGGGAGAAGGCAGGAACGGGGTACTGATTGAGAGTGATCAGCCATGATCGCATTGAATGGCGGTGCTGGCTCGAAGGGCTGAATGGCCTACTCCTGCACCTATTGTCTATTGTCTATTGTCTGTTCAGTAATCTGAGAACAGCTGGGAAGGAGCTGTGCCTGGTGAATTTGGTTGTATGTGTTTTCAAGCATTTATCTTCTGCCTGATCAGAGAGAGGGAATGAGTGCATGACAGGGGGTGTGTGTGAGTGAGTGGTCCTTAATTATGTTGCCTGCTTACCCGAGACATCATGAAGCTTAAATGTAGAAGGGGAGGGGTGGACGTAGGTTTGCTCTGAGAAATGTCTTGGTTGGTTGTTGAAGATGTGGAACGTGGAAGAGTACAGCACAGGAACATGTCTTTTGGCCCATAACGATTGTGCCAAACATGATGTCAAGTTAAACAAGTCTCATTTGCCTGTTCATGATCCATACCCCTCTATTCCCTGCACTCCCATAAGCTTATC
This sequence comes from Rhinoraja longicauda, assembly GCF_053455715.1. Lineage (NCBI taxonomy): Eukaryota > Metazoa > Chordata > Chondrichthyes > Rajiformes > Arhynchobatidae > Rhinoraja > Rhinoraja longicauda. The sequence goes on from NC_135959.1 coordinate 24,018,897, forward strand.
CAAAAGCCTTTTCAACACTATGTGTGGCTGTATCTCTATTAACTGCTCCAGCTTGTTGCTCAGTTCAGAAAACACATTAATTTAAAAATCTAAATCTTTATTCTTAAAACCCTCCATCATCAGCTCTCCCTAATTTTAAGATCCTTCAGAAGCATACAGTGCATTCAGAAAGTATTCAGACCCCTTGACCTTTTCCACATTTTGTTACGTTACAGCCTTATTTTTAAATGGATTAAATTATTTTTTTTATCATCAATCTACGCACAATACCCCAGAATGAAGACGCAAAAACAGGTGTTTCTAAATTTTTGCAGTAATTAAAAAGAAATAACAGAAATATCACATTTACATAAGTATTCAGACCCTTTGCATTGACACTCAGAATTGTGCTTAGGTTCATCCTGTTTCCATTGATTATCCTTGAGATGTTTCTACAACTTGATTGGAGTCCACCAGTGGTAAATTGAATTGATTGGACATGATTTGGAGAGACACACATCTGTCTATATAAGGTCCCACAGTTAACAATGCATGTCAGAGCAAAAACCAAGCCATGAAGACGAAGGAATGGTCCGTAGACCTCTGAGACAGGATTGCGTTGAGACACAGATCTGGGGAAGGGTATAAAAAATAATTCTGCAGCTTTGCAGGACCTGAAGAGCACAGTGGCCTCTGTCATTCTTAAATGGAAGAACTTTGGAACCACCAGATTCTCTGACACCAGGCCAAACTGAGCAATCGGGGGAAAAGGGCCTTGGTCAGGGAGGTGACCAAAAACCTGATGGTCACTCTGACAGAGCTCCAGAGTTCCTCTGTGAAGATGGGAGAACCTTCCAGAAGAACAACTATATCTGCAGCACTCCACCAATCAGGCCTTTATGGTAGGGTGACCAGACTGAAGCCACTCCTCAGTAAAAGGCACATGACAGCCCACTTGGAGTTTGCCAAAAGGAACCTAAAGGACTCTCAGACCATGAGGAACAAGATTCTCTGGTCTGATGAAACCAAGTTTGAACTCTTGGGCCTGAATGGTAAGCATCATGTCTGAAGGAAACCAGACACAGCTCATCACCTGGCCAATACCATAATTACGGTGAAGCATGGTGGTGGCAGCATCATGCTGTGGGGATGTTTTTTCAGCGGAAGGAACTTGGAGACTAGTCAGGATCGAGGGAAAGGTGAACGGAGCAAAGTACAGAGAGATCCTTGGTGAAAACCTGCTCCAGAGTGTTCTGGACCTCAAACTGGGGCGGAGGTTCACCTTCCAACAGGACAATGACCTTAAGCACACAGCCAAGTCAACGCAGGAGTGGCCTCGTGACAAGTCTGTGAATGTCCTTAAGTGGCTTAGACAGAGCCCCGACCTGAACCCGATCGAACATTTCTGGAGGGATCTGAAAATAGCTGTGCATCGACACTCCCCATCCAACCTGACAGAGTTTGAGAGGATCTGTGGAGTGGGAAAAATTACCCAAATACAGGTGTGCCAAGCTTACAGCATCATACCCAAGAAGACTTGAGGCTCTAATCGCTGCCAAAAGTGCCTCAACAAAGTACTGAGTAATGGGTCTGAATACTTATGTAAATGTGATATTTCAGTTATTTCTTTTTAATTACTTTGCAAACATTTCTAAACACCTGTTTGCACTTTTTTATTATGGGGTATTGTGTGTAGATTGATGATAAAAAATGAATTTAAACCATTTGAAAATAAGGCTGTAACGTAACAAAATGTGGAAAAAGTGAAGGGGTCTGAATATTTTCTGAATGCACTGTAAGACACCAAGATATCTTGTACTTCCATTGCTAGTCTCTGGAGTTATATTAATTTCAACAATAGTGACCACCTTCAATTAAATGGTCTTGTGCTCCACTGCTCCCCTGACCTTGAAACCTATCGCCTTGTTCAGATAATGATCCCCTATCCAAATATTCTTTTGCACAGTTCAGTGCAAAATTTGTCCCATATTGCCCTTGAAGTTGAATTGAGTTTAGTTTATTGTCACGTGCACCAAGGTACAGTAAAAAGCTTTTGTTGCATGCTAACCAGATAGTGGAAAGACAATACATTGTAATTGAGCTATCCACAGTGTACAGATACATGTTAAAGGGAATAAAATGAGTAATGTTTGCTGCAAGATAAAGCCAGGAAAGTCCGATCAAAGATAGTCCGAGGGTCTCCAATGAGGATGTGAATGTCTTAGTGATTAAGGATGCTATATTAATGCTGATCATTAGAAAGCCATCATCAGCTTATTATGGGAAAGTCACAACTTAAATACCCAGAGAAAATTGCCCTGAGTAGCTTGCACTAAACAAGCATGTTGTACTCCTTTTCTAAAATTAATTTCTATAGTTTGGTAATGAACAGAAATCAAGAAGCAAATACAATGCACTGCCACTGCTGTGTTGTGGATTTAAACAGGGAAATGGGGATCAATTGGGGATATTAGGGGATACATTTCTATCGTGTCGACCCGAAATGTCATCTATCTAGGTTCTCCAGAGTTGATGCCTGGCCCGTTGGGTTACTTCAACACATTGTGTCTTTATTCTACATCAGCATTAGCAGTTCCTTGTGTGGAAAGGAACAGCAGATGTTTGTCTATACCAAAGATAGACACCAAGTGCTGGAGTAACTCAATGGGTCAGGAAGCATTTCTAGAGTAAAAGATGGGTGATGTTTCAGGTTGGGATCCTTCTTCAGACTCAAGAAGCATCCTGGCCCAAAACGTCACCCATCCTTTTTCTCCAGTGATGCTGCCTTACCTGCTGTGTTACTCCAGCACTTGGTGTCTATCTGCAGTCCCTTGGTCCTTCATAAGTGTCTGCTATGATTTTCTTGCTAATGTTCAGGAGGATCTGAAACAAATGGAAAAGCTGGAGTTTAAATTATCTGAATAAATACTTGACATAATCCATTATGGGAGCTGATTAATGGTTCAACACATTTCAGTATTTTTTTTCTCTCCACTGGTTTGTTTTCTGAATAATTACCTTTTTAACCCATTTAAATCTGCATTGTGCAAGGTGTAAAATTTTGGCTCCAAAATGAACGGGCACATCTAAGGAATTGCACAAGAGCTGGATAAAGAGAATAGCAAGCACTAATCTTTCTGCCTAAGATCGTCACATTAACTTAAGCTTTGAAAAATTAAGCAGTATTCCATTCAGAAGCACAAGGTGTGAGCCAGTGCGAAGCAGGTGGTCCCATTGCTGAAAAAACCTGTGCTAAATTGCTGCCATTCATTATACTTTCAGGCTATCTACATGGATGCCAGGCATGGGCTGGAGTAACTAATCCATTGCTGTCATAAAGTAGCATGTCACTGCCAAAGCATTAATTACACCATTTATTAATGGTCTCATTTCTAACAGCCCCTCCATTGTGGCTCAGACCTCATTAGTGCCATCTATGAATAATATCTGCCAGTGTACAGAACTCTATAAAGTCAAGTTTAAAAGAGAAAAAATAGATCTCTCAGGTGACAGGAGTACAAATATCCTAGAGCACAAATTGGCATCTGTATATGGGAATAGCAGCTTCTCAATCATCAGTTGAATAATGATGTTGACTTTGAAGAACAACACCAATACTCTTGTCACTGACATTGTCAACTGCAAGTTCACCATTTAATTAATATATTATCAAGTGCTCCCTATCATTCAAAGTCCTGCCTCTTGTACATTTGAACACAGCAAAGTGTTTGTCCCCAAGCATTTAGTCACAAACTGCGATGTGTTTGAATTCGTGGGCTGGTTATTTCCCTGTTCATTTTGCAGGACCCGAAGCTAAGCCACTTCCTTATGCGGTTTTGTCATTAGGTATTAGCGGACATTAATAAGCCTATCAAAACCGAAAAGGGGAATAGAATGTGTAAGCACTTATGTCTGTTTAGGTATAGGAAATATTGCATTTCTTCTCACCAGCCAGTGACTGAACTATGTAAGAGAGAGAAAAAAAAAAAAGGTATTCATTTTAATATTTTAATGGTAAATCCAATGCTTAATGAGGCACAAGTACAATTAAGGTCTGACATGCTGTGTTCTGTAAGGAGTTTCAAGTCTCGTTATTAGAATACTTCATCAACTGGAAAATAATGAAATATTTAAATAGGCATTGTCTGGATCTCGCGAGGTTTTCACTGTAAATGATTTGACACCCAGACTGTTGGGAGTTGTGTTAATTAAGTTCTGTTCATATTCACACACACAAAAAAAAACCCACGGAACCTTCAAAAAATGATCTTCAGAATTTTGAATATGATTAATGAAATGGCCACTGGCAAAATGTAAAATTCAAGTGATGGAAACCTTCAGTGACAGAAGTTATCACATTACTGAGTTAAATAATGCAGTAGGATTCGTGTGTGTAACTGTTTCTTTACATACAACAGCCTAGTAAGGATAGGAATGTTATAAACTAACATCTTAATAAACCAAAATATGTTTTGTAGTCTCAATATCACATAGTTTAAATGAAGTATACCTGATGTGTGCCGTTATCCGTAAAATAATTATGAACCTGAGTCCACATGAACCTCAAGGAAAGATACGCAGACAAAATATTTAATATGAGAGCCAAAAACAACTAATAGGGAACATTTACTTGTCTGAAAACAATCCAAGGCAATGGATCATTGGAGCAGTGGAATTGGAGGAAATCAATTTGTACCTGCTCCACCAATCAATTGGTGACTAGCTTTGAAGCCAGCAAGGACAGGAAGGTCATGTTAATAACTACTAAAAAAAAGTTTAAAAAATAGTTAGGCAGCAATTGGAGTCCTCTTACAGTTTTGGTCACTGCACTGGAGAAAGGACGTGACAGCACTAGAGAGTGAGGAGTGATTTGAGCAAGGATATACAAACAAAGGCCTTTGGACCAAACCCCACAAACCTGCTCCACCATTGAACAAGATCCTGGCTGATCTGTTCATAGCCAACTTCATATTTTTTCTTGCCTACTTCATCCAAAAAATAAGCTAACTTTATCTTAAAAATATTGGAAGACACTGGTCTCTGTTTCCATTAACCTTTTAGGAAGAGAGTTTGGGAACCCTTCTGAGAGAAAAAAAAAAAGCTAGATTCTCCCACACAAGAAAACAACCTCTCCACATCTACCCAACCAAGATAGTTTAGTTTAGCTTAGTTTAGAGATACAGCATGGAAACAGGCCCTTCGGCCCACCAGGTTTGTGCCGACCAGCGATCACCTGTTCACTAGTTCTATACTACACTGGTTAATTTACAGAAGCAAATTAACCTACAAATCTGCTTGTCTTTTGAATTTGGGAGAAAATCAGAGAACCTGGAGAAAACTTATGAATTCACAGGGAGAACGTGCAAACTTCATACAGACAGCACTTGTGGTCAGGATTAAACTCAGGTCTCTGGTTCTATAAAGCAGCAACTCTACCCCTACGCCACTGTGCTACCCTGTCTCTATGGAGATCTTATGTTTTGATGAAAATATCTCTCGCTCTTCGAATCACCTGTAGATATGTCCAGAATGTTTTACCTTTCCTCATAAGACAACCCAGTACGTACATTGCCAGGGCCGCAAGACGGATGCCAAAAGAAAACATTGGCTAAGGTTGACCTAGGCAGAAGACGGGGGGGGAGGTCTAACTGAGGCACATATAATTGATAGGAATCGAGGATCATTGAGGAAAGGATTTTTGATCTGAGAGTGATAGTGCTTTGGAACTCGCTGCCTGAAAGGATGTTGGAGGCAGAAACCTTCAACATATTTAAACATCTGAAGGGGCACGTGAAGCCTTGTGAAATAGAAGGCTGAGGCCCCAGAGCTGGAATGAACCCAGATCATCCATTATTGGCTGACACAAGCAAAACGAGCCGAATGACCTCTTTCTGTGTTGTGAATTTCAACGCTGTAATTGCTTTGGTTGCAAACACCCTTGTCCAAATTTAAAAAAAAGAGACACAGTCAGTCAGAGATACATGTGGCTAACGTTTTGTGTAAGAGATTGTATAAGGTTGGAAAATTTGATTTTTTGGGGGTAATAGATACTTTGTAACAATACAAGTTTATTCTTTGTTTAGGTTCTGACTCTCATTTCTCTGGTGACTTTCTCTTGGAACAGATTAAGCTGAGCAAACCATCTACAACCAAAGGCAGAATAAGTGTTGATGCACAAACCACAGACTCCTTCATTGAGATGAGATAATCTTCCTTGCTCTCTTGCAGTTCTGTTATTTTGTGTCCAAAATTAAGACCAATTGCACAGATGTCACAGCTCCCTCTAATCACCACATAGCTCCTAAGTCTCAATGGGAGCTCAGAAACCAATGTGATAAGTGAGGAAAAAAATTGGCGATGTGTTCCAGAATTGGTGAAAATGTCTTGCCCGCCATCTGTTAAAATGTCTGATGTTCCAACTGACTGATTTTATATATATGTCGACTGGCAGAATATGAAATAAAAGTCTTTTTAGCATGGAGAGTAGCTAATGAAACTATTAACTTTAGCTGAGCTGTTGGTGATTTTAATAGACTGGCAAATGAGCACAAAATCAGGGCAGACAGTTTGGAACAATCTTGTCATCTAAGTGTGGCATTAAGCCGAGTCCCTGTCCAGCAATCTCACGAGAGCTCCCATGGCACTACTTTGAGGTAGGCCCCAGTTTGGTTTCCCTGTTTCCATAACTAATGTCTACTTTTCAATCTATATCACTGAATCAGCTTATCTTGTCTCATCGCTGCCCATGGGACTTTGGTGCATATACCTTACAGCTAATGCTTCCTGTGTCACATCAGCAATCAGACTTCACTGCAGGTGTGGTTGTTGTAAGACTAACGCAGACACAACACAAACAGATTATTCTTTACATTACTGTCTGATAGGGGAGAGCAAGTAAGATTTGCCAATAAACAAAATGTCAGCATTATTAGATTGAATAGATCTCTTGATTACGAGTAGCTTTGGCTATTAAATGCATTATACTGAGAGCTGCTGGTAACATGAGATTTAAAATCGGATAAAAATTCAAACTGGCCATTCTATTGTGATAATTTGTGATAATAGAGATACAACGTGGAAACAGGGCCTTTGGCCAACTGTGCCTACACCGACCAACAATCATTCGTACACTAGTTCTACGTTATCGCACTTTCATATCCTGCACACTAGGAGCAATTTACAGAAGCCAATTAACCTAAAAACTTGCATGTCTTTGGAATGTGGGAGGAATCTGAAGCACCCGGAGAAAACCCAGGCGGTCGTAGGGAGAGCGTACAAGCTCCATACATTATTTAGTTAAACTGCGGCACAGGCCTAAACACACTTCATGGTTACCAACTCTTCAGTCAGGTTTGTGGACTTCAAAGGGAATTTGAAAAATATCTGGCAAAGAAAAATTGTGCAAGATTACACAGAAAGGGTTGGGGTGGGGAGGTGATAGAACCAATGAATTGCTTTGGTAGAGTGCTATGCTGATATAATGTGTTGAATGGTCTTCCTCTGCGCTATAATCATCCATGATATGAAAACTGGCCATTTTGGGTGGGATGTGGATTGCACTGATTCTCTGACTGAATGGTGCCACACTGTAAATTCAAACACCTTCTCTGTACTGGCAGAAATCAGCAAACATCCAACTCCCAAGACCAGACCTCTATCCTGGCAATCTCCTTTCTGTGCTCCACGTGGTGAATTATAAATTTCATTCATTTGCACTGGAGAGCATCTCACAGATGAACTTCACTATGACCGAAACAGAACCTGCAATGGGCCATGGACACAGTTGGGCATGAACAAGTGAAACTAGCAAGACAACTAAGGTGGGGGAGGGAAGGAGAAAGAGGGAATGCCAGATTAGGATCCAGGCAGCATGCTGGTAAACATGCTGCATCATCTCCAATTAACAGACATGACCACAATGGGCCATGTACTATGAACATAGTGTGCTGCATAGTGAAACCACAATGCACAAGCACAGGTAACATCAATGGAGCTCTAAAGAAGCATTATGGTATGCTTGATTTCATTGATTGGAGTATAAGAGTTAGGAGTTAGGAGGACCCTTTAGTCAGAGGGTGGTGAATCTGTGGAATTCTTTGCCACTGAAGGCTGTGGAGGCCAAGTCAATGGATATTTTTAAGGCAGAGAGAGATGGATTCTTAATTAGTACGGGTGTCAGGGGTTATGGAGAGAAGGCAGGAGAATGGGGTTAGGAGGGAGAGATGGTTCAGCCATGATTGAATGGCGGAGTAGACTTGATGGGCCGAATGGCCCAATTCTGCTCCTATCACTTATGAACATTAACTTATGCCCTGTTACAGCTTTATAAAACTAGCTAGACGGCATTTTGAGTAATTCATGCATTTGATTTCGAGTCATAACAGAAAGGATGTGGAAGAATTGGAGATGATGCAGCATGTTTACCAGCATGCTGCCTGCATCCTAATCCAGCATTCCCTCTTTCTCCTTCCCTCCTCCACCTTAGTCGTCTTGCTCGTTTCACTGTTCGTATCCTTTCATTATCACCTCTTCCACAGCCAACAATGGATCATTTTAGGCTGCACTTTTCCTGAGTCATCAGTCCCATCTCTGATTTTGTCTGTACATTTTCATACCTCTAGTTGCCCTCTCCCCTGACTCTCTGTCTGAAAGATCTCGCCTTGACACGTCACCTATTCTTTTTCTCCAGAGATGCTGCCTGCCCCTCTGAGTTACTCCAGCATTTTGTGTCTATCCTTTCTGCCTGGATAAGATATTATTAGCTATAAGGAGAGGTTGGACAAACTTGGATTGTTTTTTCTGGAGTCTCAGCGGGTGAGCAGAGACCTAATAAAGTACATACAATGATGGAAAGAAAAGATAGGATAGACAGTCCACCGGGATGACACGGTGGTGCAGCGGTAGTTGCTACCTTACAGCGCTTGCAGCGCCGGAGACTCGGGTTTGATCCCAACCACGGGTGCTGTCTGTACGGGGTTTGTACGTTTTGGTTTTAGTTTTAGTTTAGTTTAGAGATACAGCGCGGAAACAGGCCCTTTCGGCCCACCGGGTCCGCGCCGACCAGCGATTCCCGCACATTAGCACTATCCAATAGGATATACCCTCTAGGGACAATATTTACATTTACCAAGCCGATTAATCTACAAACCTGTATGTCTTTGGAGTGTGGGAGGAAATCAAAGATCTCGGAGAACACCCACGCAGGTCATGGGGCGAACGTACAAACTCCGTACAGACAGCACCCGTTGTTGGGATCAAACCCAGGTCTCCGGCGCTGCAATCACTGTAAGGCAGCAACTCTACCGCTGCACCACCGTGCCATTCTCCCTGTGATCGCGTGGGTTTTCTCCGAGATCTTCGGTTTCCTCCCACACTCCAAAGACATCCAGGTATGTAGGTTAATTGGCTTGGTGTAAATGTAAATTGTCCCTAGTGTGTATAGGGTAGTGTTAATGTGCGGGAATCGCGGGTCCGCAGAGGCTCGTTGGGCCGAAGGGCCTGTTTCCGCGCTGTATCTCTAATCTAAACTAAACTTAACTGGAACAGTCAGAATCTATTTCCTGAGTAGAAGCATCACTTTGAAGTGAGGGGGGGGGGGGGGGAAGCGTTTAAAGGAGATGTGCAGAGCAAGATTTTTCCACAAAAAGCCAGGCTGCCTGGAATCTGCTGTCAGGAATGGAGGTGGAAAAAGATAAGGATGAAGTGGGAAGAGGCATTTAGATAGGCACGTTGATATGTGGGTAATGGAGGGATATGGATCACGTTCAAGCAGAGGAGACTACTTTAATTTGGCATTGAGTTTGGCAGGGACTTTGCGAGCTGTTCTGTTCTAATGAATCTGCCTGGTTTCAATCGATTTCAAGCCTAAAAATTAGTTACGCACGTTCAACTCCATTTCTGATATTCAGTTCTGCAGGCTTCCCTGCAGCTGAATTTTTGAACGGGAGTTCAATTCACAAATATAAACCCCTTGCACTGTGATTGGAATTCTGCCTTAGCAACGACAAATATGCTGATTTGAATCCCAAAAGAGTTGAAACAAAAATGGAGCAACCCACTCAGAACCCTTAAATTGCCAGTGTGTGTTGTAATACAACAGAACCAATGGGAAAACAGCTTTGGTTCAAGACTTTACCAGTGGATACGTGTTCATTCCTGCAAATGTTTTTTACATAGCATGAAATAGTAACATTTAAATGAGTCATTCATTGAAGAGGTTCAGAAGGGATTTGAAGGTGCAAAAATCATAGTCCAGTTTGAATGTTATATATTATGTATACTACATGCAGCCAATTGCCATCAGAAAAGGGGAGTGCATTTGATGTTTATTTCTGTCTGCAGTCAGACTGAGTCAGGTTTCAGTGATGAATGGGTGTTTGTAACGTAAAATGTCGGTGCAGGACATTAAACAGTGAAAGCACAATGACATTTACATAATCTCTATCTCTATCAGGAGTATATTTCTAATCTAATTATTTTTTTTAACTTTTACACAAAATGTGTTTCTCAACAAAATGTGTAAGATCTATTGTTTGGCACAGTTGATTTCTGTCACATTATGACTTTGAAATTGACATTGTTCTTTACTCATGATTATGCTCGGTCAGGCTTTCTCTAAGCTTATAGCAAATATAACCAAAGGAAAGATCTTTGTAGTGGGACCTAGTGTAATCATCCATTCAGCATTTTACTCAAAATCAAACACAGAGATGAAACACAGATAGTTACACAGCTTAAAGTGCAAATGGCGTAGGGGTCTTTGAATGCATTACAGCATATTGAGAGAAAAAAAAATTGAGTAGAATTATGTGGACTATGAATTTGAAATGCAGATGTGAAAAGGGCTGCAATAACAGCTGAGGCCTGAAGATTCACCAGACTCAGATCAGTGTTTGGAGGGAGAGGGAGCGTCACAATATATAGGTATCTTACCTGGTGAGATGCAGAAGGAGCCAGGCCCGGAAGCACCCCATAGAGCCGGAAGCCTCCAAGTGGCGCAACTAGTCCCTCAGAACAGACCTCTGGAGAAGGTTCGAGTTAAATGGCCACAGGCCTGCAAGACAGCAGTCTGGCATCAGTTCGACGAGGATGCCGAAGACCAAGTATGAAGAGCTGATTATAGACTGCCGTAAGCAGGGCTGGAAGGCAAGGTGTATGCCCATCGAGGTTGGCTGTAGAGGTTTTGCAGGGCAATCACTCTACAATGCCTTGAGTGCACTGGGCATCACCGGAATGGAGAGGAGAAGAGCCATCAAGAAGACCACAGAGGCAGCGGAGAAAGCCTCGGGATGGCTCTGGATCAGGAGAGGAGGTCCATGCGGAAGAGCGAATGCCACCTGAACACAAGTCGTGGTCTGATCAACCACGGCTGGGTCGCCCGGGCGAGGGTGTCTGATGTTGAAAGACCCGAAACACCCAATGACACCAGGTTACATCACTAATGATGTGTACAGGAGCATCAAGAGATGTATTTTTATCAAATTCGGTTTTTGAATGAAAAAAATAATGCTGGAAATGCTTTGCAGATCAGATAGCATCCATACTAAGGCCAAGGACAGGGAAGGGGATGAGAGGGAGAGATAAAGAGATAGAGAGAGAGAGTGTGTGAGAGAGAGAGAGATGTAAATTCCAGACAGACTGCAACCAACGTCAGCATCGGCCTTGGGTCTATAGAGCTCTGAAACTGTTATTTCAGATTATTAGGCTTCTGAACGGTCCTTCCATAAGCTATGGTACAGTCTGATTCACCTCTAACCCATTACAGACATTGGATCTGGATCTGTTGTACTGCAATGCTGAGAATTATATTCTGCACTCTGTATTTTTCCCTTTACTTGGCCTAGTGTTTGATTTTATTTAATTTATGTACAGCATTATCTGATTTGATGGGACAGCACATAAAACAAAGTTTTTTACTGTACACGATAAAAATAAGCCTAAACCTAAACCTAATTAAAGCAATGTGCAGGAAGGAACTGCAGATGCTGGTTTAAAACTGAACATTGACACAAAAAGCTGGAGTAACTCAGCGGGGCAGGCAGCACCTCTGGAGAGAAGGAATGCGTGGCGTTTCGGGTCAAGATCCTTCTTCAGACTAGTTAGGTGAAAGGGAAACGATAGATATAAACGATGATGTAGAGAGATATATTGTTCCATTGTTCTTTATCTCTCTACATCATTGTCTACATCTTTCGTTTCCCTTTTCCCTAACTAGTCTGAAGAAGGATCTCGACCTGAAACGTCACCCATTCCTTCTCTCCAGAGATGCTGTCTATCTCACTGAGTTACTCCAGCTTTTTGTGCCTAATTAAAGCAACATTGCATCGTGCTTTCCCCTGATTCAGACCCACTAGAATCATTGGCCATAGTTGTAATTACTGCATATTCAGAAATGTGCTGTTTCAGTGTGGAGGAGGAACTGAATTAGATTTCTGTGAATTAGTGCTGCAAGCTAGAAAGCAAGACAAACTTGCCATTAAATCACCAAACCTTCAGCAGATTAATTTTCCTTTTTATTCTCTTTTCTGCATATGAAGATGAAGTATATCAGACCAGCCTTTCAAAGCCCAACCTCAATGACTCTTCTTGAATAATCAAGGACATGTAGAAGATGGGAAGTTATTGGACTATGGCAAGAAATTAATGAATAATTTAAAATGTCTTTTGACTGGTATCGGCTGTGGGTCAGTGGTAGTATTCTTCCAGAATCTGAATGTTGAATCTTTCCCCGAGACTAAACACAAAAAAATCAGCTGATAAACTAGTGAGGTTCTGTATTGTTGGAGGTTTGAAGGGTATTTCCATCTACCTATTTTCTCAAATAAAGAGTAAATTTTATTTTATATTCATCTTTTAGGAAATGCCTGCATAAAGTGACAACAATATGATCAATCGGTGGAAATGTGTCGGTAAGCTAGTGATTTTATGGACATAACATTCAATACATTTTTCTCTGGAGAAATTATCCTGATTTTCCTGGCAGAAGCTGCTGAAGATCCCATTTCCTCCACTCTTCGAATAAACTCTGTTTTCTGGGGTTTTTGCCTTTACGAGTACTGTTATGCATCAAAGGTGCTGCCTCAAAAGACCCACACCACCCTGGCCACGCTCTCATTTCGGTCCTCCCAAGGGCAGAAGTTACAGGAGCCTGAAAACGGTGGCCACCAGTTGTAAAACACCTTATTCGTAGCAACAATACAATACAATACAATACAATACAATATATCTTTATTGTCATTGTACCCAGGGGTACAACGAGATTGGGAATGCGCCTCCCATATGATGCAATAATTTAAGTAATTTAGACAACAGCAACCCACGAAACGAAACAATTGTAACAGTTTTAGACAGGGTAAAGTGCAAGTTGATCTATGCGTTGTGGCCATCCGGCTCAGCAGGACCGGTTCATAGCAGCTATGGCCCTGGGGATGAAGCTGTTCCTGAGTCTGGAGGTGTGGGCGTAGAAGGCCATGGGGCATTGAACACTAAAAAACTTCTAACCTGGACAACTATGAACTTTTTCTTTAGACTTTGACTGTGTCTTTGGTTGCACTGCAGACTTTGGTTTTTGCACTATTATGGTTACCTAGTATTATGGTTATTATTATATCTTATCTGTGTATATTTTGTTCACAGCCTTGTTAAGTTGCGGCAAATAAAAATTTTGTTGTTGCATTTCTGGCACCCATGTCAATTAAGCACACTTGTCTCAATTTCCTGTATAGGAGAGAGTTTTCTATGATTCCTAAATTCTTCCCATATTGGCTGAAATGGTGGGATCAATAAAACAGATCAAGGATTTTCTGGCCTGTATTAACCTCTCAATGAACATCACTAAAATGGGTATTCTGGTCAATATCTTCTTCAGAAAGCTTGTTGTGCACAAACATTAAAATGGGGAAGAATATAATAAGACAAAAGGTGCATTGGGAAGTACCAGAGTTATGAAAGACACTGAAATTGCAAGGCTTTCTTTCAGAATTGTAAAATATCTCTAACGTCCAGCTCACATCATTTATTATGTTTTCCAACATAAGATTGTTGCGGTAGTAAGACTAAACAACAAGTGATTTTTAAAACATTTTAGTTCAGGCATGCAGTTGATAATTTACTTCTAAATTCTTCCGTTAAATTGCAGTTTGGTATTTATTTGATTGGTGATGTTCAAAGTGCAGTGAAACCCAAAACTACTATGCAAATTGTTTGCTGTGAAATAAGGTTAACTTGACATGTCATTTTGTCTCTGCTCAGCGTTATTTGTCATAAGGATGTGGATAGTAATCATTGTACAGCTCTGTTCTGGGTAACATTCAATTGACACCTAGGAGATATGTGTTGAGGAGATGGTTAACAGATATAAAAGACATTTTGTTATTTTTGTACTGAATTCAACTCGAAGTAGCCTAATGTCTACCGTTAGTGCATATAATTACTTCATAAATAATTCTAAGGATTTTGCTTCCAGTGTTCTAAATGGAGTTCAAAATGTTCTCAGAGATCAGATCGTAACAAGTTGACATTCCAAACAGCGACTCGTTGTTGGAGGAGTGAATTTTTTGGATTAAATCTTAATCTTTTTTTTTAATGGAAGGTAAGGGATTCCTTTGCATTCTGGAATTTTTTGAGGATGTAACTAGGAAAATGGACAGGGGACAGCCGATGACTGTGGTGTACCTTGACTTTCGGAAAGCATTCGACAAGGTCCCACATAGGAGATTAGTGGGCAAAATTAGATCACATGGTATTGGGGGTAGGGTACTGACATGGATAGAAAATTGGTTGGCGGACAGAAAGCAAAGAGTGGGGCTAAATGGGTCCCTTTCAGAATGGCAGGCAGTGACTAATGGGGTACCGCAAGGCTCGGTGCTGGGACTGCAGCTATTTACAATATACATTAATAACTTGGATGAAGGGATTAAAGGTAACATTAGCAAATTTGCAGATGACACAAAGCTGGGTGGCAGTGTGAACTGTGACGAAGCTGCTTTGAGGTTGCAGAGTGACGTGGACAGGTTGTGTGAGTGGGCGGATGCATGGCATATGCAGTTT
Organism: Rhinoraja longicauda; assembly: GCF_053455715.1. NCBI lineage: Eukaryota > Metazoa > Chordata > Chondrichthyes > Rajiformes > Arhynchobatidae > Rhinoraja > Rhinoraja longicauda. The sequence continues at coordinate 24,033,924 of NC_135959.1, forward strand.
AATGTGGATAAATGTGAGGTTATCCACTTTGGTGGTAAGAATAGGAAGGCAGATTATTATCTGAAAGGTGTCAAGTTAGGAAAAGGGGACGTACAACGAGATCTGGGTGTCCTAATGTATCAGTCACTGAAAGAAGCATGCAGGTACAGCAGGCAGTGAAGAAAGCCAATGGAATGCTGGTCTTCATAACAAGAGGAGTTGAGTATAGGAGCAAAGAGGTCCTTCTGCAGTTGTACAGGGCCCTAGTGAGACCGCACCTGGAGTACTGTGTGCAGTTTTGGTCTCCAAATTTGACGAAGGATGTTCTTGCTATTGAGGGCGTGCAGCATAGGTTCACTAGGTTAATTCCCAGAATGGCGGGACTGTCGTATGTTGAAAGACTGGAGCGACTAGGCTTGTATACACTGGAATTTAGAAGGATGAGAGGGGATCTTATTGAAACATATAAGATTATTAAGGGATTGGACACGTTAGAGGCAGGAAGCATGTTCCCAATGTTGGGGGAGTCCCGAACCAGGGGCCACAGTGTAAGAATAAGGGGCCACAGTGTAAGAATAAGCGGAAGGCCATTTAGAACGGAGATGAGGAAAAACTTTTTCAGTCAGAGTTGGAAATCTGTGGATTTCTCTGTCTCAGAAGGCAGTGGAGGCCAATTCTCTGGATGCTTTCAGGAGAGAGCTAGATAGAGCTCTTAAAGATAGCAGAGTCAGGGGGTATAGGGAGAAGGCAGGAATGGGGTACTGATTGAGAATGATCAGCCATGGCTCAAAGGGCCGAATGGCCTACCCCTGCACCTATTGTCTATTGTCTATTGTTGTGGAAAAACTGAAAAATGTGACAACAACATAGTCTGGCAGAATAATGATAATAGGGTAAATCCTCTGTCAAACAGAACTGGAATTAAAATTGTTTTTATGGATATGACTATCCTCCACTCACTGCATTTTTCTTTGGGAAATGTATCTTTCTTTTGCTCCACCTTTTCAACAGATTTAGGTTTCTGTGTGAATTGCCTTCTTTTATTGTATCTGTGACTCGTAAATTCTGCCTCCACTATCACCTCATTGTTTCTTGCTTTGTTATTAATAAATGAATACGCTTCTAATCGGAGTTCTACATTGCCGTACATTTGTGTGAATAAATAAGCTTTGATATTATTCCTATATTTCACATCCATTTATTGAGGAGGATAGAGGCAGATGACAGCGATCACTGGACAAAGGGCCCAGTTTGAAGAACTGGAAGGTCTTGCATTCTGCGCTCTCTAGGTTGGCTGAGGGAACAAGATTGCGCCAGGGAACTGGGACTGAAGAGAGTCATGCAAGGAAAGGACAATGGTTCACGGCATGACAGGAATGGTAGCGATGGCTGCATTGGGCTATTATGGCCAGCTGCAGCTGAGAAAATAAAATGGCACCAAAATGGCGCCTCCTGCATGTAGACTCAGTGGACTCTTCCGTACATTCAGGTCCAACAGTGGGATTGTACGCATGTATGCTGATAGCCTTGCTGAGTTGTGTGCAAAAAATATATATTTCACTTTTCCTGGCTACACGTCATAATAAAGAAACCATTGCACCATGAACTATTGAAACTTTGCATCATTATGTCGCCATCGTAATTTACAACTTTAACGTCCAAATTTATCTTTTCCATCCTCCAAACAATCCTTTACATCTCTGATAACATCTCCTTTCAGTCATCTACATTTCAGGCTGAAAAAACATATGAATTAGAAAATCAGCTCAAATTGCTATCACAGCTTTAACCCAACCAAATATACATATTTTAATAGACAATAGACAATAGGTGCAGGAGTAGGCCATTCGGCCCTTCGAGCCAGCACCGCCATTCACTGTGATCATGGCTGATCATTCTCAATCAGTACCCCGTTCCTGCCTTCTCCCCACACCCCCTGACTCCGCTATCCTTAAGAGCTCTATCTAGCTCTCTCTTGAATGCATTCAGAGAATTGGCCTCCACTGCCTTCTGAGGTAGAGAATTCTTCCCCGATACCTCCAAGAATGTAATAGGCTTTAGAGCAATGATGTTCTATCTTCGGGCATTTGATCTAAAATGGCATAACCTGCAGGGCATCTAGGAACATGAAAAGCAAGAATCAGATTTAAGAATAATCCAGATTCCAAATTAGGAAATACGAAGAAATCTATATATATCTATTACTAATACTTTCATCTTGTTTGTTCCGTATGTTCTGTCTGTTTGTGACGTAGTTGTTTCTTTGTGTGGTTTTCATCCACAAGGAAACGGTACACGATAGCTCAACCATTTTTGGACCACATTACTCACCTTTGTCCTGGGGCCACCTTCATCCATGTTTCATTCAAAATGCTCTTGTATTTTTAAAGTTAGAGCGATTTTAAAGTTTAAAAATTACCTTATTATACTGAGGCTAGCCATGTTCAGCGTGTGACATCACAATGGGACCCGCCTGAGTGATGGCCAATGAGGGAGGGAGGGCCCACGATGACCGCCGGGGACGGGAACCACCAGAGTGACGGTAGTCGCAGCCAATGAGGGGGGGGGTCTAACGTTAACAAATGCGTTTGTCGTCATCCCCCACCGTGAGGACCAGCGCCCCTCCCTCACCAACTCATCCGCCCCCCCCAGACGGGACGACAAGCTTCGCTTTTGAAGTCAGTCCACGCATGTGCAGTTGGGGCTCGTCCATCTATTACAGATGCTGCTCGACCTAGTGGGTGAGTGGGGGAGGAGGGGAGGAGGTGGGATGGAGGATGGAGGATGGAGTGGGTGAGTGGGTGAGGGATGGGCGGAAGGGGTTGAGGGGGGATGGAGCGGGTGAGTGGGGGGAGAGGGGAGGAGGGGGTTGAGGGGGGATGGAGTGTATGAGGGAGAGAAGGAGGTGGGTTGAGGGGGGATGGAGTGGGTGAGTGGGGGGGGAAGGGAGGAGGGGGTTTCAGGCAGGATGGGGTGGGTGAGTGAGGGGGAGTGGACGAGGGGGGTTGAGGGTAATGGAGTGGGTGAGTGGGGGGGAGGGGAGTAGGGGGGAATAAGGGGGGTTGAGGGGAGATGGAGTGGGTGAGTGGAGGGGAGTGGAGGAGGGGGGATAAGGAGTTTGAGGGGGGATGGAGTGGGTGAGTGGGGGAGGGAGGGGAAGAGGGAGAGTGGGGGAGGGGAGGGTGCTATACTAATGCAGGAGAGTTTGGGGGTTTCGGGGGATGAAGTGGGTGAAGGAGGGGGAGAGGAAGAGGGGAGTGGGGAAAGGGAGGGTGCTCGACCAATGAATGAATGAATGAATGAATGAATGAATGAATGAATGAATAAGTTTATTGGCCAAGTATGCAGATACAAGGAATGTGCCTTTGTGCTCCGCTCGCAAATGACAACACAAACAAACAGTTAACAATTAAGAATAAAGCATAAACACATCAAAAAAATAAGGATACACCATTACGGTCTAAATATGTGGGTGAAAATAAACCAGAGCAAAAAAGAAACTACAGACTTTGGTTACTGAGTAGAACTATCACTCGTGGCAAAAAGCTGTTTTTATGTCTGGCTGTGGCTCCCAGAGGGAAGTGCTTCGAAGAGTTTGTGGCCAGGGTGAGAGGGGTCAGTGATGATCTTGCCCGCTCGCTTCCTGGCCCTTGCAGTGTACAGTTCGTCAATGGAGGTAAGGTTGCAGCCAACAACCTTCTCAGCTATGCGAACGATCCGTTGCAGCCTCCGGATGTCGTGCTTGGTGGCTGAGCCAAACCAGACCATGAAGGAGAAGGTGAGGACGGACTCAATGATAGCAGTATAGAATTGGACCATCATTGCCTGTGGCAGATTGTGTTTCTTCAGATGCCGAAGGAAGTACATCCTCTGTTGGGCCTTTTTGACTGTGGAGTCGATGGTGGCCCCCAATTTAAGGTCCCTGGAGATGATGGTTCCAAGGAACTTAAATGACTCCACAGATGTGACTATGGTGTTGTTGATGGTGAGTGGGGGGAGGGGAGGGGGATCTCTTTGAAAGTCTACAATTAGGAGAAGTTTGGGGGTTTCAGGGGGGATGGAGTGGGTGAGTGGGTGAGGGAGGGGGAGGGGAGGGGGATAAGGGGGATTGAGGATGTGAGGGGTGAGGGGAGGAGGGGGTTCAGGGGGGATGGAGTGGGTGAGTGTGGGGAGGGGAGGTGGGGGGGCTCGGGAGCTTGAGGGGAATGGAGTGGGTGAGTGGGGGGGAGGGGGAGGGGTAGTGGGGGGAGGGGGAGCGGGGGAGTGGGGGAGGAGAGGCTGCTGGACCAATGCAGGAGAGGTTTGGGCCCAACGGGTCCACTTGGTCTGGTAATAAATAATTTAACCAATGCACAGAATGAAAAATAAAGCGTAGAACAAATGGATAGGTTTACTGAAGAAAGATTAAAAAAGGTTAACAGAAATTATTTTTTAAATGTGCTTTCTTCTGACAGATTGAGTTTGTTTACAGCATTATCAATAAATTATAAATCCATTTTAGGATGCTAAAATAATTCTTATTTCCCAGTGCACCCTGCCCTAACTTGCCAGTCATCATTAAGACAGAACCAATGGATAATTACCCCAAATTCACACCATTGTAGTAATTTCCATGATAAACTTATAGTAAGGAATGGAGCTGAACAATCAATGGAGAAATATAGAATGAAAGTGACATCCCAGTCTAAATAAACATTGAAAATCTTATGGTAAACAAATGGTGCATGTCTATTCTTACCATACCAAAATATTTTCGAACACTTTAAGGCAACAACCTCGTTTGTAAAGAATGGTATGGATAGAGGAATAATATCTCCTTGGTAAGACCTTAGAGACATGCAGCATGGAAGCAGACCCTTCGGCCCATCATATCCATTCTGTCCAATGTACTCATCTCCACCTGTCCCCTTTATCTGCAATTGGCCTGCGGCCTTTCATAAGTTCATAAGTCATAGGAGCAGAATTAGGCAATTTGGCTCATTGAGCCTACTTCACCATTCAATCATAACTGATCTTTCTATCCCCCCCAACCCTCTTCTCCTGCCTTCTCACCATATCCCCTCACACACTTACTAATCAAGAATCAAAAATACCCAATGACTTGGCATCCACAGCAGTCTGTGGTAATGAATTCCACTGACTCACCATCCTCTGACTTAAGAAATTCCTTTCCTCATCTCCTTTCTAAAGGTACATCTTTTTATTCGGAGCCTGTGCCCTCTGGTCCTACACTCTCCTACTAGTGGAGACATTCTCTCCATGTCCAATGTATCCAGGCTTTTCACTGTTCAGTAAGTTTCAATAAGGTCGCCTCATCCTTCTAAACCCCAGTGCCATCAAACACTCATCAAATGTTAGGCTTTATACCTCGGCAATTTAAGACCTTGTCTAGATGTTTCTTAAATATTGTGTAAGTGGCTGTCTCCTCCACCTTATCAGGTTTCTGCTCCAGATTCCAGCCAAGCACTGTGTGAAAATATTCTGCCTCAGATATCCTTTAAAGCTCCTACCTCTCAATTTATACCTGTCCTTTTATTTTTGACACACCATCATGGGGAGATATTCTTACTATCTACTCTATCTACCCCCTTCATACTTTTTGTACAGGAAGTGCAAAAAATGTTTTCTTTCCCATTATCATTCAGTAGGAAAGTTACACTGTTATCACTTAAGCTATTTTTCACTCCTTATTTTAGCTTCTTTGAAAAAGTTTTGATTGAAAGTACCAGTGCGGTAAGCAGTATGAAGCATTTTTGAGGGACCTGACCCAAATATTACACCGGCACGGTGGTGCAGCGGTAGAGTTGCTGCCTTACAGCGCTTGCAGCGCCAGAGATCCGGGTTCGATCCCAGCCATGGATGCTGTCGTGTGGAGTTTGTACGTTCTCCCCGTGACCGAGTGGGTTTTCTCTGTGATCTCCGGTTTCCTCCCACACTCCAAAGGTTTGTAGTTTAATTGGCTTGTTATAGTGTAAATTGTCCCTAGTGTGTGTAGGATAGTGTTAATGTGCGGGGATTGCTGGCCAGTGCGGACTCAGTGGGCCAAAGGGCCTGTTTCCGCGCTGTATCTCTAAACTAAAAAACTAAAGAAAAAAAGCTCCACAACATTAGTTGTATTCAGAGGCAAGACGTTCAATTGCCAAATATTCAAGGGGACAATTATTACTTTGAGAAAGTTATGACTCGAATTTGCAGCAAACTTCTTTCTTCCAACCTTCAATTGTTTAGTTAGCTCTTTACTTTTCATTTGTTACCAGGGAAAGTACTACCAAGGACAACTGACTCAATCCAGGTGATTTTTTATGAACAAGCCCATTCTTCAGAAATTTCGGAACTCAACGGGTTGAGGAGCATCTGTGGTGGGCGGTGAAGTATTTGTTGATATTTAGGGTTGAGACCCTGCCTCCAACTGCAATATAAAAAATACTAATGCACATGAGCACAAAACAGCAGCAGCCAGTTTCTCTTTATCCAATAAAATCTAGCACGCTTCACATATTGCGTTCTTGTTCTGCACACACAGCAGTCTGTCTTGCTTACCTGTCTACTCATTAGATGATCTTTCAGGCTGTTTTCTTCCAAACAACAAAACAAACCCTGGATATCACTTATCATACATTGCACACAGCATAATGATTTTAGCTCTTTTGGGAACATGCAATGTCATATTTAGTGTGCAGAGACATAAATTGTAATATTGGCTTCTTGTTGACAATGAAGGGCTGGGGACACATCATTTGATATTTTGTTTTTCTGGATGCTGCATCCATAGTAAGTAATTTTCTCAATTAATTTAATGCAGTGGCTTGATTTGCTGAAGTAAGGCTCATGCAAATATGGCTCATTTATTCAGGTTCCTTTATAGACAATAGAAAATAGACAATAGGGCGGCACGGTAGAGCAGCGGTAGAGTTGCTGCTTTACAGTGAATGCAGCGCCGGAGACTCAGGTTCGATCCTGACTACGGGTGCTGCACTGTAAGGAGTTTGTACGTTCTCCCCTTGACCTGCGTGGGTTTTCTCCGAGATCTTCGGTTTCCTCCCACACTCCAAAGACGTACAGGTATGTAGGTTAATTGGCTGGGTAAATGTAAAAATTGTCCCTAGTGTGTGTAGGATAGTGTTAATGAACGGGGATCGCTGGGCGGCACGGACTTGGTGGGCCGAAAGGGCCTGTTTCCGGCTGTATATATATGATATGATGATATGATAATAGGTGCAGGAGGAGGCCATTCGGCCCTTCGAGCCATTCAATGTGATCATGGCTGATCATTCTCAATCAGTACCCCGTTCCTGCCTTCTCCCCATACCCCCCGACTCCGCTATCCTTAAGAGCTCTATCTAGCTCTCTCTTGAATGCATTCAGAGAATTGGCCTCCACTGCCTTCTGAGGTAGAGAATTCCACAGATTCTGCGAACTTTATTGCCAAAAAAAAAGTTTAAGGGATAGAAGTCATCATATATTGCTGGTAAAAGACTTATGGATCACAACCTACAATAAGGATTGACTTCACTTTATAAGCACCTTATATAAAGTGACAACCTTGTGTTTTTTATTGCCAGGTAGCTGCAGTTTAAAGCAACAATCATTTCAGAAATTGCCATTGTCTTCAAATGTGGCTGAGGCCCAATGTGAACTAACCATTATAGAGAGTCTCTGTTAATTACGTGCATCCCCAGACATTCAGCGAAGCTCCTTAATTTTTTTATCAGGTGAAAGGCAGATTGTAAAAGTTATTGAATATTTTCTTTTCAACAGAGCGTCTGTTGGGTAGTAGGTGTTAAGCAATGAGTTGGAGATGGACTGGATGTACAAAAAACAGGTGAGAGCGAACAACATTAATCTCCACAGAAAATAGTCTATCTAAGGAGTGAAATTAACAAAACACGAAAGAAAGCTAGCTTGGAGGAAGTTAACAATGTTTCTTTCTTGAGTAGAATAAAGGAACTGCAGATGCTGGTTTACAAAACAAAACACAAAGTGCTGGAGTAACTCGACAGGGCAGGCAGCATCTCTGGAGAACACGGATAGGTGACGTTTTGGGTCGGGACCCTTCTTCAGTCTGAGGAAGGGTCCTGACCCGAAACATTACCTATCCATGTTCCCCAGGGATGCTGCCTGACCACTGAGTTACTCCAGCACTTTGTGTCTTGTCTCTTTCTTGTCTATTTTTTGTGGGGATCTCTAATATGGTGGATCTGGGCACCAATTATGCTGGTTCTTTGGACTGGAATATTGACAGTAGTTCATAAGTTCATAAGTCATAGGAACAGAATAAAGCCATTTGGCTCATCAAGGGCGTGCAGCGTAGATTTACTAGGTTAATTCCCGGAATGGCGGGACTATCATATGTTGAAAGACTGGAGCGACTAGGCTTGTATACACTGGAATTTAGAAGGATGAGAGGGGATCTTATTGAAACGTATAAGATTATTAAGGGGTTGGACACGTTAGAGCCAGGAAACATGTTCCCAATGTTGGGGGAGTCCAGAACATGGGGCCACAGTTTAAGAATAAGGGGTAGGCCATTTAGAACTGAGATGAGGAAAAACTTTTTCAGTCAGAGAGTTGTGAATCTGTGGAATTCTCTGCCTCAGAAGGCAGTGGAGGCCAATTCTCTGAATGCATTCAAGAGAGAGCTGGATAGAGCTCTTAAGGATAGCGGAGTCAGGGGGTATGGGGAGAAGGCAGGAACGGGGTACTGATTGAGAATGATCAGCCATGATCACATTGAATGGCGGTGCTGGCTCGAAGGGCCGAATGACCCCCTCCTGTACCTATTGTCTATTGTCTATTGAGTCTACTCCACCATTCAATCATGCCTGATCTATCTTTCCCTTTGAACCCCATTCTCCTGCCTTCTCCCCGTAAGCTTTGAGGTGGTCCTAAATTTAATGAAGCAGCACCCATCTATGCCAGTGGAGACCGATATATCACACACCTAACTGGTGCTTCGCTGATGGTAGATAAGCATTGGAAAATGAGAGGATGAATCAGTCGAAACATAAAACCCCCAGACCCGCTCTTGCAGTCGCAGTATTGATGTTATTAGTCCATTTAAGCTCCCTGTCAATGGTGAACCCCATGGGATGTTGTTGCAGATGGACCTCATGAAGCAATTGAATCACAAGAAATGGAAACGTTACATTGTAACTAGAAGTTCAGGGTTTTTCGAAGTAGCCCCTGTTACTCTGAGGCAAATTCCTCTCAACATAATCTGTAATATTGAATGTGAAACATTAAAACAATACATGTAACTTAACTATTTGCTTTAGAGTAACCTGATTTTCTACTTTGTTCTGTTAGGTACCAAATGATTTAAGGTAGTGATCATTTTATTTTCTTCAACCACACAGATTTTGACATTAGTTTGACAGCCACAATAGACAATAGGTGCAGGAGGAGGCCCTTCGGCCCTTCGAAATTGCCCGGTAGTGCATGATAGTTCAATCAAGTATTGGCACTATGTGCACAAACCTTGAACACCTCAGCAAATTACCTATTAATTCCTCAGATTGATATTTGAGAGTCTGAATGACAACCTAATGAGTTAATCTGCAGCCTAGCTGTTCAATAAAATGCAGTGGGACTGACATTGAGGTTTTCATTTATAATTTCTCCAAACCACAAGTGAACACCATGTTCCCTTAACTGTGCAATTGATTTACTCCTATCAGTGGTTGTAAAGGGACTTGTGTTTGTGACCTTGTACCAAAAGTGTTTGGTAAAAAACAATCTGCTGGAGGAACACAGGGGGTCAGGCCATACCTGTGAAGGGAAATGGACAACCTAAGTTTCAGGTCGAAACTCTTCCTCTGGACCAATCCCGAGGAAAGGTCTTGACTTGAAATCACAATCACACAATCACAATAAAACTTTATTAGCCAAGTATGTTTTGCAACATACGAGGAACTTCATTTGCCATACAGTCATAACAATAAAAAGCAACAGGATACACAAAATACATTTTAACATGAACATCCTTCACGGTGACTCCTCCACATTCCTCACTGTGATAGAAGGTGAAAAAAAAGTTAAATCTCTCCCTTCTTTGTCCTCCAGCGGTCGGGGGCTCTAACCTTCCGTTGACGGGATGATCTTAATCCCGTAGCCGGCGACGAGCCTTCCTCATCGGGGTGATCAAGCCCCTTCATCGGGGGGGGATCTCAGCTCCCCTGCGCCGGCGATTTACCCCGGGTCGAGAGCAGTCGAACCTCGTGCAGCTTTTGGAGCTCCCGACCGATCTCGACCCGAGACTGCGAGCTCCTGATGTTGAAGTCCGCAGGCTGCATTGGAGCGTCGATCCCAGGCAAGGGATTGCAGGCTCAGATGATAAGTCCACGCCCCCGCGGCGACTCAAGGTCAGTCCCAGGCAAGACCTCCAGCTCCGTGATGTTAGGCCGCAGAGCGACCAGAGATACAATCCGATAAACAATCGCATCTCCGGCAAGGTAAGAGATTGAAAAAAAGTTTCCCCCGACCCCCTCTCCCACCCCCCACATAAAACAAACCAAAGACCATTTTCACAAACTTTTAAAACTTACCAAAAATAACAAAAAGAGTTTGAAAAGGACAGACAGACTGTTGGCTTTCCTTCAGCAGATTGTTTTTTACTCATGATTTCAGCATCTGCAGACTCTTGAGTCCACCTGAGATACATTGACATACATGAATGTTACTTGCATTCAAAAATACATGAATATCATTGAACTGTGAATTCAATCTTTTATAGGCCTACGCAGTGGATTAAATTTCCCTGCTAAAATTTATTTCTGTGCATTATCCTATTACTTGTGTCTCATGGCTGGTACTGTTGTGTTTGAGTTGGAAGATTGCAGGAGGTCTCCATTCCAAATGCCTGAGCACAGATGTTAAATGTTTCTCTATCCACAGATGTTGCCAGTACTGTTGAATATTTCCTACAGTTTCTGTATTTATTTCAGATGCAATATTTGCATTTATTTTGAGATGACTAGAATATAATTCAGGAAAGTAAAGCCAGGAATAGACACTAAATGCTGGAGTAACTCAGCGGATCAGGCAGCAGCTTTGGAGAAAAAGAATAGGTGACATTTTGGGCTGAGATCATTCTTCAGACTGCGAACAAGAGATATAAAAAGGTACAGAAAAGATTATATCTCAAATTTATTATTGAGAAATTTCATTTAGGTCAATTTGTCAACTCCCTTATAATTTCAAACTTAGATGTTTTATCACCACCAAACCCACCACTGTCCAAAAGAAAATAGTGCCTCCGGGTCTTTTAACCATAGTTCCTCACTAATGCAAGCCAAGCATTTTTAAATTGCTAATTCAAATTTGCCTTGAGGGGTTGATTTATTGCAAAACTGGAATTATATACATCACCAGAACATTAGCTTTTATTTGTCGGCTATGTTCAAGCTTGGTTTATGTTTTTTGGGTTATCTGCAAAAGTTCATTTTGGTCTTTCAAGTTTGAAGTGTAATTTGTTAACGGTTTCCCATTTGGCATGGAGCAATCATTGTTAGTAAACACCTAATAAAGCTGGATGTTGACTACATTCCACTGGTTGGGTCTACAGTAAAGAAAGAGGCCACTGGGTCCCTTGCCATTTGTTTGTGTTAATACTCCCATTCCTTTACATTGAAACATCAAATTTCCCTCTATTCCTTTCTCTTTGCATGTCATTGATTGCTTCAAATATTTCTCTGCCATTTACCTTAACTACTTATATGTTCATATACTGTAGGAGCAGAATTAGGCCATTCGGCCCATCAAGTCTACTCCACCATTCAATCATGGGCGATCTATCTTTCCCTCTTCAAAAACCATATTCTTTAGGCAGAAAATACCTGAGTTCCCTGTTTCATTTATGAGCAACTAACAAGTCAATTGCCCCAACTATTTTTCTCAAGATCATTCCACCATTTATTTTTGTTGTTTTAACAACCTCTCAATGTCCTCAATTCCAGAGCAGTGTCCAGTCAGTTCAATTTTCCTCATAATTACAGTGTCTCAGTTCTGTTATCATCCTTACAGGTATCTTGTGGCTTGTTACAGAGGCCACATTTGACAGGCAATGATGAAGGATGAATGACCATCACTCCCTTGGATATGTGTTTAGCAAGCACTCCAGTTTCCCTCTCCTTCACTTTCTCCAAATGTTGCAATTACCCCTGTACTCTGCCCTTAACCCTGACATGTAAGGCTAAATTGTTTCAGAGGAGGCATAAGGAATTTGCTTCAGCATGATCTACCTCTCCCATCGGATTATAGTTGCAGCAGCCTGAATTGCTCACAAAACACTAACCCTAAAATATAGAAAAGATATGCCAATGGCTGACAGGCTCAGTGTGGTAGTGTTTGGTGATATAATTGGAATTGGAACTATTTATACATCACACTTTTAGCACAATTTACCACATCAGCAGTGTGCATTGATTGCCAATAGAAAGGAAACATTACTGCCCTTAAAACTGTGCTAAATTGAAATGCCATCAATTTGGAAAAGGTGGATTTCACGAGCCAAGATCAGCGCGTTAATGCTTTGTCTCATAAGAGTATTCTTGTTTGTTTGCTTTGTAAAGGGAAAGGTTTAGATCAATCTCTGATCATGATATGAAGAGTGAATGACAGGAGTGCTTTGTTTCACAGTGAACCTGACTGAATGTGCACACAATATTAAAAGCGTGGAAGCCGAGCTAAATCTTAGCTTAAACCAAATCTTAAGAAGACTGACAGTAAAGTAAGATACGGGTATTAAATTATAAATGGGAACTGGAATATCTGGAGTATCAAATGATGATCAGTTATCCAAATCTCTCCTGCACTCATTCCTAGTCCTGTTCACCCTTCACCCCAATGCTCACTGACTTACCTACTCCCGGGATTTAATTATCTTTTTGATTTAAAAATTATCACCTTTGTTTTCAAATTCTTCTTTAATCTTACATCTAGTGGCACAGCTGGTGGAGCTGCTGGCTCATTTCTGTGACTCTGTTTCAGCCTTTAGTGCTTTCATCCATAATATCAGTATCCAATGTGTGATGCATCAATGATCACTGAAAGGTGGCACTAACATTCACTGTGATCGAGTTACTTTGGTGATCGAGAGGTTGGTTATATCGCTCATCAACTCAGACCATTGTAAGGACCTGGACCCACTACAATTTGCCTACTACCACAACTGATCAAGTGTATAGAAATAGAGTGGTAGTCATTGCCCAGTCCATCACAGGTAATTACCTCCCTACCATTGAACAAATCTATAGGAGGTGCTGTCTCAAAAATATCATCAAAGCCCACACCACACTTTCATTTGACTGTTACCATTGGGAAAGTAGTAAAGGAGCCTACAAACCGTGACCAACAGGTCCACCAAGGTGGTACAGTGGCACAGCAGAGTTGCTGCCTTATAGCACCAGAGACCTGGGTTTGATCCTGACGTCGGGTGCTATCTGTATGGAGTTTGTAAGTTCTCCCTGTAACCACAAGCGTTTTCTCTGGGTACTCTCACATTTTAAAGGCGCACAGATTTGTAGGTTAATTGGCTTCTGTAAATTACCCTTAGAGAGGAGGATAGAATTAGTGCATGGGTGACCATCGGTCAGCGCAGACTTGGTGGACATAGGGCCCATTTACACGTTGTGTCTTTAAACTAAACTAAATGAAACCACAGCTGATTCCCAACAACCATCAGGCTATTGAACGCTGCACAACGACAAACCTCAGCAACTATGATCTTCTATGGACTGTGCTTTTAGTTGCAATATGGGTGTTTTCTTTTTGCATTATTATGTTTACCTCGTATCAGTTTTGTCAATTTATTTTGCATTATTGAATATTGCATATTTATTTGTGTGTTATTGTGTTAATGGGCCTGCTAAACCACAACAAGTAAGAATCGCATTGTTCTATTGTTGGTACGATCAAACACTCTTGACTCTTGACATTTGATCAGACCTTGGGTACTGTCTGTGTTGAGTTTGCAAGTTCTCCCTTCAGGCTCACGGCTTTGCCCTGGGTTCTCCAGTTTCCTCCTGCATTCCAAAGAAGTGTGAGTTGATCGGTTAATTGCCCACTGTAAATTGCTGCTAGTGTGTGTTGAGTGGTAGAATCAGTGGGGGGGGGGAGTTGATATGTATGTGGGAATATTAAAAGGGATTAGTGGAGTGGTTGTCGGATTAAATGTGATGAAAGGCCCGTCTCCATGCTTTATGACTCCTATACTTGCTGGGACACAGGCAGCGGGTCAATTTAGATTTTTTTTCTTATTCCTAAATTTAATCTCTCCACTTATGGTGGCCACTGTAATGATTCTAATTTGAGGGGTTTTCTCCCTAAATTTCACTTTCTCCCTATTTTTCAGTGGGAGTCTCCATACAAACCAACCTTTTAGCTATCTCCCCTCAAAATTTCTAATGATCTCAAACTTTGTCAAGCAACTTGACATGCTTCATTATGACCATGGTACTGCACAAATAGAAGTTGTTGTTGTGACTGGCATGTCTGTGACATGTTAAATCAATGTCATCACTGCCAATTCACTGAGATGACTGGACTCCGTTGGTGAACTTTGCTATTCAGAGACAATCAACAGACCTTGTCAGTTTAAAGGATGAAATGTGCTTACAGAATACATTAACTGCAAGGTCACTTGGCTATATAACCATTATATACAAGGGTTCCCGCAGCTGCAGAAGACAAAGCATCCTTGACATGAATCTCAGCCTGAAAATAATGCAAGCTGTGATCTTCTGGTGAAATTGAAGAGTCTCTTGTGATGACAAAATGTCAAGGCATACAAGAAAGTACTTCCATTTGTAGCCAACCTTTTTTAGGTCTTTGAAACAGTCCGTTCAAAATGGCTTTTGCAGAGTATTTTAACAATATACGGCAGAGCTATTCTGTAATGAGGTTACTTTATCAAACCTCTCCAGATTGCCTGAGACCTAGAAGTAGGTTGGGAAATGTCTAATGAGGTGAGGAAAAGTAATCTTCCTTAAAATATACTGCAATTTGGATTTAAACTCACCTACTGGACAAAATGCAGACTCTGTGATCAATTTGATAGCTTGCTTTGTTGTACCTCTATTAAATGAGAACCCTGCAGGCAAGATGAAATGCAAGAGTTTAAAGAGTTGACAGTAAAAAGAGATTCTGGGAATAAGATAAATCTACGATAATAAATTAGTTGAAACATCAAGCTACTTTTGCAACATGGGCAGTAAAATAAAGGCAATAGTATTTCTTTATGGAGCAAACCATACTGTGTAAAGGTTTGATCAAGTTGAATTTTTATTATTTTTATTCATATGTTCACAAAATGTGAACATTGCAGGCATCGCCAGATGCCCCCCTGGACCATATCACTGAGTTTGGAGGCAGACAGCAGATTTTCATCTGTATAAAATTCCCTCTGTATAAAGCAGGTGTTTTTTTTAAACCACAGTCCAGTGGTTTCATGCTCACACCATTTTCTTTTAAGTTCTGCAATTTATTTCTAAATTCCAAGTCTATTAAATTAAATTCCCAGCTGAGATTCAAACTGAAATCTCTCCCGTTGAATAGTCTAGATTTCTGGTATAATAGTCCTGTGAATTATTGTGCTCCATTCATTGGCAACCGCTGCCCCTTTCTTCCTTGGGCATTTAGTGGCATCAATTATCCTTGGGATGGCCTGAACTCAGCCTGGATTAATTTGAGGGAGTCATTATTTTATGTCTCAAAAACAGGCCGTTCAAAAACTATGCTCTAGAATTTTCACCAGCCCTTGACAGTTTCCAGTGGTGAAGGCACTTATACATTTTTAAATCCAAGCATTCCGAAGAGGCTGCATTAAGGCTCCTTGCCCTACTGTCACAGACCAGTGCTCTTCAGGTCAGTCAAAAAACACTCCTAGCAGAGTTTGACAATCAAGCCCGTGTCAATTTTGCTATCTCCTCTGGATGCCTGCATTTGGGGCATTGGAGTCCCAGACACTGATCCCACAAATGTAGCACCCGGAGCAACTTTCTCTGCTGACTGGAGTTCCAATCTGGATGTGCCTATGTCCCAGGTGCAAGTCCCGGAGCCACTGCGTTCCAATTACAAGGCCACCAATTGAGTCCCAGCTATTATTAGTGTCATCTTTAGCCGGAAGTAAAGCAAGTTCTAGCCAGTTTAATGGACTTGGGAATGTGTTGACAGAAATTTGAATCTAGTTATCAAAATATGGGACTTTTTTGTGAGTGAGTTATGCTAATTTGAGTTGACTCTTTGGAGACCTTACTCAGCGGACAGCATTGCTTTTTTTTTCATTTTGTAAAACCGCCAGGTTAAAATTTACTGAGTATTTTGTAAATAATCCTTAATTATTAAGGTTCTGCATCTGCTCCCAAGCCGGACCTGAACTGAGTGAGATCAGAGAGTATAAAAATATCACCAAGGGCAAGTGTAAGATTGATGGCAACAGTCCAGATGGGAGATAAATAGGGGCAGGCTAATTACAGAGAGATTGGATGCAGCTACTGCAAGTGTAATTTGCTTCAATTCCTTAGCTTTTGATTTGCTCCTTTCTTTTCTTCAGGACATTGGTATGAGGAGCAGGGTATGTCTATAGCATAATAAGCAATCAGCATCTTGCCCCCATATCTTCTTTCAAACTCCTTTCAGTCAAACACTTTCTCCCAATGATACCTCACCACATTAACAGTCACTGAACCTCTCATGTTCCCTGACATAACCTTGTATCTCTCCCACACAACATAGGTTCAGTGCAATTTTTAATGCCTGCCTCAGACCCTGAGTGTTATTTGGTGTCTAAGCATTGCTCAGGCTACAGGTTCTATTGGTTGATAAATTCATAGAGTCATATAGCGACACGGTGGCGAAGCGATAGAGTTGCAGCCTTACAGTGCTTGCAGCGCCGGAGACCCAGGTTCAATCCCAAATACGGGTGCTGTCTGTAAGGAGTTTGTACGTTCTCCCCGTCACCTGCGTGGGTTTTCTCCGAAATCTTCGGTTTCCTCCCACACTCTAAAGACGTGCTGGTTTGTAGGTAGATTGGCTTGGTAAATGTAAAGCGTGTGTAGGATAGTGTTAATATGCGGGATCGCTGGTCGGCACGGACCCGGTGGGCCGAAGAGCCTGATTCTCTAAACTAAACTAAAGCACAGAAACAGGCATTTAGAGTCATAGTCATAAAGTTTTTTTACAGTGCAGTTTATGGGAAGTGATTCAAAATTTCCTTTGTGTCAGAGACCAGTTGAATTACAAGATTTGTTTTCCCTTCCTTAATGGGATGTGACCCAATACATTCAGTGTCAGGCTGACTTTTTAACCAAAGCAACACTGCAGTCAAATCCAATCCATTTCTAATCTGGCACAAACACTTACTCTCACTCTCCAACATGAGTCACAGAAAAGCAATTAGGAGCAGGCAACTAAGCTGATTTTTATCTTCCGAACACATGATTTCTGTGGTAGACTGTGCACCACTTAACAACAGCTAAATTGGCACAGGTCAAGATGGGACTGATGCTAGATATTCAAAGACTTCACCTCTGTGGTTCAGGTTTTGCAAAGTTTATTGTTACAGATGGTTTGGAATTGCATGAAAGATTTATGTTCATCCAGTGCCTTTTTTGCAACATCTTGAAGGGTATTGCAATGAATACGCTTGGAGCAGATTTACAGTTATGTAACTGGACTAGGAATTCACAAGGCAGGAGTTGAACTTTTGCCATCACAGCTGGGGATTTTTTAATAAATCTAAGCTTAAAATAAATCAACTATTAGTATTGGTGACCAAATTCTATTAGAGTCATGGAGTCATAGCATGGAAACAGGTCCTTCAGCCCAACTTGCCTATGCTGACCAAGATGCCCCATCTATACTAGTCACATCTGCCCATGTTAAGCCCATAACCCTCTAAACCTTTCCTATTCATGTACCCGATGAAATGCCTTTTAAATGTTGTTATAGTACCACCTCACCCCCCACCCCCCCTCTACTGGCTGCTTGTTCCATACATCATCCACCACCCTCTTTGTGAAAATGTTACCCCTCAGGTTCCTGTTAAATCTTTCCCCTCTCACCTTAAACCTCTGGCTCTTGACTCACTTACTCTGGGATAATGACAGTCCCGCCATCCCAGGGATTAACCTCATGAACATACACTGTACTGCCTCAATAGCAAGGATGCCCTTCCTCAAATTAGGAGACCAAAACTGCACACAATACTCCAGATGTGGTCTTACCAAGGCCCCATACAACTGCAGAAGGATCTCTTTACTCCTCTACTCAAATCCACTCGTTATGAAGGCCAACATGCCATTAGTTTTCTTCGCTGCCTGCTGTAACTGCACGCCTACTTTCAGTGACTGGTGTACGACACCCAGGTATCGTTGCACTTCCCCTTTACCTAATCTGACACAATTGAGATAATAATCTGCCTCCTTGTTTTTGCCACCAAAGTGGATAACCTCACATTTATCTACATTATACTGCATCTGCCATGCATCTGCCCACTCACTCAACCTGTCCATTCCCTCATGATCTTATACACTTCTGTAAGATCACCCCATATCCTCCTTCGCCCTAAAGAATAAAGTCCTAGCCTGCCCAACCTCTCCCAATAGCTCAAACCCTCAAGTCCTGGCATCATCCTTAAGGCCCTCTCCCAGTTCCGCGATTTTTACGCGACCACAGGCGACTAGGCTGTCGCCGCACGGTCGCCAGGGTGTCGTGGGCATGGTCGTGAGTAGTCTCCAAAGAGTTGTAGCGTTTTTCTGGTCGTCACTGGATTTTGTGAAGGCATGAAATTTTTTGGCAACTGTTGGTTTGACGTCAATGAGCATAGCTTGACGTCTCCTGGCGTGGGCTCTGCCGTAGGTTATCGCCAGGTTGTCGCCCGGTGAAGTAGGTTGTCACCAGGTTGTCGCCTGGTGAAGTAGGTTGTCACCAGGTTGTCGCCTGGTGAAGTAGGTTGTCACCAGGTTGTCACCAGGTGATTAAGGTTGTCGCCGGTACTGACTTCGGCGAATTCCAATTGTGGACTTGATCTGATCATCCATCAGTGTAATGTGTCCATAAATGATGTTAGGTTTTGTATGTTTTTGCACTTGTATTTTGTTTGATCTGTGAATTTTAAAGTTTGAAGTTTGAAGTTTATTGAAATTTATTGAAGTTTATTACAATATTTTTGTATGCACTGTTGTATGTTCTTATCAACTTACTTAAAAAAAATTGTTTGTACTTCAATAAAGGAAATTATTGACATTTTGACGGAAAATTGATGTATGAAGTTATTGTATTTCAGAGTAGTTTCTTATGGCATCACTTTCAAATGGTCATGATGCAGAATGATTGGAAACCCTACCGTACACCCCCTTTTATAGGGAAAGTGGGTGAAACGTCAATTGTCTTCAGTTGCCTTCAGTCTTCAGGGTCATAGCTTGTCGTAGCTTGTCGCGGGTGGACGTAGGTTGATTTCGGTTGTTGTAACTTGTCGCCTCTGTGGTGGTAGGTTGTCGTAGGTGCGGTTGTAGGTGGACATTCCACTTGCGACGATTGGGTCGCCGGTTTTCTGTAGCTTGCCGTAGCTTGACGTCGACTAGGTGGTAGGTTGTTGTAGCTTGTCATAGACATTGTCATGGGGGGGTCCATGTCACCGTTTTATCGGCGACCTGCTACGACTATGTCAGTCGCCGGCAATCGCCTTAAAATACACCTAACTGGGACAGGGCCTTTATAAAAACTATTTTGTTGACTGATGATCTTTAGGGAATAAAGTCAAGGTTCTCTTTTGTACTTTGCATGACGCTCAACCCACAAGTCCTATGCCTGATTCTTAAACTCACTTTGAAGACATCTAGTCTACTAAACCGCACCTAAACAGTTCAATAAAATTGCACCCAGTTTGCTAGGGTATTTGTCCATGATTCACATGATGAAAAATAAGATATGTGATGGTTTAATTTAAGCACAGAAATTTGTCAATGAGCAGATAATAAAACAAAGAATCAAAAACAGTACAGCGCAGGTACAGTCCCTTTGTCCTACTATGCACCAACAATGACGCCAATCTCACTAATCCCATTTACCTGCACAAGATCTGTACCATCACCTCATATTCCGCTTAGGTAGCTTACAACCCAACGGTAAAGTTGATCACTGAGCACATTCTGGATAAAGAACAAAGATTGTTTTATATTAAGCATTGAAGGATTATGGGGTGGTAGAGAAATGAGGTGCTGCGGTAGAAGATTGACCATAATCTTCCTGCTTAGTGGAACAGGTCCAAAAGGTCAAATAACCTATTCCTGTTTACATTCCATATTTCCTTATAACATAGAAGGATGACATTTTGCCCCTCGACTTTCTGCTAACTCAAAGATCAATCAGTATTTGAATGTTTTAAGTGCTTTTTTTTCATCTTACTATTATATTTCATCTTCAGATGGGGTTGGAAGGTGCTTGAATAACTCTGAATGTCATAAATTTTAAAAAAGAGCTTTGAAAGCTGACTGAGCAAGTAGTGCATGTTTAGCACAAAGGTTTTCAGTGATTAGGGAAGGGGTTTATTTTAACCCCTCCTCAAATCACTTGACAGAGGCGGAGGTAGTTGACATTACGGCATTTTTGGTGTGGGAATGTGTTCAGTTAGGGAATATCCCATTGAGGACTTCACACAAGATAAGTGAGAACTTAGCTTGTTGGGCAATAGGAAGCATGGGCAATATGCTGGTATCTGCGAACCTGGAGATAAACTAGGGTGCAGTCCCGATCTTCCAACCTACCTCATTGTGGAACTTGCACTTTCTCTCTGTAACTGCAACATTATAATGTTGTAATACTATATTCTGCACTCTGATATTTTAACTTGTACTTTTATATGGCTTGTATTCATGTACAGTTATCAGCCAAAACATTATGACCACTGACAGGTGAAGTGAATAACATTGGTTATCTTGTTACAATGGCACTTGTCAAGGGGTGGGATATATTAGACAGCAAGTGAACAGTCAGTTCTTGGAGTTGATGAATTGGATGCAGGAGAAATGGGCAGGAGTAAAGACCTGAGCGACTTTGACAAGGGCCAAATTGTTATGGCTCTTGTCAACTGGGTCAATAGACAATAGACAATAGACAATAGGTGCAGGAGTAGGCCATTCAGCCCTTCGAGCCAGCACCGCCATTCAATGCGATCATGGCTGAAACGGCAAGGCTTGTGGGTTGCTCCCGGTCAGCAGTGGTGAGTACCTACCGACAGTGGTCCGAGGAGGGACAAACCACAAACCTGGTGAGGGACAAACCACAGACAGGGTGTTGGGCGCCCAAGGTTCATCGATGCGTGAGGGCAACGAAGGCTATCCCATCTGGTCCGAACCGACAGAAGGGATACTGTGGCACAAGTCACAGAAAATTTTAATCGTGGTCACGGGATGAATGTGTCACAATACACAGTGCATTGCACCCTGCGTATGGGACTGCACACGGAGGACCAACAGCATATTAGGCAGGTGGTCATAATATTTTGGCTCATCAGGTAATAGTTTTGGCTGATCGGTGTATAGTACCATTTGACTGGATAGACACAAACAAAGCCATTTCACTGTATTCAGAACACATGACAATAATAAGCTAATACCAATGCCAATAAAGTACCCTAAAATTCTCTCTTTACCAGGTGACATGATCAGACTAAAAATATAACAGCAACTGGCAGCAACTTTGCATTAATTATCTAAATAAAAATAAGCAAATGGATCTCCAGGATATTCTCTATACTGGAGATGGTGCCTTAGTGGACAACTTGAATGTTCTGACAAAATATATACTCAAAAAAACACAAAAGGTTACATCTGAAGACTCCTTTGAACGTAACTGACTGCTCTCAATATATTTTTATTTTAAAATATTTGAACTAAAGTGATTTCACACATCACAATTCCCGAAATGGTAAAATGTTTCATACCACTGATCCATTTTCATCTACCCAAAATAGACACCTTGAATATTGAAGGCTCCCGAGTACGTCCAATAATTTAGCCCTCTAATATTCTTAGTGGCCTCATGAACCTTTCAAACAGCTTTAACAAAGTTGAAAGAAAAATTATCTGGTCATTATCTTATTTTTGTTTATGGGATTTTGCAATGTGCAAATTGGCTGCCATGCCCCTTTCATAACAAAAGTGACACTACTGCATCAATAGTTAAATGATGCTAGAAATGTATTATGAAAATCCAACTCAAAATCCTAAATATTGATTTTTGCCAATCAATAAGTGTATTAAACAATATGAAACAATATTAGCCCACTGCAAACTCCCGATATTATTGGAATTGTGGAGGCTTCTGCTGTTCAATCTGCTCGGTCAAGATTGGCTTGACGATCAAGTATTACCAGCTGTCAGAGCTTTGCTACTTTTACTTGGAGACTGCCTCCAAGATGTTTCCATCTGGCTTCATTGCAGATTCCTAGAGTAAATCTGTCAAATATAGAATGGAGATTCTTTGAGAGTCTATCACTGTTCACATTAATTACAATGAATGTATTCACACAAACTTGATTTCATCCCATACATGTGGTTTGTATTACCAACTGGTTCATACTGATGGATTTTATTGAAGATGGGTGGAAAGCCCACCTTTCCCCTTCTTCATCTAAATCCCCAGTATATCCTTCTGCATTTATTTTCCCTTTAAAACTTGTTGGCTTGAAGGCGTCTAAGGGAAGTGAGATCCACATTATAACTTCTCTGGCTGTAAGGCTGAATTCTCCTGAATTTCGTATTTCCAACCAAAACCCCTTTTGTAGATTTGCCCTGCCAACCATTTCCATAATTAGAAAGGATTATTTTGCAGTGCGGCTAACATGAAATTCACGTTTACAAAATGCAAAACAAAAATGAGGAAATATTTGCAGGCTTAAGTAATGCTACCTTTCATCTGGTGCATTAACATTTTAATGCCATATGCTGTCTACTTATTATGATGGATGGCCTCTGTTATGTGAGCACTTTAATTACTAATACCAAAATGTGTTGAAATTGAAATATTGTGGTTGGTAAGAAGCATCAGTGCAGAGAAGACCCATTTAACATTGACCTGTGGGACTAATGTATAGATTTAAATTTGTAATTAATATTGGCCTGTTCGTTAAAATGCTAGCACAACGGCTCAATAAAAATGCTAACACATTTTAAAATATCGCAAGCAATTTATTGACATTTTAATACTCTTGACTTCAGCCAGGTCTGTATTTAGCAAATCCATGAAATATAGATGAATGTTGTATTAACAATGTTAGTTTTCACCTGGAGATTACACCCAGAGTAGTCATATAATATCTTACTCAGTTTTGGAAAATCTAATTAATTTATTGTATTTGGTCAACTTCCTATGATTTCTCTTCCTCTGCATTTCTAAGGGTGGACTTTATATGTGCTATAGTCCCATGCAACTTTAGTTCAGGCATTTTGGTGTACTTTGTTTTTAGCTGCTCAACTGAGATAGATATTATACACACACACACACACGTGCATACACACACACACGTGCACACATATTCTGACAAAGTATATACTCAAAAAAACACAAAATATTACATCTGAAGACTCCTTTGGACATAACTGACTGCTCTCAATATATTTTTATTTTAAAATATTTGAACTAAAGTGATTTCACACATCACAATTCCTGAAATGGTAAAATGTTTCATACCACTGATCCATTTTCATCTACCCAAAATAGACACCAAGAATACACACATACACACAAATTCAGACACAAGAATTCTCACACATTGATGCGACCTCTTATTCACTTGCCTCTCGTATCTGTGTGTATGTACTTGGGAACATAATTAGACACAGATAATTATTATGATTTTTCAATGGAGGGTCACTGATTGATGAGTTGACACAATTCAAACCTATTTTGTTCTTTCTACTATCTAAGCCAAAAGGGTAACACAATGGCGCAATAGTAGAGTTGCCACGTTACAGTGGCAAGAAACCTGGGTTCGATCCTGACTATGGGTGCTGTCTGCATGGAGTTTGTACGTTCTCCCTGTGACCACATTGGTTTCCTTTGGGTGCTCCGGTTTTCTCCCACGTTCCAAAGATGTATAGGTTTGTAGGTTAATTGGCTTTGATAAAATTGTAAATTGACCCTAGTGTGTAGTATAATGCTAGTGTATGGGGTGATCGCTGGTCAGCGTGGACTCAGTGGGCCGAAGAACCCGATTCCGCACTGTATCTCTAAAGTCAAGCCTGAAGTCTAAAGCCAAGTTATTGGAGGTTTTTTTTTACCCCTTTAACTGTACATTTCTCTTTTAAATATCATGTTATTTTAAATGATAATTCAAGAAGCTATGCGTGGGTTTCATAAAGAATTAGATGTGCTATCCAGTTTAAAGGGAAAGATGCTGAAGAAAGTATAATTTTCATAAGATTTTGGTTTGGCCATATTTGGAGATTTTAAGTGCAGTTCTACTTGCCCCATTGGCGGAAAGGTGCAGAAGGGGTTTACCAGAATTATGCCTAGATTAGTGGGTATTAGGCACAGAAAGAGGTTTTACAGACTTGGATTGTTTTCTCTGGAATGCCATAGGTTGAGGGGAGACCCTGAGAGACGTATTACAATTATGAGAGGCATAAATAGGGTAGACAGTCAGAACCTTTTTAACAGAATGGAAATAACAAATACAAGAGGGCATAGCTTTAAGGTGAGAGGGGCAAAGTTTAAAGAACATATGCGGGCCAAGTTTTTTTCAACATAGGGTGGTGAATGCCTGGAACACGCTGCTGGGAGTGGTGGTGGAAGCGTATACAATAGTGGCATGTAAGAGACTTTTGGAAAGGAACATGGATATGCAGGGAATGGAGGGGTATGAATTATGTGCAGGCAGATAAGAGTTGGTCTTGGCATCACGTTCAGCACAGGCAATGTGGGCCGAAGACCTTATTTCTGTGCTGTATTATTCTATGTTCGATGTTCTATGTTCCATTTGCAGCAAAGGGAATGGAAAATTGAGAATTTGAAGATCTTTTACATTGTTATCGGTGCATCATTGGAGGTAGTGAAATTAGGCATTTGTAGTAATCAGTAGCACAAAGTGAAGTTAGAATTACAACACAGTCAAATGTCATATCCAGGTAACTATGGTTACTTGGTTGTAAATATTTTCTCAGAAATGTTGGTTCATGATCCCATGCATCACAAATAAAGCAAACATTGTACAAGGAAAAGCACTCTGCTACTCGTTATGCATACTTATCAGTGCAGAACCTCGATTTAAAAAGTAGATGATCCAACTCCTTCATTTGCTACCATATATTTTATGAAGGTTTCAGAAGTATTCCTGACAATATAAACTAATAGTTCCATTGGTTTTTACTAAATTGGATTTCCATGGTGCCCTTTCAGGCTCGCGGATGCCACACAATGTATTCTAAATGTGTCATTGTGGTAATTCTCCACCTACATTGAAATGATACCATCTTACTGACCCAGGATCCCCTTCAACTCTCCTCACCTGGTATCTTTCATAGAACATAGATCAATGCATCACAGCAGCAGGCCCTTCAGCCCATAATGTCTGTGCCTAACATGATGCTAAGGTAAATTATTCTCCTATATCTGCCCATGAGCCATATCCCCCCATCTAAAATGCCACATATTAAATGCCACTTTTGTCACAAGGTCCAAGCGCTCACCACTCTCAGGGTAAAAAACTTGCCCCGCACATCTCCTTTAACCTTCTTGGCTGTTACTTCGGTGTGGTTGGTCCCCGACAGATTATTGGTAATATTAACTTTGGTCAGTATGAACCAAATAATGCAGTGCAAAGTCAATCTCATTAATTATTTGTCAACCTTGCAAAGTTAATGAAATTAAGTGAGTACAACAAATGCTAAGCTTTCTAAGACAATCACGTAAACTATTTTGGAAACCTCCGCAATACAAAGCTTGGGTTAGAAATGTATGCCACATGCATTAAACAACCAGTGTGGGATTAACCGGATGTTTGATTCTGCTTCTTCAATTCTAGGATGGCTGATTTTGGAAGCACAGATCAATGTGATAGAATATCGAGTGTGCATGAATTAGGATGGTTTTTTCCCTCCTATTTCCAAAGGGCAAAAGGAAGAATGAACCTTAATGATCAAACTCTACAGCTAATATTGACTTTTTTTTTTGTTTAACCATCTTTGCTAATCTCACTAAAGATAACTGGCTAAATTGTAAAAAGAAAAAGTGGTGATTCGATCAGGTTAAATTTTAAAATGATAAGAATCTGAAATCCAAACCCAACCCTTACAGGGAGGTGATTGATTGATACTTTGGGACAAGTGGTTGGACAAGGGACAGGGAACCAATTCATTCCCAGGATGAATGTTGACAATTTAAAATTTAATGCATCTCTAATTTGATTTACTTTGTAGCTCATAGGTTTTAAGATGGTCGGCAATGGAAAGGAAGTGAGAACAACTTCAGGAGGAAATGCATGTGACTCTACAAAATTGTTAACCAGGAGGAGGAGAGCTTCTCTTGCACCCCCAAGTTTCCCTACAACCCTCCACCCACAAATGATGACCCACTCCACACAAAAGTCATGTCCATAACCCAAACTCAATGTAGAAACAAGGGTTAAACCATCTATGGGTAGGATATCTACCCTCTCCCACTATTTCCCCAACTGTGAAATAGAGCAATTTTCTCTGATTTAAACCCATCACTGGAAATTCTGCATGTTAAAACTATCAAATATTTACACGTGTAGACTGTTGCAACATGTACCCAAATCCATGCTCAGACGATCCCTACATAACTCCTCCTGTTATTTTCAGCAGAATGGATAGGAATGTGTAGGAAGGAATTGCAGATGCTGGTTTACACCGAAGAGGAGATAGGAAATTGGGTTTGTATTCAAAACTATGAAGACACTATGGAGCAACTGGTAGAGCTGCTACCTCACAGCTCCAAAGACCTGGCTTCAAACCCTTACTTCCAGTGTTGTCTGTGTGGAGTTTGCACATTCTTCCTGCAACCATAGGGGAAGTTTTGTTGCCTCCATCACAGTGAGGGGGTGTTTGGAGTCACTGTGATGGATGTTGGTGTTGGGGTCGTGTGTCCTGTGTTCTTTTCTTTTTTGCTGTGTCTTGTGACTGCTGAAATTTTGTTCGGTATTTATACCGAATGACAATAAAGTTTTGTTATGTTATGTTATGTTATATGTTTCCACCAGATGCTCAGGTTTTCTCCCACATCCTAAAAATATCTGCTTTGATAAGTTAATAGGCCCAGTCTAGTTTAAAGATCTGGTTGTAGATTCTTGAGGCGAATTGAGAGAAATGGGAGGAGAATAAAATGGATTTGGTTAGGGTTAGTGGAAAATGGATGCTTGATGTTTGGCATAGACAGAAGGACCTGTTTGCATTATAATAATAATAATAATAATAATATTCATTTATTGTCATTGCAACGAGTACAACGAAATTAAAAAACAGCCAATCCTGACGGTGCGTACAAACATATATGCAATAAATGCAAAAACAAATAAATACATAAATACAATTAAATTAAGTACAAGATTTTTTAACGGTGTTGCCTAGTGCACAGGTAGTGTTCAGTTCTCGTATGGCCCTGGGGTAAAAACTGTTCTTAAGTCTGTTTGTTCGGGATTTGATTGACCTGAAACGTCGACCAGAGGGCAGATGAACAAACAGACGGTGGCCGGGGTGGGATGGATCTTTTATTATTTTGCCTGCTCTACTGAGGCAGCGCAGGCTGAACAGGTGCTCCAGGGAGGGCAGTGAGCAGCCGATGATTTTCTGGGCCGTCGTGATGACCCTCTGAAGGGCCTTCCTGTCCTTTTCTGAGCAGCTGGCATACCATGTGGTTATACAGTATGCCAGCACACTCTCGATGGAGCAGCACACAAAAAACAATAATGCAAGAGTGGATGAGACTTGAGCATGTTCAACAATTACTGCAATTGAACCGATACTGCTCAGACTCCATGTTCCTACATCCTTAGCCTTGGCTCTCCCATTATAATTGCAATCTGAAGAATAATTCATTATTGTATAAAAAAATATAAGACGGACATTATGAACGTTGTTTTCATGCTAAGGTGCATCTCAGGAATAATTATCAAACAAAATTTGGCCCCGAGCAGCCCAGGTGAGGAAGTGTCTGAAATGAGGAACCGGTAGTGCGGTATCAATAACAGATAACGCACAAGGTGTAATCTTGCTTGTTCAATATAATAAATGAGTCTTCCATCAGCAGTCTATGATGGCTTAGGGTGCGTGTAATATTGCTGCCTACACATTCACCCCGATCAGTATCACTATAATTTCATGTCAGTCGATTGTTCTCTGTTCCTGAAATTTATTCCATTGGAGTCAATGGATTGAACTTTGGAAGCACATTACAGCATGCTGATGCTGCTTTATAACCACAAGTAGTAACATAGGTTTGAATTTCTGGGCACATACTGCAATAACCACCCACCTTCTCACTAACCGGGGCTCAAGTAAGCAAAGATACATGTGAATCATTTGATTTATCATATTCCCTCCCACTTCATTACCATGCACTGCAAGAAACTAGAGAAAACCAATATATTTTGATGGATTTCACTGATACTGGTTGATCACATCGCATAATTTTACAGCTACACCTGGCTGACTGTTGCTGATGAATATTTGAATGAAAATTAGCAAAACATACAGAGCAGTGAGAAAGTACTACCAATCCTGTTTGCTGTTGCAGCTTGTTTTTTTGATCAACTACTTGGTTGCTTTATTAAGCATTTAGGTGAGTGATAAATTTAGAAAAACAATAGATTTGCTTCATTAATACCTGATAAATTCAGTATAAAAGAGCGTTTAACCTTCGTCTAGCCATTGTGGTCTAATCAGAATGCAGAAAATTGTTGGTTTTACCTTCAGGGCTTTGTGTGTAAGAAATATGATCACTTTGGCTTTGCCATCTGTCCAAAACTCCATCTGGAGGCACAGCGGTGTTAATACAACAAGATACAAAATGGTTTTTAATCACGACGCAGCAAGATGCCAGCAACCATAAAGAGCTAACCCTGGATTAAGAGTTGTGCCAGAAACGATTTGTTACTAAGCTTGGTCGAGAGCAAAACAACGACAAGATTGAGCAAAACTGATTACTGTAACAATTCT
This sequence comes from Rhinoraja longicauda, assembly GCF_053455715.1. Taxonomy (NCBI): domain Eukaryota; kingdom Metazoa; phylum Chordata; class Chondrichthyes; order Rajiformes; family Arhynchobatidae; genus Rhinoraja; species Rhinoraja longicauda. Next base: position 24,063,074 of record NC_135959.1, read on the forward strand.
TCACACATGCAGTGTACGATTCATAACTTGATGGGACAGAGAAAGAAAGGCTTGCGTTCAAACCATGTCTTTGATAACCTTGGGATTTCTCAGAGTGATTTACTACCAATTAAGTACTTTTGAAGATACGGTTCAGTTGTAAGGTACAAAGAAAAGGTAACCAATTTGCAAGTAGCAAGTTCCCGAAAATAACATTGATATACTGATGAGACATGAACAATTTACTGCCTCCGAAAAATACAAGTATTTTTCTTTATCTTAATCCTATTTTCATCGATACCTTATCTCCTGCACGATTTTTGACCTTGAATCTAGTTTGTGGTGTTCTACAATACCAGTGGAAACATATAAATGTTCTTGCTGTTGCATATGACTCAACTCTGAAGGCAAATGAGAATTAAATATCAATTAATTGCAAGCAAAAGATAGAAACTCTTGCATTTATATGCTGTCTTCCGAGTCCTTTTCAAACATTCTGAAAGTATTTTATAGTCAATGAATTACTTTTGAAATACAGTCACTGTTTTAATGTTGGAAATTTGAAGCACATTGTGATGTTTCAGCCATCCTGTTTCCATTTGTTCTACTCCTGCTCCGTTGAAATATTAAAGATTCAAGGTCTATGCCAAGGCCACTGTGTATATTTCAGACTGCCAAGGTAGTGCAGCACTCTAAAGTTGTCAAAGGTATTGTCTTACTAATGAACTTAAATTAGTTCCATTCTCCAGAGCTCCAGCAATTCAGGCAGGCATGGATGACCCAATTGCACTTGTCTAACACATTAACTGCTCATTTATCTGCTGTGATTTGAAGGATATTGCTGTTAGTCTTACCCAAATAACAGTCACTATCATTCAATGTTAAGAAGAGCATTGGAACATGCCACTGCCACTGCCTCACAGGTGCTGAAACGTTGGTTTAATTCTAACCTCCAGTGCTGGTTGTGTGGAATTTGCTCTTTGTAGCCTCAAATATCTCCTCTGGACACTCTATTTCCTTCCCACAACCAAAAGTAAAGTGTGGCTTTCTAGTTAATTGGCCACCGTAAACAATGCAGAGAATGTGAGGAAGTTGCCAGAACTCGAGGGTCTAAGCTGTAGGGAGAGGTTGAACAGGCTATGAATCAAGCCTGGAGCGCAGGAGGATGAGGGGGGATCTTAAAGCGGTGTAGAAGATGATGAGAGGAATAGAAAGGGTGAATACACAGAGTCTTTTACCCAGAATAAGGGAATCAAGAACCAGAGGACTTAGGTTTAACGTGAGGGGGGAAAGATTTAATAAAAAAGAGGCACAACATTTTCACACAAAGGGCGGTAGGTATATGGAACGAGCTGCCAGAGGGGGTGGTTGAGGCAGGTACTATCACAATTTAGCAAAAAAACATTTGGAAAGGTACATGGAGAGGATAGGGTTAGAGGGATATGGGCAAAAAGCCGGCAGATGGGGCTCATGTAGATGAGGCATGCTGGTTGGCGTGGGCAAGTTAGGCCGAAAGGCTTGTTTCCACACTTTATGACTCCACGACTCTATGCGTACATGGTGTCCAAGCATGAGGTCGCAGCTGGTGTGAGTTGATAGTGAATTTGGAGAGAATAAAATAAGCATTATTGTAGGTTTAGTGCAGGTGAAGCTTGATGCCAGGTGGGGGCTTGGTGGGTCGAACAGTCTGTTCCTGTGCTGGATGACTCTATGATCAAAGAGAATGTAAATGAAAGCCCACTTTAATGACCCAATGAAAGACAGTACTAGCAAGAACTCTCAAGAAATATATTAAGCACAATGGACAATAAGCTAATTAATATTGGTACGTGATCAACCCATCACATGCTATTTGAATTAAGTCATGAAGTGAAAAGTACGTTGAACAATAGGATTTTGAAAGAAAACCTGAGTACACTTAGAAGCATTTTCATTCAGCTGAGAATCCACTGGGGAAAGAATTCCATTTAAATCATACTGCACTTCTGGCAAATGGTGAAAATGAACTAGTTAGCAGGTGGATAATATTCTGTAATCTGCTATCTCTTGGGGAAGTCTTAATAGGAATATGTAATTGCCCGAAGTGCACATAGACTAAAGGGAAGAGGTGAGAAGGGTTAATCTAGGCTTCTGTATATTAATTATTAAACAGGATTCCAAATACAGTAAAGATTGAGCAAGTAATTTATCCTGCTGTACTTACATTCAATGCTGTTGTACTGGTTAATTGGCAAGTTCATGACAGCAAATATTTTTGTTTTTTTGCGAAACTGTCTTTTACATTGTGCAGATTTTTTTAACTGACAAAATGACAAACAGGAACGGCCCCAGCACTAATCCCTGAGGCACACCACCAGTCACAGACCTCCAGTCCAAAAAGCAACCTTCCACCATCACCCTCTGCCTCCTTCCATGAAGCCAATATTCAGCTATCTCACCCTGGATCCCATGGGATCTACCCTTCTTGAGCAGCTTACCATGCGGTTCATTGGTGAATGCATTGCTGAAATCTGACCATCTGAGTTACTCCAGCATTTTGTGCCTACCTTCGGTGTAAACCAGCATCTGCAGTTCCTTCCTGCACATTTTGTTATTTTGTCTGTAGATTGTTAGGAATGCATAACATTTTAACTATTCCGGCAGCCAATTTTGAAATGATTATGATTTCTTAATTACTTTCATTATGATACTGCTGAAAATACCTTGTTCTTATCAGTTCCTTCCTACACACTGTGATCTTACTCTTAAACGTAAATGTTTCTAAAATTCAGGCAGATTTAAAAACTTTTACTACAGATATAAATAATGTTTTAAAATGTTAGTTGAAAGTATATCAAAATAATTCAATAATAGAAACTCAAACGAAAGAAAAATAATGTAAAATGAAACTACGTGGCCCTCCAGGTGATAAATTGTCATTCAATTATTGATGGCAATAAAGTGCAGTGCCAGATTCAATGGCATCTGTCAGTCAGTAGGTCCATTTGTAATTTCAATGCAATTTGACATATGCTTAAAGCTGCTCTTCTATTTTCTCTTTTCCATGTACAATATATAATAAAGACATCCAGGAATCCTTTGGAAACCCTAAATGGATTTTAGTGACAATGTTTTATTTACGACCTCTGCTTTTGGATCCTACCGAGAGGAAACATTTTCACTCCATCTATCTTACTAGTTCTTTTCATGATTTAAAAAATTCTCTTATTTTTCAGGTTAATCGTCAGTGTTTGTATTTTCTGAAGAAAAGTTTCCTGATCTTTCTCATATCAGGTACATCAAAAATAAAAAGGAAATGTGTTTGCTGGAAATTTAAACTTTTAAAAAAAACTGAATTTTTTTACGCAATTCAGAGAGCATCAGTGGACAAGAAGTTATCAACCCCAAATGTTGCCTCTATTTCTCTCCCTTTATAGATGCTGCCTGGCCTGTTGAGTATTTCTGTCACCTTCTGTTATTAATTCTTGTAAATATTTTATTTATGATTGTTAACTAACAATTTACGTCTGAAAAAGGGTTCTGACCAGAAACATCACGTCTTCAGGTTCATCGGAGTTGCTGCCTAATCCGCTGTTATTCCAGCACTTTGCATCTTAATTTACAACAGCTTCTCAGCAAAGTGGTAGCAAGCTTCCTATTAATATATTTACTATAAATTCCTAAGTAGATGGATGGACAAAAACAAAGTGCTGGAGGAACTCAACGGGCCAGGCAGCATTTGTAGAAGGAATGGTCAGACGACATTTCGGGTTGAGACCCTTCTTTGGATTGATAAGAGTAGTGGGGAGAAATCAGAAAAAGTGAGTAGGGGTGGGACAATACCTGGCAAGTGATGTGGATAAAGATGAAGTGGTTTATTGGCAGATACAGTATATGGAGTAACTGACAAAGGCTAGAGGTAAAATTGAGACAAAAGTGTGCCAGATAAGTAAAGAAGAGTCAGAGTGAAATGTAAAGTAGGAGGGATGGATGTGGGTAGAAGGTGACAGGGATGAGAGGAAAGAGGAGTATTAACATAAAAATATGGGAGATAAGTATGCAAATGAAGGGAAAGGAGCAAGGCGACAAGGGTTGTGGGAGAAATGTGTGCAGGCATGATTTGAAATTGGAGAATTCAATGTTTAAACCATTGGCTTCTAAGCTAATCTTCTAATAAGGTGCAATTCTTCTTGTTTGCCTGCTTGCCCTACTGGCAATAGAGGAGGCCAAGGATATACGGGTTAATGGGAAGGGGAGTTAAAATGGTTGGCACCAGGTAACTTCAGCATGCCTTGACAGACAGAGCATGAATTTGCAGTAATACCCTGCCTCCCACCCCCACCCCCTCCCCCAGTTACCCTGCTCCTTTCTCCTTCTCTGTATGCTCATCCCCCATCCTCAAGTTCCATATTTCCCTTTTATCGCCCCTTTCTCCTCCCCATCCCCTTCCACCCATATCCTTGTCTCTGACTTCACATTTCATCCCTCCTCGTCTTTCTTTACCTGATACCCTTTTATCTCCTTTTCACTTCAATCCTTTGTCACATCATCTGGCTTCACCATTTGCCAATCATACCCTCCCCCCTCTCCTGTATCCACCTACAAATCCAGTGAGTTTTATCCCAGCTTTCTCTCCTACTCCAATCAGGATGATGGAGGGTCTTGGACCAAAATGTGGTCCACCTATTCTCTCCATAGATGCTGCCAGATCCACTGAGTTATACAATCATAGAGTCATAGAGTCATACAGTGTGGAAACAGGCCCTTCGGCCCAACTCGCCCACACCGGCCAACAATGTCCCAGCAACACTAGTCCCACTTGCCAGCGCTTGGTCCATATCCCTCCAAACCTGTCCTATCCATGTATTTGTCTAACTGTTTCTTAAATGATGAGATAGTCCCAGCCTCAACTACCTCCTCTGGCAGCTTGTTCCATACCCTTTGTGTGAAAAAGTTACCCCTCGGATTCCTATTAAATCTTTTCCCCTTCACCTTGAACCTATGTCCTCTGGTCCTCGATTCCCCTACTCTGGGTAAAAGATTCTGTGCATCTACCCGATCTATTCCTCTCATGATTATGTATATCTATATAAGATCACCCCTTATCCTCCTGCTCTCCATGGAATAGAGGCCCAGCCTACTCAACCTCTCCCAAGAGCTCACACCCTCCAATCCTGGCAACATCCTCATAAATCTTTTCTGAACACTTTCAAGTTTGACAATATCTTTCCCATAAAATGGTGCCCAGAACTGAAAACGGTATTCTAAATGCAGTCTCACCAACGTCTTATACAACTGCAGCATGACCTCCCAACTTCTATACTAAAGTCCTCCAGCACCTTGTGTTTTGGTCAAATTTCCATCATCTGTAGTTTCTTGTGTCTCTACATATTTCCAAAGTTGGATGATGCATGACTTTGACTGGAACCTGCAGACGTTTCCTGCCCTGGTCCTTCTTGTTGCTAGAGGTTGCGGCTGTCAGAGCAGCCTTGGCAATTACCTGTATTTACATTTAGTAGATGGTACACACGGCAGGTTGGAGACCATTTACTATATATCTTCTAAAATTCAGTGCCATGGTCTGAAATTCTCAATTATTTTGCAGGCTTGTAACTCATCCCTGGGTATCAGTTATACTCTCTTATTCTGTCAAATCATTCTCCTGGATTTTCAGTTACACACGCATTTGAATTATTTATCCATAATTCAGAGTTCAAGTATATCAGGTTGAATGTTGCAGTGAATTCCCAGCCAGGTTACTATTTTTACCTCACCATGATCTCCTTAGACAAAGACAGCCTGATTCAAAGCAACAATATAAAGGTACATACAAGGATGCAGATGCTGGTTTACAAAAAAAGACACAAAGTGCTGGAGTAACTCAGCAGGTCGGGCAACATCGTTGAAGAACATGGATGGGTGCGTTATGGGTCGGGACCCTTCTTCAGACTGTCCCAGCCCAAAATGTAACCTATTCATGTTCTCCAGCGATGCCGCCTGACCTGTTGAGTTATTCCAGCATTTGTGCCTTTTATTAACAATATAAACCCACAACTGTGTTTAGGTCACAACTAGTACAGAGGCATCAGATGTATCTCCATTCTTTAAACCAATATAGACATCTTTGAGAAATGGATTGACTGCTCATTTGAGTCCAGAGCATTGTACTATACCTAATCATTGAGTCACTTGAAACTGTTAAATTATCCAGGCGGAAAATATCAATGTCATTCAATGATAATCCAAACCTCAACAAAATTACTGGCTGCCTCAGCCATCAATGAGCTAGTTAGATATCATAATCTATTCCAATATTGCTTTAACTTTAATTGTAAATTGTGAATAATACTATTTTAATGGAAACCTAGTTCTCCTGTGACTGACCAGCAACTGGTGTGATTTGAATCAATTTAACCTAATGTAACAAGCACAAAGACTGACACAATCATGTACACATCATGCATGGAAAGCATCTCATTTGCACAAATGTGAATTCCAATGGGAAGTGCCCAGACAAATTTGCAGAGTGGAGTGATTCAGACTGCAAAATTGCAATTTATTGTAATGACATTAAAGATGTCTTCTGCCCTTATTCCTTTTGCCATTTTACTTTGACACTGGCCTTCCTTTTAATCATAGTGAGAAATAGAGAGACACAGCACGTAATTACTCCTTCAATACATCGACTCAGCTGCCTATTTACACTAAACCTACATTAATCCCAATTTATTCTAACCACATTATCATCAACTCCCCCTCCTTACATCAATCCTGCCACTTATCTATACTTTCCACCTCTTCAGGTTCTGCCTCTGTACTTGCTTAAAACTTGCTGCTCTTTCCAGTTGAGTTGAAGGGTTGTCTACCACTGTCTCGTTGAAATGTCAACCCAATGCTATTTCTACGGAAAGTTTTAACTTAGTCCATAATTGATACTTTCCTGGCAGAAATGGGATATTGCATTCTGAAACACGCCTTTGCACAAATTAGTCTGGGAACTTTCCATTAGGATCCACACTTGAGTGAATGAGATAATTACATGAAGCATGCATACATAATTGTGCCTGTCCTTGTGCTACATTGCCTTGTTTCATGAGGCTCTATCCATCCAAATCAGACCAGTTGTCAGGCAGCCACAAATTTCCATGGGTGCTCTGTGGTGTAGCTGTGAGTTAATGGGTTACATTGTGTGTAAACTGTAATAGGGAGAAGGCAGAAAAATGGAGTTGAGAGGGAAAGGTAGACCAAATTTGCTCACAATATTCCAAATGTGGCCTTACCAGAGCCTTATGGAGCCTCAGCATTACTAATCTGTTTATGTATGCCAGTCCTCATGATTTAAATGCTAGCATTGAATTTGCCTTCCTTACTACCGATTCAACTTGCAAATGAACTTTTTGGGAGTCCTGCACCAGTACCTCCAAGTCCCTTTGCACCTCCGATTTCTGGTTTCTCTCTCCATTTAGAAAATAATCTACATCTTATTCTTATTACCAAAATGCATGACTCTGCACTTTGCTATACTGAATTTAATCTGTTACTTCTCTGCCCACTCTCCTAACCTGTCCAAGTCCTTCTGCAGTGTCCTTGCTTCCTCTACACTGCCTGCCCCACCACCTATCTGCCAACTAGGCCACAAAGCCTCAATCCCCTTATCCAAATCCCCAGCAATGGCTGCCTCGCCAACAGTCTGTCCTTTCTTCTGCTTTGTTATTTTAAGTACGTGTTAAAGAGTATGTTTTAGTGTTTCTTGATTTGTTTTATGTGGGGGGTGGTGGGTGAAGGGGGGGGTGTGCTGGGGGAAACTTTGTTCAATCTCTTAACTCGACGGCGATGCTATTTTTTCCATATCGTATCTCCATCCCCACTGCGGCCTAACATCGTGGAGTGGCGTGGCCTTTCCTGGAGACCAACCCGGTGCTTCAACTGCGGGCGCGAGGCAGGACTTACCATCGTGAAGTTTGCGATCCCTTTGCCGGGGATCGACTGTGGAGAACTCCAACCGCGGGCCAGTGGATTTTAACATCGTAAAGCATGCGGTCCCTGGTTAGAGACCAATTTGGGAGCTCCAAGCCGCGATGAGTTTCAACCATCCCAACACAGGAGCTTCGATCACCCTGACACGAGGGCTTCAGATCGCCAGCTGCGGGAACTTTGATCGCCCCAACTGTGGATGGTTCGACAGCCGCGACCGAGGGAGAATAAAGAGGGAGAAGATTGGCCTTTTTTACCTTCCATCACAGTGAGGAATGTGGAGCCGCTGTGGTGGATGTTTATGTTAACTTTTATTTTATGGTACACGTGACAATAAACTGACCTTGAAACCTTGAAACCTGGAATGCTCTGGTTTGCTTCCGCAATTCAAAAATGTGTGAGTTGGTGGGTTAATTGGCTGCTGGTAATTGCCATGTGTGTAAGTGAGTGGTGGAATCTGCAGGGAGTTGATAGAGTTATAGAGTCATACCACTAGGCACAAGCTTCCAGTCCAAAAAACAACTGACAACGTTCATGCTCTGCTTTTATCAATGAAGCCTATTTTCTATCCATTCAGCTAACTCCCCTTGGATCCCATAAAATCTAACCTTCCAGAGCAGCCTAACATGTGGAACCTTGTCAAATGCCTTGCTGATCTCCATATATACAGTGACTACAGCTCTGCCCTCATCACCCATTTTGGTCACGTCTTCAAAAAACTCAATCAGCTTTGTGAGACGTGTCGTCACCTCCCACGTACAACACCGTGCTGACTATCCCTAATCAGCCCTTGCCCATCTAAATTCATAAATATCTTATCCCTCAGAAGGGATAAGGATATATGAGAGATATATGAGAATATATGGAGAAAAAACATGATTAATATCGGATATGATAACTGGGTGATTGGCAGTAGTTGGGCCGAATGGCCTGTTTCTGTGCTGTATCCACAGTTTGCGGCTCCATCAGTAAGGTCATTCATGGTCTGTACTCGAGGAGAAGGAATTTCCTCTTGTTATCCCTTGAGGAAGCAGATGAGAGAGTGGGCACATGGATCAAAGAACATCGCCAGGTTTCCTGGCATACAGCCATGCTGCTAGCTTATCACTAATTGCTGGCTTTGAGTCCGCCCTTTGGAGCCTCAGGCACTTCAGGAATTACAAGGGACCTCAACCCCTCACCATACAAATCAAAGTTGAGTGTGAGAATTATTTTCCCATGGTCAATGCTGGGTATACTTAGGACTCACTTGTCCTAAGCAGTCTACCTTGAATACCATATTTCAACTGCAGCGATGCCTGAGGATGCAAACTTAGCCAACAAGTACTCGTTCCCCCTTGGCTACTGATCACTATCCGTGGTCCGGTGGCTGCAGCTGAGCTTCAGCACAGTGAAGCCCTGGAATCACCAGGAAACAAGTGCAAGAAAGGCCTGCAGAATACTCAACAGTAACAAGTTTAGCTTAGCTGAGGTAGACACAAAATGCTGGAGTAACTCAGCAGTTCAGGCGGCATCTCTGGAGAGAAGGAATGGGAGACGTTTCAGGTTGAGACTCTTCTTCAGACTGATGTCAGGGGATGGGAGCGGGACAAAGATAGAATGTAGACAGGGACAGAAAGACTGGTGGGAGAATTGGGAAGAGGGAGGGGATAGAGAGGGAAAGCAGGGACTATCTGAAGTTAGAGAAGTCAATGTTGATACCGCTAGGGTGTAAACTACCCAAGCGAAATAGGAGGTGCTGTTCCTCCAATTTGCTCTGGGCCTCACTCTGGCAAAGGAGGAGGCCCAGGACAGAAAGGTCAGAATGAGAATGGGAGGGGGAGTTGAAGTGCTGAGCCCTCGGGAAATCAGGTTGGTTGAGATGGACTGAGCGGAGGTGTTCAGCGAAACGATCGCCGAGCCTGCGCTTGGTCTCGCCGATGTAGAGAAGTTGACACCTGGAACAGCGGGTACAGTAGATGAGGTTGGAGGAGGTGCAGGTGAACCTCTGCCTCCCCTGGAAAGACTGTTTGGGTCCTTGGATGTAGTCAAGGGGGGAGGTAAAGGGACAGGTGTTGCATCTCCTGAGGTTGCAGGGGAAAGTACCTGGAGAGAGGGTGGTTTGGGTGGGAAGGGACAAGTGGACCAGGGAGTTTCGGAGGGAACGGTCTCTGCGGAAAGTGGAAAGGGGTGGAGATGGGAAGATGTGGCCAGTAGTGGGATCCCGTTGGAGGTGGTGGAAATGTTGGAGGATAATATGTTGTATGCGATGGCTGATGGGGTGGAAGGTGAGGACAAGGGGGACTCTGTCCTTGTTATGAATAGGGGGAGGGGGAGCAAGAGCAGAGCTGCAGGATATTGAGGAGCGCCTGGTGAGAGCCTCATCTATAATAGAAGAGGGGAACCCCCATTTCCTAAAGATTGAGGATTGCCTCATCTATAATGGAAGAATTTCCTTCCTACACATTAGTTTAGCTTAGTTTAGTTTAGTTTAGTTTAGAGATACAGTGGGTAAACAGGCCCACCGAGTCTGTGCTAACCAGTGATCCCCGCACACTAGCATGATCCTACACACTAGGGACAATTTACAATTTTACCAAAACCAATTAACCTACCAACTTGTTCGTCTTTGGAGTGTGGGAGGAAACCAAAGCTCCCAAAGAAAGCCCACACGGTCACGGGGAGAACATACAAACTCCGTACAGACAGCACCTGTAGTCAAGATCGAACTCGGGTCTCTGGCGCTGTAAGGCAGCAACTCTATCACTGCGCCACCCTGCCACCCCTACAACTTTGAGCGTGTTACTATAGAAAAGGACATGTAAGGGGGAGGCTACAGCTTTCATCACTTTCACCAATAGACCATTGGATCTGAGCAGTTTGTCTACACAGAGAACAGATTCTGGTCGTCCCCAGTCATAACAATATTCACTGTGCAACTTTGTAACCCATGTCTCAGCACTGAGCCCCAAACCTGTTCAGCTGCAGTCCTCACAGGCAGCCTCTCCACGCCAAGGTTTGGGTGATTCATTGCTGAGGGAGCGCCAGCGAAAGGCAGGATTTTGCACCAGGTTCTTTGAACAGGAGCAGGAGTTCCTGTCAGGTACCAGCGCTGCACCACAGAAGCCAAGCTGTTGTGTTTCTGAAGGCACATAAGAGCACATAGTTGGACCACACCAAGAGCATTAGAATGATGTAATGTTCTGCACTTTGGCACCAAGTGGTATGCCAGTTCATCAGCATTTACCCAGTGCAAATTTGAGGGAGGATATTCTTGCTATTGAGGGCGTGCAGCGTAGGTTTACTAGGTTAATTCCCGGAATGGCGGGACTATCATATGTTGAAAGACTGGAGCGACTAGGCTTGTATACACTGGAATTTAGAAGGATGAGAGGAGATCTTATCGAAACGTATAAGATTATTAAGGGGTTGGACACGTTAGAGGCAGGAAACATGTTCCCAATGTTGGGGGAGTCCAGAACAAGGGGCCACAGTTTAAGAATAAGGGGTAGGCCATTTAGAACTGAGATGAGGAAAAACTTTTTCAGTCAGAGAGTTGTGAATCTGTGGAATTCTCTGCCTCAGAAGGCAGTGGAGGCCAATTCTCTGAATGCATTCAAGAGAGAGCTGGATAGAGTTCTTAAGGATAGCGGAGTCAGGGGGTATGGGGAGAAGGCAGGAATGGGGTACTGATTGAGAATGATCAACCATGATCACATTGAATGGTGGTGCTGGCTCGAAGGGCCGAACGGCCTCCTCCTGCACCTATTGTCGATTATCTATTGCATCTCTGATTATGGGCACCTCCCAACAAATAATGGCAATCAATTCTCTTTTTCAAAAGACCATTGAAATTTCAATCACCTGGCTTAATATAATTGCCTCCCAGAACCAAATAATTGCCAATGAGACAGATGATGAGATTCCTTTAAACTAATGTCTCAATTCATGCCAACTCAAACCACCCGAGGTTACATTTTGTCTATTTAATTGGACAATATCTGCATTGACTATCGTTAGATGGGATATTGAGTTTATGTGCATAATGTGCAAAACATTAGTCTTGTGAGATATTATTCGTGTTACAGAACAGAGTTTAGAGAAACAGTATGAAAACAGGCCCTTCGGCTCACCGAGTACATGCCGGCCAACGATCTCCTGTACACTAGTTTTATCTTACACACTAGGGACAATTTACACAAGCCAATTAACCTGCAAACCTGCACATCTTTGGAATGTGGGAGGAAACCGGAGCACCCAATGAAAGCCCACGTGGTCACAGGGTGAATGTGCAAACTCCACGCAGACAGCACTTGACATTAGTATGCGGATACAATACAATAGTGGTGTTTAAGAGGCTTTTGGATAGGCATATGGATAAGCAGGAAATGGAGAGTTATGCATCATCTGCAGGCAATGAGAGCAGTTTATCTTAGCATTGTGTTTGGCAAGAACCTTATTCCTGAGCTGTACTGTTCTATGTTCTCTGTATATGATGGTAGCTTTTTCTTTCGGATTCGTTTTATCACCTAAATTTAAATCCCCACTGGCTGAGGTGGGATTTGAAATCCTGGCCTCACATTGGAGGTCAGGACCTCTGGCTTTTTGTCCAGTACATTAACCATGTGCTGACGTACACATTGCACTGCACATTCAGAGCTAGTGATTGAGGGCCACTTCTACCCTGTTAAAATTTAGGCTTCACTTACGAGCAATTAAACCATCTAAGCATAGCAGTTCAAAGCATCTTAATTTCTAATAATAGTCACATTGAAATTCAGCGGTTAGCAATCCTGAGTGTTGTATTGAAATTAAATTCTATAACGACCGTGATTTATCTTTATTTACAGCCTTTAATAATCTAATGTCGCCCAAAGACCTTCACAGAAATGATCACAAACAACATATGACACCATGGCACAGAAGAAGATATCAGGACATATCTATTTACCATGCTATTACAATCCAGCCAAGTCATTTGGCCCATAAATTAACTCTTTCATCCCAGGATCTATTTCATGGATAACATATTCTCCTTGTTTCTTCATGTCCTGAACAGAAATAAATTCCCTAATCAAAATGGCATGGTGGCGCAGTTCGAGTAGAATCTGGCCTCACAGTCATGAGTCGGTAGGGAGTATAGAAAAGGACTGAGAATGCATCCTTGCCAGGGCCGTCTTTACAGCATTATGGGCCCCGGGCAAAGCAGTGTACTGGGGCCCCTACGACAACTACTCACAGGAATAAAAATGTAAATGGTCGATAAAATGGGGCCCCTATACTCGTGGGGCCCCGGGCAAGTGCCCATCTGGCCCATGCGTTAAGACGGCCCTGATCCTTGCGAGGCATAAATGTTGATAATTATTGTGAAGAATGGATTGTTGCTAATCCTCACCCTATTGGGTTCTATGGATCAGAAGGTCGTGGACCCAAAGGCAGAGGAGGGTGCTGACTCCTAGGTCCAGGAATTTGGAGTTGAGATAATTGCGGGTAGGCAGACATTTTGCATGGAATGCACAGTTTAATGGCAGGTTGGAAGGATAATCCAGAATGATAGCAGTATTTAAGAATTGATCTCTGCTTCTGATGTTCACTTCCTCTGAAGCCAATGCAACCTTATCACATAAATACATTTTTGGGGTTCAAAGAGCCAAATAAACTGACATTTTTCACCATAATCTCCACTGTGCCACCACCTCTAGCTGCATGTATGCAGGTAATCTAAAAAAACGGTTTTAGAGAGGGGCAGAGTCGATTGTCATTGACAAGAGAGCTGTAAATCAATTCAATCTTGCCCATTATTCTATGGTACTTAAAAGTATATTTATTGGTTTTGCAATTGTTTTATATTAAACCTGAGCAAAAATTGTACAAGATCATTAATAACAGTGGAATTGATTGTTCACTAGTTGTTTTGTGATTGTTTTGACCAAATGTTCCCCTTTTCCTCATAATTTTTCATTAATCACATAACATAATCATTAGAAATGTTACCGTCAGTAGAATTGCTGATTCACTAGTTTTTATAAAGTTATTTTGACTATATGTTTCCTTTTTCTTATTATTTCCCATCAAATACATAACAGGATCATTCAAATTATTTATTTACTAGTTCTTTTGCAATAAGTTTGATCAAATATCCTTTTTAGCCCATTATTTTCCTGTACCATTTTTATCCATTTCCTTGGCACCTGTCCATTCATATTTCTTACATGGATTAAAAGCCTGCTCCATATTAACACAATGCCCTCCTGACTGTAATTTTTGCAATCTCTGGATGGTTCTGTCTCAGTGTTCCTCTTAAGTCTTGTTTTCATTATTGTACCAATATAGAAGGGATCTTGGCCTTTGTTAGTTGAAAAGCAGACATTGTGTTGCACAATTACATTTTGAAAACTATTCTTATTTTCCTTCTTAAGTGCTCAAATAATTCCTGGCAAATATACTCATTCAAATACAATATTGAATTAATATTGTTTTGCATATTCTGTGGGTGAAAAATATATTTACTCTGTAAGCTAAAAATGGAAAAAAAGTGGAAATCCATCTTGAATTCTCTTGGTTTTGAAGAAAGAAAACTTGGGAACCAAGGTTTAACATATAAATGGTTCTATTGTACTGGGTTCTTCAGGATATGTAGTCTGCTGCTTATACTCGTCCCTCTCTGATGGGCACGGTGATTTAGATACAAAGGACTAGCTGTACCTGAGAATCATCCCCCTGGGCAGAGACAGCTACAAAAGGTGGCTTGGCCTCAGGTGAAATATCCCAAGGGCTTCCATCTGTTTTTGTGTTCTTCTGCATATTCTCTCCAAAAACATAATGTGTTCAGGTGTGGTATTAGTATTCAGGGAATGAGTACTAGCAGTATAATGCTTAGGGTTCACCTGGGACTGGCCTTCGTTCAAATCTCCACATTTCTGGTGAGATATAAAGGATCACCATCTGAAATAGGCCAGTGTTAGTCTTCAATGCACAAAGAATAAACAGAGAATGTTAGAAATACTCAGCATGTGAGCTGGTATTCAGTCAATTACCTTTTTATCACAACTGAGAATAGTTTGAATTAAAATAAGTTTGAATTTTTAAAAAAAGTTTCTAAATGAAGGCAGAACAGAAGAAGTCTGTGATAGGGAGGAATGTTATGTGGGTTCATGGACCATCCCATTATGTGAAGGATTTCAGTAATTCACAATTTTATGTGCGCTTCTTCCATTGTATCATTGTTGTTGGATAGGACTGTTGAGGAAATTGAGTACGATCCTACCTCAGTTGCCAATCAGACACAACACTATCTTCCCTTCTGTTTTCTCCTTTTTATTAGGCATTCCTGACTTGATATAGAGAAGAAAATAAAGTGTCCTTACCCTGTTTCCACTCATTTGGTAACTTGCTTTTCTTAAGGTCCACTTGCTGAGAATCCTCGACAGAACATGAAGAAACATGTTTTCAATAAAATCTTTTTCAATATGACTCTTGACGATCATCGTAGCCAATTGAAATGTTACTAGGGCAGATGAAAGCTTTACATTTTTTTGCTTACATAAATCTTAGAATAAAATGCCAGGTATCAATTTTGGTGACTACTACATTGTGGCAAAGAGCAATCTGCTTCACTGGGGTCCTGTATAACAATGGAAAACTGCTGTCTTTGCATGGCCCCTTAATATATCATGAGTGTTTGACAGCACTGGACCTGTAGTCTCTGGAGTTTGGAAGAATGAGGGGGGGACCTCATTGAAACATACCGAATAGTGAAAGGCTTGGATAGAATGGATGTGGAGAGGATCTTTCCACTAGTGGAAGAGTCTAGGACTGGAGATCATAGCCTCAGAATTAAATTATGTTCTTTAGGAAGGTGATAAGGAAGAATTTCTTTAGTCAGAGGGTGGAATCTGTGGAATTCTTTGCCACAGAAGGCTGTAGATACCGTCAAAGGATATTTAAATAAATTATCAATCCTTTAGCCGGCACTTTAAAGTACAATCAACGATTTCCAAGCTTAGTCATTTTTTGTCTCATTTTCTGCCTGAGAATGTGAAGAAATATGGTCCAATCTTGACCCTTGACTTCCTTTGTTGCAACTAAATTTTCAATTTGCACAGATGGTGGATCAGGGACAATGACACCAATTGGTGGATAATGTATGCATGTTGTTTCTGAGTTTATAGCAGAGCCAAGAAATGAGCACAGAGAGGTGATTAATAATGACCCTTATTATTCTGCACTTTGTATGAGTTATATTAAAGTAAAATGTATTCAAATTAAAATCTCATTACGAGAAATGAAGGATTTTCACATGCCGGGCAGTAAATGGTTCTCTGCTGGTCTTTGGCAGTAAAGGTCCATGTCTATTGAAATATTTCAATTTATTCCAACTGCTCACTAACTCCAGTTAGGGACTCAATGTGGCAAAAATAACCTTTTTCTTATTTGCAATGAATTTAATATAATAAAAAATGCCAAGTTGTCTCATAAGTTCATTAAACAAAATTTGATAAAGAATTATAAAGGGAGATAACACTTTAAGAGTGCAATGAGCTGTTCATAAGAGCCACATTTTAAGGACGAGTTTGATGAAGGACAGATTGAAAATCAGAGTGGAATTTCAAATGTTAGGCTATCAGTGGTGAGAGAATTAAAATCAGGGGTGAGGAAGAGGCCAGAAATGAAGGAGCGTAGAGTTTTTGCAGAGCTCTAATGACAGTAACAATTTCAGAATGTACAAGGCATGATTGGTAAGTTTGCACTAACAGGTAGTGAAGATGATTGTCAAAAATTGCAATAGCATCTTGATCGGTGGGGCTGATGAGTTGAAGAAGGCTCTGAAGATGGGGTTTAATACAGAGAAGTGCGAGGTGTTGCATTTTGGCAGGCCTATGGAGAGTGTTACAGAATGGAAGTTATTTAGGAATGCAGATACATAGTTCCTTGAAAGTGGAATCACAGGTAGATGGGGCAAGAAGGTTTTTGGCACATTGATCTTCGTCAGTCAGAGTATGGGGTATGGAGGTTGATAGGTCATGTTACAGTTATACAAAACATTGGTGAGGCCACATTAGGAGTATAGTGTTCAGCTTTGTTCACCCTGTTGTAGAAAGATGTTGTTAAGCTGGAAAGATTGCAGTATTTACAAAGATGCTGGCAGGACTTGAGGGCCGGAGGTATAGGGAGAGGTTGAGCAGGGTAGGACTTTATTCCTTGGAGCGCAGGAGGATTGGGGTGAGCTTATAGAGGTGTATAAGATGATTTACCCTGTAAATGGACAGAGTATTGCACCTAGATTAAAGGAATGAAGAACTAGAGGACATAGGTTTGACCTGAGGGATGAAATATTTAGTAGGAATCTGAGGGGCAACGTTCTTACACAAAGTGTGGTCTGTATATGGAATGAGCTGCCGGAAAAGGTTGTTGTCGCAGGTACTATCACAACGTTTAAAAAAACACTTGGACAGGTACACAGATAGATAAGGTTTAGAGGGATACAGGGCCAAACACAGGCAGGTGGGTTTACTGTAGATGGGCGTGGGCAAGTTGGAGCAAATGGCCTGTTTCCACTCTGTATGACTCTGTGCCTCAAAGGGGTAAATCATGTCACACGTATGCAATCATACAGACCTACAAATTAGATGCAGGATTAAACCAGCAGCCCACTGAGCCTGTTTCACCATCCGACAATATCAGAGTCATAAAGTTATACAGCATAGAAATAAGCCCTTGGCCCATCTCATCCACTTCAGCTACGATCTGAGCTAATTCCATTAGTCTGGATTTGGTCCATCCCTCTCATCCTTTCCTATCGATGTACTTGTCTAAATGTATTTTAAGCATTGTAACTCTACTCGCTTCTTTAGCTTATTCTTGTAGCTCATTCCATATATCCACCTGTTGTTGTGAAAAAAATTGTCCCTAGTCCCTTTTAAATCTTTTCCCAATGACTTAAAATCTCTGTTCTCTAATTTTAGACTACCCTCTATGACACTCATAATTTTATAGAGATGACCCATTAACTCCCTATGCTCCAGTGAAAACAACCCCAGGATATCCTCCTGTCAAGCCCTCCTGTCCCAGTAACTTCCCTGTGAATCTTTTCTGCATCCTATCCAGTTTACTGACACCCTTCATGCAGGTGAGAGACAAAGCACTCCAATTGTGGTCCTAGAGTCATAGATTGATACAGTGTGGAAACATGCCCTTTGGCCCAACTCGCCCGCACCAGCCAACAATGTCCCAGCTACCCTAGTCCCACTTGCCTGCGCTTGATCCATAACCCTCCAAACCTGTCCTATCCATGTACCTGTCCAACTGTTTCTTAAACGATAGGATAGTCCCAGCCTCAACTATCTCCTCTGGTAGCTTGTTCCATTCACCCAAAAAGTTACCCCTCGGATTCCTATTAAATCTTTTCCCCTTCACCTTGAACCTATGTCCTCTGTTCTTTGATTCCCCTTCTCTGGGTAAAAGGCTCTGCATCTACCCGATCTACACGGTAGCGCAGCAGTAGAGTTGCTGCTTTACAGCGAATGCAGCGCCGGAGACTCAGGTTCGATCCTGACTACAGGCGCTGCACTGTAAGGAGTTTGTACGTTCTCCCCGTGACCTGCGTGGGTTTTCTCCGAGATCTTCGGTTTCCTCCCACACTCCAAAGACGTACAGGTATGTAGGTTAATTGGCTGGGTAAATGTAAAAATTGTCCCTAGTGGGTGTAGGATAATGTTAATGTACGGGGATCGCTGGGCGGCACGGACTTGGAGGGCCGAAAAGGCCTGTTTCCGGCTGTATATATATGATATGATATGATATTCCTCTCATGATTTTGTATACCTCTATAAGATCTCACCTCATCCTCCTACGCTCCATGGAATAGAGACCCAGCCTACTTAACCTCTCCCTATAGCTCACACTCTCCACTCCTGGCAACATCCTTGTAAATCTTTTCTGAACACTTTCAAGCTTGACAATATCTTTCCTATGACATGGTGCCCAGAACTGAATACAATATTCTAAATGTGGTCTCACCAACGTCTTGTACAACTGCAACATGGCCTCCCAACTTCTATACAAGTTGTACGTCTTGTACAACTCTGACTGATGAAGGCCAAAGTGCCAAATGCCTTTTTGACCACCTTATCTGCCTGCGACTCGACCTTCAAGGAACCATGCACTTGTACTCCTAGATCCCTCTGCTCTACAACACTACCCAGATCCTACCATTTACCGTGTAGGTCCTATCTTTGTTCGACATCCCAAAATTCAACACCTACTAATGACTTAGTTCAATTGTTGCATGACATCACATGTTTTATATTCAATGCTCTGATTGATGAAAACAAGCATGCTAAATGCCCTCTTCACCGCCCAGTCTGTCTGTGTCGCCACTTACAGGGAACTATGTACCTGCACCATCTCGCTGTTTTATAGCATTCTCCAGGACCCTACCATTTTATGTGCAAGTCCTGCTCCGGTTTAAGTTTCCACAATTCAAGCCCTCGCACTTGTCAAAATTAAATTTCATCTGTCATTTCTTGGACCACAGTTCATCTGGATCCTGGTGTAATCTTAGATAGCCTTCTTCACTATCCATTGCATAACCTTTTTCAATATCCATTACTGAACTACGTGGCTGATCTGAGCATAACCTTAACTCTGTGTTCCTCTCTACCGATAGTACATTTTCATCCCCTTGTGGATTGATCTTCCTCTTTCCTAAAAATATCTTAAAACTCTGCTGCCACTATCCTTTGAGAAATAATTTCCGTAAGTTCATGATCCTGTGAAAGAAAATCTTTCTTTCTCTGTCTTCACTGGGCGATTCATTATTAAATAGTAATCCCTAATTCTAAATTCCTACAGAAAAGGAAATCTTCCTTCCACATCCACCTTATCAAAAC
Source organism: Rhinoraja longicauda (assembly GCF_053455715.1). Taxonomy (NCBI): domain Eukaryota; kingdom Metazoa; phylum Chordata; class Chondrichthyes; order Rajiformes; family Arhynchobatidae; genus Rhinoraja; species Rhinoraja longicauda. Next base: position 24,082,876 of record NC_135959.1, read on the forward strand.
CCCTTCACAATTGTACATGTTTGCCAGGTTGAAACTTATTATAGAAGAGGCACAAGAAACTGCAGATGCTGGAATCTGGAGCAACAAGCAATCTACTGGAGGACAGACACAAATTGCTGCAGTAACTCAGCGAGTCAATAGACAATAGACAATAGGTGCAGGAGTAGGCCATTCAGCCCTTCGAGCCAGCACCGCCATTCAATGCGATCATGGCTGATCACTATCAATCAGTACCCCGTTCCTGCCTTCTCCCCATACCCCCTCACTCCGCTATCCTTAAGAGCTCTATCCAGCTCTCTCTTGAAAGCATCCAACGAACTGGCCTCCACTGCCTTCTGAGGCAGAGAATTCCACACCTTCACCACCCTCTGACTGAAAAAGTTCTTCCTCATCTCCGTTCTAAATGGCCTACCCCTTATTCTCAAACTGTGGCCCCTTGTTCTGGACTCCCCCAACATTGGGAACATGTTATCTGCCTCTAATGTGTCCAATCCCCTAATTATCTTATATGTTTCAATAAGATCCCCCCTCATCCTTCTAAATTCCAGTGTATACAAGCCCAATCGCTCCAGCCTTTCAACATACGACAGTCCCGCCATTCCGGGAATTAATCTAGTGAACCTACGCTGCACGCCCTCCATAGCAAGAATATCCTTCCTCAAATTTGGAGACCAAAACTGCACACAGTACTCCAGGTGCGGTCTCACCAGGGCCCGGTACAACTGTAGAAGGACCTCTTTGCTCCTATACTCAACTCCTCTTGTTACGAAGGCCAACATTCCATTGGCTTTCTTCACTGCCTGCTGAACCTGCATGCTTCCTTTCATTGACTGATGCACTAGGACACCCAGATCTCGTTGAACTCCCCCTCCTCCTAACTTGACACCATTCAGATAATAATCTGCCTTTCTATTCTTACTTCCAAAGTGAATAACCTCACACTTATCTACATTAAACTGCATCTGCCATGTATCCGCCCACTCACACAACCTGTCCAGGTCACCCTGCAGCCTTATTGCATCTTCCTCACAATTCACACTACCCCCCAACTTAGTATCATCTGCAAATTTGCTAATGGTACTTTTAATCCCTTCGTCTAAGTCATTAATGTATATCGTAAATAGCTGGGGTCCCAGCACCGAACCTTGCGGTACCCCACTGGTCACTGCCTGCCATTCCGAAAGGGACCCATTTATCCCCACTCTTTGCTTTCTGTCTGTTAACCAATTTTCTATCCATGTCAGTACCCTACCCCCAATACCATGTGTCCTAATTTTGCCCACTAATCTCCTATGTGGGACCTTGTCGAAGGCTTTCTGAAAGTCGAGGTACACCACATCCACTGACTCTCCCTTGTCAATTTTCCTAGTTACATCCTCAAAAAATTCCAGTAGATTTGTCAAGCATGATTTCCCCTTCGTAAATCCATGCTGACTCGGAACGATCCCGTTACTGCTATCCAAATGCTCAGCAATTTCGTCTTTTATAATTGACTCCAGCATTTTCCCCACCACTGATGTCAGACTAACTGGTCTATAATTACCCGTTTTCTCTCTCCCTCCTTTCTTAAAAAGTGGGATAACATTTGCTATTCTCCAATCCACAGGAACTGATCCTGAATCTATAGAACATTGAAAAATGATCTCCAATGCTTCCACTATTTCTAGAGCCACCTCCTTAAGTACTCTGGGATGCAGACCATCAGGCCCTGGGGATTTATCAGCCTTCAGTCCCATCAGTCTACCCAAAACCATTTCCTGCCTAATGTGGATTTCCTTCAGTTCCTCCATCACCCTAGGTTCTCCAGCCCCTAGAACATTTGGGAGATTGTGTGTATCTTCCTCAGTGAAGACAGATCTAAAGTCAGGCAGTATCTCTGGAGGAAAGGAGTAGGTGACGTCTTTGGGTTGAGACCCTTCAGGCTGAGTCAGGGGGAAAGGGGAATGAGAGATATAGGCAGTACTTAGGACAAATGAATGGGTAATATGCAAAAAGGAACAATAGTCAAGGAAATGTAGAACCTACAATGCATCATTGTTGGCTGTGGGACAGGTGACAATGAGTTACATAGACAGTGGAACTCACCAGGACGACTAGTCAAACTAGTATGACAATTAGGGTAGGGGAGGGATGGGGAGTTATCCTTAAGAGCTCTATCCAGCTCTCTCTTGAAATCATTCAGAGAACTGGCCTCCACTGCCTTCTGAGGCAGAGAATTGTACAGATTTACAACTCTCTGACTGAAAAAGTTTTTCCTCATCTCTGTTCTAAATGGCCTACCCCTTATTCTTAAACTGTGGCCCCTGGTTCTAGACTCCCCCAACATTGGGAACATGTTTCCTGCCTCTAACGTGTCCAACCCCTTAATAATCTTATATGTTTCAATAAGATCCACTCTCATTCTTCTAAATTCCAGTGTACACAAGCCTAGTCGCTCCAGTCTTTCAACATACGACAGTCCCGCCATTCCGAGAATTAACCTAGTAAACCTACGCTGCACGCCCTCAATAGCAAGAATATCCTTTCTCAAATTTGGAGACCAAAACTGCACACAGTACTCCAGGTGCAGTCTCATTAGGGCCCTGTGCAACTGTAGAAGGACCTCTTTGCTCCTATACTCAACTCCTCTTGTTATGAAGGCTAACATTCCATTGGCTTTCTTCACTGCCTGCTATACCTGCATGGTTCCTTTCAGTGACTGATGCACTAGGACACCCAGATCTCGTTGTTCGTCCCCTTTTCCAAACTTGACACCATTCAGATAATAATCTGCCTTCCTATTCTTACCACCAGTGGATAACCTCATACTTATCCGCATTAAACTGCATCTGTCCACTCACAGACTGTCCAAGTCATTCTGCAACCTCATAGCATCTGCCTCACAGTTCACACTGCCATCCAGCTTTGTGTCATCTGCAAATTTGCTAATGTTACTTTTAATCCCTTCATCCAAGTCATTAATGTATATTGTAAATAGCTGCGGTCCCAGGATCGAGCCTTGCGGTACCCCACTAGTTACTGCCTGCCGTTCTGAAAGGGACCCATTTATCCCCACTCTTTGCTTTCTGTCTGCCAACCTGATTTAACCTGAATTGTTCCAATGATATCGGATTTTATCCACAATGGGTCAGCTGGATTTTTTTATTTTTCAAGCTAAGGAGCTTGTGGAGAGATTAGTAAGAGGGGTTCAAAGTTAGAATATGTTGAGATAAGATAAAGAAAGATTATCTGTTTCCATTAGATGATGGGGAAACAACTATTTAGATTCAAAATGTGAGGAAGAGTCATTTTTACACAGTGAGTAACAACCTCGAAAGTTTTGTTTTCAGGGATAGTGGAAGAATGATAAACAATGTTTCTGAGAGGAACAGGATAAACCTTTGATGAAAATAAACATTTAGGGACATAGAGATAGAGTAGGGGGATGGGACTCACAGGGACATTCAACTTCCTTCACTATAATAACTCTATAAGACTACTTACAATGGTGGTAATCTACAATAGACAAGCCTCGTTATGGACTTCATTTTATTAAACAAAGTAATGTGTATTGTCTATAGGAGCTAAAATTGTTTTCACGGAAACAGTACCAGCCATGAGACACAAGTGATAGGATAATGCACAGAAATAAATTTTAGCAGGGAAATTTAATCCACTGCGTAGGCCTATAAAAGATTGCACATGCATAATTCACAGTTCAATGATATTCATGTATTTTTGAATGCAAGTAACATTCATGTATGTCAATGTATCTCAGGTGGACTCAAGAGTCTGCAGATGCTGAAATCATGAAATTGTTAGAGTTTACAATGTCCAGTCTGAATTTCTAACATTCGAATGCATTGAAAATCTGAACATCGGCATATTCAAAGCCCGTCACTCAGTTTTCGTTACACTGTGCAATTATATCCCATATTATAGATATGGGGTGGCATAGTGGCATAGCGGTAAAGTTGCTGCCTTACAACATCAGAGACCCTAGTTCAAACCTGACTACGGGTGCTGTCTTACGGAGTTTGTACGTTCTCCCTGTGACCGCGTGGGCTTTCTCCAGGTTCTCCCGTTTCCTCCTACACTCCAATGATGTACAGATTTGTAAGTTTTGGTAAAATTGTAAATTGTCCCTAGTGTGTAGGATAGTGCTAGCATATGGGGATCGCTGTTCGGCGTGGACTCGGTGGGCCGAAGGACCTGTTTCCATGCTGTATCTCTAAACTCTAAAGTCTAACGTATAGTAAAGATACGGTAAATAAATGTTGTATAATGCATAAAATTATGTAATGCACAGTATTATGTATTATGCAGGCATGGCAGAACACTATTGAAGACCACTAAAGATCATTATGTATAACCTAAATATATCTGTAGTACTTTGAATATTGCTTGGTCTCAAACAATTTGGATGGATCAGGGGGACGGTGGAATGTTCCATTGTACCCATCTCTACAAAATGTACCAAGTATGGCTTATGCACTTTTGGATTGGTATTACTTTGAATTATAGCATATGACCAACTGGTCTCTGTGGACATCTAGCCACAATGGTGTGGGCAGAAGATTCCAGTCCCCGTGCCTTTCTGAGTGGGAGTTGAGAAATGATCAAAGTTCTTTTTGTATTGAGTTGGATTGAATTGTATTGAATTATATTTGTATTGAAGTTGTATTGAGCATTTAGTTAGTTTAAATATAACCAGCTAATATACGGTATCTTATTGAGTCAATGAGAGAAACTGAGACTAGATATAATTATAGCACTAGAAACTATTACTATCAATAAACACATTGTTCACAAAATGCAGCCAAAACGGTACATTATAGAGCAACAGTTTTAGCCCCTAAGAGTGGGGGGGGGGGGGGGCGGTGAAGGGAGGGAGGGCTAAGAGGGGTTGAGGGGAATGGTATGGGTGAGTGGGTGAGAGGGGGAGGAGGAGGGGGGGGATAAGGGGGGTTGAGGGGGGGGGTGGAGTGGGGGGGAGGGGAAAGGGGGAAAGGGGGAAAGGGGGAGCGGGGGAGGGGAAGGTGCTAGACCAATGCAGGAGAGGTTTGGACCCAACGGGTCCACCCTATTCTAGTGGAATATAAACCTCAATTAAAATAGAACACAATCTGTCATGGAACACCGACTACTGCTGAAGGCTAATTGTGAGAATGTGATGTAGGCAAGACAGAAGTTACTGCATTTTTTTTGCTATTTATTCAGGCTCAGCAGTGAGCAAAATTATTTTCCTCAACTCTAAAAAATATTTAGTAAAAGTGCCTAGGAAGGAATCTCCTCGTAGCTTGACAGGGATAGAAAAATCTGCAGTTGTGCACTGTAAGTGCAACGTCCTATTTGGTTCTCGGCTCAAAAGTCAGGGGGAAACAAATGAGGCAGTCAACATGCCTGAGAAAGGTATCAGTGACCCTTAGAAATACAGAGCTGATTGATTGAAGGCATGATGGCCATCTACTGGTGTCTAAAAATGCCAATGACAATGAGAACTGCAGTCACCTTCACTGGTAGGGGAAGGACATCACAGAGCATCTGCTTGTTAAATAAAATCCTACATCATCAGTCAGTGGTTGTCATACCAGCCTGTGAAAATAATCTGTATGTTCTCGAAACAGTCTCAAATCCTGAATCTTCTGTGCCTTTTACCGAGGAATCCTTCAGCTACCTTTGGGATTGGTGTCTGTGACAAATGCAAACACTTATAAAATAATTTTCCATAATGAAGTAGAAAATATGATCCAAATTACCTTACAGGAAGTAACAATATCTGACATTTTAAACCTGTGCATTCACATCATTCACATTACTTTTAACAATGCAAATTGCAGCAATATATTTTGGAAAATGCAAACCGGAATAAAAATTTAACATACGTTGTAAATAATGAAAGGGAACGGAGGTGTCTATATGAAGCATTACCACCATCGTGGAGGAACATTCAGTCACAAACCTAAAGTAAAACAGAATGTAATTTATGAGCTGTGATGTAATAAACATCATTTCAATCAGAATCACTGGCCAATATACAAAGAAGGTAATCCGGAGCCTCCCCATCTTGATAAAATATATTGAATTTATGCTTCACTGCCTGTAGTTGCTGTTGTTGTTTATTTTGTTGAGGGATGTAGACAGCCTTTTTTTTAATGCAGAATGGAATGGATTATTTAATTACAAAGTGTGAATTTATTTTAACTATAATGATGCCAAACTAAATCTGCAGCTTTGACTGTGGTAACCGCAAATGCCATACCGAAGAGATAATTTTGATGCGGCTGCATTGAAGGGAAACACTTAAATAATAACTGAATGATGCCTATTAACTGTGAATTTGTGCCCCTAAGATGCAAACGCGTTGCATCCGGCACTGCATGAACCATAACTGGACTACTCTGGAAAAATAGCAAGTTAGGAGCTTGCGGAAAGATTACATTTAACATGGCAAATAATTCCATGCTATATCGCAGGGATAAACAAGGAAGTGGAAGTTAAACCAATGACTGGGACATTAATGGTAACACTTGGTGTGCATTTTAATGAAAATTCTAAAGGAAGAAGAATGGTGGAGAGAATGAAATTTAGAATTGGGATAGAAGGCAAGGTGGAATTTCATAGGATGAACAGTAGAAAATTACTGAACTCAATTGATCTACAAACCCATACGTCTTTGGAGTGTGGGAGGTAACCGGAGCACCCGATGAAAAACACGCGTTCACGGGGATAAGTACAAACGTCATACAGACAGCACCTGTAGTTAGGATCGAACCCGAGTATCTGGTGCTGTAAGGCTACAACTCTACCACTGCACCACCATGCCGCCCTATTCGAGGTCACACTCACTCTCTGCTTCTGAACACATGATCTTTCTACGCCATCACAGAAGACTCTAAACTTCTGGCTGCCTCCAGCTCAGAAAGGTCACCGTATTTACGTAGCAAGAGACTCCTCAGCCCACCACATCCATGCCAAACATATTACCACCAATCCATGAAGATCACAGCCATGATTTCACTGAGGAGCAGGTAACATCTTGATTGTTGGGATTTACCTGCATTGACAGGTTCCCCTCCAAGTGCCTGTAAGCATTTCTATTTATACGATAGAGCCTTCCATCATCAAGAAGGTTTCCTGTCCTTCAATGTGTACATTGTAGTGAATCATCAGCAGAATAGTGAATGAAAAGTTTTGGGGGAACACACACAGAGGCAAAGAAAACTCAGAAAATACAATGGCAGCACTGCTAGGAAAGATAACACTTAGGATACAAAGTCTAACCTCTCCCTCCCTGGATCCTCACACCAATCTTAGAGCAGACACAGCAGTGTGAGAGGAACAGATTTGTAGTGGAAAAGGGCATAGGTCTTTGTAAGGTGGGATTCCAGTGCCTACATCAGTCTTGAGGAGCTCTGCAGTAAAGGTACAGCAGGTGTGGTTCACTCTCTGCTGCACACTCTCTGCAGGTGCTGGGCAAGAACAGCAGGGGAGACCCAGAGCCCTGGGGTGCAGGCCTAAAAAGCAAGAGGTGTAGGAGGGTGAGGCAGGCAATCAGGGGAAAAAATAGCAAAACACCCCTCGCCTCATCTCTCCTCAGGGCATTGCCTGCATAGGATATTAGGGCGGCACGGTAGCGCAGTGGTAGAGTTGCTGCTTTACAGCGAATGCAGCGCCGGAGACTCAGGTTCGATCCTGACTACGGGTGCTGCACTGTAAGGAGTTTGTACGTTCTCCCCGTGACCTGCGTGGGTTTTCTCCGAGATCTTCGGTTTCCTCCCACACTCCAAAGACGTACAGGTATGTAGGTTAATTGGCTGGGTAAATGTAAAAATTGTCCCTAGTGGGTGTAGGATAGTGTTAATGTGCGGGGATCACTGGGCGGCACGGACTTGGAGGGCCGAAAAGGCCTGTTTCCGGCTGTATATATATGATATGATATGATATGATATAAGGAACTCACTGCAGAATGACGGTTTTCATAAGAAATCTGCAAAAGACCATAGTCCCTAATCCAGGCAAAATGTCTCTCTCAATACTGGAAATACATTATACCTCACATCCTCTACAGAACTACCTGCACTGATACCGACAGTGAATCCCTAATCTATCTACTGAAAGGGCTCACCGCTGCAGTGTTCGACAGTGGACAGCTCGTCTTTACAAAATGTGTGAGAAAGTGAAATCTATTTCTGATTGCTGGAATGACTGGGGTTCTCACATCTTGTGGGGACAGCTGGAGCCATTTCCTGCCAGGCTCTTCCTTTTTGACTCTGGTGGGTCTCCTGACTTTCCTGGCACATGATACCTCTGTCCTGGCATTAACCCCGCTGCTGAGAAAGCCTGGTTTGTTTTACTAAAGCTGGGAGCTCGCTGCCACTTGCCCCTCCTGCATTGCAGCTGTAGTGTGGATCATAATGTTTTAGTTACTGTGAAAGAAGTGTGCCTTTAATGCCCTTCTGTGATTGGTGGTCAGTAAAACTTTGGAATGGGACTGAAATTGTGAATGGTCTCATTGGGAACCCACAGGTCCTGCTTTAGTTCATAAGTTCTAGGAGCAGAATTAGGCCATTTAGCCCATCAAGTCTACTCAACCATCCAATTGTGGCCGATCTTTCTTTCCATCTCAACCCCATTCTCCTGCCTTCTCCCCATGACCCCTGACACCCGTTCTAATCAAGAATCTGTCAATCACCACCTTAAAAATATCCATTGGCTTGGCCTCCACAGCCGTCTGTGGCAATGAATTCCACAAATTCACATCCCTCTGACTAAAGAAATTCCTCCTCATCTCCTTTCTGAAAATACGTCCTTTAATTCTGAGGCTATGGCCTCTTGTCCTAAACTCTCCCACTAGCAGAAACATCCTCTCTACATTCACTTTATCCAGACCCTTCACTATTCAATAGGTTTCAATGAGATCCCCACTCATCCTTCTAAACTCCAGCGAATACAGGCCCAGTGCCTTCAAAGGCTCATCATATGTTAACCGTTTATACCATGTTTCTAGGTGTAAACCACCCCAATCCTTTTTCTAAATCTTTTTTGTCTAATTCCATGACTTTTATTAAGGATCCAATTTGCATGCTAGCAGTTTGCACACCATATGTTTATCACACTATAAAAAGGTGCAGTCCATCTCGTGGCAACATATTTCTTCCACATGAGAATAACAGCTCCTCCACATCACCTATCATTACTGATTTCTATATGTTTTATTGTCAACCATCATAACATGAATGTTGAAAAGGAAACAGTGAATGCATATACAAATATCATCATTTTCTTCCTCATCTCCATTACACAAAGGTTGTTGACAAGGAATCAAGCAGCTCTGCTGACTCTCAGTTTGATTATTGAAAAATCATTCACTAACAAGGTTGTGAATGGGAGATGGTGGGAGAAATGTGTGCACAAATGAATGGGGTGGGGGGGGGGGGTGGTAGGGGAAAGACGGGTAGGGTAGGGGGCTGTAAAACGAGAAATCGTAGAATTCAATGACCATCCTGTTGGGTTGTAGGCTATCCAAGAGGAATATGAAGTGCTGCACTTCCAGTTTATGTGTGGCCTCAATCTTCCAATGGTGGAGTCCAAGGACAGAAAGATTGGTAGGAGAATGTGTAGTGAGTTAAAATGGTTAGCATCCGAGAGATCCAGCAGGCTTTAGCGGAAGTGATCAGCGAAATGGTCAGCTAGTCTTCTCGTAATCTCGTTGACCTAAAGGAGGTCATGTTGGGTGCACTGAATGCATTAGAGAAGCTTGGAGGTGGTGCATGTGAATCTCTGACTCAGCTGGAAAGGCCGCTCAGATTGCGAGGTGGCAGTGAGAGAGAAGGTATATTCATATTCATATTCATATATATACAGCCGGAAACAGGTCTTTTCGGCCCTCCAAGTCCGTACCGCCCAGCGATCCCCGTACATTAACACTATCCTACACCCACTAGGGACAATTTTTACATTTACCCAGCCAATTAACCTACATACCTGTACGTCTTTGGAGTGTGGGAGGAAACCGAAGATCTCGGAGAAAACCCACGCAGGTCACGGGGAGAACATACAAACTCCTTACAATGCAGCACCCGTAGTCAGGATCGAACCTGAGTCTCCGGCGCTGCATTCGCTGTAAAGCAGCAACTCTACCGCTGCGCTACCGTGCCGCCCAATATAAGGATTGGGGTTTTATTCCCTGTGGTTGCAGGGAAAAGTGCCTCGGGCAAGGGATGTGGGTTGGGTGGGTAGGGATGAGTGAACTGAGTGAAGCAACCAAGGACTTGTAGAGAGAGAGAGTGGGCCCTGCGGAAACTAGAAAGTTGTAGGGATGGGAAGGATGCAGTTGGTGCTGGGATCACATTGAAAGTGACAGAAATGTTGGAGAATGATGTGTTGGATGCAAAGGCTGGTGAGGTGGAAAGTGAGGACATGGGGAACTCTATCTTTGTTCTATCTGGTGGGAGGGGGTGCAAGAGCAGAACTGCCGGATACAGGGGAGACACGGGTGAGGGCTCCATCCACAATAACGAGGGAGAAACCACGTTTACTGAAGAATGTCCGAGAGAGAATAATCTCATGTTGTGAGAAGCCTCATCTTTTCTCCTCTTCCCAATCCCATTTTTGACCTTTCCATCTGTGGTTTCCTCCTTTCCAGTGCGAGGCCACATGCAAACATGCGAGGTCACATGTGAACAGCACCTCATATTTCTCTTGGATAGCTTACAACCCAACGGTATCAGCATTGAATTTCATATATTACCCTTTTCCCCCCCTCTCCTTTTCCTGGCACAGGTGGCATGATGGCTCAGCGGTATAGTTGCTGCCTTACAGTGCATTCAGTGCCAGTGGGCGGCACGGTAGCGCAGCGGTAGACTTGCCGCTTTACAGCGAATGCAGCGCCGGAGACTCAGGTTCGATCCTGACTACGGGTGCTGCACTGTAAGGAGTTTGTACGTTCTCCCCGTGACCTGCGTGGGTTTTCTCCGAGATCTTCGGTTTCCTCCCACACTCCAAAGACGTACAGGTATGTAGGTTAATTGGCTGGGTAAATGTAAAAATTGTCCCTAGTGGGTGTAGGATAGTGTTAATGTACGGGGATCACTGGGCGGCATGGACTTGGAGGGCCGAAAAGGCCTGTTTCCGGCTGTATATATATGATATGATGATACAGGGGCTGTCTGTACAGATTTCGCATGGTCTCCCCATGACTGCAGGGTTTTCTCCGAGATCTTCAGTTTCCTCCCACACTCCAAAGACGTACAGGTTTGTAGATTAATTGGCTTGGTATGAATGTAAATTGTCCCTAGTGTGTGGAGGATAGTGTTAATGTGCGGGGATCGCTGGTCGGTGCGGACTCAGTGGGCCGAAGGACCTGTTTCCACGCTGTATCTTTAAACTAAACTAAACTTACCCCTCCCCCACCCGCAGTAGGCACACATTTCTCCAGCCATATCCTACCATCCTAGTCACCCTGCTCCTTTCCGCTCCTCTGCACACGCATCCCCCATCCTTGACTCCTATATATTTTTATCCACCTTCTTTCCTCTCCCCTCTGTCTGCTTCTAGTCATGTCCTTCCCCTTGGCTTTATATTTCGTTCCTCCTCTTCTTTCCTTATCTGACACCCTTTTGATTTCTTTCTCACCTCTACCTTTTGTCACTCACGTCATCCATCTGCTAATCACCTCCCCTCACCTGTATCCACCTATCACTTGTCAGACTTTGTTCCACTCCTCCTTTTTCGTCTAGCTTTCTCCCCTCTGCACACAATACTCTAAATACTCATTAAACTACAACATGACTTCCTGACAGTTATACTCAATGACCCGAAAGGTAGCTCAATTGGTGCAGCTCTGCTGATAGCAGAAGTATGTTTATTTTTATGAAGTTTCAAATTGGCTTAAAATGTGTATCACTGCTCCAGCAGCAGACACACATGGTGTCTAGGACTTCTGACCATCAGCTAGCAAAGACTATCAAATAATGACTGCCGTTCACCCTGAATTCAAAAGAGAGTTTAGATAGAGCTCTTGGAGCTAGCGGAATCAAGGAGTATCGGGAGAAGGCAGGAACGGGGTACTGATTGTGGATGATCAGCCATGATCATATTGAATGGCGGTGCTAGCTCGAAGTGCCGAATGGCCTACTCCTGCACCTATTGTCTACGAATCTATGTACTCCTCCCCACCACTTCCAAAGGGGGCAGTTAATAAAGAGTTAAATTAGAAAAGCAGACTACTGGGTTTATACTTATGTGACAAGGAACTTGGTCCAATACAATCTGCCTCTGCACTTAACAGGCTCAACAATCAACCAGCTCCAGTCAGGTCACTTGGCGTTTAGTCTTCCAACCTCAGCTTGCAATTGCCAAAGTCAGATGATTAGTTAAGTAAGATAGAATATTTAGAGATGATTTGTACATCTTCATTTGAGTGAGGCACTGCATGAATGGTCGGGATTTAGAGTGCAGAAGAAAAACATTTGGATCATAGAGTCCATGCTATCTGAAATATGCTCTCTATTCTAATTCTGCACCCCACCTCCCAGTCTTTGGGTTAAGGCACACCAAGTGCCCTCCCTCATCCCTGCTGAGGCAATCTACCATAATTTTAGGGATTAAGATCACACCTTCATGACACTTTGGATGACAATATTTTTCTTTTAAATCTACTTCCAATGATCTTAAATCAATGCTTTATAGTTATTGACTTATTTGCTCTGGGGAACAGCTCCTTCACACTCCAACTTTTCCAACGTCTGTTCTTTAAAGACAATCTATATATTGTGAGAGAAAAGAACAGGAATCTATTGGTCAGGAACATTCTTCCACCGTCTCAAGAGCTTTTCATGCGAATGTGTTTGATCAATACATTGAGAGCCTTATATTTTACTGGATCAGTAGTTGAAAACTGAGTCTTAATTTAAAATAGAATAAAACAAACCCGACTAAAATAAATTCAGACCTGCCAAGGAGAAGGTCCCCTGAAAGATAAAGACAATGTGTAAATTTATAGTCCTTATTGAACAACCTACAAATGTCAAAAAAACAATAAAGCAAACAAAATAAGGTGATCAATGACAGCAAAAAGCTTCAGCGTGCTGAATTGGCAACTCTATTGCTTGGATCACTCATGGACCATTTGCCACACGATACTTAAAATACCCCAGTTCCTTTTGATATGCAAGAGAATGTATTGTTCTCCTTGCAGGCATCAAACTGAAATATTCTGATGCAAAAGCTAACTTATTGATGGACTGTGCTAGAAAAAAAAAGAACCAGCGTTGGCAGGAAAATTTACTGGAGGAATTGGCAACATGACGGCATTGTTCTGTAAACCTTTTGCACTTATTCGAATTGAGTTAGGTCTGCCCACGCCACTGTCCATGCACACCTGGGATAGATATGGAAGGGCAAACAAGCTGAACCTTATCACAGGAAGGAATGACATCCGGACAGATATGTGCAACGTGTTGTGTAACTGGTAACCATTTTTTTTCACTGTCAGTATAAATAGTCACTTGGGATTTGATTCCCTTGTTCCTTAGAACATTGAGAAACCTTCAGTTGCACTTCAAATAATTTCCTTCCTTTGCAACAGGAAGAACATTGCTTGCTGTTTTGAAGTGTTTGCTTTAGTTCGGAATGTAGCCCTAATACCTCTGACTGAGAAGGACAGGACTGATCATTGAGCACAAGATCCAGACTGACACTTACAGGAGCCGTCCTTTTGAAGAGATGTTAAACTGAAACTGTATCTGTTCTTCTAACACAACTTGAAATAGGATCAGGGGAGAGTTTACTGACATGAGGAGGAGCATGTGAGAGTTTAAAAGCAGACGTCTAGGCAAGAGCTATTTACTTTCAGGATAAAAAGGAGTGAGGGTTTAGTTGAGCAGTCATTGAGAAATGGCTGTGTGTGCGTACCGGGCATTGTGTTTGAGTAGTAAGTACTGAAGCCTTGGTTTGTGGGGCTTCGGCGAGAAGGCTGAGCAGAGATATAGGAAAAATCAGATAAGGTCTTTTAACTTTATTCTTCAGTCTTAGTGTAGAGATGGCAGTTAGAGCAGGGGTACGATTCTCCTGCATAACATGAGAGATCAGGGGAACTTCCACTGTCCCCGATCCCCGGTCCCCAGGAAGTGCACCCAGTTCTAGCTTCTGATTGACATCGTCAAGAAGCTGGAGCTTGAATTTGATGCACTCAGGAAGATCTGGCAGGCTGAGAAATTCATACGTTAGAATTTTAGTGAGATGGCCATACTTGAAGTGCAGGCTACAGGTACTGGGGTGACCTGTAGAAAAGGTAAAGGTAATACCTGGGTAAAGTAAGGTATAATAGTGCAAGGTTCTCCTGTGGCTATTCCCCTTAGTAACGTGTATATCTGTTTGAATAATGTTGGGGAGTAGCATGTGGATGACCTTTCAGAGGGTAGTGGCAGCAGCAGAGTCTCTGGCATTGTGTGACTGGCTCTGAGGCTCAACATGGAAGGGTGGTGTCAGGATGAACGATAATGAAAGGAGACTAAATAGTTAGAGGTTCAGACAGAAGATTCTCTTGCCGCAAATGAGATGCCAAGATGGTGTGTTGCCTCCCAACTAAAAAGGGTGAAGGATGTTTCCATGTGGCTGCAAAACATTCTCAAGGGGTGAGTGAGCAGCCAGAAGTCATTTTACACCTTGTAGCAATGACACAGGTAGAAAAAGGGACTAAGTCCTGCGGAGTGGTCATTGGGATTTAGGAAAGAGGTTAAAGGATTTGAGTTTAGGAACAGGGAGGTTCTGCTGCAGTTGTACAGGGCCTTGGTGAGACCGCACCTGGAGTATTGTGTGCAGTTTTGGTCTCCTAACCTGAGGAAAGACGTTCTTGCCTTAGAGGGAGTACAGAGAAGGTTCACCAGATTGATCCCTGGGATGGCGGGACTTTCATATGAGGAAAGACTGGATAGACTGGACTTGTACTCGCTGGAATTTAGAAGACTGAGGGGGGATCTTATAGAAACATATAAAATTCTTAAGGGGTTGGAGAGGCTAGATGCGGGAAGATTGTTCCCGATGTTGGGGGAGTCCAGAACCAGGGGTCACAGCTTAAGGATAAGGGGGAAGTCTTTTAGGACCGAGATGAGAAAACATTTCTTCACACAGAGAGTGGTGAGTCTGTGGAATTCTCTGCCACAGAAGGTAGTTGAGGCCAGTTCATTGGCTATATTTAAGAGGGAGTTAGATGTGGCCCTTTTTGCTAAAGGGATCAGGGGGTATGGAGAGAAGGCAGGTACAGGCTACTGAGCTGGATGATCAGCCAGGATCATATTGAATGGCGGTGCAGGCTCGAAGGGCCGAATGGCCTACTCCTGCATCTATTTTCTATGTTTATATGTTTCTATGTTTCTAAAAAGGACAGTACTCTCTGGATTACTCCCGTGCTACGAGGGAATAGACAGAAAGATTAGCCAGATAAATGTGTGGATGAGGAGCTTGTGCAGGGGACTGAGATTCAGGTTCTTGGATCATTATGATCTTTTTTGGGGTAACAGAGACATGTGCAAGAGGGATGGAATGCATCTGAACTGGAGGGAGAACAATATCCGAGCAGGGAGATTAGCTAGTGCTGCATGGGACAGATTGCACTACATTAGCATGGGGTGGGTTCAAGAGAAAAAAAGGTAGATGAAAAGTTAGGGGCAAATACTGTATTCAAAGGGACCAAGTTTAGTTGGTAGGGCAGCCAGGAGCATGACAAAACAAAAGGAACTACTGATGGTTTTAATTGCATTTATTTCATTGTAAAAAGGGTTGACAGCTAAGGTAGATAAACTTAGAACATCGATTAGCTCAGGAAACTTGGATAATACAGTCGTATCAGAAACATGACTGAGAGAAGGACAAGGCTGGCATCTCATTGTTCCAGGGAACAGATGCAACAGGCATGCTAGCAGCACAGGTACGAGAGGAGGAAGAATTGCCTGGCCAACTAAAATTAAAAATTGACAAAATGTTTTGTTGCTTCCGTGTAAAGCTTGTCCATTCATTGAGTTTAATGTTGGTCTTAGTTGATAAATAATGACAGTAGATCATTTTATCATTGCTCATAAAATAGACAATAGACAATAGGTGCAGGAGTAGGCCATTCGGCCCTTCGAGCCAGCACCACCATTCAATGTGATCATGGCTGATCATTCTCAATCAGTACCCCGTTCCTGTCTTCTCCTCATACCCCCTGACTCCGCTATCCTTAAGAGCTCTATCTAGCTCTCTCTTGAATGCATTCAGAGAATTGGCCTCAACTGCCTTCTGAGGCAGAGAATTCCACAGATTTACAAATCTCTGACTGAAAAGGTTTTTCCTCATCTCTGTTTTAAATGGCCTACCCCTTATTCTTAAACTGTGGCCCCTGGTTCTGGACTCCCCCAACATTGGAACATGTTTCCTGCCTCTAACGTGTCCAACCCCTTAATAATCTTATATGTTTCGATAAGGTCCACTCTCATCCTTCTAAATTCCAGTTTACACAAGCCTAGTCGCTCCAGTCTTTCAACATATGACAGTCCCGCCATTCCGGGAATTAACCTAGTAAACCTACACTGCAAGCCCTCAATAGCAAGAATATCCTTCCTCAAATTTGGAGACCAAAACTAAACACAGTACTCCAGGTGCGGTATCACTAGGGCCCTGTACAACTGCAGAAGGACCTCTTTGCTCCTCTCCTCAACTCCTCTTGTTATGAAGGCCAAAATTCCATTGGCTTTCTTCACTGCCTGCTGTACCTGCATGCTTCCTTTCAGTGACTGATGCACTAGGACACCCAGATCTCATTGTACGTCGTCCCCTTTTCCTAACTTGACATGGCTTAATATGGCTTAATATGAAAGAAAAGCATCCCATAAGATACTGCTCTGCTTATAAAATTTAATTCAATGGAAAAGGACATTCACATTACAGAAAATTGGGTTATAGACTTTGTTTAGTTTAGAGATACAACGCGGAAATAGGCCCTTTGGCCCACCAGGTCTGCGCCGACCAGCGATCCCCGCATATTAACACTATCCTACACACAGTAAGGACAATTTTTACATTTACACCAAGCCAATTTACCTGCATACCTGTACGTCTTTGGAGTGTGGGAGGAATCCGAAGATCTTGGACAAAACCCGCGCGGTCACGGGGAGAACGTACAAACTCCACACAGACAACACCCACTACATGTAGTCGGGATCGAACCCGGGTCTCGGGCTCTGCAAGCACTGTAAGGCAGCAGCTCTACCGCTGCGCCCATCTAAAAATGCAGCCCTTCAGTAACACAGGTTTCAGTACTGGAAATGTTGGATTGGAAGAGGTTGTTTTGCTTGGCCTTCAAGTGAATTGTAAGGTTTTGTAGAGACATTGTTGATGGTATTTTCTCAGTGGTTTTCAGCATGTGCAGCATATATTCCATGTCTCTGAAGCATTTACAAGAGCAAGGATCACTGCTGCTCAATAGACAATGTGCTGGGATCTTCAGATACCCTTTCTTCAATCAACCTGTGGCTGTGTTGAATCATTGAGTGTGATAGTGAATTTCATCAGCAATGTCTGCTTTCATGGAGAGCCGGCTCCTGAGACATGAGAAGTGATCTACGTGTTCCAGGGCTTTGCCGTGAATCTTTATTATCAGAGCTGTGTGGTCCACAAGGTGCTGATTATAGACGTTGAGTGTCAGCATACATCATCACATATTCTTCCTATACTGCAACAAACACCACACTTCATTAACATTTCATTGGCAGCAGAGTGTTTTCAGATGTTCTGGGATCCTGCTATCATCCGTTGTTTGGATGCTAATTCATGAACTGTAAATACACAAGTTGTGCTAATATGACTTTGACTCTTTGCGGTAGGCATCTTTGATTTGTTGCAGAGTTTTCACCATTTCACATAATACTCTACACCTGTAAGAATATATGCTCCCCAAAATACCCACAATGTATATTGACCAATCTTTTCTCCTTATGAAATTTTGCTCCACAAAATATTTTCCAGGTTCACATTCCTCATGTAAATCAAGGAATAGCTAGAATTTCTCAGCTGTTATGCAGAAAAATCATTACCTAGGCATATCTGTTTCAATATGATATTTTGTTGCCCCCTGCCACCAATTGTGAATTCAGATTATCATCCAGTCTGACACAAATGGTCAAATAGTTAACCTCGTGTTGCAGCGTCCAATTTTATTTTCGGATTACTGCCCAATTATGTCAACAAGGTCATGGTACAATTTTATATTAGGGAGATGCAAAATCTGATATCCATGCTTAATGTCGGCCTTCTTATTTAACTCTTTTGAGAATGGTGTAAGGGCCAGAAGAACTGGTATTATTCCCTAGGACATCAGTCCCTCTTGTCTGTATTTCTCTCTATCTCTTCCAGTGCCGTGCGGTTATAATTCCTTCCGGTTTATCCCAAACTTTTAAGATGTTAAATGACTACCTTTTGAAGTAACCTCAGAGAGAAAGTAAAAGGATGTCAAAACAATAATGAGCAGCAGAGTGGTGCAACTAATGGAGCTGCTATAAGCTCCAGTGCCCAGGATTCAATCATCACCTCTGGTACTCTCTGAATGGAGTTTGCTGAAAATACAGTTAAATAAGACCTAGTTTATGCATGGATATTAAATTCTGCATCTCCTCGGCATAATATTATTCTCCCTGTGACTGTGTGGGTTTCCTCCATGCTCTTGTTTCCTTCATATCCCAAAGACCTATGGGTTGGTAAGTTAATTGGTCACTGTAAATTAAAGGACTCTTTTCCATATTATACAATTTGTTGACCTATTACTCTGTAACAACGTCTTCAAAAGTCTCAAGCAGTCCTGTGCTAATTGACCTATGCTGGAAGTGTAGGGATGGAGGTAATGGAAATCACATGACACAATCCTAGCTTAGTTTAGAGATATAGCATGGAAACAGGCCCTTTGGCTCACCGAGTCCGTGTTGATCAACAATCACCCGTATACTACACACGAGGGGCAATTTTTACAGAGGCCAATTAACCTAGAAACCTGCATGTCTTTGGAATTTGGGAGGAAACTGGAGCACCCAGAGGCACCCACATGGTCACAGGGGGAGTGTGCAAACTCCATCCAGACAGTACCTGTAGTCAGGATCAAACCCGGGTCTCTGGTGCTGTTAAGCAGCAATACCACTGTGTTGCCCTCTTTATAACCACCTCATACCAATCCCTGTTCTGACAAGATGCCAGGGATTTCCACTCTGGGTCATCAGCCATGATGCCAATCCATTGTCCAGGCAGTACACCAAATGTCAATGAAGCCTAGAAGTTAAAATGGACTTGGCTTGTACTTCATTTCTGTACTGAGGGATGCTCACACACCTGATACATTAGTCAATCCAATACAACACCCCAATCTGAACTCGACCACCTCAAACCTAATACATCTTGAATCCCAGCTACACTAAACCCCCAAACCCTAAATCCTAACCACATCAATACCCACCAATCCTGAACCCCAACACCATAAACCCTGCCACATTGCATCTCCTGCTTCAAATCTCAAGCTTTATAATCTCAATTGTCCCAAAGCCCCTTTCGTTTAGCACTACACAGTCCATCCTAAGCCCTAACCACACTAAACCTCCAAAACTTGAGGCGCCCCAATCCCCACCATTTCTGAACCAAGCACACCCCAAACCCTGTCCACTACTCAAAGCCCCAAGCTTTACAAATCCATCTTAGCGGAGTCAGGGGGTATGGGGAGAAGGCAGGAACGGGGTACTGTTTGAGAATGATCAGCCATGATCACATTGAATGGCGGTGCTAGCTCGAAGGGCCGAATGGCCTCCTCCTGCACCTATTGTCTATTGTCTATTGTCTATCTTTCCCAAACCCCCTTATTCATAGCCCACACAATGCAACCTCCACACATCCTGAACCCAGCCAACAAACCAACTCTCATCAAACTCCTCCCGTAACAAACAATCCATGAGTTAACATTATAACAATTGAATTTATGATGCTAAATATTGTTCATCAAATGTTAAAAATGGCAAGGCAGAATCTTTTTTGAATAGCAGAATTCTAATTCCCCACAACTATTGAAATATCCTAATTGTGAGTAAATGTTCAATGGGTTCAATGGTATTTTTTGTCACATGCGCCCAGTTACAGTGAAATTCATTATTTTCATACAGTTAAGTAACAATCCTATTATACATTAGGCACAATCATACTCAAGTGCACAAATGTAAGGTAGTAGATTAGACTGAGGCACAACACAAGAGGCACCATATTTCTGTTCCATCTTGTACCCTTCAAGTTCAGAGTTGTTAAAAATGCTTGAGTCTTAACTTTGCCTTAAGACCCATTGTTCTGGTGGCAGCACTAGGTTGGAGTTGCAGGGGTTGGCCTGACCAACTGATACTGTTGGTGTCCTTTACCGTTGCTCACCTGCTCCGTTCTGCTGCAGGCCATGTCTGATCCAGGTGCTTGGCCACTTGATTGATCTAATTGAGCCCTGGACTGCTGCAGGGACTCCTCTGTCCCACGCCACTGTCACCTTGATGTGTGATAAAGTGTTTGGGCACACAAGGACTTTATTCTTTGGAGTGCAGGAGGATGAGGGGTGATCTAATGGAGGTGTATAAGATCATGAGGGATAGATGCATTGAACCTTTTACCCAGAGTAGAGGAATCAAGAAACAGAGGACATAGGTTTAAGATGAGTGGGGAACGATTTAATAGGAACCTGAGGGGCAACTTTATCATACAGAGGGTGGTGGATATATGGAACAACCTGCCAAAGGAAGTATTTGAGCCAGGTACCGTAGCAACATTTAAAAGACATTTGGACAGGTACGTGGATAGGAATGGTTCAGGGATATGTGGGCCAAACTCAGGCAGGTGAGACTAGGTCAGGTGGGCATTGTGGCTGGTATGTGTAAGTTAGGTCAAAGTGCCTGTGTGTAGTGTAAGGGTGAAACAGACTGTGAGCTAAAATAGAGTTGTCAGCTAAATTAGTATTTTGAACCCTGCTTAGGAAAATAAGTAGATGTTTTCATATCATATCATATCATATCATATCATATCTATACAGCCGGAAACAGGCCTTTTCGGCCCTCCAAGTCCGTGCCGCCCAGCGATCCCCGTACATTAACACTATCCTACACCCACTAGGGACAATTTTTACATTTACCCAGCCAATTAACCTACATACCTGTACGTCTTTGGAGTGTGGGAGGAAACCGAAGATCTCGGAGAAAACCCACGCAGGTCACGGGGAGAACGTACAAACTCCTTACAGTGCAGCACCCGTAGTCAGGATCGAACCTGAGTCTCCGGCGCTGCATTCGCTGTAAAGCAGCAACTCTACCGCTGCGCTACCGTGCCCCCCAAAGAATACTTGAGCTAAATCAAAGGTATCATAAAATGCTGAAGTCAGGTTGAGGCCCTTCACTTCACCCATTCCTTCTCTCCTGAGATGCTGCCTGACCCGCTGAGTTACTCCAGCATTTTGTGATACCTTCGATTTGTACCAGCATCTGCAGTTATTTTCCTACTATGAGCTAATTCAAAGGGACCTGTAGATCATGAGGACACCTGTGAGGTCACAGTGATAAGCTTCGCTTTCCCTGAGACATCCGAGACTGGCTCGGTGTCTGATAGGACACATAACACATGCCATAATGGCACCAAGGAGGATAGCTAGTTTGACACATAATCACCTGTTGTTCTTAGAGATACAAATGATTATGTAAATACATGCTTCAACCATGAGAGCATGAGCTTCATCGCAGGGAGAGAAACAAGCTTCACCAAGGAGAGCGAGGAAGAGCTTGGATAATAGTATGTGCCGCTGCCAGCCAGTGCAGACAGGAGACTCAAATACACAGAGGGGCAAAATAGTTATTTTGTATTGTTTCTTTATTGATAGTTGATAGTGTTTCTGTGTTCTACTTGTGTTTGCTTGAATAAATAGTTATTTGTGCTCTTCACCATGTGCTTCCTCCATTCATTGATCTGAATCCTTGAATCCTGCATATATTTCATTGCACTGTTTCTATTCCATATGGCTCTATGTATCTATGTTTGAATGGTCCAGCAAACCTGAGAATGTCCCAGAATTCAGTCCAATCCTCTTTGTGAATGATGGAAGTTACCGGGGCTGAGGGGGACTTTGGAGCAGACTGTAAGGTCAAAGTGGAAACCCCTCCAAACCCCGCCCCTCCCCCCCCCCCCCCCCCCCCCAACTGATGCAGGTATGTTCAGATACAAGCACCTAATATCAGACTATACAAGCCCCTTCTTAGAGCTCATCGGTCTTAGATAAACACCACAATATCCGGGGTGTGTCAGTTTTATTAAAACCAACATGTTTTCAAGAGAGAGTTAGATATACAGTACCTCTTAGGGCTAACGGAATCAAGGGATATGGGGAGAAAGCAGGAACGGGGGACTGATTTTGGATAATCAGCCATGATCATATTGAATGCCAGTGCTGGCTCGAAGAGCCGAATGGCCTACTCCTGCAACTATTTTCTGTTTCTATATTTCTATTAGCCCCTGGTCTTCTCTTTAGTGAGTTGGTGAGCTGTGCCCTCCTTCCAGACATCTCCCAGAGGAAGCCTTCCCTTCTGCAAGAACTTTGTTGCAGCATTCGGATAGATCCATCTTGCATGGAAATTGACAAAGAAATGGTCATGAAAATATGTTGTAACAATGAATTCCTCATTTGTATCATTTTCAGTGGAAGCAGCTTCTTCTGAATTTTCTATTTGGCTTCCTGTTGATCATCTCATACAGACCCCTTTAGTTATCGTTCTTCTTTGTTTTTGCAAATAAAGCCTTTGAATACCGAAGGGCATCAGCCATGTTTCCCTTGCCACTTCCTGAAAAAAGGCGCTGGCTTATTAAGCCTAATTTTTTAACTATCGTTCAAAATCATTTTGTACTCTGCTCTGTGATTTTGTGACTTATTTTTAATAGGAAGTATGTTCAGAACCATGAACAGTTTTCAGTTCTTGTAGGAGGTGTCAGGAAACTCACCCCGTAATTTTATCTATGTGATACACACATGTAATAATGCATGATCTGGAGAAAGGGATAGACAATAGACAATAGACAATATGTGCAGGAGTAGGCTATTCAGCCCTTCGAGCCAGCACCGCCATTCAATGCGATCATGGCTGATCACTCTCAATCAGTACCCCGTTCCTGCCTTCTCCCCATATCCCCTCACTCCGCTATCCTTAAGAGCTCTATCCAGCTCTCTCTTGAAAGCATCCAACGAACTGGCCTCCACTGCCTTCTGAGGCAGAGAATTCCACAACTTCACCACCCTCTGACTGAAAAGGTTCTTCCTCATCTCCGTTCTAAATGGCCTACCCCTTATTCTTAAACTGTGGCCCCTTGTTCTGGACTCCCCCAACATTGGGAACATGTTATCTGCCTCTAATGTGTCCAATCCCCTAATTATCTTATATGTTTCAATAAGATCCCCCCTCATCCTTCTAAATTCCAGTGTATACAAGCCCAATCGCTCCAGCCTTTCAACATACGACAGTCCCGCCATTCCGGGAATTAACCTAGTGAACCTACGCTGCACGCCCTCCATAGCAAGAATATCCTTCCTCAAATTTGGAGACCAAAACTGCACACAGTACTCCAGGTGCGGTCTCACCAGGGCCCGGTACAACTGTAGAAGGACCTCTTTGCTCCTATATTCCACTCCTCTTGTTACGAAGGCCAACATTCCATTGGCTTTCTTCACTGCCTGCTGTACCTGCATGCTTCCTTTCATTGACTGATGCACTAGGACACCCAGATCTCGTTGAACTCCCCCTCCTCCTAACTTGACACCATTCAGATAATAATCTGCCTTTCTATTCTTACTTCCAAAGTGAATAACCTCACACTTATCTACATTAAACTGCATCTGCCATGTATCCGCCCACTCACACAACCTGTCCAAGTCACCCTGCAGCCTTATTGCATCTTCCTCACAATTCACACTACCCCCCAACTTAGTATCATCTGCAAATTTGCTAATGGTACTTTTAATCCCTTCGTCTAAGTCATTAATGTATATTGATACATATACATATATACATTTGTAGTTATTGTTAGCTGGTTTGTGGAAAAAGCAGGCAGCAGCACAGCAAGAGAACAATATCATTCCTGCGTATCAACAGCTCATCCAGGCTGTTAATTTGTATAATACAGAGAGATCCTTTTCCCATCTGTTTCTGCTCATGAAACATGACCACATTGTGCTGGCGTTGACTATGCAGTAAACAGGCTAGCCTAATGATGAAAAATGAATGTGCAATGTCACAGCACACAACGACATAATTGATGTCAAGGATACTGTTCTGCAGAGAAATAAGTTACATGTACTGACATAAAAATGGGCAGCACTCAAAACATCACATTTCCAAATATACAACAAAGAAATAAAATACAGAACTGCCAATCAACAAAGTAAAACAAAAACAATGAGAATCATTACAAACTGGAGAGAAGAGTTGAAATGATGAGATTTGTGAGTTGCTTAGCCCACCCCATGGACATTATGAACATTATCCCGATTTGCATTCTTACATATATTTTGTCTAAGAATTAATTCTTCTCTAAACTGCATATGCTTTAAAGGAAGGTGCCACTCATTTCCGGGTTCTCCATTGCCACAGACCTGCGGGTGTTGATTAGGGCGGAGACGAGGAAGCAGACTGTCGGAGGGAGAGAGGAAAGAAAGAGAAGGAGATGGCAGATGGTGAGCGAAGGAGGTAACTTCAACCAATGCACCATTTTTAAAGCACTGGCAATGTCACAATTGGTCTCAACTTGAACAAAATGAATCTGCTTATGCTCGGCTGTGAATGCAAGTGCAGGCTGACAAGTTAAGGCCAATTTACTGAACTGAAAAGCATAACACTGCAGATATTGGAAATGTAAAATGAACACAGAAAAAGCACTGGATGCTCAGCATATCAGGCAGCAATTTAGTCACGGAAAAATGGTCAATGTTTTAGGTCAATGATATTTGACCAAAATCCTTTTATCTGTGAATGCATAGTCTTTTATCTAAGGTAGTGGAATCAGGAACCAGAGTTCATAGGTTTAAGTTGAGAGTGACAAGATTTAACAGGAACCTAAGGAGCAACTTTTTCACTCAGAAAAAAAATCTTAGGTTTATGGAATGAGCTGCCAGAAGAGGTGGTTGAGGCAGGTACTATTAAAACATTTAAAGGACACTTGGATAGGGAAGGTTTAGAGGGATTATAGGCCAAATGTGCACAAATGGGACTACCTAGATGGTCCTAGATGGAGCACCTTGGTTGGCATGGACAATTTGGGCTGAAGGGCCTGTTTTCATGCTCCATCATCTCTGGTTCTCGCTCCACAGTTGTCACCTTACCTGCAGAGTAAGCCTGGCATTTTATTTCACATTTCTAGCATCTGCTCGTTCTATGCCTTTTGATTTAGGCTAAATTCCCTGCTGCCTGCCTTTGAAGAGTGCTCAGCTTGAAGAATATTGCTCCTCTCTCTTTTTGTCTATTTTACCTTGTTCAACCGCTGGTGAAATTTTATCGACCTGAAACATTGACCTTGCTTTATTCTTCATCATTATTGTCTAAACTGCATTTTCTTTCTTTTTTTTAATGTTTACAAGCAACAGTGGGAAATTGGCCCAGTAACAGTTACTCTTTATTAAATTGGTAGCTAAACAAAATAGTGTGACTTAATAGGTTAGTTAACAGTGGTATTCAAATCCCAACATAAGGCTTTAAGGCATTTTGGTGATGTTTGCTTGTTTCTTTTTTTTTTTCCTAATCAGATGTGCAGCACTTTGGTCAACGTGGGTTGTTTTTAAATGTGCTATACAAATAAAATTGACTTGACTTGACTTGACTTCAGTCTGAAGAAGGGTCTCGACCCGAAACGTCACCCATTCCCTCTCTCCTAGATGCTGCCTGACCTGCTGAGTTACTCCAGCATTTTGTGATACCTTCGGTGATGTTTGCAGTTAATTTCTCCTGATTAAAGAAGGAGTTAGTTACTTTGGAATAAAAAAAGAAAATGCTAGAAATTCTCAGCAGACCAGGTAGCATCAGTGTTAACAGCCAACAGTGGGAACAGCGTAACTTTGCTTCACTGGGTTGATTTCTATAGTGAGGATATTATCCTATGAAGGTAGATTGGTTAAGATGAGTTTAGACCCATTGGAGATTTAATAAATGAGTGGTGATCTCATTGCATCGCACAGGATTATGAGATTGACACTGTAGATATCCAGAGATGTGTCCTGAGGCTAGAAAGTGTTGGAGTCAGGATGAGAACTGAGAGGAAGTTTTTTTTTTAAATATAAAGGTTTTAAATATTTGCAATTCTAGTGTATGAGTGTGCACCTCAATAAAACCAGTTGTGAAATGGGATCTTAATATCCAGTGTCACTCATACCCAAATATAAATTAAGAAGAGTTTTGGTTTGAGCGATACACATACCCCAGTTTGCATTGACGGTGCCGAAGTAGAGATGGTTGAAAACTTCAAATTCCTAGGAGTCAATATCACCAGCAACTTCTCCTGGGCCACTCATATTGAAGCAACAACCAAGAAAGCACACCAACATTTCTACTTCTTTAGAAGGCTAGGGAAATTTTGCATGTCCCCAACAACTCTCACCCACTTATACAGATGTGCCATCGAAAGCATTTGATCAGGATGCATCACAGTTTGGTTTGGGAACAGCTCCATCCAAGACCGCAAGAAATTGCAAGAAATTGTGAACGCAGCCCAGACCATCACACAATCCAACCTCCCTTTCGTTGACTCCATTTCTACCTCACGCTGCCTCGGCAAGGCCAGCAGCATAATCAAGGACGAGGTGCATCCTGGCCACTCCCTCTTCTCCCCTCTCCCATTGAGCACGAGGTATAGGATAGTAAAAAAGCACACCTCCAGATTCAGGGACAGTTTCTTCCCGTATTTTATCAGGCAACTGAATCATCCTACCACAACTGGAGAACAGTCTTGAACTACTCTCTACCTGATTGGTGACCCTCGGACTATCTTTGATCGGACTTTACTGGCTTCACCTTGCACTAAACGCCATTCCCTTATCATGTACACTGTAAATGGCTCAATTGTAATCATGTATTGTCTTTCCACTGACTGGATAGCACGCGACAATAGTTTTTCACTGTACCTCGGTACACGTGACAACAAGCTAAACTGAAATGAGGTCTAATTTGCAGTACTGTCTGTGGATACTCAGTCTCAACCAGATGAAAAATCAGATGAAAACATCTGCTTAGATTCTCAGGGAAACATTTGTAGAACATGAGGAACAGTGGACTTGAGGTGTGAGATCATCCATGATCTTAATGAGTGGTGGATCAGGGATTGGCTGACTGAACGGCCTATTCCTAATTCTATTTCTTAAGTCCTTAAACTTGCTCCCCTATTTAAATATAAACAATTGTGCTGTGCTTTTTCCCCTAATTGCGTGCCAATCTCAAAAGCAAAACAAAAATGGCCATGAAAAAAACCCAAATCGTACGATAATGATAAGAAAAACATTCATATTTCCAGTGGTATTGCAGAGCACATGTAGAACTTCTGCCTTTTGGCTCCTCAAGGAACTCTGAAAGTCCTTGAGTATCTAATAAAACCAGGTTGCATTAAAAAGGAAAAGCTCTAAAATAAATTTACAATGACAGCAACAAAAGCTTCCATTTACTTGACATTTCAATGCAGCTGTGGTTTACAGGAACACTAACAATGTGCAAGTGAGGAAATTAGTATTGAACAGATCATACATTAAAATTCAAGGTAAATCTTGCTACTTCCAATTGTGACCCTGGCACAACCATTCCGATGAATCATAAGGCTGCGTGACTTATCTTGGGGTAGGTTATGTTCCAACATTTGTCAGCGGTGCTTTGAAAATCCATCAAAATACTTTTTGGCCTGTGTTTGTGACCTGTTCTCCTCACTGTATGGGAGATCCTTGCTTTGCTTGGCGCATTTGGCAACAAAATGGTGAGTAAAATACAGGTCCTCCCCAAGGTTATGAAAGTCCATCTTATTTACAGCCCATATAAACAAACAAGCAAATGGGAGTCTGGTGGGATTGATTTGCTGGGGCTGTAGGCATCTTCTATCATGCAGGAACTCAGTTTGTTGCACTATCATTGCATCTTGCAGAGAAATCTGATGACCTGAGTTGAATGCCCTAGTTTAGCTACACATTGCCCTTGGTTGCCCTATGTTTTATTTTAATATATTGTTAGGTGGCAATATTTTTTGCTTGCAAACTGTCCCGGTTACGAACCTTGTCGTAACCTGGGGAGTTCACTAACATAGCAATATTCAAACCTAGGTATTCTGAGAAAAGTGGTTGAGTACCATGACAAATTGCTTCCCACTCTACCGTTGCTTACAATGGAGTTACTTAGTAACATTTGGGATTTAGAGTTATGCATAGAAATAGATCACAAGGTGCCCTGTGCTCTGTACTGGATTATTGTACTTCATTCATTGTAATGATTGTTTCACAAGGTATTAGATGTTGTTCAGTCTGGATCAGTTGTAGCATTCATACTCCTAGTCAGAAGCTGGTGAATTCAAGCCACACTCCAGACTCAGGAGCATGGAAGTGAGATTGATAAGTAATTGAAAGAAAATAAAACAACTGATCTAAGGGGAGAGGATGGAGAAGTGGGACCAGCTGGATTGGTCTTGCATAGAACTAATAAGAACAAAAGGGGCCAAATGGCTTCCTACCATGTTGGGACCATTTTGTGATTCTAGGAATAACCTTGGCTGACATGCTCAATGCAGACCTGAGCAATTATTGCACTGTTGTCGATGACACTTTTTGGATAGATGCTAATCTTAAACATTGCTCTATTCTCTCAGGAGGATGCAAAGGATCCCGAGATGCTCTTCCAAAGAAAAGCAAGGGCACTAACCCCAATTTATTCCTCAATTAACACTACTAAAATAATGGATAATTTGGTCTTTAACACGATGTTGTTTGTGGGTATTTCTGACACCAATTGTTTGGTGTATTTCCCACATTAGGAGAAAAACAACACTTCAAAAGTACACCATTTGGTTAATGGGTGCCTTGGGATGTTTGATAACCACTTCAGAAACACAAGCTCATTTTCTTAAAGTCTGCAATATTTTAAGTATTATTTTTTCAATGATTTTCAATGCAAAACTTGTATTTAAGTGTAAAAGAAAATCAGAGGTTCTTATTGATATATTCTCAGTGCTAAACAGGAAAATACATTTCAAAAGAAATGTGGATCCTCCTTTCCTCATCTTGGCAATGGGACTTGAGGGGGAATGAGGATATCGTGTGCAGACCTTGAGATTATGGGCTGTCTAACCTTGGACCAGATTGATCGTTCCAAGCCCAGTCTTCTGCTGGGAGATGAAGACCTGACTGATTGGAGAGACCTGGTGCAGCCCAGTTTATAGCAAGTGCTTTCCCAATGCAAGCGGCTTTGACATGTCTGATAGCTTGCAAAAACCCTCCTCATTTCTCCCCAGCTCGCCAACTATCAGATTTATAATTTCCATTAAAAAAGAGAAAAGAAAACTGCAGGTGCTGAAAAATCTGAACTAAAATGCAAGAGATACCCACAAAGTTTGGAAGTATCTTTCAGGAGAGCTAATGTTCAAGGTCAATGAAAGGTCATTGACTAGAATTGTAAATGTTCTCTCTCCGCTGCTACTTCTTGAACTACTGAGTGTTTCTGGCATTGCGTGCTTTTATGTCACTTCTGTTGAAAGCTCCTGAATGTCTTTGGAATTCACAAATATTCAACAATCATTAATCAGAAAATATTAAAAACATGTAAATTATACATTTAATTTTAACACGATAAGCACATGTTCATTTACAGAAATTACATAAATTTAAACAATGAATTAGGTAAAAAAAACGTTGACAAATTATCTTCCCACGGATGCTGCCTGACCTGTAGAGCTTTATCAGCATTTCCCGCTTTTGTTTCAGATTTCCAGCAGTTGGATAAATATATGTTTTGATTTTCATCTAGTTTTTGCCACTTCCTCCCATTGATTTCTGTGGGACCACTAGGCTGAGTAGTGCAAATTGAGCGGGCATATCTCCCGGCCTTATTCAACATCTCAGGGAGTCCACTTACCTAAAGATGCCTCAATAGGCAAAACAGACAGCAGGCTGTAGACACAAGAGACTGCAGATGCTGGAATCCTGAGCAGAAAACTAACTACTGGAGGGACTCATCAGGTCTGACTGAGATCTGAGAACTGAGGTTATTAATTTATTGTATTTTTGCTTATTAAACGGTACATGATCTATGTGTATTGTGTTTACAAGCCTGTTACGCTGCTGCAAATAAGAATATTATTGTTCTGTAGTCACTACATATGACAATTAATTACTCTTGACGACTTGACTCTTGATCCACGGATTTACCCTGATCCGCTGAGTTCCCCCAGCAATTTGTTTTTTGGAAGATGCTACTGCTGGCTTCATCTTTTTGGATGTTCTTTGAAAATAGGTGCAAAAGAAATAGTGGTTCCTGTGTGGAAAACCAGGACCAAGAGTTATCTTCAACAACAGAGTTCTATGGAGAAATATAAATCTCTCAGCTTTTGGAAGGACTTAAGATTAGCATCTATCCAACCTTATCCCGCACATTTACCAACCAGCACAGAAACTACCACACACACACACCAACATGTCAGAAAATAAATAATTCTTCAGTGGCTTTAATTGAGGGAATAAATTGGAACTAATGTCCCTGGTTTCTTTGAAAGGCTGGTTAGGGATTCTTTGAAATAGTTTAGACGTGTTTCAGGTTAAGATTTCGTCCAGAGAGCTTCACTTCCAATAATCCAAAAGTGCACATGATCATGTTGGTTATTAAAAGGGCTTGCATTCCTGCTTGCTACTCTCTTCTCACCCACCCACTCATTCATGGGCACTCTGGGTTACACCATGGCGCTGCATCCTATTAGCTCCAGTGATTCAGATCCAACCCTGATCTCATATTCTGCACGTGTGCAGTGCACACGTTCTCCTTTGTGAGCACACAGATTTGTTCCAGGTGCTTCAGCTTCCTCCCATGTCCCAAAGATGATCAGTTCATTGATGGCTGTAAATTACCCCAGTGTCGGTGGGTGGTTGGAAGATCTGGTTGGAGCTGATGAGCATGTGAGAGAGAATAGGTTGCAGAGAAAGAAACGTGGGACTGGGATTACTCTGAAAGTTGGCATGGACTTGAAAGGCTGAATTGCCTTCTTCTATATATAAATGTATTAATATGAAATGTAAAATGTAAGTATAAATCAGAAACGGACTTTTCGAACAGGTGGGGAGTGAACTTCATTAATGTATTTATTCCCAATTTTTCAGAAGCAGAGATCAGCGCGTACAAAACAAAGGGTGAATTTTACTTCTTCCATCTCTCTACAAATGCACCATAAGTTTTCTCTTTCTCTCTTTCTCTCTTTCTCTCTTTCTCTCTTTCTCTCTTTCTCTCTCTTTCTCTCTCTCTCTCTCTCTCTCTCTCTCTCTCTCTCTCTCTCTCTCTCTCTCTCTCTCTCTCTCTCTCTCTCTCTCTCTCTCTCTCTCTCTCTCTCTCTCTCTCTCTCTCTCTCTCTCTCTCTCTCTCTCTCTCTCTCTCTCTCTCTCTCTCTCTCTCTCTCTCTCTCTCTCTCTCTCTCTCTCTCTCTCTCTCTCTCTCTCTCTCTTTCCGAATTGCTCTCTCATTCAACATCTGTCATCATTTATCATGATCAGTTGTATGTTGGCTTCTGTTGACCTGTTCGTCGACAATACACACAGTGACTGCTGCATAGCTCCTTCCATTTTGCAGCCCATTAATTTTACAATTTTTAATTGTGTCTATTTTTGACAGCTTTAATTTTCAAGCCATTCGTGCAAGATCTTTGTTTTTCAAAAACGTGACTTCAATTTAAAGCTCCACATTTGAGGCAACATTTGCAGTATAAAAAGAAGAAATGAGCAAGTCAATTTAACAAATTGGGAATGTTGCCACACTATAGTATTTTAACAATATGTTCTTTTAAAGCATGCCTTTCTGAGCTTGATTTACAGTACATGCCTTATTTTCTGAATACATCCTCCTCTATCAGAAGTTGTTATGTTGCATTGTAACATGGTTGCAGGATGTTGAGAACTATATATAATCAGTGTATTTGGCACTTAGGAAGGGCAGGCTACAAGGGACGTGGTGATTCAGCAGCATTAAGGAGGAGTGGTGAGAAATGATCATAGTTTTGCACTGTAAGGAGTTTGTACGTTCTCCCCGTGACCTGCGTGGGTTTTCTCCGAGATCTTCGGTTTCCTCCCACACTCCAAAGACGTACAGGTATGTAGGTTAATTGGCTGGGTAAATGTAAAAATTGTCCCTAGTGGGTGTAGGATAGTGTTGGTGTGTAGGGATCGCTGGGCGGCGCGGACTTGGTGGGCCGAAAAGGCCTGTTTCCGGCTGTATATATATGATATGATGATATGATTATGTAGAACGAGAACCAATTTGTGTCAAGCTAAGAAACAGGAAAATGCAGAGAAAATTGGTTGGCATTATTTACAAGTCACCAAATAATAGCTATAATATTGAGCATGGAATAAATCATCAAGTTAGATTTCTGTGTCGCAGGTTAATATGGTGATCATGGAAGATTTCAACAAATTGGTGTTGAAAAGATCTGAAGGTGGATAAGTCACCTGGACCAGATGGACCACCCACTAGTGTTCTGAAAGAGGTTGGTTTAGAGATTGTGGAAGCATTAGTAGTAATCTTTCAAGAATCACTAGAGTCTGGAGTGGTCCCAGAAGACTGGAAAATTGCAAATGTTACTCCTCTGTTTAAGGGAGCGAGGCAAAAGAGGGGAAACTATAGGCCTGTTAGTCTGACTTCAGTGCTTTGTAAGATTTTAGAGCCCATTATTAAGGATGAGGTTTCAGAGTACTTAGAAGCACATGATAAAATAGGCCAAAGTCTATAGATTTAAGGAGGGGAGATCTTGCCTGACAAATCTGTTGGAATTCTTTGAGGAAGTAAATTACAGGATA
Source organism: Rhinoraja longicauda (assembly GCF_053455715.1). Classification (NCBI taxonomy): domain Eukaryota; kingdom Metazoa; phylum Chordata; class Chondrichthyes; order Rajiformes; family Arhynchobatidae; genus Rhinoraja; species Rhinoraja longicauda. Next base: position 24,115,940 of record NC_135959.1, read on the forward strand.
GGCAAAGGAGTCAGTGGATGTAGCTTACTTGGATTTTCAGAAGGCCTTTGATAAGGTGTATGAGGCTGCTCAACAAGATAAAAGCCCATGGTGTTAGAGTGTGAAGATACTAGCATGGATAGAAGGTTGGCTGAATGGCAGAAGGCAAAGAGAAGATAAAGGGGAGGGGGGTTCTGCTTGGCTGCCAGTGACTATTGATGTTCTACACGAGTCAGTGTTGGGGCTGCTACTCTTCACGTTGTATATCAATGAATGAAGGTGTAGACTATTTTCTAAATGGTGAAAGAATTCAGAAATCAAAAGTGCAAAGAGACATGGAATGGCAGGTGCAGGATTACCAAAAGGTTAATTTACAAATTGAATCAGTAGTAAGAAAGGCAAATGCAATATTAACATTTATTTTGAGAGGAATATAATCTAAAAACAGGGATGTAATGCTGAGGCTTTATAAGGCAATGGCCAGACTGCATTTGGAATATTGGGAACAGTTTTGGACCCTATATCTGAGGAGGAATGTTTTGACATTGGAGAGGGTCCAGAGGAGGCTTATGAGAATGTTCCCGGGGATGATTGGGTTAACATATGATGAGCATTTGACGGCTCTGGGTCTGTACTCGCTGGAATTTAGATGAGGGGGAATCGCATTGAAACTTACCAAATAGTGAAGGGCCTGGATAGAGTGGATGTGGAGAGAATGTTTCCACTGGTTGGAGAGTCTAGGACCAGAGGACATAGTCTTAGATTGAAAGGATGTACCTTTAGAAAGGAGATAAGGAGCAATTTATTTAGTCAAAGGGTGGTGAATCTGTGCAATTCATTGTCACAGACAGCTGTGGAGGCTGTCATTGGATATTCTTAAAGTGGATATTGACAGGTTCTTGATTACTAAGGGTGTCAAATGTTATGGGGAGAAGGCAGGGAAAAGAAAGATGGCAGAGTAGACTCAGTGGCCCAAAAGGCCTAATTCTGCTCCGATGACTTAAGACGAATCAATAGTTTTGTAACATGATGGAAGATTAATTTGTGGAATGTTTTTGAAAACAATTTGTTAAGGAATCAATGAGAGAAAATATTAGTTGTGTCTTGTTTTCTGCAGTGTGGTAAATTAATTGGTAAACTTGTTGGCAATGTACCTTTGGGAATGAATAACCGTTATTTGGAATAATTTGACATTGAATCTGAAAATTAGGTAGATCAATGAAAAATTAGCATCTTACATCTGAGAAGAAATGAGAGGGTAGTTGTCTGTGATTGACTGGGTGCAAACATTGAAAGACCTGACTGTGGACAATGGTTAGTATTTAAATAAATAATGTGTAAGTTTAAAATAATTCTAAGATTCAACTTGAAAAAAATATTCATCTGTAGCCAACAAGAGAAATTAAGATAGTGTTAAAACCAAGGACAGATGTATTAACTTGACAGAAACAGTGTCTGTCTACAGTTTGGCAGCATTTTGGAACTCAGCAAAGGAAGACCAAGAAATAAACATAGATGGGCAGGGTAGATGTAGAATGGTGAGAAGCATAAAACGTACTAGGAGAGGTTTAATAGGTCCGCAAAAACTAAAAAAACCATAGTGGGCTGTTGGGTGAGAGGTTGGAGGGCCACTTACAGACGTAGATAAGAGAATTTATAATTGCAAACAGAGAAATGATAGATAAATTCAATAATTACTTCCCATCTGTCTTCAAGGAAGAAGATACACAAAACCTATCAAGATTAAGGAATGGCAAGAAATGAGTATTGATCAAATATCTAGTACCAGCTATTGAAGCAGAAAGCTAATAGATCCTTCGATCCAAGCAGTCAATGTTCCAGCTCATTGGAGTCCTGAGGGTAGAGGATTAGTGACCTTTCCCATCTGGGACCCCAGGGTGGATGGTCACAGTCCTGCTCGATTGCCATGGCTTACAATCATTTCGCTGTCTGCAGCCCTTGGGTTACTCTCTGGCAGGTATCCTGGGGCATGTGGTCACTTCCCTCTCGAAACATCTGTGCAGCCGCATCCCCCACTGAAGCCCTGAGATAGGTGGTCACCTTCCCAGCAGGAGTTCTGGGGTGGGTGATCATTCTTCCACTAAGAACCCCAGGTGCAGTGGTCAATTCCCCCATGGTGGTACACTCTGTGGTCAATCACTGGCTCTGTGAAGTTAGCATGTAGGTTTCCTCCAGGTGCTCTGGTTTCTTCCTACATCTCAAGGACTGGTTAATAGGCTAGTGAAAACTTCCCCATTGTGTGCAGGTAAATGGTAGAATCTTGGAGGGAGTTGATGGAAATGTAGGGTGTGTGGATTACAGAGGAAATTAATGCAGACTGCAGTTGAAAGATCTCCATCCATTGAACAGCATAATCAATAAACAATAAAGCATCATGCAGTGTACCAGGTGCCTATTAATGTTATTCTATGTGATCTACATTATCCTTTTGATTATCTATACTTTTGCCTTATTCATGTAGCGATGCCCTCCATTAGACTGGAGAGTTGAGAGTTTACTCTACATCAAACATAATGAACACTGCAGCAAACACATTTCCACCAGATTGAGGTAATAACAAGAAACAGCAAATGTTGGTTTATACCAAAAATAGATACAAAATGCTGGAGTAACTCAGTGGGACAGGCTGCATCTCTGGAGAAAATAGACAGGTCTTATTTCAGGTCAAGACCCTTCTGAAAGGTTCCAACATGAAACGTCACCTTTGCATTTTCTCCAGAGATACTGCCTGACCGGCTGAGTTACTCCAGCATTTTGTGTCTATCCTTTATGCTGATGCTTGTTTTGCTTTGAAGCAATGCTGCTATTAATGCTTAAATTGTTCCCACTCCTGTTTTTGAACTGTGTGTTCAAGTCTCATGCCAGAGATTTAAAATCTCAGCTGCCCCTCTTGTGAAGTCCTGAGACAAGGTTAAATGCTGGAAGTGGTTCCAGATAAGTTGCCCTCCATCCACGTAAATGATTGCAGCATTTTCATGTCAAAGATAAGCCTGATAAATAATTATCCCACAGTGGAGATGACTGAAGCTGCATGTCTGGTCATTGCCACAATGCTGTGAGCTTTCTGAATGAGTGAATACTTTATTGTCACATGTGACAAGTCACAGTGAAATTCTTTGCTTGCATACCCAAGGTATGCAAATAGTCGCCACATAGAGGGCGCTTACAAAGTTACAAAGTACCCCCTTGCCAGGTCCCCTTTTGTTCACCCCACCCTCCCTCTCCCCCTTCCCTTTCCTTCACGGCGGTCCCTCCATGCCGGGTCCTCCATTGTTCATTGATTTTCCCCCTCCCTCACGGCGATCTCCTGGCAGCGGCGCCCTCACTTCCACGTGGTCCGTCCTCGTCCATCGGTTGGCGCCATCATCGACCTCCCCACTATCGCCACTGGGTCTTCTCCGGACACCTCCCTAGCGCTGACACAGGCCCCAGCTGCAGGCTGTGCACTAACTGGCTGCTGCATACATTACAACAGTGATAACACTTGAAAGGTACTACAGACTGTAAAGCTAATTTGAATCAAACTAAGAATACGAAAGATGCCATATGAATATAGTTCCTTTTTTTTTTCCTGTTCTGTTTTTTAAATGCTTGCATTTGCCTAATCATGAACCAGAAGGATTAGCACTCATTAATTAAAACTTAGAGCACACCTTATTAAAGAAATAAATCTATAAGCCTGGTTTACATTTTGAATTTGCAGCTTGTGTACCTAAGATTTTACTTTTGCGAACATGCTGAAAAAGCAGATGGGAATGGTGCAGTAGATTATATGGCCCTCAGCTGAAAGCCAGGTTTAAAGTGCTCTCTCTTTTTTCCCTGCTCATTATGGGCACTACCTGACAGTGTCTAATTTCTTTTCTCCCTTTTCGCTGTCGCTCTTCCGATTCCCCTGACAATCTGTGACATAAAAAAAGATAAGCATCTGTTAAGCAGTGCCTCAGCCTTTAACAACAAGCCAGCTCTTGTTTGATTTTCGAGATGGGAAAGTTCTGTGTCTGCAAACCAAGGGTAGGAATTGTTAACAGAATACATGATAAATTAGTTTGCTCGTAACATCAATTTATCTTTCATGACTGGGGAGCAATTCAAACACGTCCGCTCCACAAGAGATTGCTGAGAGAGATCGGATCTGTACCTGCAAATTGGCAATGCCCTAGGGTGCAGGAGTTATTTCTGTGGATATTAGCATAAATCAGCCGACTATATGAACTGTGAAAAAAATAGGCCCCATGTTGGAACCTAAATTGATACCATATTAGACAGGAACAATGTTATCAGCCACTTTATTTCTATGTGGAATACTATAAGGGCATGATATTCAAGTTGTGCTTTGTTTATTTCTTTCTAGTTTCATATATAATTAATATTTCAGTTTCCAAAATATTGGTGCTATGGAGCAGTGGGCAGTTCATGAGAGCACTGGAGTTTTGTATGTCACAGGGGATTTGATTTTGTTTGCAAAAGAGGCTTGCATTGAAAGAGGGCAGCTCCTGGTCTCAGTATTTACGTATTGCCGCAATGTAGGAAACACGGCAGCCAATTTGCACTCAACAAGGTCCTCTTAACAGTGCTGTATTAATGACCAGGTACTCCATTTCAGTGACAATATTTAAGGGATAAGTATGGCCTGGATACCAAAAATAACACATTATGTTTGTGTTAAAAACATAATTTCAAGAGATTACTTGCGCCTGAAGACACAAGTGACTGCAGATGCTGAAATCTTGAGCTGGAGAAACACAACGGGTTAGTCTGCATCTGTTGAGGGAAAGTAAAGCAATATTTTAGGTAGGGAGCCTTGTTCAGATGGATGGTGTAAGGGGAGAGTATGCTGATAAAGAGTGGTAAGGGTGGGGCAAGGGATAGGTGGAAGATAGACACAAAATGTTGGAGTAACTTAACGGGAAAGGCAGCATCTCTGGAGAGAAGGAATGGGTAACATTTTGGGTCGAGACCCTTCTCCAGCATTTTGTGTCCATCTTCGGTTTAAGCCAGCATCTGCAGTTCCTTCCCACACAAGTGATAGGTGGAGACAGGTAAAGGGGCCTGAGTGGTAATTGGTAGATGGGTGAGGTGAAAAAGAGAAGAAAGGGTGTTAGATAACAAAAGAACAGGAAGAGTGATATGTAAACCAGAGGGAGGGTTATGGGTGGAAGGGGTCAGTGGAGAGGGGATAGAAAGGGGGAATTCAAGAAAAAAATGGGGGACTTGGAGACAGGTGGAAGATTAACATAAAGAGGAAGGAATGCAACAGGGTGATGGGGTGATGGGAGAAAGGTGGAGAGGAGAAAGGGGGTAGAGGGTTATTACTTGAAATTGGAGAATTCAATGTTTATACCGTTGGTTTGCTGGCTACCCAAGCAGAATATGAGATGTTATTCTATGCAACGTTGCAACTCGCAACTGTCATACAGTCATAGAGTCATAGGGTTATACGGAAATAGGCCCTTGGGCCCATCTTGCCCATGCCCACCAAGGTGCCCCAACCACACAAGTCCCACCTGACCCATAACCCTCCAAATCTTTCCTATCCATGCACCCATCCAAATGCCTTTTAAATATTGCCTGAGGCATGAAACAGCCCATGCCTATGTGAATCAAGATACAGACAAAATTAACACATGGGTAAATTAGTGACAAGTAACTTGCATGCCATACTACTGCCTAGTAGTGATCATTTCCAACAGAACAAATCCATACAGCTAACCTTGATATTCACAGGCCTTACTATCTCTGGCTCGAAGGGCTGAATGGCCTACTCCTGCACCTATTGTCTATTGTCTATTGTCACATCTGAAGAACACCATTGACGAAAACCACAACTGGACCAGCCACATAATACCATAGCTTCAAGCACAGGTCAGAAGCTAGGTATCATGCTGCAAGTGAAGTGCCTCTTGATACTGCTAAACCTTTCCACCATCGACAATGCATAATTCATTCAGGTCATTGTTCCCCTCCTGCGTACATATGTTTAATTAAATGAGCACCGACCATGCAGAAATTTTGACCAATGCTTTTTAGTAAATTAAAATAATGAATCCCATCCATTGAGGTGACAGCCATTTACTTGAGATTGAGAAATTACAGTGGTTTTCAAATACTTGCTAACAGGAGGGTACCATCTCTTTTGTATACCTTGCCAAGTGCTGAATCCTATTGATACGCAATATCATCCCAGAGTCAATCAATGAGCTGACCTAGGAAGAGGTGTGGCAGTACAATAATGACATTTAAAAGACATAGTACATGGATGGGAAAGGTTGCGAGGGATATGGGTGAAATGCAAGCAGATGTGACTTGGGTATCTAAGAATCTTGGCATGGATGAGTTGGGCCGAAGGGCCTGATTTCATGCTGTATGATGCTATAACCAATGATCCAAATGAAGCACTTCCAGTGACTGACCAGGCCACTGCTTTCCTTCAATGAAAAGCTTTTGTGACTAAGATGTCTTAATTTTAAAGAAAATCGCAGCTCCGGTAGATGATGGAAACTGTATCTTCCTCTTTGGTCCAATTTTTACACTGCCCCTCCATTCTAGCCTGAGCAAATAGAGCTCAAGTTCCCTACCTCACTCCTGTCTGCTATCAGTTGTTTAGTGCAGTATCTAATGTTACAAAGTCAAAGTTTGGAATTATATTCCTGGTGAATAAGAACATTTTCAGTAATTACAATTGGCACTTCACAAAATAATATTTTGGGTGGGTGTTTAATGGAATTACAGGCACACAATGGATACATTTTCAGTGGGAAAAATAAAAACTTTGAGAACTGTACCACTTCTGTTGCTGAACCAAGCTAACCACATAACGATATTAAATAGACAATTTCAAGTCAGTACTACTAAAAGCCTTCTAGGTAAAACTGAAATGCTGGATATCGATTATATAAAATATTTGTGGTTCTTTTAGCTTACTGGACAATGAGAAACACAGTGAATCAGACATCTCTCTTTTTTGTTTACTCTCTATCTGTCTCTCGTGCTTGCACACACACACACACACACACACATACACACAGACAAACACACAGACAAACACACATACACACAGACACACACAATTTTGCAACTGGTTCCATCAGGGTGCCTTGGTTCTGTCAAAGTACTTTGGGAAGACACAAATTTGATCAATTGTTGAAATCATAGACAATAGACAATAGACAATAGGTGCAGGAGTAGGCCATTTGGCCCTTCGAACCAGCACTGCCATTCACCATGATCATGGCTGATCATCCACATTATGGAGCACAGGCTGTTCTTGCCCTACCATTACCCGCACAGCAAACTAGCCACTTTAAGAAAAGTGCAGTTAGTCATCATTCTTGAAGATATTATTGTGGTAGAAAGGTAGGAATATCGTCAAGATATTACTGTAACCAGGCTTTGTGGAACACCTTGAGTTTCTGATTGCCTGCCACTATAATTCCCCATTCCATCCCTTCTCAGACTCTCCCCTACTCTGTTGCAACGGGACCCATGAGGAATAACATCTCATCTATGGTCTGGTCCATGGTGTTTCATTGCTGAAATAGGATTAGAGTTGTGCAGGTCAGTTCAAGAACCTGATAGTTGCGGAAAAATAGTTGTTCCTGAACCTGCTGGTGTTGGGCCTTAAGCTTCTATACTTCGTCCCCATGTTGCACCCATTCTTCTCCCAAATTCTCTGCCTTTGAAAGCAAACTTGTTTTGCTTTCTTTCCATTTCTGAAATATGAATTCCTACTGACTTGGTGAGTGTTTCCAGCATATTCTGTTATTATGGCAGATTTCCAGCATTTGAAGTTTATATTTGATTGTCAACATTCTGGATTCTGCAGCCCACTTAAATGTTTACCACCCACCACCTGAAATATTAATTCTCAAAACCACTGATGCAAAGATACCTGTCTACCACAAAAAAATGAAAAAACACTGCTACCATGAAGAACAAGGGCAGAAAAGGGATGGGTAAATCACCCATCTGCCAATCGCCATCAAATTGTACAAATTGTATCCTCATGTATGTAGGTTAATTGGCTGGGTAAATGTTTTAAAAAAATTGTCCCTAGTGGGTGTAGGATAGTGTTAGTGTGCGGGGATCGCTGGGCGGCACGGACTTGGTGGGCCGAAAAGGCCTGTTTCCGGCTGTATATATATGATATGATATGATATGATATGATAAACCCCAGAAGTCCCTCCACAAAAAGTCCCCTTAGGATCTAAAGTTTTAATCAAGTCCCCTTCACTCGCGTTGCTAGGTCCAACCTGTCAAACCTTTACTGATAAGATAACCCACCATTCCAGTTATTAGTTTCATAAAGTTGAAGGTATCATAAAATGCTGGAGTAACTCAGCAGGTCAGGCAGCATCTCAGGAGAGAAGGAATCGGTGACGTTTCTGGTCGAGATTCTTCTTCAGACTTCATAAAGTTGCCCTACGAAGTTCTAACACATTTACATCCTTCCTTAAATAACGTGACCAATAATGTACATGGTAGGCTGAATGTGGGATACCATTGTCATAGAGTCAGAGTTATACAGCACAGAAATAGGCTCTTTATCCCAACTCCCCAACTTCTTCCTGAGGTATCATCTGCTCCTTTTCTCCAGAGGTGCTGCCTGATCTGATAAGTTGCTCCAGCATTTTGTGTCTATCTCCGGTGTAAACCAACATCTACAGTTCCTTCTTACACAGGTACATGTTTAGGATGGGTTTAGAGGACATGGGCTCACACAGGCAAGTGGGACTTGTGTGGATGGGACATGTTTGTCGGTGTGGGCAAGTTGGGCGAACAGGCCTGTTTCCACACTGCATGACACTATGACAATGACTATGACTCTATCTGAGACCCTGTGTCTTATTTCCAGCTCCAGCTTTTGTTAGTTACTCCACCCTTCTGCCAATCACCTCCTTCACCTGCATCCACCTATCACCTGCCAGGCTTTTCCCCACTACCACCAATCTTTTCCAGCTTTCTCCTCCTTATTCTGATGGTCTGCAAAAATGGTCCAAACCTGAAACATTGTCAAATCACTTCCACCACTGATGCTGCCTGATCCGTTGAGTTCCTCCAGCAATGGAGAGAGTTACCAGTTTCAAATTCCTGGGTGTTAACATCTCGGATGACCTGTTCTGGGCCCAGCACACAAATGTAGTCATGAGGAAGGTGGGCCAGCTCCTCAACTTTCTTTGAGAGGTTTAGTATATCACTGAATACCAACCAACCTCTATAGATGCACTGTGAAAAGATCCCGACTGCTAGCTTCATGATATGGCAATTCCAATACACCAAAATAAAAGAGGTTGCAGAGAGTGGTGAACTCACCCCGGCCCATCATAGTCGCATTGTCTTATGTAGATTCATTTTGATAATGGAGAGGACCTTGCCAGTGCTGGACCAGGCCGAGTCTACCATGGATCTTCATGGGCAAGGCTCTCTCCATCATCAAAAGCATCTACATGAGACAAGAGATCAAGAAAGCAGAATCTGTCACCAAAGAATGTGGACTACGGAAATGACAGAGACCCTGCGTTTGGAAAAAATAAGATTTGCCTTAATTGACAAACCTGAGTTATTTTTTAAAATATGGTCTCCATTTATTGAATTTTTAGAAAAGTAAATGGGTTTGGCACAGGACTAAAATAAAAATTTAAAATTAAAAGTTGAAACTTGAGTTTAGGGTTGGATGTACAACTGTGGTTATTGTCTCCCGGATCTACCCCCTTTAATTTTTATAGTTATACCTTTTTTTAAATTTTCTTATTCTCTCTTCCCAATAGTTTATATGTTTTTTTTTTCTTTCTTCTTTATTTTTTATTTTCTCTCTTTAAAATTTTTTAAATTGAAGCTATGTAAGAACTTTGTAACAAATTTGTCTTTTATTTCTATTTGTACATATGCTTTTCAAAAATAAAAATATTTAAGAAACAAAAAAAAAAACAAAAAAAAACAAAAAAAAAAAAAAACTTTCTTTGAGAGGTTTAGTATATCACTGAATACCAACCAACCTCTATAGAAGCACTGTGAAAAGATCCCGACTGCTAGCTTCATGATATGGCAATTCCAATACACCAAAATAAAAGAGGTTGCAGAGAGTGGTGAACTCACCCCGGCCCATCATAGTCGCATTGTCTTATGTAGATTCATTTTTATAATGGAGAGGACCTTGGCTGGACCAGGCCGAGTCTACCATGGATCTTCATGGGCAAGGCTCTCTCCATCATCAAAAGTATCTACATGAGACAAGGGATCAAGAAAGCAGAATCTGTCACCAAAGATCCCCATGGTCTGGACTATGCCATTTTTCACTGCTTTCATTGAGGAAGATGCATAGAAGCCTCAGGTCGCATACCAGCTATTTTCATACAACGGTCAGGTTCTTGAACCAACCAACACAACCCTAATCCTACCTCAACAATAGAAGGCTTTGCACCACCCCTTGCATTACTATGGACTTAGTTTTCTTTCTATTTGTGTTTTGCATCAATGTCTTAATTTTTTTTCCAATGCATTTTTTCTTTTTACTTTCTTGCAGAAGTTGAACATTTATGTATAATTTATGATGATTTTTATATGTTGTTCGATTCTTTGTGCCTGTGATGCTGCTGTAAGCAAGATTTCTATTGTACCTGTACCTCACCACACTTGTGCATAATGACAATTAACTCGACTTGACTTTCCTAAAAATCCTTTGAGTCATCAGGATATTTACGAACCATTCATTTGGTCCCTTCATCCAAATCAGCACTGCTCCCTGTAACACACCATCATTAGACTGTGCTAATGAGAGAAAAAGGTCCATTTATGGCGGCGTGGTGGCTTAGTGGTAAAGCTGCTGTCTTACAGCGCCAGAGTCCCGGACTCAATCCTGACTACGGGTGCTGTCTGTACGGAGTTTGGACAGTCTCTCTGTGACCCCATGGGTTTTCCCCGGGTGCTCCGGTGTCCTCCCACACTCCAAAGGTACAAGGTTTGTAGGTTAATTGGCATCGGTAAAATTGTAAATTGTCCATAGCGTGCAGGATAGCGCTAATTTATGAGAATAGTCCATTGGCGTGGACTCGGTGGGCCGAAGGGCCTGCTTCCGCACTGTATCTCAAAATGAAACGAAACATATGCCAATTTTCTGTCTGTCAAGACAATCTTCAATTCACATAATATTTTACCTCTTGCGTTCTGAAGTTTTATTTTCTTTTTCACATAGTTATATGTCTTTGAGGAAATGTAAGCTTGGTACATCCACCAATTTCCCTTATTTAATGTACATGTTAGTCTTCAAAGTACTTCAATAAATTTGACAAACATAACTTCTCTTTCAGTAAATCATGTTGACTTTACCACATTACCTCATTCTTTTTCTTAATGTCCTGCTGTAACATCTTTAATGATAGCTTCTAACACCCCCCCTATGACAGATGAGGTGCTAACTGTCTTCTAGTTTCCTGCTTTCTCTACCTTTTTTTAAGTAAGAGAGTTACATTTGCTATTTTTCAATCTAATAGAACGTTTCCAAAATCTGGGGAATTTTGGAAAATTAAAAGAACACATTCATCTCTCTTTAGCTTAGTTTAGAGATACAGCGCAGAAACAGGCCCTTTGGCCCACCAAGTCTGTGCCGACCAGCGATCCCTGCACACTAACACTATCCTACACACACTAGGGACAATTTACAATTTTTCCAAAGCCAATTAACCTGCAAACCTGTATATCTTTGAAAAAGACGGGTGTCAAGGGTTACGAGGAGAAGGCAGGAAAATGGGGTTAGGTGGGAGAGATAGATCAGCCATGATTGAATGGCGGAGTAGACTTGATGGGCCAAATGGCCTAATTCTGCTCCTATCTCTTATGATCTTGAAAATGGAGCACCCAGAGAAAACCCTCGCAGGTCACGGGCAAAAAGGTACAAACTCCACACATACAGCACCCGTAATCAGGATTGAACCTGGGTCTCTAGCGCTGTAAGGCATAAACTCTACCACTGCGCCACCGTGCCACCGCTTCTGGCTAGCTACCTCTTTTAACACTTCAGGGTGAAGTCGATCAGGGCCTGAAGACTTTTCATCTGCATCTACAACAATTTGCTCAGTCCCACAACCCAGTGTACAATATTTTATCACATTATTACAGTAGTTGATCATTTCCAGTTTCTGATTTACAGCTATTTCCATGTTTTTATTTATACTCATTATAGTGAAGACAAATGCAAAATACCCAATTAATTTATCACCCCTCTTCTTGCATTTCCATTATTCATTCACCAAAATTATCATCTTATTGCTTACTTTGTTAACCCATTAATCTTTAGCCCATTGCATGTTTTTTTGACGTAACTTTCTTAGTTAACCACAAATTGTGGGTCTGTACTTGGAATTTCTCATATTTGTTGCAGATTATCCATTCTGTGAATTCTGAAAAATCCCCTTATATATCTGCCAGAGTATTGTAATTTACTAATCCTTTAATCTAATTTGCCAGTTCATTTCAAACAGCTCTGCCTTAATGCCATTAAAGTTGTATTTATTTAAGTTTAAAATACTAGTTCCTGATTTGTTTTACTCACCCTCAAGTTGAATATAAAATTCAATGATATTATGATGATTGCTGCTACCAAGATGTACCTTCTTTATGAAGTCATTCCTATGTTAACTCTATGTCACGGTGGCGCAGCGGTAGAGTTGCTGCCTTACAGCGAATGCTGCGCCGGAGACTCAGGTTCGATCCTGACTACGGGTGCTGTCTGTACGGAATTTGTACGTTCTCCCTGCGTGGGTTTTCTCCGAGATCTTCGGTTTCCTCCCACACTCCAAAGACGTACAGGTTTGTAGGTTAATTGGCTGTGCAAATGTAAAAATTGTCCCTAGTGGGTGTAGGATAGTGTTAATGTGCGGGGATCGCTGGACGGCGCGGACCCGATGGGCTGAAGGGCCAGTTTCTGCGCTGTATCTCTAAATCTAAAAATCTAAAAAAATTGCATAACACCAGGTCTTGTTTGTTCCCTAGTTCTTGATATGGTGAAATTCTGTGTTATCCTATGGACACCCCATCTTAGCTTATTTTTCTTATTGATGTGTCGATTAAAATTCTGCATATTAAAGAAGCACCTCTGATTCAGCGTTCTTTCATCAGCAATTGGAGAGTATAGAAACCATAACCTTCTTACTCAAAAGCAAAGTAGATAACAGAGCCATGATGGGAGAAATAGAATGTGTGGGACTAAGGCAAATGATATCTCAAAGGGTCTCGGTCAAAACATGGGCAGATCAGGGAAAATTAACATCTATTCTGGATTCAATGAGAAAACGAAGAAAAGAAGAGAAAAGGAACAAAGAAAGAAAGGGAATAAGGTAGAAAAAGAGAGGAAGTAAAAAGAGAGGAAGTAAAAAGAGAGAACGGAGGATGAAAAAGGAGGGTAAAAAGGAAAAAAGTGAGAGGGGTCATGCTAAAGAATGATCAAAAACTGGAATAAAATTGAAGAAAGGATCACAGAGGTAACACCCTGAATACCTGAGTCACGAACCAATTAGCATGGGGGTAAGCTGATCAAAAAGGTGACCGTGATTGAAAGAGTCGATTGGGAAGGAGTAATTCCATTACAGCAATGCCTTGATTTATAAATATTGATTGAAAAGATTTTAGAATAATGTATTTGACATTTTAGGGTACACCTCTTTCATTTAAAAAAAACCTTTTTAACTATGAGAAAAAGCATGCAGCTTTCCCACATGTAGGAATATGATGCATCTTTATCAGCCTTCAAAAATCATTTTCCAGGACTTTAGTTAATCAAGGAATGAAGGAACATGGGGCACTGGAAGTAATCTTGCGACCGAATCTTTATTGCTAGCATCTACGCCAGTTTAAGCGGAATGAGTCAAAATTTCCAATTGAAAATATAAATAGAGCTAACAATAGGAAAACACAAGAGGCGGATCCAATGAAAATTACATGATTTTATCACAAATTGTAAAAGAAGAACTAAATAAAGATAACAGGAACAAGTAGATCATGGTTGGATGGGGAACAAATAACATTAGAGCTCTCTAGAATTAAATAACTATTTAAAAACAAAAACAAAGAGAACATTTAATACAAGAAATAAACTAATGATCATCTTTTTTAAGAGGATTCAAAATAAAATAGGTAAAATTGGGTCAATGATCAGTCGCCAGGTTTTCTAGAGATATATAAAAAGTGGCTGCACAAGTAACAGGGCTGACAATTAAAATGACAAGATCTAAACTGCTGAAAAATGTTTACATCTGTTGTGCTGCTGAAATTAAGAATTTCATTGTTCTATCTGGGACAGAGGACAATAAAACATTCTTGACTTGACTCTTGATTAAAGGACAGGAAGCAAGGTTGTTGTCCGCCTTTAGAGTTCAGAAGAATGGGGGATGACGTTATTAAAACATATGAGATCCTGAGCAGGCAAGTCAGAATGGATGTTGTGATGTTTTCACTGGTGGGAGAGACTCCACCAAGGGATCATGGTTACAAAGTAAGGTGGCTATTTAATTAAATCAGAGGTGTATTGAATTTTATTTTTGCAGATGCTGATGGATGTATGAAATTTTCTACCCCAGAGAATTTGGATACTGGATCTTCATTAAAAAAATTAAGATGGAGGTAGATACTGATACGTTTTACTCAGTATCATTCTCAAAAGCACGCATTGAGTGGGAGACCAAAACAACACACGTCTGGACACAAGATCGCCATTTTAACTCTCTGTGTATTTTTGCAGCTGCGCAGGCACAGCTTTACCATATTGTTGCATGTATACATCGCATAGCAGCTTTGCCATATTGTTGCATGTATACATCACATATCTCCCCCCTTAGAATTGTGATACTTTTTTTAATCATAATGATCTTTATCTGTTATGTTTCCAAAGTATAAAAAACCCAATTTAAGTAAGTCTAAAAACATGCATCATTTTGGTATCTAATTACAATCCAAATCAAAGTTTACATAACCAATTCATCTTTTGAATATGAGTATCATCTTCAATGTAATGCCGAAAGAGTATTCAAGCTACAATCCTTTCTATTAATGATAACCAAATTTTCGTGGCGTTTACATTGTTAATATAACCGAGTCCGTATAATCAAGTCCGTTGTCCAAATCCGTAGTAATCCGGTCGCTTACTATTTCGCTTTGGGTACTGCTTATGCCCTGAATTGCTTTCTTCGTTGCGCTCTGATGTCGCGTCCTCGATGGTGACATCATGGTTGCTTTTGTCAAAGTTTTCCCGTGCAACGCTTCTTTCGTTAACGTCTTCATCGCGCACTGTGGGCGTACCCATGTCGAAATCTATCGAATCTCCCGTTTCGTTGGTTGTGGGAGAGTCGATTTTGCATTTCAGAATCTGGTCTGCATGACGTTTCCAGATTTCTACACCATTGACTTGAACCTCGACCTGGTATGAGACAGGACCTAGCTTCTTTGCGATGTGTCCTGGTACCCATTTCTCCCCTCTCGCATAGTTGCGCACTAGCACGCTCTCTCGCTCCTCAAATTCTTGAGCTGGTCGCGAATCGTGGTGCAACCTTTGCGAGAGTTGTTTGTCACCAATGGTCGCTCTTTCATCTGGCACCGCGATGCTGAAACGCATGCACATTTTCCTCTTCATCAGCATTTCAGCCGGCGTTTGCATTGTAGTAGTTTGCGGCGTTGAACGATATGAGATGAGGAATCGAGCGACACACGTTTGCAGCGGTCCCGACATCTTGTGGAGCGCTGCCTTCACCGTCTGCAAGGCGCGCTCTGCGAGACCATTGGTTGCTGGATGGTATGGCACACTTTTGACATGACGAATGCCATTCGCTTTCATGAACTTTGCGAACTTTTCGCTAGTGAAACATGGGCCATTGTCAGAAACCAGTGTATGCGGAAGGCCATGTGTCGCGAACACGAAGCGAAGCTTGTCCATAATGACGTCACTGGTTGATTCACGTGTGATATGCACTTCAATCCACTTTGAATATGCGTCGATGAGAACAAGCAACATCTTTCCCTGTACCGGGCCGGCATAATCAACATGAACTCGCGACCACGGTTGACTAGGATGCTCCCATGAATGCAATGGTGCTTTGGGTGGATCCCGCTGATGCATTTGGCATTCTGAACACGCTCGGACTTTGTGCTCTAAGTCCTTATCGATTCCAGTCCACCACACACAACCTCTAGCAATCGCTTTCATCTTCACAATACCCGGATGGGCATCATGCACTTCCTCGATCATTTGCGAGCGACATTGGGGTGGTAGTACAACATGACTACCCCAGAGAAGACAACCCTCGTGAACGCTCAGCTCCACTTTGCGACTGAAGTAGGGTTTGAAATCATCATTTGGTGGTTTGTCTGGCCACCCGCTCATGATGTATTCGCGAACACGAGACAGAATCGGATCCCTCTGCGTCATGGTGCGAACACGTGATGGAGTGATGGGCGATTTCTCCAACTCGCTCATCAGAAGGACGATTTCTCCTGGTATTGGCGCTTGCGATATCGTCGCTCGTCGGCTAAGCACGTCTGCATTGGCGTTGGCTGAGCCCGGTTTGTACGCGATGTCATAATCGTACGCTGCCAGTGTTAGCGACCAGCGAATCACTCGCGGCGAAGCCATTAGCGGAATGGCCTTGTCGTTACTGAACAACCCAAGAAGCGGCTTGTGGTCGGTGTTGATTACGAATCGTCGTCCGTACAAGTATGTGTGGAACTTCTTAACGCCGTAGACTATGGCTAGACCCTCCTTATCCAGCTGCGAGTAGCTTCGTTCGGCGTTATTCATACTGAGTGAAGCCTATTGGCATTTCCATGCCATCTTCCATGACGTGTGACAGCACTGCCCCTGCTCTGTAAGGGCTGGCATCACAGGAGAGAATGAGCGGCTTGTTGCTGTCGTAGTGCGTCAGAACTTTGGACGATTTCAGGCCTTGCTTAGCTTGTGCGAACGCATTCCGCTGAGCTGTTCCCCAGTGCCATCGAACCATTCTGCGCAGCAGTTGACGAAGCGGTTCGAGCAAGGTTGCGAGATTAGGCAGAAATTTGCCGTAATAGTTCAGCATCCCAAGGAATGCCTTCAGTTCTCTGTCGTTCTTCGGTTGAGCCAGCTTATCAATGGCTTTGACTCGTTCATCTGCTGGCTGCAGCCCTTCAGCGCTCACCTTATGGCCCAGGTATTGGACTTCATTGACGAGAAAGGCGCATTTTTCCCATTTCAGTTGTAGGCCTGCATCTTGGAGCCTGCGGAGGACTTGTTCGAGGTTGTCGAGGTGTTCTTCCTCGGAACTACCTGTGACGAGCAGATCGTCCAGATACACAACAACTACAGAAATCCCCGCCAGAAGATTGTCCATTGTACGCTGAAATACAGCCGGTGCTGTTGAAATGCCAAACGGCATTCTGGTGTATCGGAACAAACCGTGATGGGTATTTATCATCACCAGTTCACGGCATCTGGACGACAAAACCAACTGCTGGTAAGCGTGCGACAGGTCAAGTTTGGTGAACTGCTTCCCCTTCACCAGCTTTGTAAACAACTCATCAATCCGAGGTAACGGATACGTATCAGATCGAGCTGCTGTATTCACCGTTAACCTGTAGTCTCCACAGATCCTCACGCTACCGTCTGCCTTGTCAATGGGGACAATCGGTGCCGCCCATTTCGAGTGTTGAACGGGTTCTATGATTTTCTCCTCCTGTAGGCGATCTAATTCCCAATCAACGCGATCGCGACAGGCCAGCGGCACTGGTCGAGCCTTCATGAATTTCGGTGGTACGGCCGGGTCGATGTAGATGTCGACTTCGATGCCCTTGAGCGTCCCGAGTTCCGCTTTGAAGAGGTCACCGTATTTGGAGAGGAGGCTCTGCAGGCAGTCGTTCACGTTGACCTGGTTCACCTTCTGCCAGTTGAGTCGCAGAACTTTCATCCACTCACGGCCAAGTAGGCTTGGTTCCGCCCCCTTCGCTACCAGCAGCTTGAGCGTCGCCGTTTGCTGGTTATGAGAGACGGGCACCGAACATTCTCCCAACAATTCCACTTTCTCTCCAGTGTAAGTACGGAGAACCACGGTGCTATCACGAAGGCGTAACCTTTCACCTTTTCGCCACTTGTCCTTCCGTGTCTCTTCACTGATAAGCGTAACTCCAGCTCCGGTGTCGATTTGCATGGGGATAGTCTTTCCTCACACATACATGTCCACAGTGAAAGGAGTAGCTTTCTTCCTCTCACTTTTAGTATGATAAAGACCATACACATCACCTTCCTCGGTCAGTTGGTGGCTTTTTTCCGTTTTTCCGGCTGACTATGACGAGAGTTGAATTTGTAACGCTGGACAATGACCGACAGTTTCGGGACCTTGTGATTCGTGACTGTTGACTCAATCTCAGAATATTCGACTTGCCCAGTCGAGATGAGTCTGTACGTTGGTCCTCCACATATGGAAAGCAAGATGGCCCTCTTCTTTCCTGCATCTGTAATGTCGTTGGCTAGGAAGTAATGTTCAATGCGCTCGGCGTACTGCACCCAGTCGCCCTGTGCAACATCAAATTCCCCTATTGAGCCAAAAATAGCCATGGTAGCCACAACAGCAAGTCACCAGAGGAAACTTCAAAACAAGTTTATCCTCGTCGTCAATTAATGATACGTTTTACTCAGTATCATTCTCAAAAGCACGCATTGAGTGGGAGACCAAAACAACACACGTCTGGACACAAGATCGCCATTTTAACTCAGTGTATTTTTGCAGTTGCGCAGGCACAGCTTTGCCATATTGTTGCATGTATACATCGCATAGCAGCTTTACCATATTGTTGCATGTATACATCACAGATACAATTTTGAAAAATCAGTAAATTGAGGGTTATAGGGAACTGACACAGGAGAGGGGTTGAGGCCGGCATAGATCAGTCTTCATCATATTGGAACGTGGTGCAGGATAGAGGAGCCAGGTATTTTATTACGTTCTTGAATTCTTGCATATGACTCATGGTAATGTCATATTTTAAAGGGACATAACCACCAAATGAGAAGTAATATTCACACAGATTGACAGACATGAAAAATGAATTGATCATGCTCAGAGTGACACTTACAGAAGACTAAAGGACTGTTTTAATTGGAGTATGTAGGCAAATCTATGAACTGAATAATGGACATTGAGCAATAGCACATGAGCTTTTGACAGCCATTCAGCAGCTCTCAAGAGATAGAAAAAAGGGAAAGGGGGAATGCAGTTTTACAATCTTTTTACAAAGGATGTAACAGTTTGGATTGAACAGAACAACCAAGATAAATATTTATCGGATGGCGGTGTGAACTTTACAGCCCTGTGTTTTAATCCAATTTTTCAATGTCCCTGAGTGACTTTACTTTACTTTACTGCACAGCATGGAAACAGGCCATTTGGCCCACTCAGTCTGCGCCGACCAGTGGTCACCCCGTACAAAACCACTACCCTACACACTAGGGACAACTTACAGAAGCTAATTAACCTACAAACCTGTATGTTTTTGGAGTGTAGGAGGAAAGCGAAGCACCTGCAAACATACAATAGGTGCTGTTTGTAAGGTTCCCCTGTGACTATGGTTCCACAGTCACAGGGGAACCATACAAACTCCATACAGACAGCACCTATAGTCAGGATAGAACCCAGATCTCTGGCGCTGAACCGTTCTACTGCTGTGTCGCTGTGTCATCCTCACGGAATAATGCAAAAATAAATATTGCTTCTTACACAGGGCTGCACATGTTCAGTTGTTGAGTCATGAATACTGATTTTATTTTGCTTTGAATATATTAAATGGTGTCAGTATGACACATTTGATCTTAGAATAATTACAGCCTGGAGAGGTTCTACCAATTCATCATGTGTATTTTGGCTCCAAGTGGGCAATCTTGACATTGCCACACTCTTTCCCTTTGCTTTGCAACTTGTTCGGCCTCAAATGCCTATCCTCTTGTCCTTAGAAACCCCTATTTTTACTAACACACTAGATTATAACTTTCTCATCCTAATCATTCTCAATCTGGAAAGATTCTCCTCACATCTCCAATTGTTAAAAATGTAAAATCCTCTATTCTTCACCAAAAGTTATAATATCAGTTAATTATAAAGATATATCAAACCAATAAAAATCATAATATGATGCGTTTCAAACATTGTCCTAATTCCTGTTAATAGAGTCATACAGCATGGAAACAGGCCCTTTAGTTCACCACATCAATGCTGACAAATAAGTTACCATCTTTACTAATCCCAATTACCAGAATTTGGTCCATAGCCTTCTATGTCTTTGCAAGTCAAGTCCCCTTCTAGATAGGTTGAGGATTCTGTGGAATTAATTGCCAAAAATTCCAGGCAGAAGGCAGGAGAATGCGGTTGAAAGGGAAAAATACATCAGCCATGATCGAATGGTGAAATAAACTCGATTGGCCGAATGGACTCATTCTTCTCCTATGTCTTATGGTCTATAATCCTTGAAAGTCTTGGTTGTACTTTATTCCATCACCCACTCAGGCAGTGTATTCAGTCATTAGCTCTGAACTTGTAAACCCATATGGTAAATGTCTCTTCCTTTACTTTGAGTCCTACCTTGGGCTTTCTTTTTTCCTCCCTATCCCCTTCATCCTAATGCGCTGTGCTCTTTTAATTTCAGCTTTATTTAATCATTGCAACAACAGCTGTACCTTCAAAAGCCAAAGCCCTAAAGTAAAGGATTCCCTCCCTCAACAACCACACATCTATCACAGCTAAAAACAGAATAAGCTGGAAGCTTTCATCAAGTCCATTAGCTTCTGTGGGAAGGGGAGTAGAGATAAAGTCTCAGGTTGAAGATCCTATATCAAAAGTTCTCCAATCATCCCATCTCATTTTCAGTCAACATCTATGAAGTTTTGTCCCACGTTTTCCGATTGCCTGCCATGTCATTTTTTTGTTTTTTGGACACCATCTCAATTAATATCTGACATCAGTCTCTGCAAATTATCTTGACATTTTTTAATGCATTTAAAATGCAATTGTTATAGAGACTGAGGAAGATGTAAGTCAGAGAGAGAGAGGTCAAAGCAGTGCACTGGGAAAATAAACAATTGATCTTCAAGCAGTTAGGTGAGGTAAGGAAAAAAAAAAATATATATATATTGTGATATCATGAGAGGTAGAGTCATAGAGGGGAAATACATTTCCTCCCGGTGGATGCAACAAGGACTACAAACCATCATGGCTGCCAGCAAAAGACTACAAAACCCATAGTCAGCAGGGCTGCCTGCCCTGCTGACACTGATTGCTGCTGACACTGATTGCTGCTGATTGCTGCTGACACTGATTGCTGCCCAGCTGAACCAGATGAGCTGATTGCCTCAGTGAGAGAGCTAAAAGCGAAGGGAAGCAGTATATTTAAAGAGAGAGACAACGACTGGAGCAGAGAGGGAGAGAAGTAGTGTTTGAGTTATATTCTGTAAGAAGGCAGCAAGCTACAGTTTTGATTTAACTACCTGTTTTGGTTTTGTGTACCCGTCTGCAAACAATTAAGTTTACCTGTTTTTGGAAAAGACTAAATATATGGAATTTAATTTTGAAAACAAGAACTTTTCTGTCTTCATTTCCGGCACCCACACCTCCCAACCTTCAAGAGAAAAGCTCCCGACCTCTCAAGACATAGATATATATATATATAAAATGCATTTTGTTAAATATTTCAACAGGGGTCTCAAATGTTTATATTCTTAAAAATAAATTCTACATGGTCTATGATAAAACTTCCTAAAGTTCCCAAATGAATAAAATCCTCCAATTCTGAGCACATTAAAAAACAAGACAGTGGATGAGAAAAGGGAATAAGAGATATGATAGAAGTTAAAGTCAACTCAGATCCCAAAGAGGAACTGCAAAATTAAATTGTCAAGCAATATGAGCAGAAATAGTGAAGTCTTCTATAGACACAAAATAATAAAATGAAAATCAGAATGGGAATTGTAAACTGAAGATGTACACAAGGTTATGTGTGCAAATGTCAACAAAAAATTGTGTCAATGTTTACCAGCGTGACTAACAAAATGCAATATATTAAAAATGACTCTGAACTTACATTAAGGATGTTAAGTTCAGGAGGAGTGAGATATTTGATAAATTGACACACTAATCACATTAGAACGGATAAAATGATAAGTTAAAATGGACTGTGTCTTCATATTCAAAATGGACAGTGTCTTCACATGTCTGTATTTTAAAGAAGCTAGGAGAGAGATAGCATAGGAATTAGTACATGTGCATTGTGGATGATTGATATTTAATTTAACAAGTGAACAAGAACAAACCAGAAGCTCATGATAAAATATGTTTGTTTTTTTATTAAAGTCCCCAAACTCTTTGTAGGAGTTACTGAGCAAAGGTTAATAATTTTACATGTTTGTTTACAGCACCTTCCAAACCTGAAGACTGTGCAACCAGAATAGTAACCAGAGTAGATGCCAAGGGACACCACTATGTGGAAATTTCCTCCAGACTTGTAAATAGGCTGTTGTTCTTTCGTAGTCTAGAACTACCTATATAATTTTTTAGAACGGAGATGAAGAAGAACTTTTTTTAGAACGGAGATGAGGAAGAACTTTTTCTTGTGAGAGTTGTGAAGCTGTGGAATTCTCTGCCTCAGAAGGCAGTGGAGGCCAATTCTCTGGATGCTTTCAAGAGAGAGTTAGATAGAGCTCTTAATGATAGTGGAGTCAGGGGATATGGGGAGAAGGCAGGAACGGGGTACTGATGGTGCATGATCACCTATGATCACAGTGATTGGTGGTGCAGGCTCGAAGGGCCGAATGGCCTACTCCTGCACCTATTTTCCATTGTCTATTGTCTATATAGTAGCATGATGGGAGCACCTTCACTTTCAAAATAAATGCCGTGGCTCAAGGTAAGAACTAGACATCACCTTCTCCAGGACAGCTAGGTTAAGACAATAAATATTGGCTTCCTGCAATGTCAATGTCCTTCAAATTATTTTTAATGTTTCCCCTCAAATTCTTCTGGAAGACTGAATTGTTTCTGTTGAGAATTTGTATCTTTGTCATTTGCACAAGGGTTTGGAAGTGACTTTAATATCTGTTGTTTCTTAGCTGTGCCACAACGTTATCTAAATTCATCTTATTTTTGGATAGTGGAAGAAATGATGGGGGAAAAAAATATCTTTCCAATATAAAGTCAATTTATTCATGCTTACTGATTTTTCTTAAATTGTCAAAGAAATATGTCAATTAAAAAATCTAATTATTGATTCATTTCAAAATTTCAACTCCAAAATTTAATCCCATTTGTGCTTTCTGAAATTGGCATGATAAATTTCTTTAAGAGATGTTTAAGAGGCATTTAGTTAGGCACATTGTTATGCAGAGAATGGAGGGATATGGATCATGTGCCGACAGAGGAGATTAGTTTTTCTTGCATCATGCTCGGCACAAATATCATGGGCCCAAGGATCTTTTCCGGTGCTGTGCTATATTCTATGCTCTAAATACTGAGCCCCTGTTTCACAGATTAAATCCATTCTCTCTTAGACTCTAAGGTTGCTTACCCATGTTATATTTTGTGTTAATCATGTACATCGGGCGGCATAGTGGCGCAGTCAAAGATTTACTGCTCTACAGCGCCAGAGATATGGGTTTGATGCTGACTATGGGTGCTGTTTGTGCAGAAATTGTACATTGTAGCGACTATAGAGAATGGTCCAGGTCGTCGAACCCTCGGATTGGCCAGCGAGGTCACGTGTGAACGCGACCATGGGGATTGGTCCAGGGAGCGACATCGCTGATTGGCCAGCGATGTCATGTGCGCTTTTGGCGCCCGAAATAGCCAGTTCGGCGAAGTCTTCGAAGAAGACAGTAAGTTTTTGATGGTTGTCCTTTACCTTGTTGTTTAACTCTGTATTCGAATATTGCGGCTGCAATAAACTTCTTCTACAACCAACAGGTTTTCGGACTCGCCATATTGGTGACCCCGACGTGATCTGGACGATCACCGACTAAGCAGGAACCCGACGCCTCGTTGACGATGACCGCGCCGGGCACACCGGAGTTAAGCGCGGCAAGCGTTCACCTTCCGTTGTTTTGGACGCACGCACCGCAAGCTTGGTTTATCCACACCGAAGCTCAATTTCATATAAAGAAGATATCGGACGAATCCACGATGTACTACTACCTCGTCAGCGCTCTATCGCCGGACACAACCAAGCGCGTGATGCGGTTCATCGTGAATCCACCTGCGGAAAGCAAGTACGAGGCCATGAAGAAAGTATTACTGCGAATCTTCGGGTTTAATAAGCATGGTGGTGCGGCAAGACTTCTGCACCTACCGGATCTTGGAGACCAACTGCCTTCCGTCCTCATGTCCGAAATGATGATGCTAGCCGGTGAGCATACGGATTGCCCTATGTTCGAACAGGCATTCCGCGAGAGACTTCCTGAGGATGTCCGACTGCTGCTCACGGATTGTTCTTTTAAGGACCCCGAAGCATATGCAGCGAAAGCGGACGCGCTCATAGCGGCAAAAAACAAGGCAAGCGGTTCGATCAACAAGGTCTCGACATCAGTGACCACGCCACAGCGACGGCAAGATGGCGCCACGTCTCCCGCCAATTCTCCGAAAGCCCGCCAAAAAGATCCGCACAAGCGCGGCAGGTGCTATTATCACCTACGATGGGGTAGCGAATCCCGCAACTGCCGCTTGCCTTGTACCTTCGCGGGAAATGCCTCGGCCGATCGTACATAGGGGCAGTTACGATTGGCCAGAACCGGCGCCTCTATGTCCATGATCGATACACGGACACAGAATTTTTGGTGGACACGGGAGCCATCGTCAGTATAGTGCCGCCGACCGACCTCGAAACCAGATCGGGTAAGTCAGGTCCCACCCTCATCGCGGTTAATGGCAGCTCAATTCGCACTTTCGGTATACGGAAGATGTCCCTTGTGTTAGGCCTCCGCACGTACGAATGGCCATTCATCATAGCCGACGTCAAACAAGCGATCCTGGGCGCAGATTTTCTCTGGGCTTTTTCACTGGTCCCTGATGTCCGCGGTAACGACCTCCGACCCTCCGCCGAAGATGAGCACGTCGCTCCGACAATCGCCTCCTCGCCCAGCCCTACTGTCCAGGCCGTCGTCGCGGCCCCCGACTCGTATGCTGAGATTCTGGCAGAGTTTCCAGAGCTGCTCATTCAACGTTTTGACACGCCTTCGGCCAAGCACGGCGTGGTCCATCACATCTGCACTGAAGGCCCTCCCGTTTTCGCTCGGGCCAGGAGACTACCGCCAGACAAACTGGTGGTGGCACGGGCGGAGTTCAGGAAGATGGAGGAAATGGGAATTGTCCGTCAGTCTGACAGCCCGTGGGCCTCGCCGTTACATATGGTCTCCAAGGCATCTGGGGGGTGGAGACCATGTGGCGATTATCGACATCTCAATGCTGTTACCACGGCTGATCGCTACCCCATACCGCACCTACAGGACTTTTCATCTGGGCTGGAAGGAGCGGTGGTTTTTTCCAAAATCGATTTGGTGCGAGGATACCACCAGATCCCGGTGCGACCGGAGGACATACAGAAAACTGCAACGATTACTCCGTTCGGGTTGTTTGAATGGTTGCGTATGCCTTTCGGTTTAAAGAACGCGGCACAGGCTTTCCAACGACTGATGGACCGCGTGGGCCGGGGTTTACCCTTTTTGTTTATTTATTTAGATGACATCCTGGTCGCCAGCCCCTCAGTGCAGGAACACCAGGCCCACTTGCGGACCGTGTTCCAGCGGCTCCAAGACCACGGGCTCATTATCCAACCCTCCAAATGTCAATTCGGCCTTCCTGCTCTTGATTTTCTAGGGCACAGAATTACCCCTGCCGGCGCCTCCCCTTTGCCCGAGAAGGTGGAGGCTATCCGGGCATTTCCCAGGCCCACCACAGTAAAAGGGCTACAGGAGTTCGTAGGCATGGTTAATTTCTACCATAGGTTCATTCCGGCAGCTGCGCGAGTCATGCGCCCGCTTTTCCAATGCCTGGCAGGGAATCCGGTAGAGTTGATATGGTCCCCGACCGCAGAGTCGGCTTTTACAGCAGCTAAGGCAGCCTTGGCAGACGCCACCATGTTGGTCCATCCGAGCCCCTCCGCCCCCACGGCCCTGACGGTTGACGCCTCTGACGTGGCGGTGGGCGGGGTTCTGGAGCAGCAGGTCGGTGGCCGTTGGCAGCCTTTAGCGTTTTTCAGCCGGCAACTAAATTCGGCCGAGCTGAAGTATAGCGCATTTGACCGAGAGCTTCTGGCTCTCTATTTAGCTGTTCGTCATTTCAGGTACTTCCTCGAGGGCCGCCCATTTGTGGCCTTTACGGACCACAAACCATTAACATTTGCTTTTTTGAAATTGTCTGTCCCATGGTCGGCCCGCCAGCAGCGGCACCTGACTGCTATCTCCGAATTTACCACCGATGTCCGTCATGTCGCGGGTAAGCTTAATGCCGTTGCTGACGCCCTGTCTAGACCCGCTTTTCCCCCTATTTCGGCGGTGGACTGCGAAGTGGATCCCCAGGAGCTTGCGGAGGCACAGCTTCTAGCGGATACCGTTTCGGCATACCGGTCCACCACTTCGGGATTGAAGTTGGCCCAGGTAGCTTGTGGGTCGGAAGGCACAAAAGTCTGGTGCGATGTTTCTCTTCCCCGTCCCAGGCCGGTAGTACCGCCCTCCCTTCAGCGCCGGGTTTTCGATGCCATTCATGGGCTGGCGCACCCGTCCATCCGCTCCACCTCTGCCTTGGTAGCAGCGAGGTTTGTCTGGCATGGCCTACGGAAACAGGTAGCGGGTTGGGCACGTTCCTGCGTTCCCTGTCAGACCGCTAAAGTCCAGCGCCACGTCCAGCCCCCCGTACAGGATTTCGAGGTCCCAGCAGTTCGTTTTTTCCACATCCACGTGGATTTGGTTGGGCCTTTGCCTTCCTCCCGGGGCTACACCCACCTCCTCACGGTGGTGGATCGGTTCACCCGGTGGCCAGAGGCTTTCCCATTGTCTGATATTTCGTCAGCGTCTTGTGCTAGGACTTTGGCCCTTCATTGGGTAGCTCGTTTCGGGGTCCCGGCAGTTATTACCACTGACAGAGGGCCACAGTTCACTTCGTCCCTCTGGGCCGCGCTCGCAGAACTGTACGGTTCCAAGTTACAACCCACTACTGCATATCACCCCCAGGCAAATGGACTCGTAGAAAGGTTCCACCGTCAACTTAAGGCATCCCTCAGTGCAAGGCTTGAAGGCCCGGACTGGGTAGACCAGCTCCCTTGGGTTCTTTTGGGCATCCGGACTGCTCCTAAGCTAGATCTCGGTGCGTCGTCCGCGGAGCTAGTATATGGCTCGACACTTCGAGTACCCGGAGATTTGTTTCCGGACCTTTCAGACCAGCTGCCTACAGTCCCATCGGTGTTAGCATCTCTCCGGGAACGGGTGGGCTCCCTGGCCCCAGTTCCAACTTCACGTCATGGGTGTCCCATGGTACATGAACCGCCTTCCCTGAAGGACTGTGAGTTTGTTTTTCTGCGAAAAGATGCCCATCGCGCCCCGTTGCAGAGGGTCTATCAAGGGCCGTTCCGGGTTTTGCGTAAGGGAATGGCTACCTTCACTTTAGACATGTGCGGCAAGAGTGAGCTCGTCTCGGTGTCCCGGCTCAAACCTGCACATTTGGATCCGGATCAACCAGTCCTGGTCGGTCAAACCCCTAGGAGAGGCCGACCTCCGTTAGTTCCGCTCAGTCCAGGACCCCCCGTTCCGACAGTTCCTCCAGGACCCCCCGTTCCGACAGTTCCTCCAGGACCCCCCGTTCCGGTAGTTCCTCCAGGACCTCCCGTTCCGGCTGTTCCGCCAAGTCCGGAACCCCCGGCTCCTGTGGTTCAGGCTGTCCCTCTCCGTACTCGTTATGGTCGCGAAATCCGGCTCCCTGCTAGGTTCCGCACCTCGGGTTCTGGGGGGGGTCATGTAGCGACCATAGAGAATGGTCCAGGTCGTCGAACCCTCGGATTGGCCAGCTAGGTCACGTGTGAATGCGACCATGGGGATTGGTCCAGGGAGCGACATCGCTGATTGGCCAGCGATGTCATGTGCGCTTTTGGCGCCCGAAATAGCCAGTTCGGCGAAGTCTTCGAAGAAGACAGTAAGTTTTTGATGGTTGTCCTTTACCTTGTTGTTTAACTCTGTATTCGAATATTGCGGCTGCAATAAACTTCTTCTACAACCAACAAGTTTTCGGACTCGCCATAACATTCTCCCTGTGACATTCTCCGGGTGCTCCGGTTTCCTCCCACACTTGTAGGTTTTATTGGCTTTGGTAAAAATGATAAATTGTCCCTCGTGTGTAGGATAGTGTTGGTGTATAGGGAACGCTGGTCAATGCGGAACCGGTAGGCCGAGGGGCCTGATTCTGTGCTGTATCTCTAAACTACAGATGCAATTGACACAATTCAAATTAATTGTAAGATGTTTCGGCAGTGTAATTAGTGTGCCCCTCTCTAATAATAACAACTTACAACTATATAATCGTTTTCAAGTTTCACAAACGCTGCAGAAATCTCACAGAGAATCAACAAAAAAAAAGATGACAATAAACACATTGGATGATATTCAGGCTTGTGACCAAAACCTTGGTCAAATGGTTTGGTTTTAAGGAAGATCTTAAAAAGAGGATGAAGGTAGAAAGGTGGTAGAATGATGCATGAGTTCCCTTGAATTGAAAATGTAATTTAAATTTGAGATCCAAAATTGAGAAATTTCTAAATAACACTATATCAAATATACTTTTTGCCAATTTTTCCAGTTAAAATTCTGGAATTAGATAAAGGAACTCATCAATTGTTAGTGACTATAACAAGCATGTTAAAGCTTGTGTTAAATTTTGTATTCTTTCAATTAAATCAACAGAGTGCCAGGATAAAAGAGATGAGACATTACTTCAAGTATGGGATCATCTTCAGAAATCTTCTTGATAGGGAATGTGTAATGTAAAAAATAGTCCTGGTACAAACGACGTTACTTTTTTAAAGTAGAGAACTTATTGGTGGCTGTACTCATCCTATCCCAAGGGCACCTGGTGTTGATGAACAGGAATAACAAGAGGATTTCATCTTCTAGATCTAAAAAACATTATTGATCTTAGTGAGTAAAAAACATCAGACCATCTATTATCCTCAGACTGGATTACCAGAGATTTGATGGCAGCACAACAGAAGAAAATTGATTGACAAAAACATAATTGACCAGTCAGCTTATCCATACATTATTGGTTGTTCTATCATACTTCATGAGGAATCGCTCAACAAGTGTTCCTTCATTGTTTCCAAACAGTTGTTTTTGAACAAATCAGGTTGAACAAGTTGGATGGTGATAAAAACAATATTTGAAAAATTCACAAGTGGACTGATACAGCTGGAAGAAGTTAAATTATTCTGACCATATATTGAACCATTTTGAGAAAATATTTAGAGATCCAAAGATCAAAGTCTATGCCCATGAGGTGTGATATCTTTTGTTTGTTTGCAACTTGGTAATAACTAAATATTTTTTTAAAGCATGATATGAATCATTAATTAATTCCAGTATTAATTTATTCCAATTAATTAATTTCAGCAGATAATTAAAGCTTGCTGGTAAAATTGTGATTTGCATTACATCTGGAAAAAAGAACATCCTGTCATTTATTGAACTTTACAAGAAATATGTTCATTAAAGTGTATATTAATTTCTTAATTCTGAATGCTTTCAAAATATATCTAATTCAATTTTTTCCACGATTTATTTGCTATTAGTTTGTAATGAATTCCATTGGGTTGGTATAACCTCATACATAAATTGATTAGTGTATTTTCAATTTCTTACAATTGGCAGTGCTATTTGATGGGGATTAATGTAGATAAATGTGAGGGTATCCACTTTGGCGGCAAAAACAAGGAGGCAGATTATTATCTCAATGGTGTCAGATTTGGTAAAGGGGAAGTGCAACAAGACCTTGGTGTACTTGTACACCAGTCACTGAAATTAAGTGTGCAGGTACAGCAAGCAGTGAAGAAAGCTAATGGCATGTTGGCCTTCATAATGAGTGGATTTGAGTATAGGAGCAGGAAGGTCCTTCTGCAGTTGTGTAGGACCCTGGTGAGACCACATCTGGAGTATTGTGTGCAGTTTTGTTCTCCTAATTTGAGGAAGGACGTCCTTGCTATTGAGGCAGTGCAGCGTAGGTTCACGAGGTTGATTCCTGGGATGGAGGGACTGTCATATGAGGAAAGATTGGAAAGACTGGGCTTGTATTCACTGGAGTTTAGAAGGATGAGAGGGGATCTTATAGAGATGCATAAAATTATAAAATGACTGGACAAGCTAGATGCAGGAAAGATGTTCCCAATGTTGGGGGAGTCCAGAACCAGGGGCCACAGTCTAAGAATAAAGGGTAGGCCATTTAAAACTGAGGTGAGAAGAAACTTTTTCACCCAGAGAATTGTGAATTTGTGGAATTCTCTGCCACACAAGGCAGTGGAGGCCAATTCACTGGATGAATTTAAAAGAGAGTTAGATAGAGCACTAGGGGCTAGTAGAATCAAGGGATATGGGGAGGAGGCAGGCACAGGTTACTGATTGTGAATGATCAGCCATGATCACAGTGAATGGCGGTGCTGGCTCGAAGGGCCAAATGGCCTCCTCCTGCACCTATTTTCTATGTTTCTATGGATTTATGCATAACTGAGGGACAGTTGTGAAATCAGGGCAAACTAATCCATGTACAGAATGTATTAGCAAAACAGATGTTGGTTCAGATGAAATATGTGGACACTTGTAGCTATGGGACTATGGCAAGAGTATTGAGAAACAAAAAAAAAAACAGACTAACAACTTCATAATTCCACTTATTGGAAGAATATTCCACCAGAATTTGGAAACCAAACATTGATCTGTTATAGTTATTGACAAGTTTAACCAAACTATGTTTTTAAAAAGCAACTTTTTAATGTTGCAGACAACAGATGCTTATTTGTAACATGCCAACATGATAATGCAGCTTACAGTATGTAAAACATGGCACAATATGCATGTCTTTGTGCCACCTTTTAATGAGACAATCTGGCCTGCATTAGGAAACATCTGGGCATTCTTATGACAAAATTTAATAAGCCATTATTTGGGGCACTTTTGATTCGATTGGGTTTAAACCGTGTGTGTGTTATTATTTCCATAGGTTTGCATAGTTAAGAGCTAAATAGATTAGATTTTTTTTTTTGGTTGCCATTTTAATGCTTGCTTTAAATGAATAGTAGATATATGGAGTTTCACAAAGTTGGTAAAAGTATCCCTAAGTATAGAATCATAGTCATAGAGTGATACAGTTTGGATCCTTCGGCACAACTTGCCCACACTGGCCAACGATGTCCCGGCTACATTAGTCCCACTTACCAGCGCTTGTTCGATATCCCTCCAAACCTGTCCTATCCATGTACCTGTCTAACTGTTTCCTAAAAGATGGGATAGTCCCAGCTTCAACTCCCTCCTCTGGCAGCTTGTTCCATACACCCACCACCATTTGTGTGAAAAAGTTACCCCTTGGATTCTTATTAAATCTTTTCCCCTTCACCTTGATCCTATGTCCTCTGGTCCTCGATTTTCCTACTCTGGGTAAGAGACTCTATGCATCTACCCGATCTATTCCTCTCATGATTTTGTACGCCTCTATAAGATCATCCCTCATCCTCCTGCACTCCATGGAATAGAGACCCAGCTTACTCAACCTCTCCCTATAACTCACACCCTCTAGTCCTGGCAACATCCTTGTAAATCTTTTCTGAATCCTTTCAAGCTTGCCAATATCTTTCCTATAACATGGCACCCAGAACTGAACACAATATTCTAGATGCAGTCTCACCAATGTCTTATAGTTTTCGAAATGTAAATGTTGGTGCATTTCACTGCACTTTACAATGAAGAGCTTCCGGGATTTATAACAGGAGGAGAATAAGTGAAATCAAATTTTTATCTTTGTGATTAAGAGAATATTTTAGCCACTATGAGTATAATTCTTATTAGTAAATAGTCTTAATGAGCTAAACACTATGGTGGAAGCCTAGAAGACATAAAGAAAAATCGTTGACTAGTTGACTCACCTGTTCAGTACTGCCTTCAACCACTGAAGGTCACCTCACCTTCTGTCTCCTTTCTCTGTTCATTTATTTATTTACTTATTTATCTATTTATTAATTTCCCTATCTTCTCAAAATCTCTGTAAAGCGTCTTTGAGTATATGAAAAGCGCTATATAAATAAAATGTATTATTATTATTATTATTAGTAAAAGTGGTACATGTTAGATGATAGATATATAGTAATGTTTTACTCTGTGGAGCACTAGTACATAAAATGCAACTTCCCCATTTTTGATTCACTGCTTAAGAAATGCTTTTGGATGCTTTCTAAAAGGGCGCTCTTTTAGAAAGGAGGTGAGGAGGAACTTCTTTAGTCAGAGGGTAGTTAATCTGTGAAACTCATTGCCACAGAGGGCTGTGGAGGTCAAGTCAGTGGATATCTTTAAGGCAGAGATAGACAAATTATTGATTAGAACACGTGTCAAGGGTTATGGGGAGAAGGCAGGAAAATGGGATGATGAGGCAGAGATCGGCCATGATTGAATGACAGAATAGACTCAATGGTCCGAATGGCCTAATCCTACTCCTATAATTGTGAACTTGTGAACGTGATATTGAACTGGCCATTGCTGCAAAAATTCACCCATGGTCACACAACCTGAGGCATAGAAGATTTTTTTTGTTGAAAGTCATCAAGGTCAACAAAAACTAATTTCAAAGTACAATTCACAATTGCCATGAATATGTATTTGTGTGTTCAGGCATGTGCTTGCCACATCCACTACCGATGGAGAGACCAGACAGATCTCTAAAGGGAAGTATACCGAGAAAAAATAAAGAATATGCAAAGCAGGTGCAAGGACTGCACAAGCCAATTCCTAAAATAAAACAAAAGAGTCATTATTTTTTTTCAACTTGTGAGCTGGGAATTGTTGGTGGCAAATCCAGCATTTATTTCATCTCCCTCGTTACTGTTGAGAAGATGATGGTAAATAGTCTTCTTGACATGCTCCAGTCCTTCTGATGAAGGTCATCCCACAGCACCATTGGGTAGGGAGCTCTCAAGATGTTGACCCAGCAAAAAGGAATAAACACAATGAATTTCTAAGTCTGAATGTCATCAGGACAAAATTACCAGTGGCTATACTCCCATAAGCTCATTGCCCTTTTCTCTCTGGAAGTGTTTACAAGTTTGGGAGATGCTGTTGAAGAAATCTTGGTCGATGCTGCATACAGTAGGTCAAAGATTTAATGAAAACTTGGCCCTTGAACACTCCTGGTGGGGAGGAAAGTTTAAATTGCATTGACTGCACAAAATAGCACAAGCACTCTGAGCAACTGACATTTGCTTCCCCCAAATCTCCCCTCAACCTATTTCATCTTTCTCATGTATTTCATCTTAAAGATAAAATGAAGTAATGTTTATTATGATAAGCGCAAGCTAGTCGAGAACAGAAAATAAAATAATATTTCTGAGTGAACTTAGGCAGACTGATTCTTAAGTCACCTCTCTTTCCTAAATGATAAATTTGCGACAGATTATAAGGTGTGGTCAGAAGAAACATTTGTTTTAATCTAATATGAGGGAATATTGGAAGTGATCGTAATGATCAAGAAGATTGAGTTCAAGACGAAACTCACTTAGACCAATAGAACCATAATTATTTTTTAGTGTAATATGTTTAAACAGCTCAAATTTTTAATTGCAAATGACTGACGGTTGACAAATTTAATTGAATATCCAGTCCATGAATCATCCTGATTTTCCATTCAAATCTATTCTGTTGCATAAACAGTTGTCCAAAAATAGATGCCTCAAAGTTGGATCATGTAGTGGTGAAAGAAAGCAGAGTTAATCACGACAATTTAGATTTTACCCAGGGATTGCCAGCAGCTGCTCCACAAATGTGATTTTTCTCTCACTGTCCTGTAATTGGAGGCTTTATCTCCTTCTGGAGAGGTGGAAGGCTGACATGGAAATGTCATTGGTAGAGCTGATGTATAGAGGAGGGCTGTAATGTGGTTTTATGGATAGTATCTCCATCGGTCGAATGGCCTAATTCTGCTCCTTTTTCTTTTGGAATAACAGGTTGTTTATGTGACAGTTTGTGAATTTGTGTATGTATGTGTGTGAGAGAGAGCGTGTGTGTTTGTGTGGGAGTATACATATGTGTGTGTAAGTGTGTGCATGAGAAAATATGTGTCTTTAAGTATTTGTGCATGCGTGTGTGTGAGTTTGTGTGAAATTAGATTTTAGATTTTTTTAGATTTGGAGATACAGCACAGAAACAGGCCCTTCGGCCCACTGGGTCCACACCGCCCAGTGATCCCCGCACACTAACACTATCCACTAGGGACAATTTTTACATTTGCCCAGCCAATTAACCTACATACCTGTACGTCTTTGGAGTGTGGGAGGAAACCAAAGATCTCGGAGAAAACCCACACAGGTCACGGGGAGGACGTACAAACTCCGTACAGACAGCGCCGGTAGTCAGGATCGAACCTGAGTCTCCGGCGCTGCATTTGCTGTAAGGCAGCAACTCTACCGCTGCACCACCGCTGCCCAAATTGTGTGTGTCTGTACAGTATGTGTGTTGGTGTGTTGGTCTTGGTAGTTGTGAACAATGTATGAGGTAAAATAGTTTTTAATGTGATTTCCAGCTCATCCTGATAAATCTGGCGAGGACATGGGTGGTTAAAAAATTGAAGCCATTTTGTATGTGTAAGTTGCATATGGGGTTGTTTGATGCATATTTTAACATTTTCGTGCACATTGCTGTTGGAATTCCTGCCTATTGGGAATTGGACTAGGCATTTCCTTGGCATTAGAGTGACGTTTTGATAGTCGTTTGTGCATGTAATAATGTTGTCAATTAATACAATAAAACATATTATTGTTAGAGTTCATTTTGATGAAATTAGAACAATACAGCACAGGAACAGGGACTTCAGCCCACAATGTCCGTGCTGAACAGGATACCAATTTAAAGTAATCTCTTATTCCCTCCATTCCCTGCAAATCCATGTACCAATCTAAGAGCCTCTGAAATGCCACTATTCCTGGCAGCAGATTCCAGGCACCCTTCACTGTAACAAAAATTTGCCCCACATATTTCATTTAAACTTTGTCCCTCTCACAATAAAGCTGTCCTCTAGTGCTTCCACCCTGAGAAAAATATTTTAACAGTCTACATTATCTATGCCTCTCATTATTTAATACTTTTCTATCAGGTCTTCCCTCAACCTCTACCATTCCCCCCAAAAAAATCCAGGTTTGTGCAATCTCTCCTTTTAGCTGATACCCTCTAATCCATAACCTGGTCTCGGGCAGATGAGGCTCATCAGCCTGGGAAGGCAGTCCATCTAGGAGAGGGAAAACTCTGATCTAAAACCTCCACTGCCTTGTGGCCATATCCAGTCATGGAAAAGGCTCCAGGAGTAAACCTCAAGAAAAATCCGTAGTCGGAGTCCCTAAGGCAGTTTGTCGTTGTCTACAACCTCATTCTGGCAGCTCCTGCGACGGCGCTGGTGCCAAACTGTAATGACTCTGCTGTTCTTTTAGATCGATCAACGACGTGGAGAGGGGGGACGTGCTGCATGGGCAACAGCCTGTCCTTCATATGACATCGCCCAGGCTTGCATCCGACTACACATCGACACTGCTCGAGGTTTGGAGCAAGCAGCCAACAACCGGGATGCATCACGCATGGTCAGCCATGACCAAGGGGGGGCTTACATATGGTTAGTATGAAGAAGGGTCCCAGCCTAAAATGTTGCTTATCCATGTCCTTCAAAGATGCTACCTGACCTACTGAGTTTCGCCAACATTTTGTGTTCTAAGCATTTTGGTAAGCCTCTTCTGCCTTTTCCCCATGGCCTCTATATTCAGAAATGCTCATAATTATGACACCAAAATATATTGTGATCTTTACACACCTATAAACTTAGGCATTGCAGAGCTGAAGGTCCTTTAGAGATATGGGAAAGGATCAATTATGACATTTTCAATAGCTATTATATCTGTCATGGAGATGCCTCTAGACGTTTCTAACCTACTTACCATGGTTCTTGATAGGACCACACTCATGCAGTAGCTGCAATGTTCGCAGGTGTCTACTGCAGGTTTTAACATCTCAAAATAGGACGTACAGGGTAAATGGTAGGGAATTGAGGAATGCAGTGGAACAGAGGGATCTGGGAATAACTGTGCATTGTTCCCTGAAGGTGGAATCTCATGTGGATAGGGTGGTGAAGAAGGCGTTTGGTATGCTTGCCTTTATAAATCAGAGCATCGAGTATAGAAGTTGGGATGTAATGTTGAAATTGTACAGGGCATTGGTGAGGCCGAATCTGGAGTATGGTGTGCAGTTCTGGTCGCCAAATTATAGGAAGGATGTCGACAAAATGGAGAGGGTACAGAGGAGATTTACTAGAATGTTGCCTGGGTTTCAGCACTTAGGCTACAGAGAGAGGTTGAATAGGTTGGGTCTTTATTCTTTGGAGCGTAGAAGGTTGAGGGGGGACTTGATAGAGGTTTTTAAAATTTTGAGAGGGACGGACAGAGTTGACGTGGGTAGGCTTTTCCCTTTGAGAGTGGGGAAGATTCCAACAAGGGGACATAGCTTCAGAATTGAGGGACAAAGGTTTAGGGGTAACATGAGGGGGAACTTCTTTACTCAGAGGGTTGTGGCTGTATGGAATGGGCTTCCGGTGGAAGTGGTGGAGGCTGGCTCGATTTTATTATTTAAGAGTAAATTGGATAGGTATATGGATAGGAGGGGATTGGAGGGTTATGGTCTGAGTGCAGGTAGATGAGACTAGGTCAGGGAAAATGGTCGGCGTGGACTGGTAGGGCCGGACAGGCCTGTTTCCATGCTGTAGTTGTTATATATGTTATATGTTAAAATGGAGCGGGGCCATGCAAATTATTTTGTCACGTTAAATTTCACCAGTTTAGCAACTTATAATTGCGTTACCTGGTTGGATGTTAGGCTGAAACATAACAGGTATTTGACATCCCAGAAGAGAGTGAAAGTCAATCTGTAGGTGAGCATTTCTCACCCCATTCTCCATTGTCCAAGGAGTTCTTAGTCCTGGAGGAAACCATGGAAGTCACCTCATCCCAGATTCTTATTGTGACCATGAGGGATCTCCCGGGCCAACTAACACATGGGACCCGTCTCCTCGTTTGTAATCTCATTGACTTGTAGGCCTATTTGAATGAATACATGAGTTCAGCCCCTTTCACTCCACCATGTAAGCCATTGTGCCTGCTGTCACTGTCTGACTGCCCTCTTGCAATGTGCCATTGAGGGCCAATGGCATTATCTGAATTTTGTGCCATGAAGTGTGGGCCAAGTAAATATGGTACAAGCAAGAATCCTACAAATCCTGATTTAATACTTGGATCTGGATGTAAAACATCCCAAGACTTTAGCAACATTTTCTTTGGCTAATTTAGTCATTTGTTTAGCGTGGTGGGTAGGTGTGGCGATGAGGGAGTGGGGGGGGGGGGGGGGGGGGGGGTTGGGGGGAGAGGTGGGATGGCATGGTTTGGGAGCCAATTTTGCATTATCATTTACTGCAATTGCAGTTCTGAAAGGTTCCGATCAGAAATCCAGGCACCGAAAAAAACCGATTGGAAAACTAAATACAAGAAAATGCCAATAATGCCACATGCAGGTGAGACCACTACTGAGTGAAATAACATTTCATTGTTAACAATGAACATAAATAATATTCTTCTGACAAACTCTAATCATAGGAAAATAGTGAAAGTAAAAATACCATATCATCTGTCAATCCCATTGCGTACAACAAACCATTTAATTGACTGCTCTCATTGTCTCTCCCCAATTAATTTAATCCCTTGAACGAGTTGAATAGCCACAGACTGAAATCTCTAAGATAAAATGGGGAAAGGTTTCTCCTTCAAGCCTGAAGGTAATTGATTGAAGTTTTTCGGATATCAATAGAACACTGCTGTGTAAGTTATTCAATTTTTGATGGTTGCAAGTTAGCGAAAGCAGTACAAATTAAATTAAGTGAACTTAAAAATATAGAAACTGTCCACAATACCCATTGTAAGTTGAAATTCATCAGTGGTTGCAATTAAAACTAAACACTAATCAGAGTTAAAATAAATATATCTATTTAAATGGTAGATAGCTAGTTCTGATAACAAAAAGAATAACTGGTATGTACAAGGATTTATTGTACATGTTGTTTCTTTTTGTTAAATTTATTACATTTTTGCTACACAATTTTATTAATGGAAAAATCTCTTTAATGAAGGGAAATCAAACCCATGACCCTATGCTGACTCTCTTTAATAGCACACCACATGCCCCATTGGGTTTAATGAAAATTCTACAGATAAAGGCTTCTGCTATAAAGCAGATTCTTTGATCCAGTGGATTCTTTGATCCAGTTCCTGTGGATATGTTAGTCCAAATCAGACACTGTTGAGTTCCACAAAAATAAACTTTGTTGAAATGAATAACAGGAGCAACTTATGAAATTTATTTCATACTAGACCAAGTGGACCCGTTGGGCCCAAACCTCTCCTGCATTGGTGCAGCACACCCTCTCCTCCCTCCCTCCCCCTCCCCCCCTCCACCACTACCCCTCCCCCTCCCTCCTCCCCTCACCCTCCCTCTCCCCCTCCCACTTCCCCCTTCCCCACCCCTTCCCCTCCCCCCACTCCATCCCCCTCAACCTCCCTTATTCTTCCCTCCCTAGGAGATAGATTTAAACTTTAAAATGTGAATAACAAAAAATATAACACCGATTTCAATTAAACTTCTTCCATTAGCAGAGTAAGGTTGGCCTAAAATTGTTGCGCTATCGTGTACCGTTTTGGCTGTAGTTCAGGAACAAACAAACGAACAAACGAGAGTTTTAGTATATAGATAATGTGATTGAAGATGCTTCAGCGTCACACACAAAAGCAGGCGACTTTTTTCAAAGCAACCTTGGCAGAGAAATTTAATTCTATGAGTTGTTCTTTTCAGTCTTTTGGAATCAGGAAATTGATTTATTCTTCAGAGTGAAACATAATAACAGCTATCTCCTGGTTATTTTGGAATCCATTGGAAATGTGACTAGGGGTGGGGCACGAGGTACCCTTACAGTCCACTGCAATGACCATGGGATGGTGTCATTCCTCATCCATTATTGCATTTACCCACAAGAGACTTTCATGGGATACAACTGGAACAACATGGACTTCCAGGAGCAGTAGTGGACTGGTTGTCACCAAATGTTTAGATCTCTGATTCAAATAAATTAATTACTTTTGTATTTCATACACCCTGAGGTAGAAGCTCTTGGATTCACCCCAATCCAGAGAGTAGAACACAAAATCTAGGTTGGCAGTTCATTACAGTACTGAGGGAGTTCCACAACATCGTCCATATTAAATTGATATTAAACCAAAGCCTTCATAATCTTGCAGATTGAAGATCCAAAAACACAATTTAATAAAAGATCAGTGATACTCATCCTCCTGGCTAATAGTTAACATTCAACGTTGATGTATTTAGTCATTGTCACTTTATTCTCATGAGTGATTGTTGTAAGCAAATTGTCTTCTATATTTTAAATGTTCTTTAATTAAAATACTATGGAAGAACATAATTGCCTATTAAATACTTTGGAATGTCCTAAAGAACAGGTGTGTAACAACAAAACAAAGTCAAGTTGAATGAAGAAGTTTGCAAAAAGTGGTATTGGCCTTCCCACCGTCAAAATGATCTGCGAAAGTCGCTGCCTGAAAATGGCAGCCAACATCATCAGAGGCCCACATCCCCCTCTACACACTTTCATTTCACTTTACCATTGGGAAGAAGCCTGAAAAGTGTAGTTTAGTTTAGAGATACAGCCGGAAACAGGCCCTTTCGGCCTACCGTGTCCACGCCGACCAGCGATCCCCGCACATTAACACTATCCTACACCCACTGGGGACAATTTTTACATTTACCAAGCCAATTAACCTACAAACCTGCACGTCTTTGGGGTGTGGGAGGAAACTGAAGATCTCGGAGAAAACCCACACAGGTCACGGGGAGAACGTACAAACTCGGTACAGACAGCACCCGTAGTCAGGATCAAACCCAGGTCTCCGGCGCTGCATTTGCTGTAAGGCAGCAACTCTACCGCTGTGCCACAGTGCCACAGGTTCAGCGGCAGCTTCTTCCCCACAACTGTCATCCTATTAAATACTACAAGCTCCAAATAAGATCTCAACTACATAGATTTGGGGCATTATTTTTGATTTTGCACTATTATTTATTTCTATACAGAGTGAAATGCATTTTTTAAAAAAATAGTATAAATATGTAGTATATATATATATATATTTTTTTAATATACTTTACTTGACCAAGTAGACCCGTTGGGTCCATTCCTCATAGGGTTTCCATTGTGACTTGGGAAAATCGCGTTTTTCTTTCAAATAAATTGTTTAAAAACAAAAATCACAGCCAGAGCGAACAGTGGACTCAATGCCTCTCCTGCATCGGTGTAGCACCCTCCCCTCCCCCATTCCCCCTCCCCTCCCCTGCCCCAACTCCCCCCACACACACCCTCCACTCCACTACCCGCCTCCCCCTCCCCTACACTACCACCCTCACCCTCTCCCATCCCCACACCCCCCTCCACTCCCCTCACTCCCTCTCTTCCCCCACCCCCACACGCCCCCCCTCCCCTCCCCTTCCCCTCTCCCCCAAACCCCTCCCCCTCCCCACCACACTCTCCCCTCCCCCTCCACTCCCCCATTCCCCCACCCCAACTCCCTCCCCTCCCCCCACCCACACACCCACACACTCCCACCCACACTGCCCCGCACCCCCACTCCCCCCCACTCCCCCCCACTCCCCCCAACCCCACACCCCCAACCCCAACCCCCACTCACCCCTATCCCCATCCCCATCCACTCCTTTCCCCCACCTCAACCCCCCCAATCCCCACCTCCCCTCCCCTCCCTCCCCCCACCCCAAACCCCCTTACTCCCCCCACCCATCACATCCCCCTTCCCATCCCCCTCCCACTCCACTGCCCCCTCCCTTCCAACCCCCCCCCATCCCAACCCCCCCTCCTCACCCCAACCCCCCCACCCCAACTCCAACCCCTCCCCACCCCCAAAAATACTATTTTTCTCCCTTCAATTTTTCAATGTTTCAAGGTCAGTTTATTGTCACATGTACCTTATTATGATGCTTACAGAGTATTATGTTTACATAACTGTTGTGCTGCTGCAAATGTGTATTTCATTGTTTCGTTTCCAGGCATATGGCAATAAAACACACTTGACATGACGCGTCATGTTTATCGTCATCTGCACAAGTATGGTGAAGTACAGGCAAAATGCAAATCTTGCTTGAAACAGCATCAAAGGCACAGACTCAGGCAACACATAAAAGCATGAATTAGACATAATTACACATTTATTCTAAAAGACAGTTAGTAGAAAAAAAAAGATTGTGCCAAAATACAACACATTAGTGCCGAAATACAGAATTAGAAAACAAGTCAATGGTAGTGCAGGAAGTGATCCATAATGTTCCATTATCGAGTTAGGTTTAAGAATCTGATGGTTGCAGGAAAGTGGCTGTCTTTGAACCGGGTGTGATGTGGGACCTCAAGCTTCTGTATGCCCTGCCTGATGATAACAGTGAGAAGAAAGCATCCCCCAGATGCTTGGGATCCTTAATGATAAATGCTGCGTTCTTATGGCAAAACCTCATGTAGATGCTTACAATGGTGGAAAGGGCTGTGCCTGTGATGGATCTTCAAGACTGAATAAACTTCCATCTTAATTTTACATATGTGCAATAAGTACGCTTATGTCAGCTTGTCCATTTCAGTGTCATTTTCATGCAGTCACTTACTCCCATTGTAAATTTCAGAAGAAATCCCATTGTGAATCAAGTAGTCTTACTACAGATCAATAAACATTCATGTTCATCATATACTCAACAGTCAACCTTAATTAGAAACTGTTATACGGTGCATTGAACAACAAGAACAATAAATGTGGTTAGTGGCCTGAACACAGCAAAAAAACATTGAAGATGTCTTACAGATGCGATAGCCAATAAAATGAATGATGCCAAAACACAGAAGGAAATAGAAACAGATTTTCCAGTGCAAAAATAAGTAATTGGCACATGCTTGTGTCTATGAGAAATTAGAGTAGGTTTGGTTAAACATAGATCATAGAATGTGCAAAACAGGCCCCTCGATCAATGATAGTCTGAGGGTGACCACTGAGGTAGATAGTGGTTCAGGACGGCTCTCTAGTTGTGATAAGATGAAAAGGGACGGGTTGCACCTCAACAGGCGGGGGACCAGCATTCTGGCAACCAGGTTTCCCACTGCTACACGGGTGGTTTTAAACTAAATTTTGGGGGGGGTGGGGTGAGGGGGGGGGGGGGGGGGGGTGGGGGGGTGGTGTCAAATAGGATGGACAAGGATGGAGTTAAAAGAAAAGAGACTATAGGAAAAGTTAAGAAAGACCCCAGAATTAACGGGACAGAAAGCTCACAAAGGGATAGGAGAGTATGGACAAGTGTAATATGAATCGATGTGAAAGGGGAGATGAGTAATGGATTAAAAGTATTATATATGAATGCGCAAAGTATAAGAAGTAAAGTGGATGAGCTTGAGGCTCAGTTAGAGATTTCAGATATGACATTGTGGGGATTAGAGAGACGAGGCTGCAGGAAGATCAGGACTGGGAACTGAAAATTCAGGGTTATACATCCTATAGAAAGGATAGGCAGGTGGGCAGAGTAGGTAGGGTAGCTCTGTTGGTGAGGGATGAAATTCAGTCCCTTGCGAGGGGTGACATAGGGACTGACGATGTAGAGTCACT
Organism: Rhinoraja longicauda; assembly: GCF_053455715.1. NCBI lineage: Eukaryota > Metazoa > Chordata > Chondrichthyes > Rajiformes > Arhynchobatidae > Rhinoraja > Rhinoraja longicauda. The sequence goes on from NC_135959.1 coordinate 24,158,948, forward strand.
GTGAATAGAGATGAGGAATTGTAAAGTTAAGAAGACACTAATGGGAGTTATCTACAGGACCCCAAACAGTAGCCCGGATACAGGGCGTAAGTTGCAGCAGGAGTTAAAACTGGCATGTAACAAAGGTAATACCACTGTGGTTAGGGGGGGATTTCAATATGCAGGTAGACTGGGAAAATCTGGTTGGTTCTGGACCCCAAGAAAGGGAGTTTGTAGAGTACCTCCGAGATGGATTCCGAGCGCAGCTTGTATTGGAGTCTACCGGAGAGAAGGCAATTCTGGATTTAGTGTTGTCCAATGAACCAGATTTATTAAGGGAACTCAAGGTAAAGGAACCGCTTAGAGGTAGTGACCATAATATGATTCATTTTAATCTGCAATTTCAGCGGGAAAAGCTTAAATCAGAAGTGTCAGTGTTGCAGTTGAACAAAGGGGACTATGAAGGCATGAGAGAGGAGCTCGCCAAGGTCGACTGGAAAAGGATCCAAGCAGGAATGACAGTGGAAAAGCATTGGCAGGAATTTCTGGGCGTAATCCAGAAGATGCAGGATCATTTCATTCCAAAGAGGAAGAAAGATTCTAAGCAGAGTAAGAGGCAATCATGGCTGACAAGGGAAGTTAGGGATGGAATAAAACTAAAAGAAAAGATGTATAACATATCAAAGAATAGAGGGAAGCCAGAGGATTGGGCAACTTTCAAAGGACAACAGAAGTTAATGCAAAGGGCAATACGGGCTGAAAAGATAAAGTACGAGGGGAAGCTGGCCAAGAATATAAAGGACAGTAAAAGCTTCTTTAGGTATATTAAAAGAAAAAGATTAGTAAAGACAAATGTGGGTCTCTTGAAGGCAGAAATGGGTGAAATTATTATGGGTGACAAGGAAATGGCAGAAGAGTTGAACAGGTACTTTGGATCTGTCTTCACTAAGGAAGACACAAACAATCTCCCAGATGTACGCGAGGACAGAGGATCTAGGGAGACAGAGGAACTGAAAGAAATTTGCATTAGGTGAGAAATAATATTGGGTAGACTGATGGGACTGAAGTCTGATAAATCCCCAGGGACTAATGGTCTGCATCCCAGGGTACTCAAGGAGGTGGCTCGAGAAATCGTGATCATTTTCCAATGTTCAATAGATTCAGGATCAATTCCTGTGGTTTGGAGGATAGCTAATGTTATTCCACTTTTCAAGAAAGGAGCGAGAGAAAAAATGGGGAATTATAGACCAATTAGCCTGACATCGGTGGTGGGGAAGATGCTGGAGTCAATTATTAGTCAATAGTCAATAGTCGTTTATTTGTCACATACACATAAATGTGTAGTGAAATGAAACATTACCCGCAGTTGAAACACTAAGACCAATAAGAATAATCAATAACACATACAATCATACACTAACACCAAACAAAAGAAACATCCATCACAGTGAGTCTCCTCCAGTCCCTTCTCACTGTGATGGAAGGCCAAAATGTCTTTTCTCTTCCCTGCCGTCTTCTCCCGAAGTCAGGCTGTTGAACTTGCCACGTCGGGGCGGTCGGGGCTCCCGACATTGGAGAGCCGCGCCGGACGGTGAAAGGTCCACGGCCTATTCCAGGCCGCGCCGGACGGTGAAAGGTCCGCGGCGGGCCGACCCAAGCCCCGCGATTCGTGGCGGGCAAACACGCTGCCTCTGCCGCTGCCGGTGCTCCTGATGTCGGCCCCCATCCAGGGGCCTGCGGGCTTCCGACGTCTACACGGCCGTCGCCGGAGCCTCCGGAGACGAGTCGCAGCCACTCCCGCAGCATCCGCAGGCAGCCAGCGCCGCAGGTGGTGAGTCCGGGCCACGGGCTCTGCGAACCAGAGCCCCAGGTGGTCCCAGGTGCAACGGGAACGGAGACACGACACAGAAACAAAGTTCGTGTCTCCGTTCGGGAGAGACAATTTTTTACAGTTCCCGTTCCCTCCCACCCCCTCCCCCCCACATAACATACAAACACTACACCATATTAAAACTACAATTCATACAAAAACAACAAAAAACACACAAGACAGACGGACTGCAGGCAAGCCGCAGCTGCGACGGCAGCGCTGGCTCCTCCTCCTATTAAAGAGGTAATAACAGTGCATTTGGATAGCAGTAAAAGGATTGGTCCAAGTCAACATGGATTTATGAAGGGGAAATCCTACTTGACTAATCTTTTGGAATTTTTTGAGGATGTGACAAGTGAAATGGATGAAGGAGAGCCAGTGGATGTAGTGTATCTAGACTTTCAGAAAGCCTTTGATAAGGTCCCACATGGGAGAATGGTGAGCAAAATTAGAGCACATGATATTGGGGGTAGGGTATTGATAAGGATAGAGAAATGGTTGGCAGACAGGAAGCAAAGAGTAGGAATAAAAGGCTCCTTTTCAGAATGGAGTGCCGCAAGGCTCGGTGCTGGGGCCGCAACTTTTTACAATATACATTAATGATTTGGATGATGGAATTAGATGTAACACTAGCAAGTTTGCAGATGACACAAAGCTGGGTGGAAGTGTGACCTGCGAAGAGGATGTTAGGAGGTTGCAGGGTGACTTGGACAGTTTGATTGAGTGGCCAGATGCATGGCAGATGCAGTAAAATGTAGATAAATATGTGGTTATCCACTTTGGTGGCAAAAACAAGGAGACAGATTATTGTATCAATGGTGTCAGATTTGGTAAAGGGGAAGTGCAACGAGACCTGGGTGTCCTTGTACATGAGTCACTGAAAGTAAACATGCAGATAGAGCAGTGAAGAAAGCTAATGGCATGTTGGCCTTCATAATGAGAGGATTTGAGTATAGGAGCAAGGAGGTCCTCCTGCAGTTGTATAGGGCCCTGGTGAAACTTTTCACCCAGAGAGTTGTGAATTTGTGGAATTCTCTGCCACAGAGGGCAGTGGAGGCCAATATACTGGATGAATTTAAAAGAGAGTTAGATAGATTTCTAGGGGCTGGTGTAATCAAGGAATATGGGGAGAAGGCAGGCACAGGTTACTGATTGTGGAAGATCAGCCATGATCACAATGAATGGCGGTGCTGGCTCGAATGGCCAAATGGCGTTCTCCTGCACCTATTTTCTATAATTCAGTTACAATGCATTCAGAAAGTATTCAGACCCCTTCACTTTTTCCATATTTTGTTACGTTACAGCCTTATTTTAAAATGGATTAAATTCATTTTTTTTTAATCATCAATCTACACACAATACCCCAGAATGAAGAAGTGGAAACAGGTGTTTAGAAATTTTTGCAAAGTAATAAAAAAGATATAACTGAACTATCACATTTACATAAGTATTCAGACCCTTTGCTATGACATTCAAAATTGAGCTTAGTTTCATCCTGTTTCCATTGATTATCCTTGAGATGTTTCTGCAACTTGATTGGAGTTCACCAGTGGTAAATTGAATTGATTAGACATGATTTGGAAAAGCGCACACCTTTCTATATAAGGTCCTACAGTTGACAGTGAATGTCAGAGCAAAAACCAAGCCATGAAGACGAAGGAATTGTCCGGTGACCTCCGAGACAGGATTGTGTCGAGACACAGATCTGGGGAAGGGTATAAAACATTTTCCGCAGCATTGCAGGTCCCGAAGAGCACAGTGGCCTCCGTCATTCTTAAATGGAAGAACTTTGGAACCACCAGGACTCTTCATGGAGCTGGCCGCTCGGCCAAACTGAGCAATCGGGGAAGAAGAGCCTTGGTCAGTGAGGTGACCAAGAACCAGATGGTCACTCTGACACAGCTCCAGAGTTCCTCTGTGAAAATGGGAGAACCTTCCAGAAGGACAACTATATCTGCAGCACTCCACTAATCAGGCCTTTATGGTAGAGTGGCCAGACAGAAGCCATTCAGTAGAAGGCACATGACAGCCTGCTTGGAGTTTGCCAAAAGGCACCTAAAGGACTCTCAGACCATGAGAAACAAGATTCTCTGGTCTGATGAAACCAAGATTGAACACTTTGGCTTGGAAGAAACCAGGCACCACTCATCACCTGGCCAATACTATACCTATTGTGAAGCATGGGGGTGGCAGCATCATGCTGTGGGGATGTTTTTCAGCGGCAGGAACTGAGAGACTAGTCAGGATTGAGGGAAAGATGAACGGAGCAAAGTACAGAGAAATCCTCAATAGTCAATAGTCGTTTATTTGTCACATACACATAAATGTGCAATGAAATGAAACATTACCCGCAGTTCAACAATAAGACCAATAAGAATAATCAATAAAAATGCAGTAACACATACAATCATAAACTAACACCAAACAAAAGAAACATCCATCACAGTGAGTCTCCTCCAGTCACCTCCTCACTGTGATGGAAGGCCAGAATATCTTTTTCTCTTCCCTGCTGTCTTCTCCCACGGTCAGGCTGTTGGAGTTGCCACATCGGGGCGGTCGGGGCTCCTGACATTGAAGCCCCCGCCGGGTGGTGAAAGGTCCGCGGCCTATTTCAAGCCGTGCTGGACGGTGAAAGGTCCGCGGCGGGCCGACCCAAGCTCCGCGATTCGGGGCGGGCGAAGACGCTGTCGCTGCCGCTGCCGGTGCTCCCGATGTCGGCCCCCACCCAGGCAGGGGCCTGCGGGCTTCCGACATCCACGCGGCCTGCGCCGGAGCCTCCGGAGATGAGTCGCAGCCGCTCCCGCAGCATCCGAAGGCGGCCAGCGCCGCAGGTGGTGAGTCCGGGCCGCGGGCTCTGCGAACCAGAGCCCAGGTGGTCCCAGGTGCATGGCCGGTGGTAGGCCGCAGCGGGAATGGAGACACGACACAGAAACAAAGGTCGGGTCTCCGTTTGGGAGAGAGAATTTTACAGTTCCCGTTCCCTCCCACCCCCCCCCCCCCAACATAACATACAAACATTACACCATATTAAAACTACAATTCATACAAAAACAACAAAAAACACAAACGACAGACGGACTGCAGGCAAGCCGCAGCTGCGAGGGCAGCGCCTTGATGAAAACCTGCTCCAGAGCATTCTGGACCTGAGGTTCACCTTCCAACAGGACAATGACCCTAAGCACACAGCCAAGACAATGCAGGAGTGGCGTCATGACAAGTCTGTGAATGTCCTTGAATGGCCCAGCCAGAGCCCGGACTTGAACACGATCGAACATGTCTGGAGGGACCTGAAAATAGCTGTGCATCGACGCTCCCCATCAAACCTGACAGAGCTTGAGAGGATCTGCAGAGAAGAATGGGAGAAATTACCCAAATACAGGTGTGCCAAGCTTGTAGAATCATACCCAAGAAGACTTGAGGCTGTAATCACTGCCAAAGGTGCCTCAACAAAGTACTGAGTAAAGGGTCTGAATACTTATGTAAATGTGATATTTCAGTTATTTCTTTTTAATTACTTTGCAAAAATTTCTAAACGCCTGTTTTAGCTTTTTTATTATGGGGTATTGTGTGTAGATTGATGATTAAAAAAAAAAAATTCATCCATTTTAAAATAAGGCTTGTAACGTAACAAAATTTGGTAAAAGTGAAGGGTCTGAATAATTTCTGAATGCACTGTACCTGATAACAGCTGTGAAGAAACTGTCCCTAAATCTGGAGGTGTGCGTTTTCACACTTCTTTACCTTGTGCCGGATGGAAGAGGGGAGAAGAGGGAGTTGCCAGGGAACAACTCATCCTTGATTATGCTGCTGGCCTTGCCGAGGCAGCGTAGGGTATAAATGAAGTCAATGGTTTGCGTGATGGCATTTTTCTTGCATGTGCTGTTTTTGTTTCAGATTTCTAGCAATAGCATTTTTTAATTTTTATTTTATTTATATTTGGTCATGTATAAAGCCCATTTGCACTTAACTGTTTCGAATTTCAAGACATTGAATAAGTTGTGATATAGCCAATATAAACTATCCTCAAGACACTGGAAGACATTATTGAAACTGTAAACCCAACTATGAATTAGTTTCTACAAAAGAGTCAAAATGAGATAAAGCACAAAGAATTGAACTCCATGTGGGTAAAAATTGACAGGGAATGCAAAGTAAATGATGATATTAAATTATTTATTATTTATAAAGCTGTAGCATTTTTTCCCCATAGATAGAGTTATTCATTTATTTAGTTTCAGTGTTGCCAAGTAGCTATCCTGGTTTTGTGCCTGAGAAAGGAAAAGTCTATTTTTATTCTTTGAACCAAAAAGATTCCTTTTATCTCTCTCCGGGCCTCTTTTTTTCCACATGCACAACCATGCCCATTATCACAGAAAACATATTACCTTCTATTTCAGAACAATTGTTCAAAATACAATTAATTTTATTTACCTTTTCCTTCCAAAAATATCCAAATCTCAGCACTCTACAAAATGATTACCCCTTGCAATAGCTGAACCTCTGACTCGAGAGATCAGCCCGTCTAATTAAACATCTGGAGCTTATCAGTTTGAATCTATTACATTTTAATAATCGACTAAGTGTCATAATCTAAATCTGCCAACACTAATATCTGCTTCTCATGCTGTAAATTTAGATTTGTTTGAATAGCCAGTGGGGTGCATCTTTCTCTGCCTGAGAACATGACCTTGCCTGGACCATGTTAATTCAATTGAAGTGCAGTGCAGGTCACATCCCCTGCTGCCAAAGGTCCTCGGGGCACTCCTCCATGGTTCGGCAGAACACCTGGGTCACCTCAGCACAGGTAGTCTGATGCACTCATCGAACAGTTATGACGGCTGACTATTCCCTGGCCAGGTCTACGTTTATTATCTTAAATATGCATGGGAATTCAAAATCTCATCTAAAATAAAATGTTTTCTTTTAGCCTTTAAATCATCAAACACTGTTGAGAACGAAGCGCCGGGAGCAAAGCGGAGCGCCGGGAACAAAGGGGGGACCAGGAGGGGGGCCCACTGTGAATGAAGGGGGGACTCGGCGGGGGGGGGGGAAGAGGGGGTGCCTGCTGCCACATACAGCGGCTGGCAGCAGATAGCACTGTGTGACTTTGTCGGCGCCAAAATGTGTTGACACCTGTGTGTACTGCCTAGATGAGGTCTGCGACATGATTTTACCGGGTTGTATGTAGGTATTTCGCTGCACCTAGGTACATGTGACAATAAAGTATCATTGAATCATTGAACAAACATGTGCACAAACAAGTAATGATAGTTAAAAATATTCAAGGTGACTTAATTGAAACAAACAAAATGCTCAGCCAAAAGGCATATCTTAATGGTCTGTAGCTCTCAACTCCATTCAGCCTAAATCTTGGCAGTTGATGATACATGTTATAACAATGCGGAACAAGTGCACATGCCACATAATTCACTTACTTTTATAGTGCTTCTGAAGAGTTCCATCTCACTTCCAGCACTGGGGTGATCCAGAACAATTTGATGCAAAGTCATTCCTGCACCTGGATACAGTGCAGTGAAGATTTACTGGGATAGTGCCAGGACTCAAGGGCCTAAGCTGTACAGCGAGGTTGCGCAGGCTTGGACTTTATCCCCTTGGAACGCAGGAGGTCGAGCAGTGGTCTTATGGATGTGCATAAAATAACACCAAAGAAAAATGAGGGAGACAAAGAGATTGGCATCATTAATGAGATTTCTAGATTTGTTTCAGTGGTGGCAAGAACAAACCTGAAATAAATTTGGAAGATTAAATGATGCAGCAGTAACATCAAGTCTGCACTCCAACTGACATACGATATGATACGATACGATACGAGAAGATACGATACGAGAAGATACGATACGAGAAGATATGATACGATAGAACTTTATTGATCCCAGGAGGGAAATTGATCTGCCAACAGTCATAAAAACACAAAATACATGAAACATGAAATTAAAGTGACGAGTGGAAAGGTTTGGGAACTGTGCAAAGATTGGGAGGGGGTGGGGGAGTCAGTCATCCCCATGACAGAAGGGGGAGGAGTTGTACAGTTTGATATCCACAGGGAAGAAGGATCTCCTGTGGCATTCTGTACTGCATCTTGGTGGAACCAGTCTGTTGCTGAAGGTACTCCTCAGGTTGACCAGTGTGTCATGGAGGGGTGAGCTGTATTGTCCAAGATGCTCCACAGTTTGAGGAGCATCCTCCAAACCAAGACCACTTCCCGTGAATCCAACATCACTACAGCGTATCCCCAGGCACTCTCTCAGCATATCAAATACGCAGGTGACCACAACATAATTCATTATGCACTCATTGAAGTGCAGATTGCTTTTGGCAACCAATATTCCATTCAAAACCATCACTAATACGCTGCATTTTGCCGCATAATTTATATGTTCTTATTGTACCATTCGGTCTTTGCTAAATAAATGCAAAATGCAACAAAAAAAAGAGACAAACAAGCAAAATGACCTGGTCACCACAGCGAGAGAATAATAGAGAGCCTTTTGTTAAATAATTAAGTCTCAGACCATCAACATGACAACGGTTGTTTCGTCTGCAGGATAGTAATGACTTTGACACAGCCGTCTGTTGTCTCCATTCAATACAATTTTGACTACTGTATCCAGTCCTGACAGATAGACGACTGAGGAATACTCATGCTTTGGTGATGGATAGGTTGATCTCTGTGTTGGAGAAATAATTTTTTTTTAATGGAAACTACTGGATAAATTGCTCATGAACTGTTTAGGTAATCGCATGGTTGCAAACAAATACAAAAAAAAGATTTTAAATTGCAATACCCTAGACTCACATAGGAACAGGCATCAAGATCTCTTTCTTTCAATTACAGAATGAACAGGAGTGTGACAGGACAGATGTTGAGATGCTTCCATGAATGAGAGAATCTCAAACAAGCTTAGGGGGAAGTCAATTGCAACTGGGGTTTTGTTGGAACTTTTGGCAGAGAGTGGTTTATCTCAAGAATTCTCTGCCCTCGAGGGTTGTTGAGGTTGGATCATTGCCAGAAGAAAAGAGAAAGCAGGTAATTTTTTTTTAAAGATCGAGGAATTGAAGGCTATGGATAACAGGGACAGGAGAGAATAATGAGGCTTTAGGCAGATCAGTCATAGTTATATTGCGTGGCTGAGCTGGCCGAGTGATATTCTCCTGCTTCTATTTTCTAATATTGTTATCAACTCTGTTGTCAAAGATCTAACCTGGTTAGGCAAGTTTCCCCAGATATACCTTGGAGACACACATCTCTCAGATTTGCTAAATCGACAATGTGCTAAAGTATGCATGAAATTCACTCCCACTTAAATCAAAGCTGGGAGAAACTGGCAGGTTACCAACAATCTTGTAGTTGTCTAGCTATTCCTTTTAAATTCCAGAGTTATTTATCAAACTGAATTTAAATCACCCACTCGCTGCGTGATTTGAACTCTTGACTCATGATTATTAATCCAGGTCTTCTGGTCACTGGTCCAGTAGGATAACCTCTATACCATCATGTGTGACAGGAGTAAGCAGAATCGGACCATTGCTCTCTCTTGAAATTTTGAAGAACTGAGATTTGAGCTGCTGAAAATTGGCTGACATTTAGGCAGAAAAGGATGGAAGTATCTTGGGAAATCATAGATCAGGTTAACCATGAACTGCTAAAAATACAGAAGATTGTGCTGTTCCCAGAGGCTCAGGAAAAAGCGACAGTTTTTAGAAGGGGGAAAAAAAGGGGGTGACAAGAGGATGAAGAATTGTCATGCAATTATTGCTTTGAGCAATACTTGTAACGTATTCATGACAAATAAGTTACCAACAGTCTTTTCTCTGGCTGATAACGAACAGAATGAATGCAAGTGAGCAATGGCCCAATGGACCATATGTTTACCCCAGGCAACTGCTTGAAAGAACAGATTTTTGTGCAGCAACCTTGCGTTTTGTTTCTGTGTGAAGAAACTACTGTGTTTCTATGGTGTCTTATTATGACATGGAGAAATAGAGTCATCGAGCCATAGACAGATACAGCACATAAACAGACCCTTCAGCCCACTGACAACATGCTGTTTCATTCAACATAGCCACTCATTTAAACCATTCCCACCAGATCCATTTTGGTATCCCCAGATTCTACCATTCAGCCACACAGCTGGGAGAATTTACAGTGGTCACTTAACTTTCCAGTCTGCACATTTTCGGCATGTAGGAAGCAACTGGAGCTCTCAAAGGAAGCCCTTGTGATCACTGGGAGAATGTACAAACACCACACAGACAGCACTGGAGGTTAGGGATTGAACCTGGGCCTCTGACTCTGTGATGCAGCAGCTATACTGGCGATGCTACTGTGCTACTCCTTCTCATTATATCTCAGCATATCTCACCAGTAATGAGTCTATGTTAGAGTACTTAAAGTACATGTTGATGTCCAGACAAAAGGACCGAATGCTATTCTAGAACTGTGGCTGTTGTTATTTCAGCTAAAGAGTCAGTCAAGTTAGACAAGGTGGTAGTCCACAGCAATGAATCAGGTAGAATTCTTGGCAGATAATTCTGGTTGTGACTATTACTTCCAAAAGGAGCAGCTTAAAGGAAGTCCTGAATTTTCTCGAACCTACAGATGATCCAGTTGTGAGCAACACATATCTCCGCACCTATTGCTGTCCTCTGTTGAACAGAGCACTGGTGGTGTTACATTAGATAATTACCTCACAGATTCTAAACCTGGTGCTAGACCGGAGAGCCCATTGTTTTTAATAGATTTGTAAGGGTGAAGATCAGGGGGAATAATTATTTTAAAGATATTTGCTCAAAGTTTAATTTCTAAAATCATTTAAAATTATTTTTAGTGTTTTTAATTAACTCTGCAATTATTTTCAAAATTATGTTTATAGAAATTATGTTCATCACTTTTAGTAGACTTAAAATTCCCTGGACACCAGGGACATTTATAAACTGTCAAAAATTAATTTCATACTTCATCATAAGCCTTGACTTCACATCCAGCCTCGTCTCCTGTCGGGCCATTTTAGGGCTGGGCCTCGGCACTGACCACCCAAGACCTAGCTAGATGTTCTGTGGAGAGACAATGAGATTGGGACAATGAGAGATGGGGTGGTTAGGCAATGGGAATCAAACATAAATGAAAGGCCTATGGAGAACACCATTATAGAGAGTACTATTCAGCACACTGAATGCCATAGCTTGTTTTGTAGATCCAACGAGTTAGAAATTTATGCTCAGCTACTTGCATTGAAGACACATTATCCCAGTGAATACAAACTGAATGGATATTTTTATGGCGGAGATTGACAGATTCTTGATTTTAGGGTGTCAGGGGTTATGGGGAGATGGAAGGGGAATGGGGTTGAGAGGGAAAGATAGATCAGCCATGATTGAATGGCAGAGTACACTTGATGGGCCGAATGGCCTAATTCTGCTCTGAGATATTTTAAAAAACAGAATTCTGCTTCTGAAATTCTGTTCCATAGACTGCAGGAAATTGTCGAGACTTGTGGATTAAGCTCAATCTATCACACAAGCCAGCTTTACCAACACTCCCCTTCCCCCCTGCCCCCTCCCCCTTCCATCGACTCACCTACATCACTTTGTCTCAGGAAAGCAGGCAATGTACTCAAGGACCACTTAGGCACCGGTCATTCCCTGTTCTCCTATCTCGCATCAGGCAGAAAAGTACAAAACCTTGACAGTAAGTGCCACCAGATTCAGGAACAATTTCTTCCTTACTGTTATCACACTACTAATTGATCCTCTCACATTATTTTATCTACACTTTCTCTGTAGCTGTAATGCTATACACAAGAGTCACAAGCAGGGAATGAAACAACAAAATTCTTACTTGCTGCAGCTGCTAAAGTACATTTGTATAATAGTGCAAATGAACACAGTCCGCAGTACATAGTTGCTGCGGCAGGTTTGTGGTTAGGGTTCTGCTGTGTTGTTCAAGAGCTTGATGGTTGATGGCTTGAAGCTGTTCTTGTTCTACATTATGCACTGTGGTATTTTTCTCTTTGCCCAACCTATTCTACTTACATATGACTTGATTGTACTTACGCATAGTATGATTTGACTGGATAGCAAACAAAGTATTTCACTGTATCTCTGTGTGTGACAAAATTAAACCATATCCAATATCAATAAAAATGAACTTTTAGTGGCGTAAAAACTCTCAAGCACTCCTCCTGTGACAGACTCTCTTTTGCAAAAGGCAATGGATGTCTGCTCAAATGATGTTTTAAAACCTCACTGACAATTTTTTTGCATCTAAAGCTGAGAAGGGACAAAGGCGTGCTGTGTGAAGTAAGGCAATTGATCAGCCATGTTCTCATTAACAGATAGAAGTGACTCCAGGGTCTAAGTAGTTTTATCTGATTCCTTTGTATCTCTTTGTTTACCTTCCCAATTATTATAGTTTGGATTACTAATAATTCAGTTCTAATAAGGTAAGCTCAACAAGTTTCCTACGACTGTCAACATTGTTGAATACATCAGTCTATGGACTGCACATTGTCCAATTTGGATCCAATGATTTTTTTCTCTTGTAAAATATTGATTACTGAGGGAACATTGTTAAATACCATATTCCAATTGATTTACCATTACAAGCTCCTCTCTTCAAATCAAATTAATATGTGTTAAATTGTAGCTAAGCAGTTCATTTTTGTATTTTTAATTTACATAATTTAAAAGTAATCCTCTAATTTAATTGGACCGAATTGAATTAGAGTTTTATTTTTAATTACCTGAGACAGAGATTCCTTCATGCATGTTGGTATCTGGAGACTAGTTTTTAGCAGCATTCTGTGCATCTTCCTGACTTTTTAATCTAATAGTTTTACTTTTTGAATTTCATGTGGTGAAGAATATAACAAGATCATGAGAAAATAGGAGCAGAAGTAGGCCACCAGTGTGTCACATCATTCAATATGACCAGGGGTGATCTACACTGGCCTCAACTCCTCTTCTATGCCTGTTCCCCACAACCCTCAAATCCTTGATCTTTCAAATATTTATCTATTTCCATTTCAAACATATCTAATGATCTAGCTCCCACCAACCTCGGGGTCAGAGAATTCGAGAGATTCACTACCCTCTGAGAAGATACATTTCTACGCACCTGAGTTTTAAGTGCTAATCTCCTTACTTTGTAACTCCTTGTTCATGAATTTCACATTAGTGGAAATAACTCAACATCGAACCTGTTAAGCCCCCTTAGAATCTTATAATTCTTCTAAATTCCAAAGAATACAGACACAAATTGACCATCTTCTTTTTGTAAGACAATTCTCTTCTTCCTAAGATTAGCCTGGCAATTAGCCTGGCAAATCTCTTTTGGACTGCTTCCAATGTTACTACTGTATATCCACATTTCCAGCTTTTTATGTATTGCTCCGCAATCAATTCGGTGATCGAAAATGAGGGAGTTGTGATTCCCTTTCAGCTATTTTTGGTAAATGATATGGGAATCTGGCTCTCATTTTATCATTTTGCATGTATAATAAATATTTCTAAACAATATATCTGACATTGAATGTCATAACCATAACCTTTGGATATCTGTGGTCCACACTGATAGCTGACTTTGCCAGTGTATTTAGATATTATGAGCTCTCAGGCTGTAGAATAAAGGAGCTTATGATGTTTCATATCGGGTCCCTTTATTTTGTAGACCAGCATCTGCAGTTCATTGTATATTCTTGTCTTCCAAGAGTTCTGGGAAATCCACACATTGCAATAAAACTGAGCACGGAGTTGAAACTATTTTATAAAACATTAGCTGGAGTTCTATTTACAGATTTAGTCACAACACTATGTGAAGGACATAATAACATTGGAAAAGGGGGGAAAGGAGATTTGCCAGGTTGTTGCCTGGTATGGAGTGTCTCAAAGATGAGGACAGATTGGAGAGACTGAGTTTGTTTTACTTGGTGTGGAGGAGGCTGCGATGGATCTGATAGAAATTATATCATAAATAGAGAAACATTCTCTCTACAACTAGAGCCTAGGGTTTAAGGTTTGAGTCAGAGATTTAGAAGAGATGTGAGGAAGACCATTTAGCACACAGAGAGTGGTTGTAATGCTCTGCAAATGGACTGGTTGAAACAGAGACTTGCACAAACTTAAGTATCTGGATGTGCACTTGATATAGAAGGCCAAATGTGCAGGTTTGTTGGTTAATTAGCTTCTGCAAATTGTCTCTAGTGTGTAGGATAGAACTAGTGCATGGGTGATTTCTTGACTGCGCAGATTTGATGGGCCAAGGGCTGTTTCCATGCAGTATCTCCAAACTAAACTAAACTTAATTAAACTAAACTAAACTAAACTAAACTATGAACCACCTCTTCCTTCTCCCCTCCACTTTACCCCCACTCTTTTCTGTGGCCCACCTCAACATGCACCCATATCTCTCCTCCCCTTCCACCTATATTCCTTCCTCTGGCGTCACAATTTTCACCTCCTAACCTTACTTTATAATTTTTGTCTTTTAATCTCTGGCCTTTGCCCAACCACCTGCCTTTTAAAACTCCCTCTCACCTGTATCCACCTATCACTTGGACACAAAGTGCAAGAGTAATTCAATGGATTGGGAAACATCTCTGGAGAACATGGATAGATGACATTTTGGGTTGAGACCCTTCTTTAGGCTGCTTGACCCAACACATTACCTATCCGTGTTTTCTAGAGATGCTGTGTGACCCACAGAGATACTCCAGCACTTTGTGTCCTTTAGTGTAAACCAGCATCTGCAATTCCTTGCTTCTTCACCTATCACTTGTCAAGCTTTGTCCTGCCCCTCCTCTATTCCAGCTTACTACCCCAACACCGCCACCAGAATCAGTCTGAAGAAGGTCCCAGCCTGAAGCATCACCTTTTCATGTTCTCCAGAGAAGCTGCCTGACCTGCTGCGTTACTCCAGCACCTTGCGTCTTGGAGTCCGATGGTCTGGGTGGGTGTAGATGAATTGTTTAACTCAATAACAAGACCTTGTGGTGTGATGGTAACTTGAAACCACATATTGATTAACTTAATTGAGCAATATCTCATGGGAAGAAGTTACAGGAGCCAAAGACTGTTATTTCCAGGACCAACAACAGCTTCATCCCATTAATCATTAGACTCTTGAACCATCTAGCACAATCCTAACCATAACCCTACCATAGCACAAAATTACTACAGACTTCGCACTATTAAGGTTGCACTACATACTTTGGTTTGCACTATAATGATCTGGTTTATAAGAATACAGATAATTTATTGTCTGGTTATTTGACTCTGAATAAAGTTCCTGACCCGAAACATTACCTATCCAATCCCTCCACAGATGGTGCCTGAGTTATTCCAGCATTTTGTATTTTGCTCAAGGTTCCACAGTATCTGTGGTCTATTGTATCTCTGCATATTTATTTGTTGTCTTATTATGCTTAACGTAAAGCTGCAGAAAGTAGGAATTTCATTGTTCTAGTCACAGTGGATATTGCATTTAAACACTCTTGACTTTTAACTAGATATGAGAGTACTGAACATTTTGGAAAATTAGGAAAAGAGAGGAACATTGAGCACAAGCAGTGACAACAAGGATGCAACAATTTACCCTAAGTTTGGAACTCAGAGAAGGCTACAGCCCATCAAAATGCACCTGATCACTTTATACAGGTAGTATCTGAGTTTAAACCCTGCATTTTGTGATTTAATGTAAAAATTAGCAAGCTAGAACAGGTCTGAAATATGACGTATTTAAGAGTTATAATTATTAATCAAACACCTGGATTTTGGTGACTTGGATGTTTATAATGACTAAGTTATACAAACCTTTATTTATTTCTTCGACCACTATGTTGTTGAGAGAGGCAAGTGAAGAGGTAAGTCAACAGGAAAGTTAAAGGAGAGTGAAATCCATATCACCACATAGAGGCGTATTGGTACAGGTAAAGAAAGTCATGGCAAACAAACACTGGAAGCAAAGGTTTGAATCAAGGAAGAATGAACTGCAGACATTTGTGCTGTCCAACATGTAAAATTAAGTTGTATTTTACTCTAAAGTCATTTGACAAGATATGGTTCACTCTTGAGGTTGGGTGACTGAAACCCATTACAACTTATTCAATCTTAACAGTAAGAAATTGTGGTTCATTATCCCCAAGACTTCAATACAATCAGGGCAAATCTTCCAT
The DNA here is from genome assembly GCF_053455715.1 of Rhinoraja longicauda. Lineage (NCBI taxonomy): Eukaryota > Metazoa > Chordata > Chondrichthyes > Rajiformes > Arhynchobatidae > Rhinoraja > Rhinoraja longicauda. Next base: position 24,174,989 of record NC_135959.1, read on the forward strand.
CCAGATCCATCCAGATTTGCGGGTGGATTAGTCCCTAATTCAGAAATTCCCAAGCATACCAACTTAGGTTTTAAAAAAGCACGTGTTAGATGTATGCAAGTTAATGACAGCTTTGAAAGGTCAAACCTCTCACTTGACTCCTCAGGGTCCTCCGGAAGTTCAACAGTGAGGTCCATTCTTCTTTGATTTCCCAGTCTTTGAAGTGCACTCAGACCTCATTATCCACTCTTTTGCTATTTGGGGATCCATGTACAAGCAAGGGCAGCCCCAGGCCCCCTCTCAATTCTTTTAAAAAAAATGTACAAACCAAAAGTCTGTGCAACAAATCAAAGTCTATATAAGTAAGATGATCAGTATCCAGATCACTATTGTAAAATGGTTTTATACTGTGTGCTGTTCTAATATAGAGTGCTCATTGCTGGCAGCACCTTGTTATTGCAAAGTTGATCATGACTCGTAAGTTGATCACCACCGCGACGATGGGCCTCAGCGGTGATGAAGCCTCACGGCGGCGGCAATGCCTCGCGGGTCGACCGATGGTCGTTGGAGGATTGCCGTGAGGGGGGGAAGAACAATGGAGGACTGCCATGAGGGAGGTAGGGGGAGAACAATGGAGGACCCAGCGTGGGGCGACCACCGTGAGGAAGGTGGGGGGGGGGGGGGAGAACAAAAGGAGGAGCCGGCATGCTTTGTAACTTTATCCACTCCGTAGGTGGCGCTATTTGTATACATTGGATATGCAAGCACAGGATGAATGAATGAATAAATGAATAAGTTTATTGGCCATGTATGTACACATTCAAGGAATGTGCCTTGGTGCTCCGCTCGCAAGTAACAATACGAGCATACAGTAAACAATTAAGAATAAAGCATAAAACATTGAAACATTAAGAATACAACATTATGGTTTAAACATGTGAGTGAAATAAACCAGGGCAAAAAGTGACTGCAGACTTTTGAATTTTGAGTAGAGCTACTACTCATGGAAAAAAGCTGTTTTTATGTCTGACTGTAGCGGCTTTGACAGTCCGGAGTCGCCTTCCAGAGGGAAGTGCGTTAAAGAGTCTGTGGCCAGGGTGAGAGGGGTCAGAGATGATCTTACCTGCTCGCTTCCCGGACCTTGCAGTATACAGTTCGTCAATAGTGGGAAGGTTGCAGCCAACAACCTTCTCAGCTGATCGAATGATTTGATGCAGCCTCCGGATGTCGTGCTTGGTGGCTGAGCCAAACCAGAACATGATGGAGAAGAATTTCACTGTGCCTTGTCACATGTAACAATAAAGTATTCCATTCCATTCCAAGTTTTAATGGAAGTAGTTTGTTCACTAATCCCATTTCTTTTTTCAGTATGTAAGCATTTAATGTATTATTTAGTGTATGTTATTACTTTGAACATTATGAAATAATTTAATTGGGTGGGTATATTGGGATACAAAGGTAAGCGTTCTAATGATATCTATATCTAATGTTTTCTGTGGGATGTTCATGCTCCTACGCCTCAAGGGTAAATGGACATAATATATTTTGAATGACTGATCCTTTACAGGTGAATGATGCTGACAACTGGTGCTTGATTGGTGTTTACCATTCATGTTTGCTGATTGATGAATCTTTTAAGTTTAGTTTATTGTCACGTGTATCGAGGTACAATGAAAAGGTTTTGTTGCACGCTAATCAGTCAGTGGAAAGACAATACATGATTACAATCGAGCCATCCACAGTGTGCAGATACATGATAAAGGGAATAACGTGAATAACGTTTAGTGCAAGATAAAGCCCAGTAAAGTTCGAATCTTTTATTATTACTGTTGTGATTTGTCAGTGTTTTATAAACATGAAACTTACTTTGGTAAGGCAAAAAGTAGGACTGAGACTTCCATAAGTTACTGTGTGACCCTTAAGAATTAAATGCATACAGTCATTCTGTTCAACATTATTAAAGGTTGGAGATATAGACAGATTTACATCAAAAATTGCAGATGCATTACCTTAATAGTTAAAGAAATGTAGACTATTTAAATCTCTCTTTATCTATAATATTCCAATAAATCACCAGAACATAATCACACATGGATAAGAATAGGCCATTCAGTTCATCACACTAATTCTTCCACAACCATTACTCTCCCACCTGGCATCCAGCTGCAGTTTTCAAAGCTCCAGTACCTCCATCTCCATTACCTTGTCTGGCACTTTGTTCCAAATGTTATTCATCTTTTCATTAATTAAGTTCCTAGGAATAAAAGGACAAACTTTTCTTTTTTGCTAATTTAAAAATTGTACTATGGTCTCTCAAACGTGACTAACTTTGAGGAATATTCACTGTTTCCTTGATCTATGGCACTTAATATTTTATATTCCTCAATGATATTCACCATTAACTTTTTTTTCCTCACTGGACAGTAAAAACTGAGATTCTATGACTGCGCAAACAGTCACATTTTGTAATGTATCTTCTGTATTTACATATACATATTTTTATCTTTCCGTTCCATAATTTTCGGTAATAAAATCAGGAAACACTTGAAATACACAGCAGTATTTATATAATTGTGTTATTCTGTGATTTATTTTGTCTGTTATTCTTCTTTTAACTATCTTTTGCGAATATGGAAACCGATTTGCACAGCCATCTTGTCCAAGTGTCCTGTAAGATTATATGAGATTGATTAGCGATACAGGTTGGGCCTTTCATCCCAGAGTCCATTTGGTCCTCACCTGTTACCTTCTGCTATCAGCATTTATTACATAATCCTACACATTCCTAGAGAGCAACAATGTGATTCTATTAAAACTGCCAGATTACCCTATATTAACTTAGAAAGGACACCGAGGATATGGGTTAAGCCCACTTGTGGCTATTAGTCACTATGCCTCAAGAGGTATAAAAAGAGATGGCATGGTTTAAAATAGTTTCAGACATGACAGATTTCAGCACCGATAGTTGACACAAAAAATTGGAATCATTCACTTTGGAGCAAAGAAGGTTGCGAGGACATGTAAATAATCGTGATGGATTAAGATGGAAGATGTAGACAGAAGCTGCTTGCATTTGTAGATCATTTGAGGACTGGAGACCATAAAAGCAAACAATTGATGGCACAACAATTAAAGTGAATTTACAGGTTGCCTCTGGGTTATGAAAGCCCAAGGTATGAATATCCCTACATATGAACAAGCCCCCATAATATAATTAAATTCAAAAGTCTGATGTAAGTACAATTGTCATTCCTCCCAAGGGCAGAACTATTTTCCTCTCTCTCCACTTTTAATAATTATACTTTCTTACCAGTCTTATGTGCTTTTGATGCCATTCATTACAATATTTAAAGTTATTCCCAAAAGATATAGGGCTGGATGTAAGGGAAGACTTTTGTTTTACACAGGTGATGTTATGAAACTCATTGTCTATAAGAAGACAATCCTGTAAGAGGATGTAGCGTCTGTCAAAGCTTTTAAGGGGTATTTTGATGGCCTGTTGAGAGAAAATAATTTTCAATGCTGCATGATACAGTGGAAGATTGAGATTGAAAATATTGTTCTAATGGGAGCTCAGGCTGAATGGCTTTAGTTTAATTGGTCTTTATTGGTGCCTATATTATTTCCCCAAGATAACATGAACATGTGTCATGTTTGCAGCTGGGTTTTAATATTAATATTTTCATCTCTCCCCTTGGACCCCTAAATTTCAGTATACTTTTGGTCCCCAACTTTCTTGAGCTAAGGTGCATAAGTGTTAGCTAGTGAGTATTTCTTATGCTACCCCATTTAAAAAGAATTTTGCAAGATCAATTTAAAACTTAGCATCTCCCCCAGGATGGTTCACTATGTGATTAGCCTTGTTTTACCATGAAGCAGATGTTAGACAATAGACAATAGGCAATAGACAATAGGTGCAGGAGTAGGCCATTTGGCCCTTCGAGCCAGCACCACCATTCAATGTGATCATGGCTGATCATTCTCAATCAGTACCCCTTTCCTGCCTTCTCCCCATCCGCCTGACTCCGCTATCCTTAAGAGCTCTATCTAGCTCTCTCTTGAATGCATTCAGACAATTGGTCTCCACTGCCTTCTGAGGCAGAGAATTCCACAGATTTACAATTCTCTGACTGAAAAGGTTTTCCTCATCTCCGTTCTAAATGGCCTACCCCTTATTCTTAAACTGTGGCCCCTGGTTCTGGACTCCCCCAACATTGGGAACATGTTTCCTGCCTCTAACGTGTCCAACCCCTTAATAATCTTATATGTTTCGATAAGATCCCCTCTCATCCTTCTAAATTCCAGTGTATACAAGCCTAGTCGCTCCAGTCTTTCAACATTTGACAGTCCCGCAATTCCGGGAATTAACCCAATAAACCCAGCTGCATGCCCTCAATAGCAAGAATATCCTTCCTCAAATTTGGAGACCAAAACTGCACAAAGTACTCCAGGTGCATTCTCACTAGGGCCCTTTGCAACTGCAGAAGGACCTCTTTGCTCCTATACTCAACTCCTCTTGTTATGAAGGCCAACATTCCATTGGCTTTCTTCACTGCCTGCTGTACCTGCATGCTTCCTTTCAGTGACTGATGCACTAGGACACCCAGATCTCGTTGCACGTCCCCTTTTCCTAACTTGACACCATTCAGATAATAATCTGCCTTCCTATTCTTACCACCAAAGTGGATAACCTCACACTTATCCACATTAAAGTGCATCTGCCATGCATCCGCCCACTCACACAACCTGTCCAAGTCACCCTGCAACCTCATAGCATCTTCCTCACAGTTCACACTACCACCCAGATTTGTATCATCTGCAAATTTGCTAATGATACTTTTAATCCCTTCATGCGGGACATTGGGATAACTATACAAGCAAAATAAGTTACTGTGTTTGAAATAATGTCAGGGAATTGTCTTCTCTTTCATCTTAGGCAGTGTCATGTCGAGGATGACTTGCTTCCATGGGTCTAAAATGAAGCCTGAGGCAAATCAAAGACTCTGCCACAGGTTATGAATTAGGTGCCTCACGGTGAACCTAAAGGGTGAATTGTGAGATTTTCTTAGCTATTTAATTGTCTTTTCATCATGGGCTCGATTCTCAATACCATCTCAAATGACCTTTTTCCACATTTGAGTGGTCATGGACTTTTTGAAGCCTTGGATCTTTCCTTTCATCCTTTTGTTAATGTCTCCCGTCAGTAGAATTTGGAGCAAAATATCAATTTTAATAGAAAAAAAACAAAGTGCTGCTCAATATTTCATTATCTGCAGTTCTATGTGTCTCCGTCCACTTCAAGAATTTGGTGTTGGACAGGCCAATAATGTCGCCAATCCAATGAAGCTGGTTCAGTCTAACTGTGGGCTAAATCGTAAACATGTTGACCTGGGAGAGGATGTTCATGTCCGTTCAATCTGGCTTGCAGTGCCTTTAGAAGACTTTGAAGAGACAACATTGGTGTTGTCTTTCCAATGGAGATGCCTGTTGTGGGTAGTACCGTGGGGTAGGAAAATTGCTTCAGGGAAATATATTTATACTAAATAAAGTGGTATATTAATATAAACCATCTACTAAAATAACTGTGTAGGAAAATAACTGCAGATGCTGGTACAAATCGAAGGTATCACAAAATGCTGGAGTAACTCAGCGGGTCAGGCAGCATCTCAGGAGAGAAGGAATGGGTGACATTTCGGGTTGAGACCCTTCATCAGACTTTTCAGACTACTAAAATAACCGAGATTGTACTAAAATAATCGAGTTAACTGCAAGTAAAATTACGCCTGCACATGCCATTGTAGTTTAATAATCAATTTTCACCATTTTCACTCATATCACATTATATAACTGACGTAATTAGGCACAATACAAATTGCCAGTGGGACTCAATGGGTCAGGTAGCATCTGTGGAGATGAAATGGACAAATTATATTTTGGATTGGGATTCTTCTACCGACTCTATACACTCTAAAAATTGTGGCTGTGGCAACGCTACAGTTTTAGTAGACAGCATCTTCCATTTTATTACACTTTGTAAGTACCTGGTATCATGTTCGATGTTAGCATATAAAATCTCATTGCCTCATTGACATGGTGACCATTCACTTCATCTTGTCAGTGCCTCTTAGAACCAGGTCTGCATCTCTGCAGGTAACATCTCCTCAAGTACATATCCAAGTAGTTTTTAAATATGAAGCAAATTTATGCCTTTACCACCATTTGAAGCAGTGCTTTCCTGACTCACAACACTCTCTGGAGGAAAAAGAGATCATCACCACTCCTTTAAACATTTTGAAATTTGCTTTAAATCTGAGAGACTGCAGATGCTGGAATCCGGAGCAAAAAAATAACCTGCTGGATGAATACAGTGGACTGAGCAGTATCTGTGGTGATAACAGAATTGTCAACTTGTCAGATAGAGAACCTGCAAAAGCATTAGAACATAAGGAATAGGAGAAGAATTAGGCCAGTTGGCCCATCAAGTTTACTCTGCCATTCAATCATTATCTATCTCTCCCATAACCTCTGACACATGTACTAATTAAGAAATTATCGATCTCTGTCTTAAAAATATCCACTGGCATGGCCTCCACAGCCTTCTGTGGTAAAAAAATTCCACAGATTCATCACCCTCTGACTGAAGAAGTTTCTCCTCAGCTCCTTCCTGAAAGAACTTCCTTTAATTTTGAGGCTATGACCTAGACTAATCCTAGACTCTTCCTCTAGTGGAAACATCCTCTCCACATCCACTCTATCCAAGCCTTTCACTATTCTCTACTTTTCAATGAGGTCACCCCCTCATTCATCTAAACTCCAGCGAGTACAGGCCCACTGCCGACAAATGATCATCACAGGTTAACCTACTCATGTCTGGCATTGAGAGTGGAGAGGGAAGATAGCTGTTATAAAGAATAGGTCATGTCAAAATCTTAATATTGGCATTCTTCCCCCCTTCATTCTCAGTCCTGATACAGTCTCCACCTGAAACATCGATAATTCCCTTCTGCCAACAGATGCTCTGAGTTACTCCAGAAAGTTGTTTATTGCTTTAATTTGCGACTCCTGTTTTTTTACCCTTCAGCTAAGGGAAACACACCCTTCCTATTTATTTTATTCTGGCCCCGCAGCATCTTATTTTCACCTCAATTAAGTCTCTCCATAGCTTCTCTATTCCAAGGAAAAAAAACCTAAGCTTATTCTCACTGACAAAATCATTGTTATTTTCTGAAGCCTTGCCAGAGGAATCAGTTCTATTCCGCAGCACAGTGACCAGAACAGAACGTAGTACTCGAGCAGTGGGATGCAAGCAGAATACATCTTATTCAAAATTGTGGCGCGTCGAAAAGCCCAAAATAAAGGCGAGGAGCCAGGTATTTCGGGAGGGATTTATTTGTTGTGTTCTCTAGTCCGGCCGAGTCTGCGAGAGAGAAATCGTACCTAAAATCCCGTCCTTTATCCCCGTAGCTAAGGGCCGCCCCTCTGGACTGGTCCATTCCCATGCCGAGGGGTCGGTAGTGAAATGGCCTGACCCTTGGGAGCCGCCACAGGGCCCCCCCCAGAACCGGAGGCACGAAACGCACTGGCGGTTGCACAACCCGACCGGACCGCGCACGAAAATCGTCCGACAGAGGGGCCGGCGGAGGCACAGGTGGAGGGACAGGTGGAGGGAGCCGCGAAGGGGAGCAACCTCGCGGCCGAGGCTCGGCAACCCGCACCAGTTGGTCAATGTCCAAATGCGCCGGCTTTAAGCGGTCAATTGACACAGCCTCTGGGAGCCGCCATAATATATTCTTTTAATGTTTCATATAAATATTCCAATCCTCTAGATTCCAAAGGGAACTTCCTCTAAGAATAAAACAGTATGAAAAAAAGAAAGAGATGTTGCCAAAATGCATAGTTAAAATGCACAATTCAATAATTGTTGTTATTCCAACAATTGAAATATTGGAGCATATTTCCAAATGAGATAATGGTTCAGATGTAATATTACAAATGTTAGAATGTAAAAAGAAAGCTGCAATTAACATTACAATTGTAAACCATAATTCCGAAAATCGGAAGTGTCGGTATTACAGTATAGCAAAGGGGATTACAGAGGCATGAGGCAGGAGCTGGCCAAAATTGATTGGAAGGAGGCCCTAGCAGGGAAGACGGTAGAACAGCAATGGCAGGTATTCCTGGGAATAATGCAGAGGTTGCAGGATCAATTTATTCCAAAGAGGTGGAAAGACTCTAAGGGGAGTAAGAGACACCTGTGGCTGACAAGGGAAGTCAGGGACAGCATAAAAATTAAGGAGAGGAAGTATAACATAGCAAAGAAGAGTGGGAAGACAGAGGATTGGGACTCTTTTAAAGAGCAACAAAAGTTAACTAAAAAGGCAATACGGGGAGAAAAGATGAGGTACGAGGGTAAACTAGCCAATAATATAAAGGAGGATAGCAAAAGTTTTTTTAGGTACGTGAAGAGGAAAAAAATAGTCAAGGCAAATGTGGGTCCCTTGAAGACAGAAGCAGGGGAATTTATTATGGGGAACAAAGAAATGGCAGACGAGTTAAACCGTTACTTTGGATCTGTCTTCACTGAGGAAGATACACACAATCTCCCAAATGTTCTAGGGGCCGGAGAACCTAGGGTGATGGAGGAACTGAAGGAAATCCACATTAGGCAGGAAATGGTTTTGGGTAGACTGATGGGACTGAAGGCTGATAAATCCCCAGGGCCTGATGGTCTGCATCCCAGAGTACTTAAGGAGGTGGCTCTAGAAATAGTGGAAGCATTGGAGATCATTTTTCAATGTTCTATAGATTCAGGATTAGTTCCTGTGGATTGGAGGATAGCAAATGTTATCCCACTTTTTAAGAAAGGAGGGAGAGAGAAAACGGGTAATTATAGACCAGTTAGTCTGACATCAGTGGTGGGGAAGATGCTGGAGTCAATTATAAAAGACGAAATTGCTGAGCATTTGGATAGCAGTAACGGGATCATTCCGAGTCAGCATGGATTTACGAAGGGGAAATCATGCTTGACAAATCTACTGGAATTTTTTGAGGATGTAACTAGGAAAATTGACAAGGGAGAGTCAGTGGATGTGGTGTACCTCGACTTTCAGAAAGCCTTCGACAAGGTCCCACATAGGAGATTAGTGGGCAAAATTAGGGCACATGGTATTGGGGGTAGGGTACTGACATGGATAGAAAATTGGTTGACAGACAGAAAGCAAAGAGTGGGGATAAATGGGTCCTTTTCGGAATGGCAGGCAGTGACCAGTGGGGTATCGCAAGGTTCAGTGCTGGGACCCCAGCTATTTACGATATACATTAATGACTTAGACGAAGGGATTAAAAGTACCATTAGCAAATTTGCAGATGATACTAAGTTGGGGGGTAGTGTGAATTGTGAGGAAGATGCAATAAGGCTGCAGGGTGACTTGGACAGGTTGTGTGAGTGGGCGGATACATGGCAGATGCAGTTTAATGTAGATAAGTGTGAGGTTATTCACTTTGGAAGTAAGAATAGAAAGGCAGATTATTATCTGAATGGTGTCAAGTTAGGAGGAGGGGGAGTTCAACGAGATCTGGGTGTCCTAGTGCATCAGTCAATGAAAGGAAGCATGCAGGTACAGCAGGCAGTGAAGAAAGCCAATGGAATGTTGGCCTTCGTAACAAGAGGAGTTGAGTACAGGAGCAAAGAGGTCCTTCTACAGTTGTACCGGGCCCTGGTGAGACCGCACCTGGAGTACTGTGTGCAGTTTTGGTCTCCAAATTTGAGGAAGGATATTCTTGCTATGGAGGGCGTGCAGCGTAGGTTCACTAGGTTAATTCCCGGAATGGCGGGACTGTCGTATGTTGAAAGGCTGGAGCGATTGGGCTTGTATACACTGGAATTTAGAAGGATGAGGGGGGATCTTATTGAAACATATAAGATAATTAGGGGATTGGACACATTAGAGGCAGATAACATGTTCCCAATGTTGGGGGAGTCCAGAACAAGGGGCCACAGTTTAAGAATAAGTGGTAGGCCATTTAGAACGGAGATGAGGAAGAACTTTTTCAGTCAGAGGGTGGTGAAGGTGTGGAATTCTCTGCCTCAGAAGGCAGTGGAGGCCAGTTCGTTGGATGCTTTCAAGAGAGAGCTGGATAGAGCTCTTAAGGATAGCGGAGTGAGGGGGTATGGGGAGAAGGCAGGAACGGGGTACTGATTGAGAGTGATCAGCCATGATCGCATTGAATGGCGGTGCTGGCTCGAAGGGCTGAATGGCCTACTCCTGCACCTATTGTCTATTGTCTATTGTCTATTGTCTATTGTGTTATATGACTTGCAAATAGTCGTTGAAAATAGCTAATCACAGCTTATGGCACCATAATAATTACTGTTGTTAGAAAATAGACATTAAAGTTGTTGTTCAGCTGCAAGTTTGAAATGGGTGCAGTATTTTCTAACATTTGTAGGGTTAATGGAACATCTGTTGTCTGTCCGGTTGCTCTTAAACCGAGGGACATACTGAACCAATTCATTGAGTAGTTAAATATCAACAACATTGCTCACAGTTTAGTTAATTATATAGCAGATCAGATAAGGATACCAGATTTTCTTGCCCCACATAAATTAATAAACAAAGTGAATTTTACAAAAATCTGCATGAGTCACCATATTAGCATCTATTCCAGATTTTTACATAAATAATTAAATTTAAATTCACAGTCAACAAGACAGGTTCCAGATTACTAGTATTGGAACATTAGCATTAAGCTATCATATCCTATCTCATGTCAAAGATTTGTGCCTGACAATCTTTAATTAAGATGCTGGTCGCTGATCTTCTCATTTCAGGAAAACACAATCCGATCTACATGCTTGAACTCACCAGAAAATGATATTTAAACATCTCAACTTAACTTTGCATCAAGCTCCAATGATTAAGCATCAGAAGAAAATGGGAAAATGTTGCAGATGCTATACATATGAGATAAAATCAGAAAATACTCAGAGACTAAATGGAGCGGGTTGGAATATTTAAGAAAGAGTACATTGGGTACGGTTGTGATGGACTTATGCTCAAATAACATAAGCAATATAACGAGTCTAATATCACATAAAACACAGGATTTTTGCACAGGAATGTGGTGTTTGAGCAGAAATTTTGAAGAAAGTCATGTGCCTTGGAAGCACGGTTTTATGAATTGAATGAAGTACCTTTCTGAGTTAGCAATGCTTCTGACCCATGTGCACCTTATGGTTCTGTTGATATTAATAAATAACCATTGTAAGGTATGCAGTTGCAATTTGTGCAATTGATTGAGAATTGCCAGGTGGTTTTTCAGAAATAAATTCATCAGCAGTTGCATTGATGACTAAGATGATTTAGGGACCTTGAATTAAATGTGGTTAAGTAATAACGGTATTGTTCTTCAACTTTTGAAGAACATGGCATTTACCTCAATATTTGATCATTCTAGCGAGGGAAGGCGATCAACCGGAAGTAGTTGTGCACGTGGGCACGAACGACGTCGGGAGGAAGAGGAAGGAGATACTGCGATGTGAGTTTAGAGAGTTAGGAAGAAGACTGAGAAGTAGGACATCGAAGGTGGTTGTCTGGACTGCTACCTGTACCTCATGCTGGTGAGGGCAGGAATAGAGAGATCAGGGATATGAATGTATGGCTGAGGGGCTGGTGCAGGGAGCAGGGATTTAGATTTCTAGACCACTGGGATCTCTTCTGGGATAGGGGTGACCTGTACAAAAGGGACGAGTTACACCTTAACAGCAGGGGGACCAACATTCTGGCAGGTAGGTTTGCTAATGCTACAAGTGTGGCTTTAAACTAAGTAGTGGGGGGGAGGGGTTGACAAACTGGGAATATGAAGATGGAGTTAAAGGGGAAGCGAATACAGGAGAAATTGCAAAGGACTCTCGAATGAATGGGGAGGGAAGTTCTAGAAGGGATAAGAGAGTAAGGTCAGCGCCAATTGTGACCGGTGTGAGAGGGGAGGTGAATACCAAAATTAAAGTGTTGTATTTAAATGCGCGAAGTATAAGAAATAAAGTGGATGAGCTTGAGGCTCAGTTAGACATTGGCAAGTATGATGTTGTGGGAATCACTGAGACATGGCTACAAGAGGACCAGGGCTGGGAACTGAATATTCAGGGATACACAACATATAGAAAAGACAGACAGGTGGGCAGAGGGGGTGGGGTCGCTCTGTTGGTGAGGAATGATATTCACTCCCTTGCAAGGGGTGACATAGAATCCGGAGATGTAGAATCAGTATGAATAGAAATGAGGAATTGTAAGGGTAAAAAGACCCTAATGGGAGTTATCTACAGGCCCGCAAACAGAGAGAAAACGGAAAATTATAGACCAGTTAGTCTGACATCAGTGGTGGGGAAGATGCTGGAGTCAATTATAAAAGACGAAATTGCGGAGCATTTGGATAGTAGTAACAGGATTGTTCCGAGTCAGCATGAATTTACGAAGGGGAAATCATGCTTGACTAATCTTCTGGAATTATTTGAGGATGTAACTAGGAAAATTGACAGGGGAGAGCCGGTGGATGTGGTGTACCTTGACTTTCAGAAAGCCTTTGACAAGGTTCCACATAGGAGATTAGTGGGCAAAATTAGAGCACATGGTATTGGAGGTAGGGTACTGACATGGATAGAAAATTGGTTGACAGACAGAAAGCAAAGAGTGGGGATAAATGGGTCCCTTTCAGAATGGCAGGCAGTAACTAGTGGGGTATCACAAGGCTTGGTGCTGGGACCGCAGCTATTTACAATATAAATTAATGACTTGGATGAAGGGATAAAAAGTACCATTAGCAAATTTGCAGATGATGCAAAGCTGGGTGGTAGTGTGAACTGTGAGGAAGATGCTATGAGGTTGCAGGGTGATGGACAGGTTGTGTGAGTGGACGGATGCATGCCAGATGCAGTTTAATGTGGATAAGTGTGAGGTTATCCACTTTGGTGGTAAGAATAGGAAGGCAGAGTATTATCTGAATGGCGTCGTTAGGAAAAGGGGACGTACAACGAGATCTGGGTGTCCTAGTGCATCAGTCACTGAAAGGAAGCATGCAGGTATAGCAGGCAGTGAAGAAAGCCAATGGAATGTTGGCCTTCATAAGAAGAGGAGTTGAGTATAGGAGCAAAGAGGTCTTTCTGCAGTTGTACAGGGCCCTAGTGAGACCACACCTGGAGTACTGTGTACAGTTTTGGTCTCCAAATTTGAGGAAGGATATTCTTGCTATTGAGGGCGTGCAGCGTAGGTTAATTCCCGGAATAGCGGGACTGTCATATGTTGAAAGACTGGAACGACTAGGCTTGTATAGACTGGAATTTAGAAGGATGAGAGGAGATCTTATCGAAACGTATAAGATTATTAAGGGGTTGGACACGTTAGAGGCAGGAAACATGTTCCCAATGTTGGGGGAGTCCAGAACAAGGGGCCATAGTTTAAGAATAAGGGGTAAGCCATTTAGAACTGAGATGAGGAAGAACTTTTTCAGTCAGAGAGTTGTGAATCTGTGGAATTCTCTGCCTCAGAAGGCAGTGGAGGCCAATTCTCTGAATGCATTCAAGAGAGCTAGATAGAGCTCTTAAGGATAGCGGAGTCAGGGGAATGGGGAGAAGGCAGGAACGGGGTACTGATTGAGAATGGCGGTGCTGGCTCGAAGGGCCGAATGGCCTCCTCCTGCACCTATTGTCTATTTAGGAAGAAGATCAAAAAACAATATTATGCAGATTAAGGATGATTTATTTTTTCTCTGCAACTTTTATGTTACTCCAGGAGGGGAGGCAGATATCATTGTGTGAATTATTTTCTCCCTACCATTAATAGTGTATATAATTTACACTGTGCAGTGGCATGATAGAGACAAATCTCCTTTGACATTAACCCTTCATCAGTGCACACAAAACGACTCATGCCTTCTTTGATGTATGAATAGAAAATATTTATGATTCTTAACCATCTGCCGCAGATGATCCTCCCTGTGATGTGTATGAATTTTAAATCAGATTTTGCAATTGTGCTCCAGCAATTTAACAGTACGATCAAAATACTTCAGAAGCCATGCAGCATGTTTCTACTTAATAAATGTCAAAACATTATATCACTCACAGTGCTTCAGATAGATCTTTCCTGTAGAACAGAAATTAATTGATAAATGAAAGGTTTTTTTTTAAATGGGCAAATGCAGTGAAAGTATTTTACAGTCATTGCTTATTGTTGATGACATTATTAGGCATTTCTTTAATCACACAGAATGATTAAGGAAACATATTTGCACTCCACAATTATCAAAAGGACTGACCTAGTGAGCAGAATTATTTTATATCTCTGGAACCACCCTGTTAAGAAGGATTTAGCTCCAGTACGATCTGTGAGAAGGAACTGCAGATGCTGGTTTAAACCGAAGATAGACACAAAAAGCTGGTGTAATTCTGCGGGACAGACAGCATCTCTGGAGAGAAGGAATGGGTGACGTTTCGGGTCGAGACCCTTCTACAGACTGGTTAGGGATAAGGGAAACAAGCGATATAGGTGGTGATGTGGAGAGAGAAAGAACAATGAATGAAAGATATGCAAAAAAGTAACGATGATAAAGGAAACAGGCCATTGTAAGCTGTTTGTGGGGTGAAAATGAGAAGCTAGTGTGACATGAGTGGGGGAGGAATAGAGAGAGAGGGAATGCCGGGGCTACCGGAAGTGAGAGAAATCAATATTCATACCACTGGACAGTAAGCTACCCAAGTGAAACATGAAATGCTGCTCCTCACTGACAATGGGAGAGACTGAGGACAGAAAGGTCTGTGTAGGAATGGGAAGGAGAATGAAAGTGTTCAGCAACCGGGAGATCGGGTTAGTTCAAGCAGGCTGAGCGAATGTGTTCGCGAAACGATCGCTCAGTCTGCGTTTGGTCTCATCGATGTACAAGAGTCCACGCCTTGAACAACGGATAGAGTAGATGAGGTGGAGGAGGGGCAAGTGAACATCTGCCTAACCTGAAAGGACAGAGTCAAGGGAGGAGGTATAGTGACAGGTGTTGCATCTTCTGCATTTGCAGGGGAAGACACCTGGGGAGGATGTGGTTTGGGTGGGAAGGGATGTTAACCAGCAAGTTGCGGAGGGAATGGTCTCTGCTGAAGACGGAAAGGAGTAGAGATGGGAAAATATAGCTAGTGGTGGGATCCTGTTGGAGGTGGCAGAAATTTCAGAGGGTTGTGTGTTGTATACGACGGCTGATGGGGTAGAAGATAAGGACTGGGGGACTCTGTCTCTGTTGCTCCCCCCCTCCCCCTGTTCACAATAGTCCATTGTCAGAGTGAGGCTAAACACAAATTGGAGGAACAGCATCTCATATTTTGCTTGGGCAGCTTACAGCCCAGTGGTATGAACATTGATTTCTCTCACTTCAGGTAGCCCCGGCATTCCCACTCTATCTATCCCTCCTCCATCCAAGTCGCACTAGCTTCCCATTTTTACCCTACAAACAGCTTACAATGGCCTGTTTCCTATATCATCGTCACTTTTTTGCATATCTTTCATTCATTGTTCTTTATCTCTCCACATCACCATCTATATCTCTCGTTTCCCTTATCCCTAACCAGTCTGAATAAGGGTCTCGACCCGAAACGTCAACCATTCCTTCTCTCCAGAGATGCTGTCAGTCCTGCAGAGTTACTCCAGCTTTTTGTGTCTATCTTTAGCTCCAGTATGATGCTTGAAGTTCAATGACTGGGCAATAAAGAAACATTTAGCATGATAAAATAAAAAATAAATTGGTGAATATTAATCTTGATTTTGCACTTCTCTGATATCAGTGTTCTTTGGCACAGCATCATCCTGTCAGTGCCAAGTTTCTGCTGAGATGCAAAATTGCAAAATTTCCCTTAGGTATGCATTCGGTTGTCTTGCTGGTGTTCTGTGCAAGTCAATCAGTAAAAGCATGTAAACAAATAGGTACCGCATTGAAAACAGATGCAAACGGTGCTGACAATGGGATAAAGCCGAAGACTACAGTTTACTCCAGAGAGAAATACTCAGTAAGGTATGAATCTTCACGGGGTGGGTTTTGCTGTTTGATTCTGGGGAGTTCTGAAGCAGAACAAAAGCATTCAACCAGACACAAAGAGAGGTTTTTTATATAGGAAGTGCAGAAATTTGCCTATTAAAATCATTCTAGTGTAGAAGCATAATGGTCTTGTTATTGGTATCTAGTGTGCTGCACTGTTGATCTAGACATATGAGGCTAAACTCCACTGTGACTGCTGGGAAATTTAAATATGAAAAACTTGGAATGAAATGTTTATCAGCAATGGTAATTAAATTTAGTTAATTTTCTCAAAAAATACATTTGTAATAAATTTCAGGGTATAAATGGGGAATAAATCAGCCATCCTTAACCTCCCTGGCCAATATGCAATTCCAGACCACCTAATGTAATTCACTGAAGATAGACACAAAATGCTGGAGTAACTCAGCGGGACATGCAGCATCTCTGGAGAGAAGGAATGGGTGACATTTTGGGTCTAGACGTCTGAAGAAGGGTCTCGACCCAAAACATCACCCATTCCTTCTCTCCAGGGATTCTGCCTGTCCCGCTAAGTTACTCCAGCATTTTGTGTCTATCTTCAGTTTAATAATAATAATAATAATAATATTCATTTATTGTCATTGCAACGAGTACAACGAAATTAAAAAATAGCCAATCCTGACGGTGCGTAAAAACATATATGCAATAAATGCAAAAACAAATAAATACAATTATATTAAGTACAAAAGTTTTAACAGTGTTGCCTAGTGCAGAAGGTAGTGTTCAGTTCTCGTATGGCCCTGGGGTAAAAACTGTTCTTAAGTCTGTTTGTTCGGGATTTGATCGACCTGAAACGTCGACCAGAGGGCAGATGAACAAACAGACGGTGGCCGGGGTGGGATGGATCTTTTATTATTTTGCCTGCTCTACTGAGGCAGCGTAGGCTGAACAGGTGCTCCAGGGAGGGCAGTGAGCAGCCGATAATCTTCTGGGCCGTCGTGAAGACCCTCTGAAGGGCCTTCCTGTCCTTTTCTGAGCAGCTGGCATACCATGTGGTTATACAGTATGCCAGCACACTCTCGATGGAGTATTTTTTATTTTTTTTATTTTATTTATTTATTTATTTATTTATTTTTATATCAAAAAATACTTTATTCAAGTAATAAATATCATTTACAAAACATCTTTTTTAAACAAACCCATCCGACATTTCCGGAGGTTATACATTCAATACAGGCATTTACTTAGACATTTACTTACATTTACATACATTTACCCAGTACCCCTTGTTTGGAGGGGCGTCTCTCTCCACCGCACCCTGCCCCCCCATGTCCAGCAGCGGAAGGACCCTAGACTGTGGTCCTCCCCCACAGGGCCTTGGCGTTGGCTGCACCGAGCTTCAGAGCGTCCCTCAGCACGTACTCCTGCAGTCTGCAATGGGCCAGTCAGCAACATTCCTTGACGGACAGCTCGCTCCGCTGGGAGGTCAACAAGGATCGGGCAGACCAAAGAGCGTCTTTCACCGAGTTGATGACCTTCCAGCAGCACTCGATGTCAGTCTCGGAATGCGTCCCTGGGAACAGTCCGTAGAGCACAGAGTCCTCTGTGACGGAGCTGCTCGGAATGAATCGTGACAGGGACCCCTGCAGACCTCTCCAGACTCTCCTGGCAAATCCACACTCTTTGAAGAGGTGGGCCACCGTCTCCTCTCCGTAGCAGCCGTCCCGAGGGCAGCGTGCGCTGGTAGTGAGGTTCCGGTGGTGCAGGAAGGATCTGACTGAGAGGGCTCCCCTCACCGCCAGCCAAGCCAGGTCTTGGTGCTTGTTGGTGAGTACTGGCGATGAGGCATTTTGCCAGACAAGCTGGGCTGTCTGTTCTGGGAACCACGCCACAGGATCCATGGAGTCATTCCCCTGCAGTGCCTGCAGGACGTTCCGTGCTGACCACTGCCCTATGGACTTGTGGTCAAAGGTGTTGGTCCGGAAGAACCTGTCCACAAACGACAGATGGTTCGGCAATGTCCAGCTGACTGGCACATTGCGTGGCATCTGCGCCAGGCCCATCCTTCGCAACACCGGGGACAGGTAGAACCTCAGCAGGTAGTGGCATTTGGTGCCCACGTGCCTTGGCTCTATGCTCCGCCCGATGCAGCCACACACGAAGGTGGCCATCAGAATGAGGGCGACGTTGGGCACGTCTTTACCCCCGTTGTCTGCCGACTTGTGCATTGTGGCTCGTCGCACCCGGTCCATCGCCGACCCCCAGATGAAGCGGAAGACGGCCCGGGTGATCCCCTTGGCGTGGGAGGGAGGGACGGGCCACACTTGCGCCAAGTACAGCAGCCCCGAGAGCACCTCACACCTGATGACCAGGTTTTTCCCCGTGATGGAGAGGGAGCGCTGCTTCCACAGCTCCAGCTTCTTCCCCACCTTGGCTATCCGCTCCAGCCAATTTTTGTTACATGCCTCAGCCTTCCCGAACCAGATCCCCAGCACCTTCAGGAAGTCAGGCTTGATGGTGAAGAAGATGGAAGATCGGTCTGGCCAGTTGCCAAAGAGCATGGCCTCGCTCTTCCTGCGGTTTACCCTGGCCCCCGTGGCTAACTCAAACTGGTCGCAGACGCTGATCAGTCTGCGGACCGACCCTGGATCCGAGCAGAAGACGGCGACATCGTCCATGTACAGGGAGGCCTTGACCTGAGTGCCCCCACTGCCTGGCAATGTCACTCCTCTTATGCTCGCATCCTTCCTGATGGATTCGGCAAAGGGTTCAATGCAACAGATGAACAAGACAGGGGAAAGAGGGCAACCCTGCCTGACTCCAGACCTGACGGGGAAGCTGTCTGATTCCCACCCATTAATTTGGACTACACTACAGATATCGGAGTAGAGCAGTTGTATCCAGTTCCTGATTCCCTTCCCAAAGCCCATTTTGGAGAGCACGTCCCTCATGTACGTGTGCGATATCCTGTCGAAGGCCTTCTCCTGGTCCAAGCTGACCAGGCAGGCATCCACCCGTCTGTCCTGCACGTAGGCAATGGTATCTCTCAGCAGCACCAGGCTGTCTGAGATTTTCCTGCCAGGTACAGCACAGGTTTGGTCCGGGTGGATCACCTGTCCCAGAGCAGACTTGACCCGGTTGGCGATGGCCTTAGACAGGATCTTGTAGTCTACATTCAACAATGTGATGGGTCTCCAATTCCTTAAGTCATTCATCTCCCCTTTCTGCTTGTAGATCAGGGTGATGCTGCCCTTCCTCATAGAGTCTGACATGCTGCCGGCTAGAAGTATATCGTTGTACACTTCCAGCAGATCCGGGCCCACCCAGTCCCACAGAGCCGAGTACAACTCTGCCGGTAAGCCATCGCCTCCGGGAGTTTTACTCGAGTCAAAGGAACGGATGGAGCCAGTCAGCTCCTCCAGGGTCAGTGGTTTGTCCAGACTCTCCCGCTTGCTGTCGTCCAAGACTTCCGTGATGGAGGACAGGAAGTTCTGGGAGGCGGTGCTGTCTGTGGTCTTTACATCGTACAGATCCTTATAAAAGGATCTGCAGATCTTGAGCATGTCTGACTGCGAGGATGTTACCGAGCCGTCCTCCTCCCTAAGGCTTTTGATCACAGAGCTCCCCCTGTGAACCTTATGGAAGAAGTAACGTGAGCACGTCTCATCCTGCTCAACATGGCGGACCCTGGACCGGAAGATGATCTTGGAGGATTCAGAGGTAAAGAGCCGAGCTTGCCGGCCCTTCAACTCTCTCAGTTCCTCCCTCACATCCACCCCTCTCCTCTGCAGAAGGAGTAGCTGCTGCAAATCTGTCTGGAGTTGACACAGTTCCCTCTTACCCTGTCTTGCTCTCTGGACACCTTTGGAGATGAAGAACTTCTTGATGTTCTCCTTTGTTGCCTCCCACCAGAGTGTCGGGGAGTCAAAGAGGGGCCTCACCGTTCTCCAACATGCGTAGTCCCTCTTTAGCTCCTCAACGTTCTCCGGGGTCAACAGCTCCACGTTTAACTTCCACGTCCCTCTGCCCGCCTTCTGGTCCTCCTGTAGGTGACAGGTGGCCTGAAGGAGGCAGTGGTCAGAGAAGAACACCGGCGCGAGGTCGGTGTGTCTGACCGTGACGGCCCTCGATGTGAAGAGGAAGTCTATCCGGGACTGGGCTGAACCGTTCGGTCCTGACCAGGTGAACCGCGGCTGGGCTCCGCCTGCAGGGTCACTGAAGGCGTCGCGCAGCTTTGCATCTTTGACCGTCTCCACCAGGAGTTTGGAGGTGCTGTCCAGTCTGTGGTTGGCACTGCCGGATCGTCCAGCCGCATCGATGATGCAGTTGAAGTCACCGGCCAGAACGAGTGGTCTAGACGTGGCCAGCAGCGGTGGGAGCTGCTGGAGGACGGCCAACCGCTCGCTCCGCCTGGGTGAGGCATACACATTAATCAGCCGGAGCGGAGAACCACGGTACATTACATCCACCACCAAGAGATGGAGTAGCGATAGAAGGACATCATGAGCTTCTCCTGCAGGTTGGTTTTCCTGAGGATCCTCAGGAAGTGGAGTCTCTGCTGTGCCTTCTTCACTGTGGTGATGGTGTTGGTAGACCAGGTAAGATCAACAGCATCTGCAGTTCCTTCCTATACAATGTAATTGACTGTTTCCATTTCTTCACTTCCTAGACAATTAGAGGTGGGCAATAAATGGCAGGCTGTGTTGAACTTGCAAGGGCATATGGAAGTAAGGAAAGGGGGAAAGGAACTGATTGGTTAGATCTGCTGGAATGGCCATGGATCCAATGGGTGAAATAGCTTCTTTTTCTTGTTAAAATAAGTAAGTAAATCAAAATCTAATTTGTAGAATCCCTTGGAACAGAATACATCTGAAACATTTGAATTGAAGATGAATTTCTACCAGAGGATATTTATTTCAGTCTCAGAAAGTCATCAAGTATTCAGAGCAAAGTCATAGACTTATGCAACCTTGGACCATCGTGCCATGCTGATCAAGAAAAATATTTGGGCTAGTCCCATTTGCTTTGGTCAATAGTCCTTTAAACTCTTTCTATCAATGTATCTGTCCAAATGTCTGTTATCGTAGGCAATTGTATCTGCTTCTATCACTTCCTCTGGCAGTTCTTTCCAGATACTAACTATCCTCTGAAAGAAAAGGTTGCTCCTGATCTCTCTTAATTCTCTTCCCTTCTTAAGCCTATGCCCACTAGCTTTAAAATCCTCCATTCTGGCGCAAAGCCAATGATGTTCAGTTTATCTATGTCCCTCAAAACCTTGTGCATGGTAATAAGGTAGTTAGTGCTCAATAGCCAGTGTAAAGATGTCTTATTTAATGCCTACAAAAATGCACAGTAATCAAAGTAAATGGAAACACTATAAGGGCTGTTTGTTGTAGTGACTGTGTTAATAATGGTTGCACTGCTGTTCAGTCAGGAAAATGTTAAATCTATTGCCAGACTTTACTGTGTTCTTTGAATCTTAAAATGATCCATGTGAGCAAGCCTATCATTCTCTATAATATCCCAGAAAGCTATTAGTTATATTTAGAACTAATTTCCATGCCCTTTTCAAAATGCAGAGCATATTTTGCTCCTTTTGTGAAAGGACTGGATTATATAAATCTCTAAACTGGGATTTATTTTATAACATTTTAATTTGCTCTGGTTTAATTTTTGATAGTATTAAGAGTGAGCTATGTTCCAAAAAAAGGCTACAAGCAATTCAGCATAAATATATACCTCATGAGACAATCAGAGATATTTTGTTCTTACTCATTTTCAATCAATTTCCCTTTAAAAATCCTTCCAATGTTGTCAGATACCACTTTTCTCAAAGGATAAAGAAAGTATTTTCAGTGTACATCAGTGCAGAATAAATATCTTTGGTGCAAATCAAGTATAATTGTTAATTTTCTTTTAAAGCGCCAGTTAATTGTTGGCGCATTGATTTTACATGGTTTACCTTTTTGGTTACAAAGCACATCAATAAAATCTGTGACTCCCCAGTTAAGTCAGTGCTTTCTGACAGGCCAAACAAAAGTGACATAAGTGCCTTGCTTGTTTCAGTACTTCATGGGTGTTGGTGCAAGCATTCAGTAAATCAATAAATAAGAAAGAGACAATGTAACTGCTGATTGGTGTTAATACCAAACTGGTTCACTATTGTCCCCTTAACAGATAGAAATCTTTACTGACCTGTATGTGACTCCAGATGCACAACAATGTGATTGAACGTTGCTCCTAGCAGTGGACTTTCTGCTCTTTGAGTTCATGCAGGCTTTCAGAACAATACTATCAGATTTATTCTCACTTATTTTCTGTAAACTCATGTACTCATCAATTCCAATTTTATTCCCTCAACTAAAATGGGTTAATTTACAGTGGTCGATTAGCCTACCAACCGTCATGTGCTGGAAATGTCTGAGGTAACAGGAGCATTTGGGAAAACTCATCCAGTCACTGGAAACTCTCTGCAGACAATTCCAGAGGCCAGGATTGAACCTGAGTCACTGGAGCTGCAAAGCAGCAGCTGTACCTGCAGCCGATGTTCTGCCATCATAATTGCCCCCTGAAATGGGTCAGCAAGCCACTCGATTAAAGGGACAAATAGCCATTGGTAATTAATCAGATTTTTTTCGCAAACTGACATTATGGGAAATTAATGAGAAGAAATGTTCATCAGCAGTTAAACTCAAGGGTCAACATATATTAATCAGTCATACAGTATGGACATTAAACATTGTCACTGCCATCAATACCTAAACGCTATAAATGATTAACAAAAGATGACCTTTGAGTTAAAATGCTAATGAACAGTTCTTCACATTAATCGGCCATAATCTCAATATGTGTAAAAGAAAACTTATTAATTTTACCAATTGCTGATATCTACTTTTGTCACAAATACATTTGGAACTTTGTTCTGTTATGAAGTTTTTTGTTAGTGAGTATATACCAGTGCAGGGCAAAGTCTAATCCCTGAACACTTTTGCGTATTATTTTCTAAAGAGATTTAGAACAAATTCATCTTCTGTTGGTTAGCCAAACTCATATAGTTTCATTGATTGCGATAGAACCAAATCGCAAGAACAGCATTCAAAAATGCACAATTTTAGAGCTTACAAAAAGGGGAATATTTGTATCCTTTTATACATGTATGATTTTTGCAAACTTTAGCCTTGACTGTCACTCATAGAGTTATACAGGACAGAAATAGGTCTTTCAGCCCAATGAGTCCATGTTGATCATTACTTGCCCTTCTATGCTAAACCCATTTTCTAGAGCTTGGCATGTTGGCTTCTCAGGCTTGACAATTCACGTATTTTGCAAGTCAGCTATTTATCTTGGTACTTCTTCTTTGACCAAAGAAGATTAAGAAGCAATTTGATCGAGCTGTACACAATCATGAGGCATGAATTTGAATCCCACTGTGATGAGATATTGATAGGGTGATAAAGGAATACCTATCACCAGGTAGTCCAAGGTCAAGGGGCTTCATTTTCACAATGCCCAGACCGCCGTGCCAATTGCTTTAAACACCTCAATTAAATTATCCTTTAATCTCCAAATTCAAGATTACACAGCTTGTTTTCATGTTATTTTCATATATCTACATGCGACTTCCTTGAAGGCCAATTTGGCCTTCCTGAGGTGCAGTCCAAAACTGAATGCCATATGTGATCTGCATTATCAAATCATGATATTCTCTCCCTTATATTTCGACCTTTTGAGATAACTTTATTGCATTAACTTCTGGATGACTAATTGTCGTTCTCTCTTGCGTAGCAGAAATGCTAATAGCTTCCAGATTATATTTATTAAAATGAAGAAACTTCTCACTCTATGTTTATGCAATGCAATCACACTGGCGCATTCTCCAAAGTGCAGGATCTCAGTGGTATCAAATGGAGATCCTGCTGCGACTTGTCAAGTTTAGTTGTGCTGTGGGTTTCATTATATGGCTTGAAAGTGTGGCCTGCAGAAGCAAATGAGATCAGCTGCAGGACACACAAGGCCTTCACATGGATCAGACACAGATATTAAAGGGACACACATACTGCCTAACATTTGGGAATGCTTTATACCAAGCCGGTCATCATATTCCACAACTGTGTTCAAGACTGTAAGTGCAGTGCACAAAGCAGGAGTCCTCCTCATTGTCATTAAACCAAACATATATCAGAAAACAACATATAGAAAGACCTGCTGGAGGAACTCTGCAGATCAGCCAGCAGGTGTGGGGAATATGGACAGTCGATGTTTTGTGGAGATCCTTCACCCAGACTGAACAAATGGAGGGAAAATAGCTAGTAAAAAATAGTCAGCTCCTTGCCCCACCCCCACCCTTCATCTTTTTATACTGGCTTCTCCTCTATTCGTTCAGTCTAGATGAACAGTCTTGACTGAAAATGTCAACAGCTCATTTCCTTCCACAGATGCTGCCTGATCTATTAAGTTCCTCAAGCAAGCCTTCCTTTTTTGTTACAGATTCCAGCATCAGCAGAATCTTGTGCCTCCAAGTGCAATCATGTTCTTGTGTGTGGGATCTTACCATGTGTATGTTGGCTTCTGAGCATTTCTCTATTAACAAAAAGCACTCTAATTTAAATGGTACTTCAAGTGTCTCCAAAGCTCTTTGGGGGATTATGAAAGGTGATATATAAATTCAAGTTCTGCAAGTTCTGGTCTTGTATAAGTGTACACAACTACAAGTTCTGTGATGCAGATACACTAAAATGTTCTTTCATACCTTGTGCTGCAGCGTTCCTCCATTGCCAGCTAGACAATAGAATCATATCTTGAACCATTCACTATTGATCCATCGAGCATGCCTCAATAATGGGGATTGCCTTAAATTATTTTCAGCATTCAAGCTTAAGAGGATAAGAAATAGGAGCAAGAGTGTTATGCAGTCCCTCCAACTTGCTCCACTTTTCAATAAGGTCACACTGATCTCAAAATTGGCTTCAGCTCCACTTCTCTGCCTGATTCCCTTAACTTTTAATTCCCCAAAATCTGTCCAACCCCAGCCATGAATGTAATTCAACAACCATTTCACAAAGGAATAGAACTACAAGTCAATTTAAGTTTAATGTAAGTAATGCTGGCTGTGATCACTTCATCTAGAACACAGAGCATAGACAGTACAGGAACATGATTTAAATAATCAAGCCTTTCAAGTTTGGGCAAGGTAAAAATAATTCAGCAGGTGTGCACAGTGCAATTATTATAATTTCACCAATTTCACACTCTTCCACTTCACCCATCTTAGGCAGGTTGTGATGAGCATATTGCACAAAATAAAACAAAAGTTGAAAAGAAACTTGGAGTCTTGAAAGCTGATGAAGTTCCCTGTAAATACTCCTGATGAAATCACACCTGATTGTATTGAATGCCCTCTTCTTTTATACTGGAGCATCTTGATTTAAACATAGGTAGACACAAAATGCTGGAGTAACTCAGCGGGTCAGGCAGCATCTCTGGAGAGAAGGAATGGGTGACGTTTCGGGTCGAGACCATTCCTCAGACATTTAAATATTGATTTAAACATTTTTTATTGTGAAGTTTTGCTATTATTCCATTGGATCTTGAGGATATTTGTCATTAATTTATCATCTATTTCATGCTAACACAATGCCACTTTCCATCCAAGGGAACATACTATCAAAATATTGATCATATATTTTGTCCAGCCTTTTCCATTTACAAAATTTTGCATAACTCAGTCTGGGAAGGGAACCCATTCATAAATTGAGGAATGGCTCCTTATTGCTTCAAACTGATTGAGAATGATCAGCCATGATCACATTGAATGGTGGTGCTGGCTCGAAGGACCGAATGGCCTACTCCTGCATTTATTGTCTATTGTCTATTATCGCCAAATTTAATTCACCTACTTCATGTAATGCAGAGGGATGGTTATAAGTTTTAGTTGCAGAAATTCAAGCGGATGAGAATGTTTTGACAAGGACCTTTTACAGTCCAAAGTGAAGGAACTAACAAGGATCCTGCACAAGTATACTCCATTGCGTTTTGTTTGATATTTTCTTCACTCTGACAGTAATTTACAATCACCAAATGCTTGGGTGACATCACTTCAGATCAACATTAAAAATTGATTTCAATCACTTAGACAACTAGAGACTATTAAACCACTTCTGCCATAGAATGCACTTGATTTTGATTGACTTATTATCATAAACCATACCATGCAATAAAAAACGGTTGAATCCATCCCTATCCTGATACTGCTTTTTAGTTTACTTTGCATATTTTTTTAAACATACCCACAGTCACAAGGAGAATATGCAAACTCCATCTGGAGAGCACCCAAGATCAGGATTAGGCCTGAGTCATGAAGCAGGAGGCAGCAGCACTGCCTTCTGCATCACATGTGCCCCTAACAACATCCCCTGAACCACCATTTCTTTAACTGCATAAACTAATTTAAAACAAAACTTAAGCAATCGGTACAATTGATAATATGCGAATTTGCACTCGATATTTAGCTAATTTTCAACTTGAAAGCTTCGTTTTTGGTCATAAACAAATGGAAAATATTTTACCCTTCGTGTCCAGATTGGCTTCAAACAAATGCTCAGTCTAATTTTATTTCCAACCTCTTGGTCTTTTTGCCTTGTACTTCAGAACATTATGATCACACAGGTACTTAAAAAATATATTGATAATTTTGTTCATTAATGAGGAATTAAATATCTTTCCCAGAACACAATCTTGTCAAGGTAGGATTAGGGTTGTGTAGGTCGGTTCAAGAACTTCATAGCCATAGGAAAGTAGTTGTTCCTGAACTTGGTGGGGTGTTGGACTTCAGGCTTCTGAATCTCATACTGGACAATAGTACCAAGAAAAGGACATGACCTGGATGATTGGGATTAGTCACTAAACAGAGGTGCTTTGTAATAATACTGGACTACCCACTTTGTCATAGAGTCATGGAGTCTTAGAGTGATACAGTGTGGAAACAGGCCCTTCAGCCCAAGTTGCCCACACCAGCCAACATGTCCCAGCTACATTAGTCCCACTTGCCTGCGCTTGGTCCATGCCCCTCCAAACCTGTCCTATCCATGTACCTGTCTAACTGTTTCTTAAATATTGAGATAGTCCCTGCTTCAACTACCTCCTCTGGCAGCTTGTTCTATACATCCACCACCCTTTGTGTGAAAAAGTGAACCCTCAGATTCCTATCAAATCTTTTCCCCTTCACCCTGAACCTATGTCCTCTGGTCCTCGATTCCCCTACTCTGGTCAAGAGACTGTGTGCATCTACCCGATCTATTCCTCTCATGATTTTTTTTACAACTCTATAAGATCACCCTGTGCTCCAAGGAATAGAGACCCAGCCTACTCAACCTCTCCCTATAGCTCACACCCTCTAGTTCTGGCAACATCCTCATAAATCTTTTCTGATCCCTTTCAAGCTTGACAATATCTTTTCTATAGCATGGTGCCCAGAACTGAACACAATATTCTAATGCAGTCTCACCAATGTCTTATACAACTGGAACATGACCTCCCAACCTCTACACTCAATACTCTGACTGATGAGGCCAATGTGCCAAAAACCTTTTATATCACCTTATCTACCTGTGACTCGACCTTCAAGGAACCAGACACCTGCACTCCTTGATCCCTCTGCTCTACAACGCTCCCCAGAGGCCAACCATTTACTGTGTAGGTCCTGAACTTGTTAGACATCCCAAAATGCAACAGCTCTCACTTCTCTGGATTAAATTCAATCTACCATCCCTCAGCCAACCTGGCCAATTGATCCAGATCCTGCTGCAATCTTTCACAACCATCTTCACTGTCTGCAAAACCACTCACCTTTGAAACTTTCAGCAAACTTGCTAATCTTACCCTGTATGTTCTCATCCAAATCATTGATGTAGATGACCAACAGTAATGGGCCCAGCACCGAACCATGAGGCACACCACTAGTCACAGGCCTCCAGTCCGAGAAGCAACCTTCCACCATCACCCTCTGCTTCCTTCCATCGAGCCAATTTGCTTTTCATTCAGCTATCTCTCATTGGATCTCATTCTATCTAACCTTCCAGAGCAGCCTACCATGCTGAACCTTGTCAAATGCCTTACTGAAATCCATGTACACAACATCTACAGCTCTGCCCTCATCGACCTTTTTGGTCACATCTTCAAAATATCAATTAGATTTGTGGGACACGACTTCGCATGTACAAAACCATGCTGACTATCCCTAATCAGCCCTTGCCCATCCAAATGCCTGCATAACCTATCCCTCAGAATACTCTCGAGTAACTTTCCAACTACAGATGTAAGCTCACCAACCTATAGTTACAGCATTTTCCCTGCAGCCCTTCATGAAACAATAGACAATAGACAAGCTGGAGTAGGCCATTCGGCCCTTCGAGCCAACACCACCATTCAATGTGATCATGGCTGATCATTCTCAATCAGAACCCCGTTCCTGCCTTCTCCCCATACCCCCTGACTCTGCTATCCTTAAGAGCCCGATCTAGCTCTCTCTTGAATGCATTCAGAGAATTGGCCTCCACTGCCTTCTGAGGCAGAAAATTCCACAGATTTACAACTCTCTGAGTGAACTTTTTTTTCCTCATCTCCATTCTAAATGGCCTACCCCTTATTATTAAACTGTGGCCCCTGGTTCTGGACTCCCCCAACATTGGGAACATGTTTCCTGCCTCTAACGTGTCCAACCCCTTAATAATCTTATATGTTTCGATAAGATCCCCTCTCATCCTTCTAAATTCCAGTGTATACAAGCCTAGTCGCTCCAGTCTTTCAACATATGACAGTCCCGCCATTCCGGAAATTAGAGGTACAACATTTGCCAACCTCTAGTCTTCCGGCACCTCTCCTGTATTTAAGGACGACTCATAAATTTCAACCAGATCTCCCGTAATTTCCCCTCTAGTTTCCTGCAATGTCCTCGAATATATCTGATCAGGTATATTAGTGTGACACAGTTTGGTTTTCTGTAATTCATCCTACTGTCAATCATTTGATTAGGCAAAATAGCAGGAAAGTTAAATAGAATATTATTTTTGTTCATCAGTCAAAAAACTTATCGAAGGTATTTATTCACAAAATGCTGGAGTAACTCAGCAGGTCAGGCAGCATCTCAGGAGAGAAGGAATGGGTGACGTTTCGGGTCGAGACCCTTCTTCAGACTGATGTCAGGGGGGCGGGACAAAGGAAGGATATAGGTGGAGACAGGGAGATAGAGGGAGAACTGGGAAGGGGGAGGGGAAGAGAGGGACAAGGGAACTATCTAAAGTTGGAGAAGTCAATGTTCATACTGCTGGGCTGCAAGCTGCCCAAGTGAAATATCAAAAATCTTAAATGTCATTATCCTCTATTGCTCCAATTATGGCATAATTTAGGGAAAAAACACCAAGAGCAAGATCACCTGAAATAATGTAATCGTGGTTTCATAGCTGCTCTAAAAACTTGACATTTATTAAGCCCAGTGGAGATCAACTGGCAGGATGAACTTCAAACCGTCGTCTTCTGTTGGCAGCCTCACTTGCTAATCAACTCCCATAAGGGGAATGGTGGGGGAAGGCAAAAGATAATGGTTCATAAACATTTAGCACTCTTTTAAGTCTCAGAGTCTCGCATGTTTTATTGGCTGTCACAGCTCTCCTTTACTTATTAACATTTTGCCATCCCATTGTTTTCTGTACCATCTCGTCAGATGAAATGCCAACTAGTGCTTCAGAAATATTTATCTGGAGGTTGTGACAATCAAAAGGATTAAGAGAGAATTGAGGGAGCAGAAATTTACAGGAATAAATATTACCATCCTTGACAATGGGATAGCTATTGTTGGTATAAATGCTCTGCTCGCATTCAATGCCAGTAGTCCTACTTCAAACGATCCTACCTGATGATGCTGTGTCATGTGTATCTCTCTGGGCTGCAACACCTTGGACTTCAGCAGAGTGACCTGGATAGGAGAAGGTTCGTGAATAGAGGAAGGATTTTTACTCCAAAATTTTGCCATCGAGCTTTGGTGACAGCAAATCCCTGCTTCCATTTTGTTGGTTGTCAACTTTACTTTAGATTTAAATGGATATCTCTGACATTCAAGGACATTCAAAATAAACACATGATTAATCGTATTCAAAATTAACCTATACATTCATTTAAAACCATAAAGTAATGCATTTTGCATCCTCGCAGAACTGAATGAAATTAACAGCACAACACAAACGACATGGCAAAAAAGATTTTGCTAAACTTTCACGCTCTACTTTACTTTGATCAAAGTTTTTCCAGATAAACAGAAAAGAAGATTCCACCATAAAGTATGGTGGTGTGCGTCTTCAAATGTCTTGGCCTGTGCTCAGCAAATTCCCCTTTAAATTTCTCTAACATTTATTTATTCTCTTCAAGATAAACCCTGAAACTTAACTCTTGACGAAGACAATGATCATCTGTATGAACGTCATCACCTTTTGCTCATTGTCAATTCCTTTAACGCATTCAGAGAATCGGCCTCCACTGCCTTCTGAGGCAGAGAATTCCGCAGATTCACAACTCTCTGACTGAAAAGGTTTTTCCTCATCTCCGTTCTAAATGGCCCACCCCTTATTCTTAAACGGTGGCCCCTGGTTCATATCCATGGACTTGGCCTCCACAGCCTTCTGTGGCAAAGAATTCCACAGATTTACCACCCCACCAGGTGCAGTATTTGCTCTCGCTGGCAGTCTGTTTGTCCTTCGTCCTTTTTGTTTGTGTGTTGGTGGTGGGGTGTTTTGTTTTGGTTGTGTATGTGGGGGTGGGGGTGGGGGGGGGGTGGTGGGGGTGGGGGGGGGGGTGGTGAGGGTGGGGGGGGGTGGTGAGGGTGGGTGGGTATGTGGGGGGGGGTGTGGGTGGGTGAAATCTTTCTTTTTTTTTAGGTCTCTTCCGCAGGGCCTTCCATCACCCGGCGCGGCTCGGCCGCGGGACTGAACAGCGCCCGGTACGGCTCGGCCGCGGGGCCTTCCATCGCCCGGTGCTGCGCGGCCGCGGGACACCATTCTGCTTTAGTTAAACATTTTGTTCAAGATGGCCGCGCCGTTGTGTTTGGCTGCCTGCCACTGTATGTTGTTTCTTTTTTTTTCTTTTTTTTCTTTTTTTTTCCTAATCAGATGTGCAGCACTTTGGTCAACGTGGGTTGTTTTTAAATGTGCTATACAAATAAAATTGACTTGACTTGACGACTTTTGATCATGTTTCTGTGAATTATAATGGATAGTTTTACTACATTACGCATGATCCAGTTGTTGTTATGAAAGAAACATATGCCCTTACATATTGTTTGAGAAGTAAAGACAAACAACATAATTTAGCTGTTTAAACACAAAGGCTGAAGGTTTGAGCTATGGTGCTACACAGAGAGGATGGCACAATGGCAAATCTAGTAGAGCAGGTCCAGAGACCTGAGTTCAAACCTGATGTCTGGTGCTGTCTGTGTGGAGTTTCAAAGTTCTCCCTGTGACAGTGTGGTTTCTTTTGGATGCTCACGTTTCTTTCCATATCCCAAAGGCATGCAAGTTGGTAACTTGGCAGGTCATTAAACATTGGCCCTAGTATGCAGATGATTGATAAGAATGTTGGACCATAACTAGAGGAGAGTATAGGAACAAAGAGGTATTTCTGCAGTTGTACAGGGTCCGAATGAGACCACACCTGGAATATTGTGTGCAGTTTTGGTCTCCAAATTTGAGGAAGGACATTCTTATTATTGAGGGAGTGGAGCGTAGGTTCACAAGGTTAATTTCCGGAATGGCGGGACTGTCGTATGTTGAAAGACTGGAGCGACTGGGCTTGTATACTCTGGAATTTAGAAGGATGAGAGGTGATCTTATTGAAATAAATAAGATTATTAAGGGATTGGACACACAAGAGGCAGGAAACATGATCATGATGTTGGGGGAGTCCCGAACCAGGGGCCACAGTTTAAAAATAAGGGGTAGGCCATTTAGAATGGAGATGAGGAGAAACTTTTTCACTCAGAGAGTTGTGAAGCTGTGGAACTCTGCCTCAGAAGGCAGTGGAGGCCAATTCCCTGGATGCTTTCAAGAGAGAGTTAGATAGAGCTCTTAAAGATAGCGGAATCAAGGGATATGGGGAGAAAGCAGGAACGAGATACTGATTGTGGATGATCAGCCATGATCACGGTGAATGGCGGTGCTGGTTCAAAGGACCGAATGGCCTACTCCTGCATCTATTGTCTATTTTCCATTGTCTATTGAATGTAAGGAGAATGGGATAAAAATACAATTAGTGTAAAACAGGAGCTTGATAGTTAGTGTACATTTGATGGGCGCAAGGTCATAGTTCCAAGCTATAGGACTTGATGAACTGCAAATAAAGGGGATTGGGGTCATGTTTAGACTGTGTAATTTTACAATCACGCAAAGATAGGCAATGAATTCGGACTTGCTCAGAGTATGGGGCACATAGATTCATAGAGTCATAGAAATATAAAGCACGGAAACAGGGCCCACGGTTCACCTTGTCAATGCTAAACAAGTTGGCATTTTGGGCAAGATCCATTTGCCAGCATTTGACCCATAGACCTCTGAACTCTTCCTATCCATTTATCTGACCAAATGTCTTTCATAAATAGTAAATCTATCCTCTTCATTAAGTATAAATCTTCAAGTATCTTGATATAATGATATTATTAGAGTTGGAGATAATAGCACATGGCTTTCTTGCTCTTAATCGTTGTGAAGATAACTTCGTAAAAAAGCGTAAGTCATTAGATTTAGTGCACATTTATTGCATCATGTACAATTCCAGCAACTTCCACAATGTAGTTAACGTACAATTTATGTTTTAGTCATTAGTGCTTCAGTAAGTTTAATGCCCTGTTGTCCTTGGTGTAAAAGAGTTTCTAAGAATGTACAGGCAAATGTTTTGCAAGTAATTCCATTATTTTTTGAGCCATTGTGGCATTGATGCAGGAAGATCTTCAATCTACCATCTGTGTTAATTTCTTTAGCAAGGAGAGCAAAGAAATCCAAAGGTACTTATCAAGGAATCTTCTAATAAACACCCAATAACCAGCTGGAAGGACTGGGATAACTTGCCATGGATATGCTCTCACAATGAGAAAACATGTTATCCATGCTTAAACTAATGGACGAAAGAAATAAAGAAAATTGAGAGAAAGACTTGGATGGACCATACATCTTTCAGTGACAAAAGAGAGTTTAAATTAAAAATGACAGAAGCTCAAGTAAAACATTGAGGAGGTCCACACTTCGTGTAAACACTCTGTTTAATCATTAACCGAATACAGTTCCGTTGCTCACCAGCACGTGCCCGAGTTCAAATCCCAACTGCCAAATTATTTGTTCTCCTGGCACACGATGGCCTGCCCCCCTGACCACGTGATTGGTCGGCCCAGATCACACCCGGTCCACACGAGAGTTTGAGCC
This sequence comes from Rhinoraja longicauda, assembly GCF_053455715.1. Lineage (NCBI taxonomy): Eukaryota > Metazoa > Chordata > Chondrichthyes > Rajiformes > Arhynchobatidae > Rhinoraja > Rhinoraja longicauda. Next base: position 24,208,459 of record NC_135959.1, read on the forward strand.
CGACAAGCGACGGTTCGATACCAAAGTGGCTCGGCCCGCCACATGAAGCCCCCCCCCCAGAACCGGAGTAATGGAGGCCGTTTGACTGACGAGTGAGACAGCCTGATTGCGTGTTCAGGGTCGCAGCTGGCAGAGTTGAGGGCGGGTGCAGTCGTGACGGTGGACACCCTCTGCGGCGGGGATATGCCACCTACACTGGTTGGTCAATGTCCAAGTATGCCGGCTTGAGACGGTCTATGGAGACGGTCTCGTGTCAGCCGCCCATGTCGATTACAAAAGTCGTGGCACCATCTTGCAGTACCTGGAAGGGGTCCCTCCTAAGGCCTTTGCAGTGGCATACTTTTGAAATCACGGCAAATAAAAACATATTGGCAGTTTGTGAGGGCCGGTGGATCGTACGTGGGGGCGAGTCTGTGGCGGGATGTCAGGACGGTAGCGAGTGTGCCCACCTTCCCCCGGGGGCCAGTCAGCATGGTCAAGGGTGGTTCCTGATGTCCATGTGCTGCCCGGATGAAATCCCCTGGGACCATAAGCGGGGCGCCATACACCAGCTCAGCTGAGGAAGTTGCCAGATCCTTCTTCGGGGCAGTGCGTATTCCCAGTAGTACCCACGGAAACTCATCCATCCAATCCGGGACCGCGAGCCGTGCATTTAAGGATGCCATCAGGTGACGGTGAAAATGTTCCCTAGGCCGTTGGCTTGTGGGTGGTAGGCCGTAGTGTGGCTCAGCTGAGTGCCAAACAGCCGGGCCATTGCTGACCACACCTCGGAGGTGAACTGCGCACCTCTGTCAGAGGAGCTTTCCATCGGCACACCAAAACGTGCGATCCAGTGGGCAGTAAGGGCACGTGCATACGTCGCAGCGGAGGTATCTGAGAGCGGGACAGCTTCTGGCCATCGAGTGAATGGTAGTGAGAAGGTGGGTGACACCTCTGGATGGAGGCAGCAGTCCCACGATGTTGACGTGGATGTGGTAGAAACGCCAGTGTGGCAGGTCGAAATTCTGCAACGGCGCTTTGGTGTGGCGCTGAACCTTTGATGTCTGACAGGGGATGCACACTCTGGCCCAGTTGCCAACCTGCTTGCGCAACCCGTGCCACATGAACTTGATCACCACCAGAGCTGTTGTTACCCGTATGGAAGGGTGAGCCAAACCATGAATCATGTCGAAAATCCAGCGGCGCCATGCTGCGGGGATGATGGGTCTCGGCTGTCCCATAGACATGTCGCAAAGGAGGGTAGTGTCAGCACATCCTCCAACAACAGGCCTGAGACGGTGGTGCGGTAGGCTAGCTTCTCCTCATCCTCTCGCTGTGAGGCCGCCAGGGCCATGTAGTCGACACCTGGGGCCAAAACTTGGATGGCATTGATGGCGGTGCGGGACAACGCATCTGTGACCTGGTTTCTCGTGCCCGTGATGTGCTGGATGCAATTTAAGGTACTCGGAGATGTAGGCCAAGTGACATTGCTGCCAGGATGACTAGGGATCAGACACCTTCGCAAAGGCAAACGTGAGTGGCTTGTGATCGGTGAAAGCTGTGAAATCCCTGCCCTGGAGGAAATAGCGGAAATGCCGGATGGCCAGGTAGAGCACAAGGAGCTCTCGGTCAAAAGCGCTGTACATCTGCTCGGGAGGTCTCAGGTGATGACTGAAAAAGGCAAGGGGCCGCCAGCTACCATCGATCCGCTATTCCAGCACACCGCCCACGGCTGTGCCAGATGCGTCAATCATAAGGTCGGTCGGCGCAATGGCCCGTGGATGGACCAGCATTGTCCCCTTTGTCAGCTCCTCTTTGGCGTCGTTGAAAATGGTCATGGCTGCATCATCCCAAAGGAGGTCTCTCTGCTTGCTGGCTAGGACCTTGAACAGCGGTTGCATGACCCTGACGGCTGCTGGCACGAAACGGTGATAGAAATTCACCATGCCGACGAACTCTTGGAGTCCACTCACCGTAGAGGATTTGGGAAACAGATGAATGACCACAACCTTGGTCGGGAGCGGGACCGCGCCGTGCCAATTGACGTGGTGGCGCGTGCATGGAGTGGTGGTCCGGTGGTGGGAATATGGTGCTCTACCCCCAAAGATACTAGAGGAGCAAGATGGACCACTCCGTTGAAATCGCCTATACTGAAGTGTAGTACACAAAGGAGCGGAACGTCCGCCATTTTAGTAGGCAAAACCAGCCGTCCGTTATGTCTCTCGCAGTGTAATCAGTGTTTTGGGGGAACAGTATGTGTGATGATACCATTAAAATGCAGAATATATCTCATCTATCAATTCACAGATCTTTGTTATTTTTCTTTAAAAATATCTCTGCAAGTTTTTGCCTACTAAAATGGCGCCATGACATACTACATTTTTTAGGGTCGAGTGGTCTATCTTGCTCTGCTCGATTATCTTTGCTCTACCCCATGCTTGGGGCTGGCCGTTGTGAAGGGGGGGTGTCGGGGAAATAGGCAAAGATGCGGGCATATTCGTTATCGGAGGAAGTCACAGAGCCGAGATGCGGTGCAGTCAAGTCAGCGTGGTGCAAGTCGATCGACTCGAATGTCTCAGAATGAGCGAGACGTTGTCCCTTCACGTCGACCAGCAGGGAGTGAGCCTGGGGGAAATCGGCGCCCAGCAACGGTTGGGAGACGTCGGCGATAGAGAAAAGCCAGGTGAAATGACAGGAGCCGAACGTGAGTGGGACCGTGCGGACTCCATATGTCCTGATGCTGCTGCCGTTGACGGCGGCCAGAGAAGGTCCCCTCTTACTTATGAGTGTCGGCTCCCAGGCAAAACGTTGACCTCTGCTCCCGTGTCCACCAGAAAACGCCGCCCTGGATGACGGTCCCAGGTATAGAGGTGGTGATGCATCTGGCCGGCCGCAGTAGCCAGTACTGGTGGCCGGCTGAGGCGTTTCGCGGAATGTGCGCAGGGTTTCGGCATCGACGGGCCTTGGATCCCCACCTTTGGTGGTAGCAGCACCACATACTTTTGCTAGCATCGCTCGTGTCCAGCTTCACTGCCGCACCTTCGGTGGAGGCTGGGACCGGCCGCTTGACCCACCAAGACCACGCCGTCACCCGGTTGATGGTGGCACCACCCTGCTGTTTTGCCTGCCACAGCACGTCCGCACGGGCAGCCACCCAGCGGGGGGTCGGTGAAATCCTCATCCGCGAGGAGCAGGCGAATGTCATCAGGCATCTGTTTGAGGAAAATTTGTTCGAACAGGGGGCAGGGCGCATGGCTGTTCAGCAAGGCGAGCATTTTGGTCAAAAGCGCGGAAAGCTTGCGGTCGCCGAGGCCATCCATGTGAAGGAGTTTGGCTGCCCTGTCATGGCGGCTGAGACCAAAAGTGCGCAAAAGGAGCGCTTTGAGGCCCTCATACATGCCCGCAGCTAGTGGCAGGCAAAGGAAATTGAATAGCCGCCCGGCGGTGTCCTGGTCCAGCGCACTGGCCACGTAGTAATATTTTGTGACATTGACAGTGATCTGTCGAATGTGGAACTGGGCCACACTTGGGGCTGTGATGTCCAGAAAATGGGCAGTTTAACCGAAACTGCTTTCTGCTGGTCCAGGTTGCCGGCTGCAAACATGGTAAAAATCCCAAATAAGCCTTTTTGGATCGTCGGGGTCACCACTAAGGAGGTTCCGTTGCTCACGCGCGCTTGCCCTGTTCACATCCCAACTGCCAAATCCTTTGTTCTCCTAGCACACGACGGCCCGCCCCCCTGACCACGTGATTCGTCGGCCCAGATCATGCCCGGTCCACACGAGAGTTCGAGCCCGACAAACGAAGGTTCGATACCAAAGTGGCTCAGCCCGCCACAACATCAATAATTAAATTTCAATAACTCCCAGAAATTGAGAAATCTCTGCAGTGTTTACAGCACAAAAATAAACTATTCACCCTAACCATTCTCTTCAAGGTTTAGAGATGAAATAGACTGTTAATGCTGGAATCAAGCAAAATATCAAGCTGCTGGAGTCACTCAGCCAGTCAGATGATAACTATGGAGGGAAATGAACAGATGACATTTCAGGTTGGGACCCAAGGAAGGGTTCCAGCCCAAAATGTTCTCTGTTCATTTCCCTCCACAGATGCTGCCTGAACCACTAAGTTTCTCCAGCAGTTTCTTTATTCCTGTTCAAGGCTTCATGGTCCACATAAGCCTTGTCTCACCTTACTTCAGCTCAGCCTATCTGTGTATCCTATATGCAGAAGCAAGGAACTGGAGATGTTGGTTTACAAAAAGACACAAAGTGCTGGAGTAACCCAGCGGGCCAGGTAGCACCTCCGGAGAACATTGACAGGTCACATATTGGGTCAGAAATATTCTTCAGTTTGAAGAAGAGTCTGAACCCGAAACATCACCTATCCATGTTCTTCGGTGATGCTGCCTGAACCATTGAGTTACTGCAGCAATTTGTGTCTTTTTTTTGCACACCCGTTATATTTGTTTCCAACTCATATATCGGTCCAACTTACTCTTAAAACCATCGCTAATTAATTTTTGGTCAGATGTTCATTTTAACAAGATTCAACTGAGTCTCCTTGACTCGGTACTTCTCAGTTAAAATTATAGCAGAATGGTTAAATGGGCTATGTAGAGCTTGCACAAATTTATAAAGCATATTTTCACCCTGCTCCAGATATTCACTTCAAGGTTGTTTATTTATCACAAGCATCAGATATAAACCAGAACAATTAAATTGTTACTGCAGTGCAGTTATTTGTGATTCTTATTTGGAATGAGAGCAAGTGCTTTCCCTACTAAATCGATCCAACATCAATTATAATTATAGGTTTACATTTATCATCCAATATTTCATCTTTAGAGAGTGTGTCAGTACACGTACAGATATCACCATCTATAATATGAGTTGGATGCCAAAATCTTACATGGGCCCCAAAATGTTTATATAGTTATTTGAGGGTCAGCATTGAGACTAAAACAATTAAAAATATCCTCAAGTTGAACATAACTGAACTGATTAGTGAAGCATGAATTTGAATTTTTCGTATGACTCCCTGTAACATTAAAAACAATTAAAAGCAAACAGACACACGCATACACTCAGATCATTTCTCTCGTGCACATACACACACAAAACGTACACTCATGCACACACACGCAACCACAAACGCACACGTTCACACATGCACAATCACACCCACATGCGCACACACAAACTCCGTACACAAACCCCACACACACACACACACACACAAAACATACACAAATAGAAACGCAATGCATACATGCTTTGCATGTAGGCTAAACCAATGGTGCAGATTTTGGATGAGTTCCATTCATTTATGTGACAAATTTCCTTAAATCCAAAGAAATTTGAAATATTTGTTGTCGACACCGTTTGCATGTAAAAAAAAAAACCTTTGCCACTCTATATACAGCAAGTATCCAAAGCAACCAGGTAATAATAAATGATAATCTGCTTCAGTGATGTTGATTGAGGAGTGCTGTTGGACAGGACATATGGAATAAAACTCTGCTCCTCTTATCAAGTCATGTTTTTACCACACACCTGAGGGAGCAAATGGTCATTTGTTTAACAGCTCACACTGAAGAGAGCAGCTCTAACTGCACCATGTTCACTCAGCATAGCACAATGGCACCAGCCTGAACTGTTGGAGTGAAGTGGACCTTGAATGCACAACCTTGTGACTGTGAAAAAAGAATTATACTGAATGAGCACAGCTGACATGGAAACCAATGCAGCTGCAATGACAGACAACCTTCATGGTCATTATTCTATGAAAGTCACAGCAACTTCTGGCAACTGTTCATTTGCAATGAAATGCTGTCAATGATCTTCTGCTTTCCTGCCGGACACACTACCTGACCTTGCTCCAACATAATCTTCACTTATCTGCTGAGAACTTCAAAGAAATTTATTAAGTATTTTCATTGGAAAAGAAAACCTTTGAAGAATCCAATCTTTTTGAACAAGGCTTAATTGAGGCTTAAATGAAAATCAAAACTTTCATAACCACAGAACCTGAACATTTATTTCTATATGTGGAAATGTGCCTTCAGAATAATTATACAAATTTCCAGATTTCCTACAATATTTTATTTTTTTGTGATATTTTAGTTTTGACCTTCTAATCTAATTGATTAGCTACTCAGCCTATGTGATATCATCATTGTCACTGGTTCCCAGAGATAATCTAAAGAAGGCGGCAAAAGAGACTGCAGATACTGGAATCTGGAGCTACATACAAACTATGAAGAAGATCAATGCTGCCTGGATGAGAGGGTTTCAGCTACAGGGAGAGGTTGGACAGACTTGGATGGCTTTCTCTGGATTGTCGGAGGATGAGGGGAGACTTGATAGAAGTATATAAAATGATGAGAGGCATAGATAGATTAGACAGTCAGAACCTTTTTCCCAGGATGGACATGTCCAACACTAGAGGTGTTAGCTATGTGAGAGGGGGAACATTTAATGGAGATAAGTGGGGCAAGTTTTTTAAACAGACAGTGGTGGGGGGCTGGAATGCATTGCCAGGGGTGGTAGTGGAGGCATTTAAGAAGCTTTTAGAGGGAATATAGGGAGATGGCTCATGTGCGGGCAGATGAGATCAGTTTGGCTAGGCATCATGTTCAGCACAAACATTATGGGCCAAAACCATTCCTGTGCTGTGCTGTTCATTGTTCTACGTTCTATGTTCTTTTTATATTTGCTATCTTCACCTTGTCACTCTTAATCCCGATGCAGAATTTCAAACCAAAACATCGCCAATTCCCTTTCCTTAACAGATGCTACTTGACCCACTGGGTATTTCTGGCAGATTGTTTGTTACCTGAAGGAGCTTACCTGAGGAAGGGTCTCGACCCGAAACGTCACACACTCCTTCTCTCCTGAGATGCTGCCTTACCTGCTGAGTTACTCCAGCATTTTGTGTCTACCTTCGATTTGAACCAGCATCTGCAGTTATTTTCCTACATCAGTCTGAAGAAGGGTATTGACCTGAAACATCACCCACTCCTCTCCTGACATGCTGCCTGACCCGCAAAGTTACTCCAGCATTTTGTGTCTACCTTTGATTTGAGCCAGCATCTACATTTATTTTCCTACATATCTAACTAAAGAGAAAGTCTGCATAGGACCTTCTATTTCTTTGTAGGCAGGTGTTAACAAAGATCATTGATAAAATGTTTTCCTCCTACCTGCTTGACCCTCTGACTATAAATAAGAGATCGGTTCTTTCAAGTCTCCCTCACCAGCCTATCACAACAGAGGTCAAATTGTTGCACTAAAATTCATTCTTGGTTTTCATTACGAAGATGAAATTCAATTTCATTAACTGTGCGTATGTTGTGACTCTATGATATGTTTAGAGTTACTGGCTATAAATGTCAATACTCATAAGTATGTCTTTCCTACCCTATTTAAAGAGGAGATTATTTATTGTTGACCACACAAGGAGTTGTGATGGAATTGTGAATTCAGTTGAAGATTCAAACTGGGAATGAGAGAACACAAGTGAGTTTTAAGTTGCAGATAGGTAGGAAAGGATGGATAAGAGAAAAGGAGTATATTTAATGGGGTCAGAGTTGCCATGGGGATAAATTGTTAATGAAGCCATCTGGTTGATAGATTAAGAGGGAGGTTAGAGAGAGGAAGAAAGAACACAAACACACAAACACATAATAATTGTGAATTGCAGGACTGAGCTGAAGGGAATGGTCACAGATCAGGCAATATTAATGGAGAAAAATAATTCCTTCCCACCAATATATTCCATTGAAGCAATCTAGGATGAACATGGATAATGTCCATAGTTTTCCTAATTTTCATTTTGACTTTCAATGCAAAATACATGTGTTTGAGCCAAATAAATCAAAAAGTCATGCTACAGTGAATGACATTTAGGTAACTGAGTGTGTGGGAGATTATTGTAAGGGCTATTCCCTCAATCCCACTCATTTGCTCCCTTTCTGTAGTCCTGTATTCTGCTCCTTTTAGTACTTATTGAATTTGCTTTATGTTGTTATCAAATTTGTTCCCACCTCCAGTAGAAACAGAATAGATGCCACCATTATATGGGAATGTTGCTTAGAGTCATATACTCATAGAAACGGGTCCTTCAGGCCCAATACAACCATGTTTAGTTTTAATTTAGTTCTACACTCTGGGGATAATTTACAGAAATCAATTAACCTACAAACCCACACGTCTTTAGAATGTATGAGGAAATTGAAGCACCTGGAGAAACACCAGGTGGTCACAGGGAGAATGTAGAAACTCTGTGCAGAGAGCACCCGTAGTCAGGGTTGAACCTGGGTCTCTGACTTTGTGAGGCAACCACTCTTCTGCTGTGCCACTGTGCCATCCATGCTGACTGTAATGCTTAATGCATACTCTTCCTATTTGCCTGCATTAATAGAATCATTCTAAACCATTCATATCCAAGTGTCTATCAATTGCCTTTAAAACATTGTTATTGTAAGAGGTTATCTACCATCTCCTCTGGCAGCTTGTTGAAGATAATCACTTTCACGACAGAAACCCATACCTCAGATCTCCTTTTAATTTTGCCCCTCTCAATTTAAACCATTGCCTCTGGTTCTGGACTGACCTGCACAGAGAAAAACACTAAAAATGTATCCTATCAATAGTTTGGTGAGAAAAAACCTTCCTTATAAATTCAGCCCTTCATTCCAGGCAACAACCTGGTGAATCTGTACTGTGCTCCCTCCAGTCTCTCCATTGCCATCACATTCTTCCTGTCGTGTGGCAACAAAAATTGCACCAAGTACTCCAAATAGTCTAACCAATGTTTTGTACAGGTGCAACACAATGTTCCAAGTCTTATATTCAATATGTAAGTAAGTAATTCAATTCAAAGAGTAAGTAAGACTATTTTATTGCTAATTTACAGCTAACAGCAAGATTCTTTGTACACAATAAATACAGCGCATCCTCCCACATATGATGTGGAGCAACTTTGGAAATATACATTAATAAAACCTTTAAAAATTCTAACATGATTTTTGAGTTGCTTATTAACAAGCTCTGTGTCTCAATCAGCTTACAGCAATAAAATATTTAGCATTTATTTTCTTTCAATCTATTGTGGAGGTCCACGAGTTGGGTAAACACTTTGTTTAATCATTAACCGATACAGTCCCGTCGCTCACGCGCGCATGCCCGAGTTCAAATTCTAATGGCAATTGCTTTATTCTCTGCCCACACACGACGGCCCGCCCCCCCGGACCCCGTGATTGGTCGGCCCAGACCACGCGAGAGTTCGAGCCTGACAATCGAGGGTTCGAAACCAAAATGACTCAGCCCGCCACAAGACCCCCAGTTTAGGCTGATGAGTGAGGTGGCCTGATCTCGCGTCTCCTATGTATCCTCTGTCCGGGATTATGGCTGGCAGAGTTGAGGGTGGGTGCGGTCGTGATGGTGGACGTCCTCTGCGGCGGGGTTGTGCCACCTGCACTGGTTGATCAATATCCAAATGTGCCGACTTACGACAGTCCCGTGCCTGTCACCCATGTTGATGACAAAAGTCGAGGTGCCGTGTTGCAGTACCTTGAAGGGTCCCTCGTAAGGCCTTTGCAGTGTCGTACGGTGGGAATCACGGCGAAGGAAGGCATACTGGCAGTCCTGGAGGGCAGGTAGGACGTACATGGTGGTGGGTCCGTGGCGGGGCATTGGGTGTGGACACCTTCTCACCGAAGCATGTCAGCATGGTCGTGGCTGGTTCCTGATGCCCCCCGGACCATAAGCGGGGTGCCGTACACCAGCTCGGCCGAGGAAGTTGCCAGGTCCTTCTTTGGGGCAGTACGTATGCCCAGCAGTACCCACATAAACTCGTCCATCTAGTCTGGGTCCGTGAGCCGTGCCTTTAGGGATGCCTTCAGGTGCCAGTGAAAATGCTTCATGAGGCCGTTTGCTTGCAGGTGGTAGGCCGTATTGTGGTTCAGCTTAGTGCCAATCAGCTGGGCCATTGCTGAGCACAACTCAGAGGTGAACTGTGCAACTCTGTCCGAGGAGATTTCCAACGGCACACCAAAGCGGGCGATCCAGTGGGCAGTGAAAGCACGTGCACATGTCGCAGTGGAGGTACCCGAGAGCGGAACGGCTTCCGGCCACCTCATGAATCACGATGGTGAAAAGGTGCGGTAGGTGAGCTTCTCCTTATCCACTCGCTATACGGCCACCAGGGCAATGTAGTCGACACCCGGGACTAAAGCGTGGATGGCGTTGATGCGGGACAACGTATCTGCGACCCGGTTGCTCTTGCCTGCGATATGCTGGACTGTTAAAGTTCGCTTCTTCTTAAAACAGACAACACACAATGGGTTAGGTAAATCAACACAAGGTTTACTATATCAGCCGGCGGGAGTGGCAGGACCGCAGCAAGTATATCACCGTGCTTGTCAGTTCCGAGTGCCCACTCCAAAGAACAAAGACTAGACCGGATGTTTTATACTGTATTGATCAAAAAGACACATCCCTAAAGGCATTAGTCATGGTCCCAAAATCCTATAGTCAGTTAGCACCTTCCCGACAAGTCTGGGATTGTCTCTCTTATCAGTTAGCACTAATGTGTAGATCAAAGAGCAATGAGTTGATAGCCAGGTACATCAAGTGAAGGGCAGGGAAGACACATTCCAGTGTTCGCGCTACTGGCCACGTACACAGTTAAGGCAATTATCACATTCTTGCAACTAGCCACATTTTCTTTAGTCAAGTATCTCTGAAACAAGTTAGTTGTATGGGCTTACCTTTTGCAGTACTCATTCTTTTAGCCACATTTTCTTTAGTCAAGTATCTCTGCAGGGCAAGGCTGGGCAGCCAACTTTATCAATCCCCCCTTTTATCATTTTGATGATAACAATTACAATAGTCGCCGAGCACATAAGAAAGGCCACAAGCCTCGCAACAGACAAATTAAGAGTACCATTAGTAATATCATTTTTGTTATTTTTTATCCATATGATTTTTAGACAGGTCGTTTTTTTAGTGGAGTTACTGAAGCACTTCAGTGCTAGTATCTCGGTAAGGTTTAGTGGAATGGAGACCAAGGGAATTCCTTCCTTGCTGCTAGTCGGAGCCCAGGTACATACCCAGCATTCAGTCCCATGTGCCCGTACGGCAAACTCAAGGCTCATAGACAGATAGGTATTTGTCCGTGCTACTTGGGCCATGGTTAGGACTGTCAGCAGAACGAGCAACATTTGTGCCATTCTTGCATCCAATCTTCTTGCAGTCGGTGAGATGTATACAATGTGCGTGGTTTTCAACCTTCACTGCTGTTGGTATAGTCAGCAGCACCTGGTATGGTCCGTCCCAGCGGGAATCAAGTTTCTTGTGATCCCGATTTCTTATAAGTACATAGGCCCCTGGTTGGACTATTTTGATCTGGTCACCGTCAGGTAGCGGCCTCTGGGACTCCTTAACCTGTAGATGTAATGCTGACAAACTATGGGTGAGCCGCTGAACATAGGTTATCATTTCATCGTTTAATGCGTGTAAATCTAAGGTTCCTTCATAAGTGAAGCTTGCTGCCCAGGGAGTTCGTAGAGGTTTACCGTAGACAATTTCTGCCGGGGATAGCTTCAAAGCACTATGGGGTGTTACCGTCATATCAAATAATGCTAAGGATAATACTTTAATCCATGTCTATCCCATTTCTCCCATTAGCTTGGTAATCTTGTTTTTCAACACCCCATTGGCTCTTTCCACCATCCCGGATGCCTGTGGGTGGTGAACACAGTGAAATTGCTGTTGGATATTAAAATGTGCACATAGTTCCTTATTAATAGCGGCAATAAAATGGGGACCATTGTCCGAGCTTATGACAGTAGGTAGGCCAAACCATGGAATAACTTCTCTTAACGACAATGTTACCGTAGTTTCAGCAGCAGTGGTCGGTAGAGCTTCAATCCACCTGCTAAATAAATCTAAAATCACTAAGCAATATTTATAGCAATGGGCCCTTGGCATTTCAATGAAACCAATCTGTATGCATTAAAATGGCCATAATGGCATTGGCGTCACCCCTGAGGGTACCTTAATTGGTTTGCCTGAATTACTTTGTTGACAAATTTTACATTCAGAGGCCTGCTTCAGCGCCTCTTGCTGAATTTTTGGGTGTCACCACGTTTCCTTCGTCATTCTAATCATTCCCTCCTTACCAGTATGGGTAAGGGAGTGAATATATGTTAGTAAGGCAGGGAACAATGCATCAGGTACGCAAACTTGTCCAAGAGGGGTGAGCCAGAATCCCGTGGTGGAATCAATGGCACAGCCCTCTCGTTTCCATACTTGTTTTTGGTCATCAGGGGCATCCCTCTGTAAGATATATACCTCCCCCATGTCTGGCAAGACCATTCTGTTTGCTCGGAATGCGTTCCTTGGGGAACTGTGGTGAGGGAGAACTGAGCGGCATTACTAGCAACCCGATGCATTGTCTTTAGAAATCGGGTCGTCTTTTCTCGTGTGAGCTTCACATTTGATGATGGCGAGTTGTTTGGGGAGCTTGAGAGCAGATAAAAGGTTGTTTGGTTCTTATTCTCTCCCCGATTGATCCCTCTGGGTCAATCACTACGTTTTGTGCACTTTCTGTTACCTCGCTCATTTCTTCCTCTGGTTCCTCCCATCTGGGTGTTTTTTGCCTTGCTCCCAATTCTGGGGAGCTTTGTCACAGTGGTATGTTGGGGTATATGGGTGCTACAGGCAAGGGTGCCATCGCTGCCGGTGGGGCATAGGGAGGTGGGCGCCTCCTGAGATTATCCGAATCCTCATCTTCACTATCAAACACGATCACCGTGCCAGACATAGGGTCTCCTCCAGAGGACTTACCAGTACTGGGTTTATTTTTAAATTAGCCATCACCTGTGTTTTACCTTCCGCATGTCCCTTAGTTCTTTTCTCTTGTACCTCTGCCCACTGGTATTCCAGCTGCCACACTTTCCATCCTTTCATTGTGTCATCCTTGTTCCTTAACTCTATCCCTCTCTTACATGCATTATCCATCCAACTCCGATCCCTACTCTCCTCATGCTTCTTCTCTGCCTGCTCTTTCCATTCCTTAATTCTCTTTTTCCATTTCTTTCCTGCGTCTCTTTCCCATATCAACGTCGCTGCTTTTTGTAATCGTCTCTACATTCCAAGTTCCTCCCCTTGGCCAGGATTCATCTCTTAAACGTTTTGTCAACATAACTTAACACTCTATAATCGTTATTACTTTTAGGATTCAAATAACACATATGTTGTACAGGCGTTTCCCCCGTCACTTTTGTCCAAATTGTCACCCATTATTGCAGTGTCTTTTAACAATTACTTAGTTGTGAATGACAGGCTTTTTACCTGCGGAGCCAATCTGGTACCATCCTTCTTCTGACGGTCTATAACACTTGTCGACTTTTTAACTCTATTATCCAATTTCCGGCTACTTAGTCACTTAGTAGCAAAAACTTCTTAATTTACGATAAACCTTTTTAGCTTGCTCTATCCAATTTTCGACGACTTACTTAACAGCAAAAGCCTCTTAATTTATGACAAACCTTTTTAGCTTGCTCTATCCAATTGCTGACTACTTAGTAGTAAAAACCTCTTAAATTACGACAAACATTTTAGCTTGCTCTATCCAATTGCCGACTACTTAGTAGCAAAAACATTCACAATGGGTCTTACCTTAGTTGTCTGTATTAAGGATTTTGGCAGGAACCAGATCCACCTCTGACGAGGGACCACATATGTTCCCTGGAGCTTCTTCGGGAGGTCGGACTCAAAGGGTCTGACAAGAGCTCAGTTTTCTCCCTGTCTGTTGGTTGACGGTTCCAGCGAGATCCTGCCGACTACGCCAATGTTAAAGTTAGCTTCTTCTTAAAACAGCCAACACACAATGGGTTAGGTTAACCAACACAAGCTTTACTATATCAGCCGGTGGGAGTGGCAGGACCGCAGCATGTTTATCACTATGCTTAGTCCCGAGTGCCAACTCCAAAGAACAAAGTCTGGACCAGATGTTTTATACTGTATAGATCAAAAAGACACATTCCTAAAGGCATTAGTCATGGTCCCAAAATGTTGTAGTCAGTTAGCACCTTCCTGACAAGTCTGGGATTGTCTCTCTTATCAGTTAGCACTACTGTCTAGATCAAAGAGCAATGAGCTGATAGCCAGGTACATCAAGAGAAGGGCAGGGAATACACATTCCAGGGTTCGTGCTACTGGCCACGTACACAGTTAAGGCAATTATCACATTCTTGCAACTAGCCACATTCTCTTTAGTTAAGTATCTCTGCAAACAAGTTAGCTGTCTGGGCTTACCTTTTGCAGTACACATTCTTTCAGCCACATTTTCTTTAGTCAAGTATCTCTGCAAGGCAAGGTTGGGTAGCCATCTTTATCAGGACGCAAGTCGTGTGCTCTATGTAGGCCAAGTGATGCTGCTGTTGGGATGACCAGGGATTAGACACTTTGGTAAAGGCAAACATGAGCGGCTTGTGTTCAGTGAAAGCTGTGAAATCCCTGCGCTCGAGGAAGCAGCGGAAATGCCGTATGGCCAAGTAGAGCCTGAGAAGCTCCCGGTGAAAAGCACTGTACATCTACTCGGGGGCTCTCAGGTGATGACTGCAAGGGGCTGCCAGCTTCCATTCATCAGTTGTTCCAGCACTCTGCCCACGGCTGTGCCAGATGCATCAACCGTGAGAGCAGTTGGAACTTTGGCCCGCAAATGTACCAGCATCATCGCCTTTCCCCGCGCCTCTTTGGCGTTGTTGAACGTGGATGTGGCTGCATCGTCCCAAACAAGCTCTTTCGGCTTGTTGGCCAGGGCCTTGAACAGCGATTGCATGATACTGGCGACTGCTCGCATGAAACAGTGATAGAAGTTGACCATGCTGACAAACTCTTGGAGTACCATCAGCGGAGATGGTTTGGGAAACCTGCGAATGGCCTCAACCTTGGTCGAGAGCTTGACAGGGGGCAGCCTGCATGCGCGTGCATGGAGTGATAGTCCGGTGATGGGGATCTGGTGCTTAACCCCATGCTTGTGACTGGCCATTGTGAATTGAGGCGTTATGATGTTGGGGAAAACGGCCATGATCCTGGAATACTCGTTGTCGGAGAAGGTCACCAAGCCGAGATGTGGCGCAGTCAATTCGGCGCAGCGCAAAGCGATCAACTCAAACGTCTCAAAATTGACGAGACGGTTTCCCTTCATGTCGACAAGCGGGGAGTGTGCCCGTAGAAAATTGGTGCCCAGCAACAGTTGGGAGACATCGGCGATAGTAAAGGGCCAATTGAAATGACAGGAGTTGAAGTTGAGCGGGATCGTGCGGACCCCATACGTCTTGATGTTGCTGCCGTTGGCGGCGGCCGGAGAAGGTAGCATCACTCACCCTTGCTGGCTTCGCTCAAGGCCGGCTTCACTGATGCATCTTTGGTGGAGGCTGGGCCCGGCTGCTTGACCTGCCGAGGCAGCGCCGCCACCCGGTTGATGGTGGCGCCACCCTGCTGTTTCGCCTGCCACAGCACGTCCGCAAGGGCTGCCAGCCGTCGCGGGTCGGTGAAATCGTCGTTCGCAAGGAGCAGGCGAATGTCCTCAAGCATCTGCTCGTGAAAAACCTGTTTGAATAGGAGGCAGGTCTTGTGTCTGTCCCTCAAGGTGAGCATTTCATCCATAACCAAAGACCTCTTGCGGTCACCGAGGCCATCCATGTGCAGGAGTCTGACTGCCCTGTCGTGACGACTGAGACCGAAAGTGTGCATGAAGAGCTTTTTGAGGCCCTCGTACTTGTCTTTGGCTGGTGGCTGGCGAAGGTAATCGATTATGTGCCCGGCGGTATCCTGGTCCAGCGCACTGACCATGTAGTAGTATTTGGTGACATCGGTGGTGATCTGGCAGATGTGGAACTGGGCTTCAGCCTGTTGATGCCGTGCGTGGGGCTGTGATGGCCAGAAAGCGGGCAGTTTGATCGAAACTGCGTTCTGCTGGTCTGGGTTGTCGGATGCAGACATGATACAATCCAAAATAGGCCGTTTTGGATCGTCGGGGTCTCCACTGTGGATGTCCACGCATTGTGTCAACACACCGTTTAATCATTAACCGATACAGCCCCGTAGCTCACGCGCGCATGCCCGAGTTCAAATTCTAACGGCAATTGCTTTGTTTTCCTCCCACACATGACAGTCACCCCGGACCCTATGATTGGTCGGCCCAGATCACAGCCAGTCCACGCGAGAGATTAAGTCTGACAAACGATGGTTCAAAGCCAAAATGTCTCAGCCCGCCACACTATCTTATGTTTCACATATTGTGCAACAGAAATCATTAGAACCGACTTTGGTGATCTGCCTTAAAATCATCCTTTTAAAATGAGGTAGTGAAATATTTTTCAAAGAGTAAGGCAAAGCAAAAGAAGCAAGGCATTATTGGAAATACTGCAGGCAAAAAATACTAAAATATTTTAAGACAAAAATTGATAAGCTTATGTAGTTTTAGATTATACAATGTTGATTGCCATTATAATTCTCCACATATTATTGTGGTGATAAGTGATACTTGAATTTTCACAAAATTAATGATATATGCAATTGTTTAAAAAATAGTAGAGAATTCTCTGGATAATCTAATACTTTTGAGTTTGAATGTTGCTATATTTGCAAATTCAGTCAGTATATTGCACATACCAATGGGCATGGATAATGTGAATAGCTACAGTCATTTTCTCAAGGTAGGGAAATCTAAAACTAAGGAGCATAGGTTTAAGGTAATGGCAAAGGGAAAGGGATACTGATTGTGCATGTTCAGCCATGATCATAGTGAATGGCGGTGCTGGCTCGAAGGCCCGAATGGCCTACTCCTGCGCCTATTGTCTATTGTAATATTTAAAAAGCACCTGAGGGTGGTGTGCATATGGAATGAGCTGCCAGTGGTGATGGTATAGGCAGATACAATTCTGACATTTAAAAGCCACACATGGATAGGAAATATTTGGAAGGATTTGGGCCAACTGTATTGTGAAACTTGCTCGATTAAGCAATGTGGCTGTCATAGACATGTTGGGCCAAAGGGCCTGTTTCTGTGCTGTATAACTCCATGACTATGACTATTTGTTATGTATCAGGCCAGTTTCTGGTCGATGAAAAGAAGTTGGATTATACTTGCATGAAATACATTCGCAATGACTACAGATTTTATCACATCTACCCTCAATGTTATATAATGCTACCATATTGTTATAATACCAAGTTCTTCTTCCTGTATTTGAAACAGAGTGAGCCTTTGTATTTCATTAAAACGAGTTTCAAATGGTCGGTTTGAGTGTTTTTGATGTCAGACATGGATAGCAAACCAATTTCATACATATAAGGTCTTTCCTGGGTATTGTTGGGAGAATGTAATAAATAAAATCTATTAATAAAGGTTACATTTTCTATAATTAATGCACCAAGATACATTGTGTATCTTCTATAGACCTCTTTGCAGAAATTATTCTGAATGATTACAAATCAAACATTGACATTCTGTTGGTTTGCCACTGATGGTATTGATGTAATTCTATTACTCACCACCAGGCTACATTAAAGGTTATAGGATTATGAAATCAGGTTTGACAATGGGACAAAGTCACCTTAGGACATTAGTAATGTTTTTTTATATAATTGTCCTACATTCTGTGACTAAAAAGGAACTGGGCCCTGTGTGACACTTCTGCATCAACAATGGTAAGTAGCAAAAGTATATTAAAGTCACGGATTATTAAAGGTACATAGTATAATCTTACTAACAATGAGTAATATATGCAGATGATATCAGATGTTCCTGAAGTTTCTCAAGTTTCCCTGAATGTGTTATATTCATCAAATAAATTGATAATATTTAAGGAAGGCCATACACAATGCTTCTTTCCAGCATGCTTTTATAGATTGGTTAATAGCTTTGATCTTTAAGGTCCATAAGCCTTCTATGTTAATTACAAAATTTGAAGTGATTTGAGTTTGGCAGTGTTTGCCTGAAAATCTTGTTCATGTGTTCGAACCTAGTGTGAAGAACTAATGCGATTATCTGTTTTGAATAAATCATCTTTTTGGAGCTAGAAATCACTCAAAAGAAAATGAATAAAGACTCACCAAAATTTGGTGAAGGAACCTTGAATAGGGAAAAGAAATCAGTCGTGTGACATGAGCATTAACTCTGTGCAAGAATATCAGCACTTGACCATAATCGCCTCATGCACATTTGATTACAGTGAAGAAAATTGCTGAGTTAGGTAGAACTGGGTGCAACTACTCTTGCACCTATTAAGCGATTAAAAATGAGCATCACCCGTCCAACTTCAATGCTTCTTTTTAATCCCAGCAATTGGCCATGATTTGTTTTTATTTGTTGGGTTTTAAGAATATTTGGTGATGA
This sequence comes from Rhinoraja longicauda, assembly GCF_053455715.1. Lineage (NCBI taxonomy): Eukaryota > Metazoa > Chordata > Chondrichthyes > Rajiformes > Arhynchobatidae > Rhinoraja > Rhinoraja longicauda. Next base: position 24,226,855 of record NC_135959.1, read on the forward strand.
CCTTTTATTTTTTTTTAAACTGTGTGTTAACTTGACAAATCAGAATAATTTTTGCCAAAAAGTCTGTTGTATTTTCTGCTCTGAAATTGATTTCTTCCATTAATCTTTTCTGGGGAAAGTGAAGCTCCATTGCCAGTGTGAAGCCTAGTTAGATGTAATTATGGGTTACAGAGTTGACCTTCATGGTATTGAAATAAAGTCTTCTCTCAGGCAGTCAGCGAGACTGCAAGTCAGAAGTGGAAACAGTAAACGCTGGATATTTTACTGGGTTTGATGGATCTCAGATAACAAAAGTGAAGTGCAACTTGATGCAAAATGAGATTGATGAGTGCTTCAGAAGCTTTGAGAGGCTGCTTAAACCATTGTTATTCTTTTAGAATATACATCTTAAAAAAAAACTGCAATTATGTAGTGCATTTCATGTCCTCATATTCCATTGTACTTCTGAGGAAATTTAAAAAAAAAATCATTGCCTCGAACCTTACATTGTGTCCCACAGGCTTAATGTGGGAAACAGGACATTGAGTTCAAACATAGAGAGTGTCCACAGTCCTGACCACTGGTGCTGTCCGTGTGGAGTTTGCAAGTCTCTTTGTGACTGTGTGAGTTTCCTTCAGGGAATCCCATTGTCTTCCACATCCAAAATAAACACTGATAGGTTAATTTGTTGCTGTAAACAACTCTTCAGTGTAGGTTACTTGCAAAAATAATCCAAAGCGATAAAACTGAGTTAATGGGTAATTTTAGAGAGTGCTGCAGGACTTAGAGGAGATGAGGAAAGGGGCTATAGGAGCCATTTGTGTTTATTAACTATTTTAGCAAATTATATTATTTTGTATCATGTTGTATTATTTTTGGACACTTGGAGGTTGTCCTGAGATGAATACTAGGCTTACCTATATGGACTGGGAGGAGCCAGGGGAGGAGTCAGAATATGAGTATAATTTAGAATTCGCTGACGTAATGCTTCGGATACGAAGGAGTGACAGTGAGATATTAAGTTCTTAACAGAAGTTATACGACGAGAGATATACTAATCTGTTTGTATTACTACTCCAATAAATGACTAACTAAACTGAAATGTCGTGACGATCTCTCTGTTGTTGTTTTGCATCAAGAAACATCGCTCCACTCCTTCATCAACGGTGAACTTAAGGACTTTATTAGTAAGGAGTAAAGTTGGCGCTATATTGTAAGAACTTAACCAGAGTGAATAGATCAAGAGCTATCCTCGGTGAGTGAAGATTAAGTAACCTGTGTCTTAGAGTCATTTTAAGTTATAACTGGCTCTAGGAATGGGGCTGGAGCTTCTGTCATGGAAGACAGTCACAAGGATTGTTTTACTGCAAAAGCTTTGAATGTGAGACAGACTGATAAGAGCCACTTTCTGCGTTGATCTGGCTGCAGAGATTGCAAGCTTCGAAAGCCAGTGTATAGCATTAAGCTTTATTGGAAAAGCTGGTTTTCAGAAGTTGTATTAAGTGGAAAGTTACAAATGGAAAATTTAAGAATGCGAAGAACAAAGAAGTGACGTTGAACGTGGCTCGTTATCAGTTTTGTTTTGAATTCCATTGAAGATACCACTTTACGTCTACACGTCTTAAAGGGATAGTCTGTGGTTAAATCTGATGTTCAGTCACAAGGCGGTGACATCAGAAAAGAGCCAAAGGTGGAAAAAAGGACCATCAAACTCACATTCAAAGGCTATGAATTGCTCTTTGAGAAGCATGAGAAGAAAAAGAAAAGAAGATATAAACAAGCTGGAAAGTTAATGGAAGACACGGAAGAGCTAATGAGATCAAGTGAAAATGTAGATGAGGTATGATACCTCGATTCAATTTAACCATCTCAGTGATGAAATCAATGAAGAATGTGAAGCATTGAAACAGATAGATTAACTTGAAAGACAAGAACAATGGATGCACTGAATAAGGGTCGCTTTCAATGAGTTTGCACAACAAACTGAAGCGTGGTTATTCGAGGCTGGTCATCAAACTATACACTCCATAGTTGGGAGTGCTTCACGACAGAGTCGTTTAAAGTTAGACATCATCAGACCTGAAGACAGTGCTTCAAATGACTCAAACTCTAAATTGAGCTTCAAATCCCATTCTTCATCTCGTGCATCTTCGACGCACTCTGCTTGTATGAAGGTTAAGGCAGACCTGGTCGTTCTCGCAGAACAGGCTGCCTTCATGGAAGACAGGCATGAGATTGAGGCACAGGAACAGGAACTGGAAGAACGGAAGAGAGGACAATTGGAAGAGGAGGAAGAGTGGAAGAGAATGGAAGAAGAACGGAAAAGAAGAAAATTGGAGGTTGGAGAAGAATGGAAGAGACGACAATTGGAAATGGAGGAAGATTGGAAGAGGAGGAACAAACAGTTGAGAAAAAAGAAGGAACGATTGAAGTTAGATGCTAAAATGGCAGCAACCAAGAAAAGACTCAATGTACTTGATGCTATGAAATCAAGAAGCAGCTCAATAGTATCTGATGGGATGAACTCTTATGCGGTAAAGGAAATGCACAAAAGGAATTAACAGCTAAATTAGAGCCACATGTAGCTGAATACTTGCCTGATCGAGGACAATAGGTTGTTAGACCGAAACAAACAACTTTGGGACCATTTGCTAAAGCTAGCCAGACCCATCTAACTCAATACCCTCATCAAGGACAAAAGGCAAAGACTCATGAGCAGAAGGGTGTGCAGGGGCATGCTTGCATTACCCCCCCTGAACATTATGATGGAAGCCGAGGTGACATATATAACCTATTAAAAAAGCAAAATTATATCACTGTTCTTCTGGCTAAACAAAATCTTTCTTCTACTCTACCACCAAGAGACATTTCTGTTTACGATGGTGATCCTTTTCAGTATGAAATTTTATCAGGGCATTTGAAAGAGGAGTGGAAAGAAAGAATGATGATATCAGTGACTGCTATCATTTTCTGGAACAATATACAAAGGGTCAAGCAAAAGACTTAGTCCGCAGCTGTCAACCCTTACCTTCGGACCAGGGCTATCTTGAGGCAAGGAAGCTGCTTGAAGAGCATTTTGGCAATGAGCAAAGGATTGCCACTGATTATATAGCCAAGGCATTGGCCTGGCCAGCTTTCAAATCAGAAGATGTGAAAGCATTGCAAGCGTTCTCACTATTCCTTAGACGTTGTTGCAATGCAATGAAACATATGAAGGAAATTAATATTCCCTCCAATATGAAGACTATCCTTCTAAAACTGCCTTATAAGCTCAGAGATAAGTGGAGAGATAAGGCATATGAGATACAGGGAAAAACAAAATATCCAGCTCAATTTCCTGACCTGGTAAACTTCATAGAGGAACAAGTGAAGATATTATCAGATCCACTTTTGGGGAATATCGAGGAAGGTAGCAACTGTTAAAGGCCCTACCTTCACTAAGACAAGAGAAAGGCTGAAAATGACCAGAAGCAGTTTCGCTACGACTGCAGAACCTGTTGAAGCACAGGTGCAAGAAAATCTGACAACAAAGGTAATGAAAACCGATGTACTTATCGTGAAACAACCAAGTTCTTGTTTGTTCTGTCACAAAAATGGTCACACATTGGAGCAATGTTGGCAGATCAGGAACAAAGAGCATAAAGAAATGTTGTATTTTTTAAAGGAGAAGAGAATCTGTTTTGGATGTTTTAAAGTAGGTCACATGAGCAAAGACTGCAAGAGTCATTTCGTTTGTGCTGTATGCAAAGGAAATCATCCTGAAATACATCACATGGAACGAAAGGATAAAGAAAAGAAGCAAGTACATTCAGAACAGAAGGAAAAGTAGGAAAAGGCAAGTGTGAGTGATGCTGTTCTTCCATCTCAAATGTGTGGACATATTGGGGCCAGTGAGGAAGCTTGCATCTTCTCCATCATACCAGTACAAGTAAAGAGCCACAAGGGGAGTACAGTGTTGCAAACATACGCATTTTTGGATCATGGAAGCTCATCTAACGTCTGCATGGAAACCTTGATGAGAAGGCTGAACATTTCAGGATGTAGGAGGAAAATTCTCCAGCATACCATGAATCAAGTGAAGCATGTGACCAGTCGTCGTATCTCAGGTTTGGAAATATCTAGTCTGGATAAGGATACATTTGTTCAATTATCTGATGTGTTTACACATAAGACCATGCTTGTTAAACATTCTCAGACAAGAAGAACTGAAGCAATGGCCTTACTTGAAGGATGTCAAGATTTCTGAAATAGACTCTGGTATTGACCTCATCGGAACAAATGCTTCGAAGGGTATTGGAACCTTGGGAGCTAGCCAATAGCCAAGGGGATGGACCATACGCTGTGAAAACCCTGCTAGGATAGGTTATTTATGGTCCCCTGAGAAAAGACCACGACAGCAGGGATGGAAATGGCTGCCCTGCTGCTGCTGTCAATCGAATATCCATTGTGAACCTAGACAGTTCTAGTCCTGTAATTCCTTTGGTCTAACAATACAATCATGACTTTGGTGAAAGATCCAGCAAGAAAGAGGAAGAAATGTCCAGAGAAGAGGTAGTTCTTGGACATTATGAATCGTTCAACAAGGATGACAGATGGACACTATTGTCTAGACTTACCTTTCAAGCAAGAGAACTCCAGCATGCTGAATGACCATTGCATAGCAGAGCAATGTATCCAAAGCTTAAAACGCAAGTTTGACAAGAACGAAAAGTTTTATAATGATTATACATCTTTCCTCATGGAACTGATTGATAATGGTTATGCTGAAAGAGTACCAATGGACCAGCTGAATCGAAGTGATGGAGAACTCTGGTACATCCCTCATCATGGGGTTTATCACTTAAAGAAAGGAACTTTAAGGGTGGTCTTTGACTGTGGTGCAGTTTTTAAGGGTACATCGCTTAACTGTCAACTGCTGCAGGGTCCAGACCTAACCAACTCACTCATTGGAGTTCTCATCGGATTCAGGCAAGAGCCGGTTGCTTTGATGGTGGATATCAAAGCAATGTTTCATCAGGTCAGGGTATCAGAAAAGCATATTGACTATCTGCGATTTTTGTGGTGGCCCGATGGTGATGTTCAGCAAGATCTTGTTGAATACTGGATGAAGGTACATCTTTTCAGGTCTGTGTCGTCATCAAGTTGTGCAAACTTTGCATTGAGAAGGACTGCTGAGGACAACAAGCTTGCTTTCCTGAAGAGGTGACAAACACGGTAAAGAACAATTTCTATGTGGATGATTGTTTAAAATCCATGCCTTTGGGACTGGAAGCAGTTCAAATGGTAAAGGACCAGACTGCAATCTGCCAAATGGGAGGATTCATGCTGTCAAAATGGATCAGTAACAGCCGTGCTGTATTGGCATCCATTCATCAAGCAAGCAGAACTAAAGAAATCAAGGAGTTGGACTTGGACAAGGACACTCTGCCAATGGAAAGAGCACTAGTATTGCACTGGTGCATGGAGACAGATGTGTTCAAGTTCAGAATTGCTGTACAGGAACGACCGTACAATAGACGTGGCATTCTGTCTGTAGTCGGCTCTATATACGATCCTTTAGGATGTCTGGCACCATTTACTTTGCCAGCCAAGCTGATTATGCAGGAACTCTGCAAGGAGAAACTTTGTTGGGATGAAGACATAACCCAATCCTTTTCTCAGCGATGGCCAGGATGTTTAGCAGATCTCGATAAGATTGCAGAGTTTAAGGTGGACAGGTGTATGAAGCCTGCGAACTTTGGTCAAATCAGATATGCACAGCTGCACCACTTCTCAGATGCCAGTGAAAGTGGCTACGGTACTGTTTCATACCTACAACTAGAAAACGATAGCTAAGAGGTGCATATTGCATTTATTTTGGGAAAGGCCAGAGTGGCACCATTAAAACAGATGATGATACCCAGAATGGAACTTACAGCTGCAGTCGTAGCTGTCAGAGTTGACACAATGTTGCAAAAGGAATTACAGGACTATAATTATTCTGTAAATCTGACAGAGAATGGCCAAAACATCACTTCGAATCTGCAATTTCTGCTAATGATCCAGAAATTAACCAAGACATTATTATGAAAGTCATTGTCAAGGATCCATTGAACCCCATAAACGTTTTGATCCAGAAACGACAACGGTGGTCAAAGGTGAAAAGAAGCTTCGCTACAGATGACATTGTTCTGGTGGCCGATTTTACTGCCCCACGTAGCCCCTGGCTAATGGACAGAATATTGGAGACTATACCAGAAGTACAAGGTTTTGTGCGTACTGTTCGACTTCAGACTAAGAGCAAAATCTTGGAAAGACCAATTACGAAGATGTGTCTGCTCCTGGAAGCAGATACCTGAGTGCAGCTAATACTGGTGGCCTTGAAGATTAAAGAATCATTAAAGTAGATTAGATGCCAATATACAGTGCATGCTTTTTTGATTAAGTATGACGTTTTTATGGCTCCTTTTAATGTTTATTAGTCATTGTTTCATTATATACTTAGAACAATTAGGAGCCGGTGTGTACGAGCCATTTGTGTTTATTAGCTATTTTAGCATATTATATTATTTTGTATCCTGTTGTATTATTTTTGGCCACTTGGGGGTTGTCCTGAGATGAATACTAACTTACGTATATGGACTGGGAGGAGCCAGGGGAGGAGTCAGAATAGGAGTATAATTTAGAATTCGCTGACATAATGCTTCAGATACGAAGGAGCCATGGTAAGATATTAAGTTCTTAACAGAAGTTATACGACAGGAGATATACTAATCTGTTTGTATTACTACTTCAATAAATGTCTAACTAAACTGAAACGTTGTGTGGATCTCTCTGCTGTTGTTTTGCGTCAAGAAATATCGCTCCACACATTCGTCAATGAAGTTTACGGACTTTATTAGGAAGGACGAAAGTTGCCACTATAGGGACTGATGTGATTTCACTTATGGAACCACCATGGACTTGCTGGGCTGAATGCCCTTCTTCTGTATTGTAATTTAAAAAAAATTAAACTCTTGTGTATTATCAGGCCATGCCGTGCCAGCTCCAGGTCAAGATGATTAGCTTAAGTTAAATAGCATATAAAAAATGGGTTTAAGTTTGTTGCTTTTATGGTAACAGTCAGTTCAGGTCAAGTAAAAGTTGCCATAAGCATTCTGCCTCCTGTTGAGTATGGTTGGTAGGGATTTAATCTGATACAAGGATGAGCCATAACCTTGGTCAACCAACAGGTTTTGGCTCAAATCTCTGAAATGGGAATTTTAAGTTAGAAGCAAAGTTGTCGCCAACTGAGCCAAGGCAGACTATTGATGTTCTAATTTCATCATCTTGAATGTTGGAACGTCCAAATCATGTTGTGGTCACTTGCCACCATAAAATTAATAGTGGAACACAAATAGCCAAAACTTTAAGTAAGTATTAAGATTGATGCTTGTCAACAGTAATACTTAGTCACTTGCAGAACAAAGTATTTTTCAGTTTGGAAGTTTCTTCATTGATTGGGTCAGAGAGAAGTATAGTGTGGAAATGGGCCCCTTGTCCTTCTGAGTCACATCGTTATCAAGCAGCCATTTCCATTAAGTGTAGATGAAGGGTCTCAACCTAAAAACATCGACTGTCCATTTAATTCCACAGATGCTGCCTTACCTGCTAAGTTCCTCCAGTACGTCTCCTTTTCTTTGCCACAGATTCCAGCATCTGCAGTTTCCTGTGCCTGATAGAATCCTCATTTAGTCGTATTTTTTATTTTCCCCTCATTCTCATTAGCCACCACCCCCTTCTCCATCAGATTCCACCATTCACCAAGGAGAATGCCACATGGTCACAGTGGAAATGTGCAAACACAACACAAACAACATGCAAGGTCATGATTGAACCCAGACTTCCTCCGCAAAAGCATTGTTAACTGTGCAATAATGCTGCCTACAAATTTGTATTGTGGTGAATTAAAGTAGCAGTTTGCACAGTTGTTTTGATTTATAGGAGGAACCGAGTTTATGGCCTACATCTTAAAATGTCATGAATAAGTTGAACCTTGTTTCTTATAATGTGCACGGTCTAAATCACCCTATTAAGAGAAAGAAAATATTGAGTCAGTTGAAGAAATTACAATGTGCCATTGCACTAATCCAAGAAACTCACTTGAGTGAAAATGAACATAAAAAACTGAAAAGGGAATGGGTAAACCAAGTATTCCATGCTTCATATGGCAAGAAAAGGGGGGTGGCCATACTAATTAATAAATCCCTACCATTTTCTGTAGAGAAAGTGATTAAAGGTGATATGGGAAGATATATCATGGTGGTTGGCACAATAGGAGATATGAGTATTTCAATATTAAACATCTATGCCCCAAATGAAGAAAATGAAACATTCTTTAAAAACATAGCCAATATACTTACCAGTAACGGACGAGGGATGATAATTTTGGGAGGGGATTTTAATACCATACAGAATGGTAACTTAGACAGGTTGCCATCTGAGAGGGGACCAAAAACAAAAAAATCTAGAGTCCTAAATAATGTTATAAAAGAATTAGGTCTGGTTGATCCATGGAGACATAATAATCCTAAAGGAAGAGATTTTACCTTTTATTCTAACCCACATGGGAGTTATTCGAGAATAGACTTTTTTTGTGTGTCAAAACAACAGATACATACAGTCAGGGACTGCAGTATAGAATCCATAACTATAAGTGACCACGCCCCTGTCATACTATCCATTGAGCTGGGCAGGGAATCCTTCTTTAAGTACTGGAGACTTAATGTGTCAATCCTATCAGATGAAAAGGTTGTCAAAGAACTAAAACTAAACTTAAAGGAATATTTTCAAATAAATGACAATGGCGAGGTCTCACCATCGACATTATGGGAGGGAGGAAAAGCAGTCATGAGAGGGAAAATAATAGAGATAACTTCCAGATTGAAAAAAACCCGAATGGAAAGGCAAGGAAAGCTAGAAAGTAAAATCAGAGAGTTGGAGTTAGAACATAAAAGAACAAGAAACAAATCTATTCTCGTCGAATTAAAAAAAATGAGACAAGAGTTAGACGAACTTTTAACATATAAAGCAGAAGGAGCTCTTCGTTTTATAAATCAAAGATATTATGAGATGGGTAACAGAGCAAGCCGGTTACTGGCATTCCAACTGCGAAAAGCTCAAACAAATAGAATAGTTACAAAAATAAGACATCCCACTTCCAATTTTATTATGGCTAAGCCAAAAGAGATAGCAAAGGCCTTTGCAGAATATTATGAAAACTTATACAGTGACTCAGAATCTAATCTCACTGAGACCAAAACACAAGAATTTTTCAAAAAACTACATTTACCAGCATTAAAGGTAGAAGAAGCATCTGAAATGATAAAACCAATTTCGTCACAAGAAATAGCCGATACTATAAAAACCCTTAAAAGTAACAAATCCCCAGGTACAGATGGCTTCTCAGGGGAGTATTATAAATGTTTTGCAGAAGACATAACACCAGAATTATGTAAAGTTTTTAATTATGCGCTATCAACAGGAAACCGCCCAGATACTTGGTCAGAAGCCATAATTTCCGTATTACATAAGGAGGGCAAAGATCCGACTTCATGTGAGGGATATAGACCGGTCAGCTTGCTCTGTAATGATTTAAAAATATTAACAAGCATACTAGCAAAGAGAATGCAACAACATATAACTAAATTAATCAAGCCAGATCAAACGGGGTTTATCCCGGGGAGACAGGGGGCTAACAATATCAGGAGAACACTAAATCTTATATCATGTGCTAAAAATAATCCCAGACCTACCTAGCCTAGATGCACAAAAAGCGTTTGACCGTGTGAAATGGAACTTTTTATATCAAACATTGAAGGTTTTTGGGTTTCACTCAACGTTTATAGACTGGGTAAGAATTGTTTATAAAAATCCCAAATCACGGATCAGAATTAATGGCTGCTGCTCAGACTTCTTCTACCTCAAAAGAGGAGTCAGGCAAGGAGATTGCCTGAGCCCGCTACTGTTTGCTGCAAGTATTGAACCGTTAGCAGAGTCAATAAGACAAAATAAAAACATTAAAGGAATAAAAGATGAAGGGGGCATAGAACACAAGACGTCATTATTTGCGGACGATTTATTAACATACATAGTGGAGCCCTCCACGTCTATACCAGCTCTACTAGATAACCTAAAAGAATATGGTGAAATATCAGGATATTTGACAAATGAAGCCAAATCAATAGCAATGATGCTCTCAGGAGATTGTCCAGTGGAACTTAAAGAAAAAGTCCATTTTAAATGGACCAAAAAAGGGTTTAGATACCTTGGTATAATTATCACTTCGAATACAGCACAGCTATTTGAAGCTAATTATGGGAAACTGATATCTGAGATAAAGGATGATTTGGCTGGATGGGAGATTTTACCGTTGACTCTGGTGGGAAGAGTAGAAACAGTCAGAATGAATATATTGCCAAGACTGTTGTTTTTGTTCCAATCGTTGCCTATTATGATCTCGGGAGCTTTTCTAAAAAAACTGGATAAAATTATATCGAAATTCTTATGGCAAAGTAAAAAAGCAAGAATTAAATACAAGACGCTTCTTAGCAAAAAAGAAAAGGGAGGGTTGAACTTGCCTAATTTAAGAAATTATTATTGGGCAACGCAACTCAGAGCCTTAATCATGTGGACCACTAAAGAGAAAGATTCAATGTGGGTGGAGATGGAGCAAAACGCTTGTAAAAATTTGCCTTTAGAATCACTCCCATTTTTAAACGAGAAGGCCCTGATGAGGCTCAGGATGGGCAACGAGTGGATTAGGGTAACAATGAAAATCTGGTCAACAGTAAGAAAGAAGCTGAAGCTGTCAAATTCGGTAAGCAGGGCTACTAGAATAGCAAAAAACCCAGACTTTGTACCATCTACCATGGACTCAGGATTTGACAGATGGGCTGACAAAGGGCTAATATACATAGATCAAATGTTTCAGGGACAAACAATGAAAATATTCACACAACTTCAAAAAGAATTCAATTTACCTGCTCATGACTTTTACAAATTCTTACAGCTAAGAGATTACCTACAGAAACATCAGGAATGGGAGAACATCTGCAAGACTCCATCTAAATTAGAGGAAGTGTTGTGGGGGTTCTCGGAAGACAAGTCAAAAAAAGGGATTATATCAAAAATTTATGAAGCACTACAACATGAATCCAAAGAGAACAACTTACATATCAAAGAAAAATGGGAACTGGAAGCGAATATCATAATATCAGAAGAAGGGTGGGAGGAATCATTTAAAGAGGGACATAAACTAACTAAGAGCCCAACATGGAGGGAATTTGACTGGAAAGTTAAAATGCGTTACTTTTATACTCCATTCATTACATCGAAATATAGTAATACAACTGATTTATGTTGGAGGGAGTGTGGAGAAGTTGGGGACTCCACTCATATATTCTGGGATTGCCCAAAAATACAGGATTTCTGGAAGAATATTCAAAAGGAAATTAAACAGATTATGGGCATTAACTTCCCTCTGGAACCAGCACTTTACATTTTGGGTATAATTCCTGACAGTATGACAGATAAGAGTTCGAAACATTTACTGACAATCCTGCTGCTGATAGCAAAGAAGACGATAACAACTTCGTGGTTGAAACCACAGCCTCCAAGCATAATGCAATGGAGAGATAGGGTAAAAAATGTGTATATAATGGAAAAAATCACAGCAAGGTTACAGTTGACAACAGACATGTTTGATAAAAGATGGTCATTATTAATACAGGCAATGCCGGGACTCGAGTCTCTTCCGTTTTTGGGAACTTAAAGTAAGGGTATTTACATTCAATATGCATCTCCTATGTTTGTTTAGTTTGTGTTTGTATGTATGTAAAAAAAAAAAAAAATAAAATAAAGTATAAAAAAAAGAAAAAGTAGCAGATTGAATATTGGAGTAAACATGAATATAAGGCAGCTGTAGTGTAACGTGTATATTGGGTGAAGGGAGAACAGACAATTTGAAGGTAAAGCCTGCACTTAAACTTGAGCAGCATCATGAATCCTTCATGCCCTAACAAGCATTCATCCTCAAATGATGTCAGTAAAGCAGCTTATATTGACATTGGTCTTGTAGTTGTTTGCCGAGTTTTCAATTTGTACGTTTGTCCCTTACTTCAGTGACTGAATTCCTGCAATGCAGTTTGACAGGATTTGAGGTTGAGTAAGGTGCTATATAGATAGAAACTCATTTGTGAAAATAAGAAGACTGTGGCAGAGCCAAAAAGGAAGAAATGTGTCAATACATTTCCAAGGACATCGCCCAGAGATTATAATCAATGTGCCTCAGGGAGCATGTTGCTGCTTTGATGTAACAGATAAACTGGACTTAGAAGAAAAGTTTTCATAAAATCCAAACCCTAACAGCAGCCTATTGCATTGCTGTACAACGACTACTCTTATTTCACACACATTTTGTTAATATTAAATAACTTTTAATTGTGCTTTGTCAATTTAACCCGTATAATCCAATGATTTAAGCTTTAAAATCTTGGATTAATTCTCAAGTGCAGTTCTTCTGCCTTTTAAAATTGTTACCTTTCAATGAATTGTTAAACGGAGACTTTGTCCACTCTCGCAAGTGAAGATAAAAAAATGTCATGGTGCTATTTTGAGGAAGAACTGATTTTGTCATTCTAATGACTGAATCAATATTTATTCCTCAATCATTATCATTAAAACAAATGTTCTCCTTGTTATTTTCTTGCTGTATGTGAACGCTTGCTGTGCTTCAATTAGTTGCAATGTTTCATAATTATAACAGTAATTACATTTCAATTCGATTCATATCTAAAAAGCTGGAGGGTATTCTTAGGTTGCTACATAAATGCAATCCTTTCTTTTACCAAGGAAAGCAAACAAAATACATTCACATTTTGGGATCCAGAACTGTCAAGTAGACAATGTTTGGCCTGGATGAATTATCCTTATTTACTGGGCCTTAATGAAGAATTCAAGTAAACTTCAGAAGGTTTACCCATTGACATTATAATCATCATAATCATAATCATAATCATACTTTATTAGGTAAGTATGGTTTGCAACATACGAGGAATTTGATTTGTGTTACAGTCATACCAATAAAAAGCACCAAGACACACAAAATACATTTTAACATAAACATCCACCACTTAAACATCCACCATAGTGACTCCTCCACGTTCCTTATTGTGATGGAAGGCAAAAAAAAAAGTTCAATCCCTTCTTTGTTCTCCCGCGATCGGGGGCCTCAAGCCTTCCGTTGATGGGACGATCTTGGCTCCCGTAGCCGGCGGTCGGAACCTCCACATTGGGGCAATCAAGCTCCTGCATCGGGGGGAACTCAACTCCCCCGCGGCGGGCGATTGGACCCCAGGCCAGGGTTGGTCGAACCTCTTCTGACTTTGGAGCTTCCCGACATCAGTCTCGATCCAAGACTGCAAGATCCTCGATGTTAAAATCCGCAGGCCGCGGTTGGAGTATCGATCCCAGGCAAGGGATCGCAGGCTTCGATGGTAAGTCCAAGGCCACGCGGTGAGGCTCAAAGTCAGTCTCGAGGAAGGCCACCAGCTCCATGATGTTAGGCCGCAGAACAACTGAAGATATGATCCAGAAAACAATCACATCTCCAGCAAGGTAAGAGATTGAAAAAAAGTTTCCCCCCACCCCCCAACCCCCCACATAAAACAAACCAGAGAAATTAACATACTCTTTTAAAGCACACTAAAAATATCAAAAAGACAAAAAGACAGACAGGCCATTGGCGAGGCTGCCATCGCTGACAGCACCATAGATAAAGGAGTTATTGGGACTACCTGGTTGTCTACCTGAGTTAGTCCCATTTGCCTCATTTGCCTCACTCACATATTGTAAAGTTTCAATTCCTCACCTAGATTGTCCTTGTGATCTCTCTTACTAAATTGTCAGCTTAGTGCTATTTACCTGTGACTTCCGTTGTCCACCCCAGTAACTTGACCCAGACCACCTGAGCAGGAGAGCCACAGTTGCCAAAGTAATTTCATCCAGTTAGGCTGGAATTAAAAGACAGGTGAATGATAACGTGCTGTAACACCAAATCACAAAACGAGTCATTAGTTTTGGATAATTCATAAATTTCATTTTTGCTATACTGATTTTTTGTGCAAATGCAATTTAGATGTATAATTATTTTTCAATGCATTCGCAGAATAGACATATTTCGGGTTTTTGTCTCCAGCTTCTTCTTATGAGGCAGCACCTTGAGGTTGAGAGTGATTTGCCTCCACTCTTGTGCGTTCTGAGACGAGGCCCGTGTGGACCTGCAGACACATCCACAGATGAGACAGATTGGCTGAATGTTTCAGGTTGTGAGATGGTGCACTTCTTTTGCCACTGATCTTTTTGTTCTGTCTGCTCCTGGTGGATGAATATGAAGTTCTCAATATCATCCTGGGTGCACCTCACTTTCGTTCAATGATAATAGGCCAGAGATTCCCAGGAAAACATTGCATTGGGCAAGTAATAGTATTAAAGCTCTGACTGACGTCAAACTGGATACAAAATCTCCCTAAAGCAAGTGGTAACGTACTGAGAGCATGAGGAGGAGGCAGAGTGGCGCAGCAGCAGATTTGCTGCCTTACAGCGCTAGAGACTCAGGTTTGATCCTGACTGCGGGTGCTGTCTTTATGGAGTCCTTATGTTCTTCCTGTGACTGTGTGAGTTTCCTCTGGGTGCTCCTGTTTCCTCCCACATTCCAAAGATGTGCAGGTTTGTAAGTTAATTGGCTTCTGTAAATCATCCCTAGTGTGTCGGATAGAACTAGTGTACAAGTGATTGCTGGACGGTGTGGTCGCAGGGTTTATTTCCACACTGTTCCTCTAAAACTAAAACAAAAAAGACTAAGAAGGAGTTGAAGGTGGAAAGAGAGACTGCAGGGTGATCCTACAGGATTTTGAGGCAGTGTGGGCTTGCTCACACTTCTTCCCGATTTACATCGCTAATAAACTAACTTGTTCGATGCACTCACCACTGATCTATGAGCTGTTTCATGTTGTATCTGTGCAAATTTTGTATCTGTAAAGTACAAAATTCCCTCCCACACAAAGACTCAAATTTTTGGAATCTGCTGTAAAGGTGACAATGAGAACCATTAAAGGAGAAATGAAGGGCAAATGGAACAAATGGAGAAGTGAATTAGATGAATGAAGAGTATGGGTGGTAGGTGAATGGGGTCAGAAGCAAGCATAGATTAGCTCAGGCAACTTGGTCAGCATGGACAAATTGGTCTACAGGGTTTGTTTCTTTGCCGTACCACTCAGTGAATCTATGACTCTATGTGCTGCATCGTCCAAAATGATTTCCAACACTTCCTTGTTGCTGGAGTCAAATATTGAGCATGCACTAGGCCAATGCACCCCACCAAGTGTTGGATACAAAACCCAGAATGGACCATGGATAATCCTTTCTATTCCTTCAGTTAATATTTCTGATGCAATTTATGTGACTGCACACAATTGACTTCCATGTTTCCTACAAAAGTAACTACACTTGGTTGGCAATAATAAAGTTTGTTAGGGCACAAACAGTGTCGTATGTAAGTTTTCCTTTGTAGAAACATGGTCAAATTGTGAAGGTATATTTAGTTTGTTGCAAAGGAAAAATCAAAATAATTACTTGCTTGACCCTTATAGATGTGTAGCAAGGTACAATATGCCCTCACTAAGAGGCTTGTGTCTCTGGACACTTGTGCTGAATTGCTGACAAGGTTACAGATTCTCTTCAGTTTGTCCAAACATTGCAGCAAACAATATCCCTTATAGCAATCTATTTGCAGAAGGGTGCCATTTAATTTCTTCTGGGTATCTTGGTCCATGAAGGATCTGTGAATTTTTGCACTGTTCATCTTTAGCTAAGGTCTCCACTTCACAAAAGCAAAATGCAGGGACTGAGCTGAAAGTCAAGCAGTAACAGAATTGGCTTACCCAGACTGCGATAGATTTGAAGATGGGTCAAGCAATGTGTTATCTTTTGTAGTGAGTGTTGTGATCAATAATTCTGTCAGCAATTGCTGCTTTGTTGTTGTCCATTTACTCTGCCCTATTAGGATGCAAGTTATTTTCTATTAAACACAGTAAGATTGTTGGCTTGGTAACCAGGTATGAAGTCTGGGAAAGATTATTGAAGGTTGCTGGAAAAGGTTGGCTGAAGAAAAGGAAGTTTGAGAAAAATAAACTGAATTTGCATCAGAGGATGTGGAGATGAGATTGGGAAGCATATCTGAGGAAAAGAATCAGTTGTGACCTTACAGAACCTATCGAGTGGCATATTGTCCACTCTGGCTACTATTACTTATTTTGTAATGTATCTTCTGCATTCATATTTTGCCTTTGCCACATCAGAGAGGTGGGAATGAGAAGCCTAAATCATTTTGAATGGGACACCATCACACCTATTGCCAAGTCCAGTAGTACCTCCAGAAAGCTAGGTGTGAAACAATTACTTACAAAAGTGCAGTATCAAATTGAAATGTCAGTGCAACATACCAATTGCAAAGGTCTCCAAACCACTTTTTCTCTGCCTGTGGAACATGTCCAAAGATATTTGTCCTTTAGCTGCTTCAGTTTAGCCAGAACACAGTTACTGGCATTAGACAAGGAAAAGCCTTCAGCACGTACAATTGTTAATCTCTACAATTTGGTAAATCTCTTTATCATCGCTGCATAAAGTAAGGTCAAACTATGCGAGCACTCTGGCTGTCGTCCAATTTGCTATGAAATATATATGTGGAATGAAACACTGCTCACTTCACTCCCGAATTTCATTTTTCATTCTGGGTATTTGAAAATAGGAACAATGTGAATATGAAACCACTACATTACATGTATAGGTCTGAGATCCAAGTCAGATTTCCAGATTCCATCCGGTGCTTTAAATATTCCTTGGCATTCCTTGCGTATCCTTTATTGATACACAAGTTGACCTTGATTAAGCGGGACTTCGTGCTTAGAGAAACACTTTAAGGGTTACATTGGTGAGCAGATGCTTTCATACTGAGCAGAATAAATTGCTTAAAGCAACCATTACTGTACAGCAATGTAAATAAACACAGTACAGAGTGAAGTACAAGCATAAAGTCCTTTTCAGCAGTGAATGAATTATTTTCTGCATCAGCAAAAGCATTTCTAAAGAACATTCTTCATTGGCTGTAAAGCAATTTGAAATGCCTCGAGGTCAGGAAAGGTTAAAAATAAATACAATTTCTTTATTTCACATTAGGTAGTTATAATGCCAGTCTTGTGTTCATTGTCTGGATGAACAATGTCTGCTTGAAGCAAAGCAAATTTATTTATTGCTTCAGTCAATTGGAACTTAATTGAACAGTTTATAAACTGAAATATAATTTACAAAGTCATGCTTGATCTAAAATGGTGTATGGTCAATATTGTAACCTCTCCAAGGTCCTTTGCAAATCATAATGTGGATAATGGCTTACCAAACACCCTTTCTACACATTGTCACAACAGGTAAAGGATTTGAGATCAGACACAAGAGCTGAGCTAAGCAAAATAAATTGAGTGAGGTGACAAGCAAATGCACCATTCTAGTCTCACTACAAACATTATAGTATAGATCACTCTGTGGTTAGTGGCAATATAATTTATCAGATTCAACGAAGCCGACCAATTATTTACAGGGAAAGTGCTGTTTGGGTGTGTGTATATGCGTCCCTGCATGTACATTTGTATTAATGTGTGTATTCACATTAGTGTGCATGTGCACTGTTTGCATTCATGTACACATATGTGACTGTGTGCATTTGCATTTGTATGACTAAGTGTCTTTGTATGTATATGTGCCTGTGTGTACTTGTGTGTGCTTACTGACTATGTGCATTTAACTGTGTGTATGTGATTTATGTTTGTGTGTGTTTATGTATGGTTGTGTATGCAGATACATGGCAGATGCAGTTTAATGTGGATAAATGTGAGGTTATCCAGTTTGGTGGTAAGAACAGGAAGGCAGATTATTATCTGAATGATGTCAAGTTAGGAAAAGGGGAAGTACAACGAGATCTGGGTGTCCTAGTTCATAAGTCACTGAAAGTAAGCATGCAGGTCCAGCAGGCAGTGAAGAAAGCTAATGGAATGTTGGCCATAACAAGAGGAGTTTAGAATAGGAGCAAAGAGGTTCTTCTGCAGCTGTACAGGGCCCTAGTGAGACCACACCTGGAGTATTGTGTGCAGTTTTGGTCACCAAATTTGAGGACAGACATCTATATACTAAAGCTCTTGTTTGTTTGTTTGTTTGTTTGTTTGTTTGTTCCTGACCTACAGCCAAAATGGTACACGATAGCACAACCATTTTAGGCCCACCTTACTCACTGTTGTCCCTTTGGTGCTAATGGAAGAAGTTTCATTGAAATCGGTGTTATATTTTTAAAGTTATTCACATTTTAAAATTTAAATCTATCTCCTAGGGAGGGAGGTGGGAGGGAGGGAGGGTGGGAGGGAGGAAGGATAAGGGGGGTTGAGGGGGATGGAGTGGGGGGAAGGGGAGGGAAGGGGAGAGGGGAGGGAGAAGGAGAGTGGGGGAGGAGAGGGTGCTGCACCAATGCAGGAGAGGTTTGGGCCCAACAGGTCCACTTGGTCTAGTTCTTACTATTGAGGGCATGCCGCATAGGTTCACGAGGTTAATTCCCGGAATAGCGGGACTGTCATATGTTGAAAGACTGGAGCGACTGGGCTTGTATAATCTTGAATTTAGAAGGCTGAGAGGGGATCTTATTGAAACATATAAGATTATTAAGGGATTGGTCACGCTAGAGGCAGGAAACATGTTCCCGAAGTTGGGGGAGTCCCGAACCAGGGGCCACAGTTTAAGAATAAGGGGTAGGCCATTTAGAACGGAGATGAAGAGAAACTTTTTCACTCAGAGAGTTGTGAAGCTGTGGAACTCTCTCCCTCAGAAGGCAGTGGAGGCCAATTCCCTGGATGCATTCAACAGAGAGTTGGATAGAGTTTTTAATGATAGTGGAGTCAGGGGGTATGGGGAGAAGGCAGGAACGGAGTACTGATTGTGCATTACCTCACACTTCACTGAATTAAATTTAATTTATCATTCTTTTGCCCCATTGATCAAACCACCCATATCTTCGACATTTTCTGCTTCCCTCCTTACTGACCAGTGTGCAACCTATGTTTGTATCATTTCTAAACTTCTTTATCATCTCCCTTACACTTAGGCCTAAATCTTTAATCTGTGTAACTGAATCCAAGGGGCTTCCTACTGAACCCCAAGGAACTCTACTGGTAAACAGTTTCCAATCACAAAAGCATTAATCAATAATTCAATTTTGCTTTTTGACATAGAGCCAGTATTGGATCAATTTTGCCCTCTCCTTTGTATCGCATGGACTTTGCTTTCTGACCAGGCTCCCTCTGTGTAACTATGTCAACATTTTGACTAAAATCCATGTATACTATATCAAATGAATTACCCTCTTGTTAACTCCTCAAAAAACGCAATCAAGTTTTTCCGAGAATTCCTTCCCTGAATAAATCCATAGACACTGTCTTTAATTAGCTTTTCCTTTCTAGATGAAGGTGTATATTGCCATTTAAATGAATTCCAACATTACGTCCATTGTAAAAGCTAAACTAATTAGCTAGTATTTATTATTCATCCCTTCCGCTCGTTATAGACGACTACCACAGCCTTCCAATCCTTTTGCACCACTTCTAAAACCAGGGAGAATCGTAAAATGATCATTTGCTATTTCCTCCCTTGCTTCTTTTATCAGCCTGTGATCTAGTCCATCTTGACCTTGATGATTTATCCCATCCAAAATTTAATTTTCATTCTTCTTCAATAAAACATCTGCATCATCCCGCTGTGTTGTGCGGACCACATCAAAGTAGTCATTGAGAACATCACCCGCATTTCGAAAGATGGAATGAGTGCTATCGGGAATTGGTACAGAAGAGGAGTTAAGGCCAGTGTCGATCACCCATATTGAATGGCGAGGCAGACTAGAAGGGCTGAATGGGATCCTCCTGTTTTCTTGTATTCCTGGGAGAGCAGGAATCCCCGTGTGAATTATATGTGACAAAGGCAGGCATCCCACGAGAGAATTGGTCCGCTCATGGGACCTCCCAAAAAAGTAGAAGAACTCACTTGCAAAACAATCATCTTACAATGCATCAGAGGGAAAAAGAATCAGCTTTATCTTCTCTAGCAAACTCACCAAAAATGTTGCAGTTGGGGTCAGTCCATTTCAAGAACACTAAAGTAGATCTACTTTCTTCTTGGTGTGGACTCATTCAATTTCTTCATTCTATATTTGCACTCAAATGATGCAGGTTCAAAGTAAAATAGTCACTGTCTGCTGATTGACATCACTGTTGCAAGCTTGGTGCAATTTTGTAAAAACCTTTGCTCAAACATAATTTAAAATGATGCATAAAAAGCATACATCAATCAGCAAATTTCAAGGCTACAGCATCTCATATTATGTAACATTCTTGGAATTTAGCAATGATCTGTTCTCTGTCCATCAAGTTGTCTATCTGCAGTTGACTTGTGATTGATTCTTTTATGGCAATGCATCATTCAACATACAAGGAAATAAAAGCTCCATGTAAATATGTTTGACACATTCCCAGGACCATATACATCACTAAATGTCCTGAACATGAGAGATCGCTTGGGACTCAACCACATTACTCATGGCCTGGAGTCAACTAGAGGTCCAGACAGTGGAAGAAGAGCAGATTTCTCTCCCTAGTGAAACCAGGTGGCACATTGATGCAGCGTTAGAGCTGCTGCCTTACAGCGCCAGAGAATTGGAGTAAATCCTGACAACAGATGCTGTCTGTACGGAGTTTGTATATTATCCCCGTGATCGCGTGAATTTTCCCTGGGTACACCAGTTTCCGTCCACACTCCAAAGATGTACAGGTTTGTAGGTTAATTTGTTTCAGTAAAGATTGTCAATTGTGCCTAGTGTGTAGAATATTGCAAGTGTATGGGGATCGATGGTCGGCAAGAACTCTCTGAACTAAATTACAAAGTGTTTTTCTGAAATGACACTGGACATGGTTGTAATTATTGGTTTATTTAATTAGCTGAATTTAAATTCATCAGCTGAGGATTTGAATGTGTGTGTCTCGATCATTAGTCTAAGACTCCAGGTTTTAGCCCAGTTATTAACAACTGCACTAACACAATAGTTACATGATGCAAACATGCATAGGATTCATTTCCAGAAGTGCCCAATTAAAATCACAGCTAGTGTTGTACCACTTTCATGTTATTTTTCAGCTGAAATCACCTCCCAATTGCACATTCAATTCAAAAATAGAGATGAAATATGTGTGTTGACGACTACAATGTACTTTAAGCAGTTTTCTGTAATTTTACAATACATTATATGCATTCCCAAGCAAGATTTAGTTCATTTTCAAAAATATGCCTAGGGATATATTTTATTATTTTAAGTAAGTATAGAAAAAGCCAGAAACAGTGGGCCTGTGATGAGAGAAATAGAATAATTACTACATTCAATCCTTCATCGGAAGTCCAAAAAGTGAAAACAAAATTCAGCTAATGGGGTGTGGTGATAATAGAAGAAATGTGCCTGATAGGGTCCAGACCAATGGTGAAAAGGTATCCATTACTTATTGCTCCAAATATCTTTTATTTTCATTTCTTACCATTAGAAAGCCAAGTCCTGAACTTCCCTTCCAATTCTCCATTATACTGTATCTCTTTTCCCTTAAATGTAGTTATTTCACTAAATGCTAGGCATCCCACCAGCAGTGGCTGCCTTGCCAACAGTCTGTCTCTTTCTTCCTTTTGTTAATTTTAGTATATGTTAAAAAGTATGTTTTAGTGTTTCTTGGTTTGTTTTATGTGGGGGTGGGGTTGGGGAAACTTTTTTTTCAATCTCTTACCTCGACGGAGATGCGATTTTTTTCCATATTGTATCTCTGCCCCCACAGTGGCCTAACATCGAGGAGTTGATGGCCTTTCCTGGAGACCGACCTGGCATTCCAAGCCGCGGAAGTCTGTGGGACTTTAACATCACGGAGATTGCGATCGCTTTGTCGGGGATCGAAGCTCCAACCACAGGGCCGGTGGACTTTAACATCGTGAAGCCTGCGGTCTCTGATAAGAAGAGGCCGACTCGGGGGCTCTAAGCCACAGAGAGAGTTTCAACCGCCCCGACTTAAGGATAGCGGAGTCAGGGGGTATGGGGAGAAAGCAGGAACGGGGTACTGATTGAGAATGATCAGCCATGATCACATTGAATGGCGGTGCTGGCTCGAAGGGCCGAATGGCCTACTCCTGCACCTATTGTCTATTGTCTATTGACGCAGGAGTTTCGATCACCCCGAAGGGGGCTTCGATCGTTGGCTGCGGGGGCTTTGATCCCCCCAACTGCGGATGTTTCAACTGCCCCAACCGCGGGAGAACAAAGAGGAAGGAGATTGAACTTTATTGCCTTCCATCACAGCGAGGAATGTGGAATCCACTGTGATGGTTGTGTATGTTAACTTTCATGTGGCTGCTTTTCTTGTTGCTTTTCACTTAGTATGGCTGCATGGTAACTCAAATTTCATTGTACCTTAATTAGTACATGTGACAATAAACTGACCTTGAAACCTTATCTATAGGTCACTCTTCTGCCCCAGAGGAGAATGTGTTACTTAGACTGAAGTGGGTTTTCTTTATGATCTCACAAAGTGCAGTGTATACTCATGACTACAACCCCTGAACTATCCAAAATAAAAATAAAAATAGTTGAAGTTGACACAATTAATTGAAATTAATGTTTCATTGAAAAAGCCTTGAGGCACCTATAGAGACTTATTGATTGTTTTGTGAACATTGTTATTTTACTGCAGATCCTCCTTGGTGGTCTGCTCCTAGTAGCATGAGAGCTGCTCCTCTTATTCCAGTATAGATTCTGTGCTCTCCCGACACAGCAAATATAATTTTCATCATAGCAAGAGAAATACAAGGAACAGCGCCAATTATTCTGGGTGCTCTTATTAGCCTCCACTATAACAAGTTTAGTGAATTCTAGAATTCTAAATTCTAGGGATATAGTGAATATTACAAATACAGGTTTAGAGGGATATGCACCAAATGCAGGTAGGTGAGTCTAGTGTAGGTTGGACATGTTGGGCATTGTGGGCAAGTTGTGTCGAAGGGCTTGTTTCCACGCTGTAAGGCTCTGACTCTATAAAAGGTTAAACGTACAATCTTTTACTGAACAGGCAGTGACTGTTGAATCCCTCCTCAAACTTGGCTATGCAAAGAATTTGTCATGGAGTCATAACACTCTTCAGCCCAATTCATCCATGCCATCCAAAATGCCCCAGCTATTGAGTCTTTTTAACAATTTGGCCCATATCCCACTAAACCGTTCCTATTTATGTTTCTGTCCAAACATCATTTAAATGTTGTTAAAACACCTGGTGCAAACATTTCCACTGGCAGTTCATATACCTACCATTCTCTTTGCAAAAAGCTGCCCCTCAGGTTACTATTAAATCTTTCCCCCCTCACCTTAAACTAAGGTCCTCTGTTTTTCTTTGTTCCCCTACCCTAAATAAAAGATGATGTGCATTCACCCTATCTCTTCTCCTCATGATATTATATACCACTATTAGGTTACCCTCAGTCTCCTGCACTCCAATGAATAGAGTCCTCGCCTGCCCAATCTCTCCCTATAGCCAAACTCTGGCAACATCTTTGTATATCTTCTTTGCATTCTTTCCAGCTTAGTGGCATCTCTCTATAGTCGGGTGACCAAAGCTGAACACAATACTCCAAGTGTGATTTCACAATGTCTTGAACAGCTTTAGTTTAGTATCATAACATTCCAGCTTCTATACTCAACATTTTAACAATCAGGGTGTTCACGCAAGTTATGCTTAGCATATGATGAGCGTTTGACTGCACTGGACCTCTACTTGCTGGGGTTTAGGTTGAGGGGGGACCCCATTGAAACTTACAGAATAATGAAAGGCATAGAGAGAGTGGATGTGGAAAGGATGTTTACACTGGTGGAAGAGTTGAGGATCAGAGGTCATAGCCTCAGAATTAAAGGGTGCTCTTTTAGAAAGGAGGTGAGGGGGATCTTCTTCAGTCGGAGGGTAGTTAATCTGTGGAACTCATTGCCACAGAGGGCTGTGCAGGCCATCAGTGGATATTTTTAAGGCAGAGATAGACAAATTCTTGATTAGAATGATTGCCAAAGGTTATGGGGAGAAGGCAGGAAATTGAATTAGAAGGCAGAGATCAGCAATGATTGAATGGCGGGGGAAACTCATTGGGCTGAATAGCCTAATTCTACTCCTATAACTTGTATGAACTTGTGTGAACACCCTGATTGATAAAGGCTAGCATGCCAAAAGCCGTCTTCACCGCTCCATCTACCTGCAACTGCACTTTCATGGAATTATATACTTGCATTCGCAGATCCTTTTACTATTCAAGGGCTGATTTGTAATTCAAAATAATGCACCGATATATGAAAAACACAATAGTCAGAATATTGGAAATCGAATGGATCCAGTTTCAAGAGAGTGAAAAAAACAAAAAAACGTGGAATAATAAATTTGTACAGTCAACACCAGTTGTTATCTTATGCTGGAGCTAAGTCTGTTCCTGAAACAGCTGAATACAGTAAGAACTGCTCAAAGGAACTCCCATGGTGATGTTCTGGGATGAGGTAAATTAACCATTTGGCATTACATTTGGATATATGGTTCCCCACTCTAGAATTAGCTGTTAGATTAACTTGGTTCAAATTAGCCTTCTCAATTGCTGAAAGTTTACTTCATAATGCTCTGGTAATTTTTATCAGACAGAGTCAATCATTTGGATGTCTTCTTGACCCTGTCATTAGCTAACAAGACGAAGTGTGCAGCTGAAATAAGTCTTCTTCTCAGCAGCATCCAACATGTTAAAATAACATCAAATTTAAGGCAGTATGCCAAAACTGACAGCTTTGGGAATACTGCAAACACAGACATTTTACAGAAGGGATTTTCAGCCTTGCAGTCTCCAGGAACAGTGTTAGCCTTTGATTTCACATGCATTTAGTAATGGAGATTCTCATTGATAAACATTTGCAGCCCAATCGAAACTATTGATCTCAGGTTTCTAAAAAAGAGCAGGATTTTTGAAATATTTTCATTCAAACAACATTGTTATCCTAGAGACTGAACACCTTGCAAATACATTTACTCAGCATCCAAGATAGTGGGGAGGGGGGGTTCCTCCTGAACAGGATAAATTCAAGGTTCCAATAGTTTGAAAAACTGCCACTGGCAATTGCAGCTATTTCTTTCTTCCTTGCCTTCCAATCTATAATAACTAAACTGAACAATTCCCCACTCCTCTCTCTCCCCCCCCCCACCTCCTCTCTCTCTCCCCCCCCCCCCCCCCCTCCACCACCACCTTCCCAATATCAACCTGTCAAATGAGGTGAGGATGATTGGGTCTCAAAAGGAACCTATATAATCTATTTCTCGCTATCGAAATATACACAAGCATTTCCCCTGGGAAAACTGAGAAGTCTCCTAAAGGCATTGCAAGCAAACCAATCTTTAAGGCCAGTGCAGACTAGCTGGTGTCAAAGATTGCACAGCACGGGTGTACAATTTAGAAATTTGATCATGCAATGCATTTTATTATACAGTTCAAACATGAACCCAAGATTTCTTCTCAGAGCTTTTCTTTAAAGAATAGCCATTTAATCTTTTTTCATTTAATCACATTTAAAGGATCTGAAGAAGGGTCCCAATCCGAAGAGTCGCTTATCTGTGTTTTCCAGAGATGCTGCCTGACTCCGCAATTCCTTGTGTCTAAAGGATTGTGTGATGTTTAATTCCATTCACAACTTAGCAAATTAAAACAGCATGGGAAGAGACCTAGATAGTGTTCAGCCATTGGCTGGTAAGTGACAAATAAAATATATTCTGCGACATCTATGCCAGGCATTAATTGTCTCCAAAAAAAGAAAGGGTCAAACCACTTATTTATGGTATTCAATAAAATTACATTTATTATATCCCCTACCAATAATATTCTGGGATAGATATCTTTGACCAGAAATCTAAATCGGTCAGCCTCATAAAAACAGGTACAAATGTAAGTTGGAAACTGACTTCCCCAACAGTTTTCCATCAGTTGAGAGGTACTAGTCAGGAGTATAATAATATATTCGCTACTTGCACAGATAAATGTAGTCCCAGTAACACTTCACTAGTTCAAAATCATCAAGTCAAAGCGGCCTACATGCTTGGTATCCCATCCATCCCCTAATTATTCACTCCCTTCAGTACCATGGCTATTGGATGTATTATTAACATGGGTTATTAACATATATTATTAATATGGGTGTTTACATAAATACAGCATTCAGTAGTGAAACTGAAGGTCTCCAAACTTCCAGGTTATTTTCTTGTTTTTTTAATGTAATATTCCCATTGTTATGGCCAGGCAAGGGCCAAATTGTTATGGCCAGACGACTGTGTCAGAGCATCTCTGAAACGGCCAGGCTTGCGGGATGCTCCCGGTCAGCAGAGGTGAGCACCTACCGACAGTGGTCCGAGGAGGGACAAACCACAAACCGGCGACGGGGTGTTGGGAGCCCAAGGCTCATCAATGTGCAAGGGCAACGATGACTATCCCATCTGGTCCGAACCAACGGAAGGTTTACTGTGGCACAAGTCCCAGAAAATGTAAATGGTGGTCACGGGAGGAATGTGTCACAATACACAGTGCATCACACCCTGCTGCGTATGGGGCTGCGTAGCCGCAGACCGGTCAGAGTGCCCATGATGACCAATGTCCACCATCGAAAGCGCCTACATTGGGCACGTGAGCGTCGGAATTGGACCTTGAAACAGTGGAAGAATGTCGCTTGGTCTGATGAGCCCCGTTTTCATTTTGATCATGTGGACGGTCGTGTACATGTGTGCTGTTTACCTGGGGAAGTGATGGCACCAGGATGCACTGTGGGAAGATGACAAGCCGGTGGAGGGAGTGTGATGCTCTGGGCAATGTTCTGCTGGGAAACCCTGGGTCCGACCATTCATGTGGACGTCAATTTGACATGTGTAACCTACCTACACATCGTTGCAGACCAGGTACACCCCTTCATGGCAATGGTATTCCTTGATGGCAGTGGCCTCTTTCAGCAGGATAATGTGCCCTGCCACACTACACACATTGTTCGGGAATGGTTTGAGGAACATGATGAAGTGTTCATGGTGTTGCCCTGGCCTCCAAATTCTCCAGATCTCAATCTGATTGAGCATCTGTGGGATGTGCTGGATCGACAAGTCCGATCCACGGCTTGCAACTTACAGGACGTGAAGGATCTGCTGCTAATGTTTTGGTGCCAGATACCACAAGACACCTTCAGTCTTGAAGGTGCCAGATACCACGTTTAAGGTAGCTCCTCTTCTCTAAGAAGCCCTTTTTGCTTAAGTCCATACTCTGCCACCTCAAGTTTAAATTCCATTTGGAATATTTTGGAGTACCAGACCAAGAACCAAGGGGTCTTGCAGAGTCCATGCCTCGGCAGGTCGGTGCTGTTTTGGCAGCACACGGAGTACCAACAGCATATTAGGCAGGTGGTCATAATGTTTTGGCTCTTCAGTGTAGTTCACAGCATTGTAGCACATTGTAGTGCATCAGCTCCTTAGACAAAGTCCAATACCCTCAAAAAGGTAGGGGTGAATCAAACAGTATTGTAAGTTATAGAAGAACTGTTCAGGAGCTTGATGACAGAGGGGAAGAGGCTGTTCCTGAGTCTTTAGATTTAGATTTAGATTTATAGATACAGCGCGGAAACAGGCCCTTCGGCCCACCGAGTCCATGCCGCCCAGCGATCCCCGCACATTAACACTATCCTACACACACTAGGGACAATTGTTACATTTACCCAGTCAATTAACCTACATACCTGCACGTCTTTGGAGTGTGGGAGGAAACCGAAGATCTCGGAGAAAACCCACGCAGGTCACGGGGAGAACGTACAAACTCCGTACAGACGGCGCCCGTAGTCAGGATCGAATCTGAGTCTCCGGCGCTGCATTCGCTGTAAGGCAGCAACTCTACCGCTGCGCCACCGTGCCGCCGTCTTGTTGTTACGTGCTTTCAAACTTCTGTATCTTCTGCCAGACAGAAGCAGGGAGAAGATGGAATTACTGGAGTGGGACAAGTCTTTGATTATGTTGGCTGCTTTTCTGAGACAACGTGAAGTGTAGATGGTGTCAATAGTGGGAAGTCAGGTCTGTGTGATGAACTGGGCTACCTCTACAACTCTCTGCAATTTCTTGTGTTCTTGGGCAAAGCTGTTCCTGAATATAACCTGTGATGCAACCCAAAAGTATACTTTCTATTGTGTATCTGTAGAAATTTGTAAGAATCACTTGCAACATGCCAAATTTCTTCAGACTCCTCAAGAAGTGGAGACTGTGGTTGTGCCTTCCTGGCTCACCAATGCCTCTACTTCCTGACAAGACTCAGAAAGCCACTCAAACCTGTAATCTCTCTATTACCAAGAAGAGGCAGCAGTCAGAAAGAAACACAACCAGTTTCAGATTCCCCTCCAAGACACATGCTGACCTGAAAATATATTGCCATTTATTCACAGGGTCCACATCTTGGAGTTCCTTTTCCATCTATTCTATGAGAGCACAAGTGCATTGTGCATTGGAGTGAACTGACATGTCATCTGTCTTTTCTTCTGTATCACACAGGATACGAGCTTTGGTTGGTTCTTATTTCAGGTTCAACAATTAAATAGCAGCACTTTCAATTGGAACCAGGGACCAGACTCTTTGTGACTCAAACAAATATATCTTGAAGTACAATACACGACTTTTTATATTTCCTCAGCTTCAGCGAGTCACATTCCCATCTCTGAATCAATGGTTGTGAGTTCAAGCCCCACTTGAGGATGCTGTGCTTCTCATCCAAGATGACGCTGCAATAATCTGGTACTGAGTGGCTGACTTTTGGATGAAGCATTAAACTGAGAAATCTTCTTGCTCTCTTACACAGATGTAAAAAAACACACCACGGTATTTAAAAGAGGAACAGAGGATTTTATTTCCTGGTATTCTCATGAGGCTCATTAACTTGAAACATTAAATCTGATTCTCCTTCTGCGACTGCTACCTGACACTCTGAGAGTATTTAATTCAGGTTGTAGCGACCATAGAGAATGGTCCAGGTCGTCGAACCCTCGGATTGGCCAGCGAGGTCACGTGGGAACGCGACCATAGGGATTGGTCCAGAGAGCGACATCGCTGATTGGCCAGCGATGTCATGTGCGCGTTTGGCGCCCGATTGAGTCAGTTCGGCGAAGTCTTCAAGGAAGACAGTAAGTTTGTATTGGTTGTCCTTTACCTTGTTGTTTAACTCTGTATCCGAATATTGCGGCTGCAATAAACTCCTCTTACAACCAACAAGTTTCGGACTCGCCATATTGGTGACCCCGACGTGATCTGGATGATCACCGACTGAGCAGGAACCCGACGCCTCGTTGACGATGACCGAGCAGGGCACACCGGAGTCAAGCGCGGCAGGCGTTCATCTACCGTTGTTTTGGACGCACGCACCGCAAGCTTGGTTTATCCACGCCGAGGCTCAATTTCATATAAAGAAGGTGTCGGACGAATCCACGAAGTACTTCTACCTCGTCAGCGCTCTATCGCCGGACACAACCAAGCGCGTGATGCGGTTCATCGTGAATCCACCTGCGGAAAACAAGTACGAGGCCATGAAGAAAGTATTACTGCGAACCTTCGGGTTTAATAAGCATGGTGGTGCGGCAAAACTTCTGCACCTACCGGATCTTGGAGACCAACTGCCTTCCGTCCTCATGGCCGAAATGATGATGCTAGCCGGTGAGCATACGGATTGCCCTATGTTCGAGCAGGCATTCCGCGAGAAACTTCCCGAGGATGTCCGACTGCTGCTCACGGATTGTTCTTTTAAGGACCCCGAAGCATATGCAGCGAAAGCGGACGCGCTCATAGCGGCAAAAAACAAGGCGAGTGGTTCGATCAACAAAGTCTCGACATCAGTGACCACGCCACAGCGACGGCAAGATGGCGCCATGTCTCCCGCCAATTCTCAGAAAGCCCGCCAAAAAGATCCGCACAAGCGCGGCTGGTGCTATTATCACCTACGATGGGGTAACGAATCCCGCAACTGTCGTTTGCCTTGTACCTTCGCGGGAAATGCCTCGGCCGATCGTACATAGGGGCAGTTACGATTGGGCAGAACCGGCACCTCTATGTCCATGATCGATTCACGGACACAGAATTTTTGGTAGACACGGGAGCCATTGTCAGCATAGTGTCGCCGACCGACCTCGAAACCAGATCGGGTAAGACAGGTCCCACCCTCATCGCGGTTAATGGCAGCCCAATTCGCACTTTCGGTACACGGAAGATGTCCCTTGTGTTAGGCCTCCGCACGTACGAATGGCCATTCATCATAGCCGACGTCAAACAAGCGATCCTGGGCGCAGATTTTCTCTGGGCTTTTTCACTGGTTCCTGATGTCCGCGGTAACGACCTCCGACCCTCCGCCGAAGATGAGCACGTCGCTCCGACAATCGCCTCCTCGCCCAGCCCTACTGTCCAGGCCGTCGTCGCGGCCCCCGACACCATCATCAAGTTCGCGGATGACACGACTGTGGTTGGACTCATCTCAGAAGGAGATGAGACAGCCTATAGGGATGAAATCCAAAGGCTGGCAGCATGGTGTTCAGTGAACAATCTGGTCCTGAACTCCTCCAAAACAAAGGAACTTATAATTGACTTTAGAAAAACCAGTGGAGATTACGACCCACTCTACATCAATGGGGTCTGTGTGGAAAGGGTACCAGCTTTCAGGTTCCTGGGTACGCACATCGCAGAGGATCTTACCTGGTCTACCAACACCATCACCACAGTAAAGAAGGCACAGCAGAGACTCCACTTCCTGAGGATCCTCAGGAAAACCAACCTGCAGGAGAAGCTCATGTTGTCCTTCTATCGCTGCTCCATCGAGAGTGTGCTGGCATACTGTATAACCACATGGTATGCCAGCTGCTCAGAAAAGGACAGGAAGGCCCTTCAGAGGGTCATCACGACGGCCCAGAAGATCATCGGCTGCTCACTGCCCTCCCTGGAGCACCTGTTCAGCCTACGCTGCCTCAGTAGAGCAGGCAAAATAATAAAAGATCCATCCCACCCCGGCCACCGTCTGTTTGTTCATCTGCCCTCTGGTCGACGTTTCAGGTCGATCAAATCCCGAACAAACAGACTTAAGAACAGTTTTTACCCCAGGGCCATACGAGAACTGAACACTACCTTTGCACTAGGCAACACCGTTAAAAAATCTTGTACTTAATATAATTGTATTTAATTGTATTTATGTATTTATTTGTTTTTGCATTTATTGCATATATGTTTGTACGCACCGTCAGGATTGGCTATTTTTTAATTTCGTTGTACTCGTTGCAATGACAATAAATGAATATTATTATTATTATTATTATTATTATGCTGCGATTCTGGCAGAGTTTCCGGAGCTGCTCGTCCAACGTTTTGACACGCCTTCGGCTAAGCACGGTGTGGTCCATCACATCCGCACCGAAGGCCCTCCCGTTTTCGCTCGGGCCAGGAGACTACCGCCAGACAAACTGGTGGTGGCAAGGGCGGAGTTCAGGAAAATGGAGGAAATGGGAATTGTCCGTCAGTCTGACAGCCCGTGGGCCTCGCCGTTACACATGGTCTCCAAAGCATCTGGGGGGTGGAGACCATGTGGCGATTATCGGCGTCTCAATGCTGTCACCACGGCTGATCGCTACCCCATACCGCACCTACAGGATTTTTCATCTGGGCTGGAAGGAGCAGTGGTGTTTTCCAAAATCGATTTGGTGCGAGGATACCATCAGATTCCGGTGCGACCGGAGGACATACAGAAAACTGCAACAATTACCCCGTTCGGGTTGTTTGAATGGTTGCGTATGCCTTTCGGTTTAAAGAACGCGGCACAGGCTTTCCAGCGACTGATGGACCGCTTGGGCCGGGGTTTACCGTTTTTGTTTATTTATTTAGACGACATCCTGGTAGCCAGCCCCTCCGTGCAGGAACACCAGGCCCATTTGCGGACCGTGTTCCAGCGGCTCCAAGACCACGGGCTCATAATCCAACCCTCCAAATGTCAATTCGGCCTTCCTGCTCTTGATTTTCTAGGGCACAGAATTACCCCTGCCGGCGCCTCCCCTTTGCCCGAAAAGGTGGAGGCTATCCGGGCATTTCCTAGGCCCACCACAGTAAAAGGGCTACAGGAGTTCGTAGGCATGGTTAATTTCTACCATAGGTTCGTTCCGGCAGCTGCGCGAGTCATGCGCCCACTCTTCCAATGCCTTGCAGGGAATCCGGTAGAGTTGTTGTGGTCCCCGACCGCTGAGTCGGCTTTTACAGCAGCTAAGGCAGCTTTGGCAGACGCCACCATGTTGGTCCATCCGAGCCCCTCCGCCCCCACGGCCCTGACGGTTGACGCCTCTGACGTGGCGGTGGGCGGGGTTCTGGAGCAGCAGGTCGGTGGCCGTTGGCAGCCTTTAGCGTTTTTCAGCCGGCAACTAAATTCGGCCGAGCTGAAGTATAGCGCATTTGACCGAGAGCTTCTGGCTCTCTATTTAGCTGTTCGTCATTTCAGGTACTTCCTCGAGGGCCGCCCATTTGTGGCATTTACGGACCACAAGCCATTAACATTTGCTTTTTTGAAATTGTCTGACCCATGGTCGGCCCGCCAGCAGCGGCACCTGACCGCTATCTCCGAATTTACCACCGATGTCCGTCATGTCGCGGGTAAGCTTAATGCCGTTGCTGACGCCCTGTCTAGACCTGCTTTTCCCCCTATTTCGGCGGTGGACTGCGAAGTGGATCCCAAGGAGCTTGCGGAGGCACAGCTCCTAGCGGATACCGTTTCGGCTTACCGGTCCACCACTTCGGGATTGAAGTTGGCCCAGGTAGCTTGTGGGTCGGAGGGCACGAAAGTCTGGTGCGATGTTTCTCTTCCCCGTCCCAGGCCGGT
This sequence comes from Rhinoraja longicauda, assembly GCF_053455715.1. Lineage (NCBI taxonomy): Eukaryota > Metazoa > Chordata > Chondrichthyes > Rajiformes > Arhynchobatidae > Rhinoraja > Rhinoraja longicauda. The sequence continues at coordinate 24,259,936 of NC_135959.1, forward strand.
AGTACCGCCCTCCCTTCAGCGCCGGGTTTTCGATGCCATTCATGGGCTGGCGCACCCGTCCATCCGCTCCACCTCTGCCTTGGTAGCAGCGAGGTTTGTCTGGCATGGCCTGCGGAAACAGGTAGCGGGGTGGGCACGTTCCTGCGTGCCCTGTCAGACCGCTAAAGTCCAGCGCCACGTCCATCCCCCCGTACAGGATTTCGAGGTCCCGGCTGTTCGTTTTTTCCACATCCACGTGGATTTGGTCGGGCCTTTGCTTTCCTCCCGGGGCTACACCCACCTCCTCACGGTGGTGGATCGGTTCACCCGGTGGCCAGAGGCTTTCCCATTGTTTGATATTTCGTCAGCGTCTTGTGCTAGGACTTTGGCCCTTCATTGGGTAGCTCGTTTCGGGGTCCCGGCAGTTATTACCACTGACAGAGGGCCACAGTTCACTTCGTCCCTCTGGGCCGCGCTGGCAGAACTGTACGGGTCCAAGTTACAACCCACGACTGCATATCACCCCCAAGCAAATGGACTCGTAGAAAGGTTCCACCTCCAACTTAAGGCGTCCCTCAGTGCAAGGCTTGAAGGCCCGGACTGGGTAGACCAACTCCCTTGGGTTCTTTTGGGCATCCGGACTGCTCCTAAGCCAGATCTCGGTGCGTCGTCCGCAGAGCTAGTATATGGCTCGACACTTCGAGTACCCGGAGATCTGTTTCCGGACCCTTCAGACCTGCTGCCTACAGTCCCATCAGTGTTAGCATCTCTCCGGGAACGGGTGGGCTCCCTGGCTCCAGTTCCGACTTCACGTCATGGGTGTCCCATGGTACATGAACCGTCTTCCCTGAAGGACTGTGAGTTTGTTTTTCTGCGTAAAGATGCCCATCGCGCCCCGTTGCAGAGGGTCTATCAAGGGCCGTTCCGGGTTTTACGTAAGGGAACGGCTACCTTCACCTTAGACATGTGCGGCAAGAGTGAGCTCGTCTCGGTGTCCCGGCTCAAACCTGCCCATTTGGACCCGGATCAACCAGTCCTGGTCGGTCAAACCCCTAGGAGAGGCCGACCTCCGTTAGTTCCGCTCAGTACGGGACCCCCCGTTCCGACAGTCCCTCCAGGACCCCCCGTTCCGGTAGTTCCTCCAGAACCTCTCGTTCCGGCTGTTCCGCCAAGTCCGGAACCTCCGGCTCCTGTGGTTCAGGCTGTCCCTCTCCGTACTCGTTATGGTCGCGAAATCCGGCTCCCTGCTAGGTTCCGCACCTCGGGTTCTGGGGGGGGTCATGTAGCGACCATAGAGAATGGTCCAGGTCGTCGAACTCTCGGATTGGCCAGCGAGGTCACGTGGGAACGCGACCATAGGGATTGGTCCAGAGAGCAACATCGCTGATTGGCCAGCGATGTCATGTGCGCGTTTGGCGCCCGATTGAGTCAGTTCGGCGAAGTCTTCAAGGAAGACAGTAAGTTTGTATTGGTTGTCCTTTACCTTGTTGTTTAACTCTGTATCCGAATATTGCGGCTGCAATAAACTCCTCTTACAACCAACAAGTTTCGGACTCGCCATAAGGTTGTCTTTATCTGCAGCACTTTGCTCTGATATTCACTCCAATGTCAATTTTTTGCCAACATTGTTAAATGCAGATTGTCCAATTAATATCATATTGTTATTGGTGAGATCGTTGAGTACAGCAAATGTTTAAAATACTTTTGCTACAACAGCAACTCTGCTTCAGAAAAAAATAACTTGCTGAAAACCAGTATGGACAGTCCTAACAAGAGGCATGAATGTTGCTGCAAAATTGAATAATCTCTTTTTTACCTTAAAGTACTTTCTCAAGCAAAAATATGCAGCACACATTGGATAGTGGTGGAGGATGAACAACTTTTTTTGAATTCAACTTGCCTTCTGTGCTCATTCAAAATGAAACTTTTCCAATGATTTTCTTTCAAAATAAACAATTTTAAACTTATAGACACAAGGAACTGCAGATGCTGGAATCTTGAGCAAACACAAAGTCCTGGAGTAACTCAGTGGGTCAAGCAGTATCTGTCTTGACATCTATAGATGTTCAAGTCTATAATCATTAAGATTGAAATTAAATTAAATTAAATCAAGTCTGATTTCTTGTGGATAAAATGCAAAATAGAGACTTAAGCTGCCCGCATATGTGAACATAAATAATTCAGTGACAAAGAATAGATTAGTTCTCACCAGTTTTGTGAACAATATTTATCTTTCAATCAGTATCACCAATGCTTGTGGGTCTCTGCATGTTTAATGCATGGGCCTGCTGTTGCAAAGCCCTATATGTTTGAGATTGAAAACATCATGTACAACAGAATAGGCCTTGCATTCTTACCCTGTAAAATTACCTGATTCACCCTCACTCTTCCACTGTGCGATGAGGAGAGGATGAATCAATAAATGGGAGAAAAGGAGAAGAGATGCTGCTCAGGAAGTGGGAAAGGAGATGTTTTTGGATAAATTTAGATCAGCAGGCATCGGAGTACTCAGCATCTTAAGGGTTGGGTCCACGCATTGGTACAGAGGATGTGGGGTGACGGTTTGTCGTGATGGGTTATTGAGAAGTGGATTGCAAGTGATCAGATTGCTTGCAGGATGAAACTGAGGAGGTGATTCACGTTTAGCTTTGAAAAGACAGATGAACATTTGCTGGAATGAAGACTCATCACAATACCAGAATGTAGGCAGTGACTTACCTTTGATATATTTCGGTATATTTTTTTAAACATAAGTAACATTTTGCTGTAAACTTGCATTGTTAGATTTCATAATGCTGAAGCAGTAATATACTGGACAAACAGATCTCACAAGGCACATGTAAAGCAAAGGAAGTGGAGAAATCCCACAGGCATTGTTGAGTGTCTGAATCTGTACTTAAGAAAGTATAAAAGAGTATATTAAAATGCATTTAATCATGTGAGCTTCTGGTTAACTGAAGATATGATATTAAAGTCACAATATTTTGATCAATAATTTGAGAGTATTTCAAATCGGTATTTTTTACATCAAACCCTCATATTAATGTACATATTAGAACATTACACCCTTGCTCTTCACATTAGGCAGAGTCCATCCCATTAAGGCGTATATCTGAAACAAAATTGTCGAATTTAATAACACTGCACTTTACAGGATATTTACGCATGAGTCACTGAAATGTATCTGAGTGACCTAATGTAAGGGCAAATTAACTTTCATCCTATGCTCCAATGAAATCTCTTCATTAAAATAATAATCATTCTCCAGAAAATCATTTGGTCGCTTTTTATTTCAATGCAAGGAAATCATTAAATACTGGCTGACTTATCATGGTTCTGCAACAATATATATATATTTTACGGGATGCATAAACAAAGAGGCTTATGTTGCAACAGTGAATCTCCTCCAGTGACTAACCAGCCATCTTAATTCCAGATTCACCCACAATCAAAGACGTAGATTGTAAGTTAATTGGCTTGGTAAATGTAAAAATTGTCCCGAGTGGGTATAGGATAGTGTTAATGTGCGGGGATCGCTGGTCGGTGCGGACCCGGTGGGCCGAAGGGACTGTTTTCATGCTGTATCTCTAAACTAAACTAAAACGAAACCCCCACAACACTCAAGTCCCATGGGTGAGCGATGTATCTTAACAATGACAGCAACGTGGTTGTATCTGGCTAATGATAAAGTCATAGAGTTATAGAATCATACAGCACTGAAGCAGGCTCTTTGGCCCAACTCGCCATGCCGAATAAGATACCCCATCTAAATTGGTCGCATTTGCTCATGTTTGGACCATATCCTTCGAACATTTCCTATCCAGATATCTATTCAAGCGTCTTTACCTGACCTACAAAGCCCTCCATAACCTGGCCCCATCCTACCTGACCGACCTCCTCCACAGACACACTCCCACCCGCATCCTCCGCTCTGCTGCTGCTAACCTCCTGTCCCCCCCTCATCCGGACCAAACACAGATCCTGGGGGGACAGGGCTTTCTCCATCGCTGCTCCCACCCTCTGGAATTCACTACCTCAAACCATCAGAGACTCCTCCTCACTCACCACATACAAAACTTCACTGAAGTCTCACCTGTTCAACAGTGCCTTCAACCACTGACCGTCGCTTCACCTTATTCTTCCTTTTCTGTTCGTTTATTTTTATTATTTTTTTGTCTTATTTACCATGTAAAGCGTCTTTGATTGTCTAGAAAAGCGCTATACAAATGTATTATTATTATTATTATTATTATTATTTTCTGTGACAGCTCATTCCAAATGCCTACCAGCCTCTGTGTGAAGCAAGTGCCCCACTCACTACATGTTACCCCTCTCACCTTAAATGTAATCCCTACAGTTTTTGATACCTGAACTCAGGGAAAAGAAACTATGTGCATTCACCCTATCTATGTCCTTCATTATTTTGTATACGGCTACAGGGTTACCCCTAAGACGCTGATGGTCCAATGAAGAAACACCACAAAAGTTGTAGAAAAATAACTCCGGACCAGCCATTAAATGATGGTGGTGCCTTTTTAAATGGAAGCAAGTTTGGGGCATAATTCTGTGCAATTGTGGTAATCCTAAATTGGCTGACAGATTGGAAAAGGCGAATCTATTTTTTTTTCTCTGCACGTTATGTCCACCTAGTTAAGATTGTCTAAAATCAATGCAGAGGAAAGGCTTCCTATATCCTGAGCTGAATTAGAGTGGTGTAGGTTACATAATGCCTATTTATTTGATTGGAGATTGTTGGCCTGTGGAAATAAAGCAAAAAGCTGTTTTATTTCCCCCCAAAATACTATTTTAGTGTAATTTAATGTTTCTTAAGTACTCATAAATATTTTCGATGCCATTACTATACATTTCGGAATGTTGTTACTGTAGCAATTGAGAAATACCTCAGGCAGTTTGTATCCATGGCAAACATCACCAAAAGCAGTGTGGTAATGCTCATGTTTTGTTTTGATATTGTTATTGGTTTATTATTATCATATGCAGCGGCTATATAAAGATGACAATCGAGTGATAAAGGAGACACAAGGAATTGCAGATGTTGGAATTTTGAATACAACACAAAGTGCTGAAGTAACTCAGCGGGTCAGGCAGCATCTGTGGAAGGAATGGATAGGTGGGTTGAGACCATTCTGAAATTCCAAGAAACATTACCTTCTGAAGAAGAGTCTTTACCCAAAGTGTCGCCTATCCATTCATTCCACATATGCTGCCTGACTCGCTGAGTTACTCCAGCAATTTGTGTTTTACATAATAAAGTGAAAAGCTTTGTTTTGCATGCTATCAAGGAAAATGATCCATGTCTGATTACAAACAAACCAAACATGAGAACAGGTAGTTCAAAAGGTAGTACAGAGTGTTGAATATAATTAAACAAGATACGCAAAGTGTCGTAACAACTTAGTGGGTCTGGCAGTAGTTCTGGAGAACATGGATAGGTGACGTTTTCGGTAGGGGCCCTTCTTTGGACTGTGGAATATAGCGATACAGCTACAGAGAAAGTGTAAATAATAATGTTTAAAAAATGCAAGAGCTGTAACGAGGTTGATTAGGAGATCAGGAGCAGAACGGGTTGGCGCGGTGATGCAGCGGTAGAGATGTTGTTTTACTGCGCCAGAGACCCAGGGTCTCTGACTACAGGTGCTGTCTGTATGGAGTTTGTACATTCTCTCTGTGACTGCGTGGGTTTTCCCCGGATGCTCAGGTTTCCTCCCACACTCGAAAGACGTAAAGGTTTGTAGGTTAATTGGTTCTGATAAAAAATTATAAATTGTACCGACATCGTTCGTCGGCACGGACTCGGTGGGCCGAAGGCCCTGTTTCTGCGTTGTATCTCTAAATCTAAAAAATCAAAATCTAAAAAATTACCTTAGCTTCTGAGAGTACGATTCAAGAATCATCGCACAAACCAAGGGATGTATTCCAGATTGATGGCAGTTCTGTGCAAGATGCCAGGCCACTTTCCCTGCTCTTCTTCAAAATAGAGCAATGCCAGCTGAGATATAGAATGGGAATTTGTTTCCTAGGGGCAGACCTTCTGTTGTTCTGAAGTTACTAAGTGCCTGCGCCCTGAACTTTATTTTTCCTCTCGAGTGGTCTTGGGTGCAGATCCCTGCTTGGAGTCTGAATCCCAGAGAACAGTTCCAGGACAGTGCAAAGTACTCTCTGGCCGTGGTGGACAGACCGGCTTTGACAGATCAGTCGGGCCTGCCATCACAAACATTGGCTGTCAAATCTGCCAGTTAACTTGGATTTTGCATAAAGAGTTTGGAACCCATGTACAATCAAAGTCACCTAGGATCAGTTACAGATGAAGATAATGCTTGAATAAGTGAAAATATTTTAAAATAATTTAACTTTCCCAAAATAAACACGCACATAGACTTGTCACACAAGCACATGCGTGCTTACACACACTGATATATATATATGGACGTATACGTACACACACAGACATGTTCACACACGCATGCATGCACACAAAATGTGCATTGCACATACACATACAAAACACACAGACATGCCTAGAAACTGTTGAAAATTTAATCTAATTTGATGAGATTAAATAAAATCCTTTACTTGCCTATCTCTTGACAGCAGTTTTTATTGTGTGATTGATTTCACTGGACTCACTGTATTTGTGCTCTGTTAACCTGATGCGGGTTGTTCATGTGGGTTTTCCAGTCTGAGATCAGAGATGTCTGCAGAAATTCAGACCACTCTAACAATGCATATCCAGGGGATAACGCATTGCTGTGTTAAGGAGAGCCCTCAGACTCATTGAATCATAGAATTATATATCAAGTCCGCATACCATCTACCACCCATCCTAAATGAATCCCATTTTATTCTCCCCACATTCCCACTAACTCCCCCCTCCCCCCAGATTCTACCTTTCACAATTGATATAATGTGGGGAGTAATTTACAATAGTTTATAATGTGGGGGGTAATTTACAACAGTTTACAATGCCAATTAACCCACCAACTTGCATGTCTTTGAGATGTAGAAGGATATCGGACCTGGAAGAAACCCCAGATTGTCATAGGAACACAATGGAAACTCCACTCAGGCAGAACCTGAGGTCAGGACTGAACCTGGGTCTCCAGTGCAGTGAGGCAGTGGCACCATTGGCTATGCCACTGTGCACAGGGTCTGTTTAAGGATTGCCTAGTATGAAAACATCTTCCAGTAGGACCTTGAGAACCTCAGCATACCCATCGTCTCGTCCAAATGAGAAGACTACAAATTAATAGTCGATTCTCTAGCACATCATCCACATCTGGGTTTTGAAATTTAAGTGCAATTTTGTCCCTTGTGGCTTCTTAGCATTATACTGGAATTCTCCACTATCTTAATCTGAAGTTTGCCCATGTGACAGACAATAATGGGAAGAATATTTGAGTATACCCATATGGTAAAGAAGGACAATACAGGAACAGAACATTGCTCCCCCTGCTTTAAAATTACACTGAGAAAATAATTTCTTGGAGTTTTCATCACTAGGAAAGGGAGATGAATTGAAAATAAAAAGGTGCTGTGCAATGAAGCTTACTTTTATGCAATATATTTTGTGATAGTGAGAAACTGTTGTGGATGATGGATAATAAGGATATGGTTCATGGAAAATGACTCACATTTTCTTTACAGAATCAGGCTGCCTTTCTGTAAAATTACATTGAATTTACAGGATGGGAACAGACGACACGTGCCAATTTGTCTGCGTCAGTGTTTATGTTTCACACAAACCTGCTTTCAGATTTATCCAAACTGGTCAATGTCATCATTGTATTACTTATCGAACTTCCCCTTAAAGAGATCCTTGCTGTTGGATCCAATCATGAACACCATAAGGTACTACTTGAGGTAACTCCAGTTAACGTTAAAGGCCAAAACCTTGCTCTTTCAAAATCACTAATCTTAGATTGCAACACGAACAAGTAACATCTATTTACTGTGTAGGAAGGAACTGCAGATGCTTGTTTAAACCGAAGATAGACACAAAAAGCTGTAGTAACTTAACGGATCAGGCAGCATCTCTGAAGAAAAGGAATAGGTGACGAGTCTGAAGAAGTGTCTCGACCCAAAACATCACCTATTCCTTTTCTTCAGAGATGCTGCCCAACTGGCTGAGTTACTCCAGGTTTTTATGTCTATCTTCAGCACCTATTTACTGTTGGAATTATGAATACAAGAAATCAACATTCATAGAGCAACGGCATTTTCATTTAAAAAAAAGATACAGCGCAGAAACAGGCCCTTCAGCCCAACGATTCCACACTGACCAACGATCCCCGCACATTAACACTATCCTACACACATTAGAGATAATTTACACTTATACCAAGCCAATTAACTTACAAACCTGTATGGCTTAGGAGTAATTATTTTATGATATATCGTTCAAGAATTGGAAAAGGGAATGTTTATAGTGTATAAGATATCCATAGCCCCATATGTGTCGACAGTGTTATCAGGAACAGTAGAAACTGAATAAATGTCATCTTATAATAATTGTAGTGTTAACAGAAAATCAATGCCTTTGTTACCTGTGACATTTCTGAAATTTACTTGAAAAAGACTTAAAAGTCTTTACCACAAAAAAAAATTGCTGAATTTAAATCTGGGTCCCCATTTTTCCTCATTATTAATTTCCCCATTGGTTTTATGAACCACATCACAGGGATGTTAAAGGCAACCAAAGTTAAATGTATTTGTAAGATGGAATCAGTAAAAAATGAGAACAGACGACACGTGCCAATTTGTCTGCGTCAGTGTTTATGTTTCACAAAAGCCTGCTTTCAGATTTATCCAAACTGGTCAATGTCATCTGTAGGAGCCAATTTGCGTTTATTGGTTATTTTTATATTACTTATATTATTATATTACTTTGTATCCTGCTGTATTTTTGGGCACCGAGGTAATATTATACTTACGTATGGACTGGGAGGTCCCATGGGCGGGACCAGATCCTTAGTATAACTTACTTAACATTTACATAATGCTTTAGTGTGACAACGAAGAAACTTGTTGACAATGAGGTCAGCAAGAAGAATCTTAATTATAGAATTTTGCTAAAATAATAAGATTTTAGTAAGTCATAAGTTACGTAGGAACGACGATAAGATATTAGATTTTTACCAATCACGCAACAAGTTAACAACGAGTCAAAATAAGTCAATGACAAGTGATATGTCAATATATTTTATTGCAACTTCAAATAAACATCTAACTACTACGTCGTGAAGATCTCTCTGTTGTTATTTGCGTAAGAAAGGTATCTGCTCCTGTTTCTACGTCAAATGGCAAGCTGCTTTTTGTGCTTAAAAAGGAACACGAGAAGCTAGCCGTTACATCGTAAGAATCTAAATCCGTGACATTGTAGATTCATTGTAAATCTACCATAGTTGGAGTGAACAGTTTGAATCTGCTCTGCAGGAATGTAAGCCTGAACTTGTCTTCCGTGTTCGCCGAAGCATAAAAGCTAACTGTCCTGGAGTGATTTAATGGTAAGAGTTTTCTCAACCAAGAATAGATCAAGAGCTATCTTCGGTGAAGAAACATAAATCTGTCTCTTAGAGTTATTTGAAGATAATTAGCTCTTGTAAGGAGACTGAAGCTTTGTAGCGATTGAAACAGGATTGTTCATCTCTAAGCTTTGAAGATTAGAAATCGATATCTGCGTTAAATTGGTTTATAAGAAAGCCTGTTAATTGCAGTAAGCTTTTTGGAAAGCTTTTTTTTCTGCTGGCACCAAAAGAGTTTGGTATGTTGAGAACAAAGAAATGACCTTGAGAGAAGCTGGTTATCAGTCTTGTTTTGCATTCCATAGAAGATAAGACGAACATCTGCGCATCTTCCAAGCAAACTAACAGTATGTCTGTGATTAAATCGGATGTTCAGTCACAAGGTGGTGACATCGGAACAAGGCCTAAGGTGGAAAAAAGGTCAATCAAGCTTACGACCTTAGGTATTCATTTAAACCTTGAAAAATATGAAAAGATGAAGAAAACCAAATGTATACAAGCTGACAGGTTAATGGAAAACACCACAGAACTAATGAAATCAGCTGAAAAGGTACAAAAGGTACGATTCAACATGATTCAATTTAACCACCTCAAGGACAAAATTGATGAGAAATATGGTGTTGAAACAATTACAACTGCCTGAAGAACTTGAAAAGCAAGGTAAATGGATGTGCCACAGAAAGTACGCTCTCAACCAATTTCAAGAGGAAGTTGATGAGTGGCTATGTCAAGTTGGTCATAAGATCACACCCTCTGATTTTGAGGGTGCTTCATGCCAGAGTGGTGTAGGCGTAGACTCCATAAGACCTGAAGATAGCGCCTCAAATATCTAAGGCTCTAAGTTGATCATCAAATGTCGTGCATCTTCGGCACACTCTGCTCGTAAGGAGGCCGAGGTCAAAATGGCCGTTCTTGCTGAACAGGCTGCCTTCCTGGAAGGTATGCATGAGATTGAGGAAAAAGAACGGCAATTAGAAGAAGACCAGAAGAGAAGACAACTGCAAGAAGATGAACGGAAGACATCTGCAAGAAAAAAAAGATTGGAGGAGGGAGAGCGATCGACTGAGAAGACAGAAGGAACAATTGAAACTAAGTGCTGAAATGGCAAAGACCAAGGCAATGCTCAGTACACGGTGCCATAAAGTCAAGAAGCAGCTCGATAGTATCTGATAGGAGAAGTTCTTCTCTGGATAAAGAAGCTGCTCCAAGTTAATTGTCCGCTAAGCGAGAACCCCTTGCAGCTGAATACTTGCCGTGGGAGCCACAGGTTGTTAGACTGAAACAAACAACCTGGAGACCATTTGCTATAGCTAGTGATATGGCACACCGAACCCAACACCCTCTTCAAGGATGGATGGCAAGGTCTCATGAACTAAGAGGTGAGCAGAGGCGTGCTCACACTAAATCGCTGGAACGTCATGATGGAGACTGAAGTAATATGAGTGACCTATTACGGAGGCAAAATCAAATCACGGACTTCTGGTGAAACAAAGTCTTTCTTCCACTCTACCACCAAGAGATATTCCTGTGTATGATGGTGACCCTTTGCAATATCAACTTTTTCTCAAGGCATTTGAGAGAGGAGTGGATAAAAAGACTGAGGATGAAAGTGATCGTTATCATTTTCTGGAACAATATACAAAAGGACCAGGAAGAGAATTAGTCCGCAGCTGTCAACATTGACCTTCTGCCAAGGGTTATCAAAAGGCAATGAAGCTGCTTCAACAGCATTTTAGCCATGAGCAGAAGATTGCCATTGCTTATATAACCAGAGCATTGGCCTGGCCAGCTTTCAAGCCAGATGATATAAAAGCTTTGCAAGCATTCTCACTATTCCTTACAGGTTGTTATAATGCAATGGAACATCTCAAACTTATCGAAACTTATCGAAACGTATAAGATTATTAAGGGGTTGGACACGTTAGAGGCAAGAAACATGTTCCCAATGTTGGGGAAGTCCAGAACAAGGGGCCACAGTTTAAGAATAAGGGGTAGGCCATTTAGAACGGAGATGAGGAAAAACTTTTTCAGTCAGAGAGTTGTGAACCTGTGGAATTCTCTTTTTTTTCTTCTTTTTTTTTCATATTTCAGATACAGCGCGGAAACAGGCCTTTTTCGGCCCACCAAGTCCGCACTGCCCAGCGATCCCCGCACATTAACACTATCCTACACACACTAGGGACAATTTTTTTACATTTACCCAGTCAATTAACCTACATACCTGTACGTCTTTGGAGTGTGGGAGGAAACCGAAGATCTCGGAGAAAACCCACGCAGGTCACGGGGAGAACGTACAAACTCCTTACAGTACAGCACCCGTAGTCAGGATCGAACCTGAGTCTCCGGCGCTGCATTCGCTGTAAGGCAGCAACTCTACCGCTGCGCCACCGTGCCTCAGAAGGCAGTGGAGGCCAATTCTCTGAATGCATTCAAGGGAGAGCTAGATAGAGCTCTTAAGGATAGCGGAGTCAGGGGGTATGGGGAGAAGGCAGGAACGGGGTACTGATTGAGAATGATCAGCCATGATCACATTGAATGGCGGTGCTGGCTCGAAGGGCCGAATGGCCTCCTCCTGCACCTATTGTCTATTGTCTGAATATATGAATAAAATGAATGTTCCCTCCAATATGAAAATTATCCTTCTAAAACTGCCTTATAAGCTCAGAGAAAGGTGGAGTGATCGGGGATATGAGATTCAGGGAAGTAAAGAACGTCCACCTGAATTTCCTGACCTGGTAAAATTTAAAGAGGTACAAATGAAGATACTGTCGGATCCACTTTATGGGAGTATTGACGAGGCTAAACTAGCAGCAGCTGTCAAAGGCCCTGCCTTTACTAAAGTAAGAGAAAGGCCTAAAGCGACCAGAAGCAGTTTTGCTACGAATGCAGAACCTGAAGCACAGGAGCAAGAAAATTTGACAACAAAAGGAAAGAAGGCTGACGCCAAGCAGCAGGACCCTTGTCTGTTCTGTAATAGAAGGGGTCACACGTTGGAGAAGTGTTGGCAGATTAAAAAGTTGGAGTGCCAAGAAGTGATGGATTTCTTAAAGGATAAGAAAATCTGCTTTGAATGTTTAAAGATAGGCCACACGAGCAGAAGATGCGAGAATGGTTTGACTTGTGCTACATGCAGAGGAAATCATCCCGGAATACTTCACATGGAACTAAAGGATAAAGAAAAGCCGCTAGTTCAAAAAGATCAGAAGGGAAAGGCGAGCCAGAGTGATGCCGCTCCTCTTTCTCCGAAGTGTGGATATATCGGGGCCGGTGAAGAGGCTTGCATCTTCTCGATTGAACCAGTGCAAGTAAAGAGCAACAATGGGAGTACAGTGTTGCAAACATATGTTTATGTACGGGGATCACTGGGCGGCAGTGTTAATGTACGGGGATCACTGGGCGGCACGGACTTGGAGGGCCGAAAAGGCCTGTTTCCGGCTGTATGTATATGATATGATATGATATGCATTCTTGGATAATGGAAGTTTGTCTACCTTCTGCACTGAAAGGCTAATAAGAAAGCTGAACATTTCAGTACCGAGGAGAGAGATTCGCCTGCATACCATAAACCAAGTGAAGTCTGTAACCAGATGTATTATTTCAGGTTTGGAAATAGCTGGTCTGGACAACAATGATTTTGTTCAACTATCCGATGTGTTTACCAATTAAAATTTCTGTTTCACAATTAAAATTTCCCAGACAAGAAGACTTTAAGCAATGTCCTTACTTGAAGAATGTCAAGATATCTGAAATAGACTCTGGCATTGACCTACTCATCGGTACTAATGCTTCTAAGTTACTGGAATCTTGGGAGCTGGTCAACAGCCAAGGAGATGGACCGTACGCCATGAAAATCTTGTTGGGATGGGTTATTTATGGTCCTCTGAGAAAAGACCACGACAGCAGGGATGGAAGTGGTTCTCCTGCTGTGGTTATCAATCGAATATCCATTGCGAATCTGGAAGAACTTCTGGTCAAACAATACAATTATGATTTCAATGAAGGATCCAGCAAGGAGACGGAAGAAATGTCCAGAGAAGAGGTAACGTTCATGGATATTATGAATCATTCGGCAAGGATGACAGATGGGCATTATTGTCTGGACTTACCTTTCACGAAAGAGAACACCAGCATGCCTAACAACTGTTGCATAGCAGAGCAGCGTACCCAGAGCTTGAAACGCAAGTTTAATAGGAATGAGAAGTTTTATAATGAATGTACTTCTTTCCTCATGGAAATGATTGATAATGGTTTATACCAATGGACCAGCTGAATCGAAGTGATGGAAAACTGGTACATTCCTCATCAAGGGACATATCACTCAAAGAAGGGAACCATAAGAGTGGTCTTTGACTGTGCAGCACTTTTTAAGGGTACATCACTTAACTGCCAACTACTGCAGTGTTCAGACCTAACTAACTCATTGTAATTCTCATTGGATTCAGATAAGAGCCTGTTGCTTTGATGGCGGATATTAAAGCAATGTTTCATCAGGTCAAGGTATCAGAAAAGCATACTAACTCTGCGATTTCTGTGGTGGCCCGACAGAGATGAGCAGCAAGATCTTGTTGAATACCGGATGAAGGTACATCTTTTCAGAGCCATGTCATCACCAATTTGTGCAAACTTTGCATTAAGAAAGACTGCTAAGGATAACGGGGCGCACTTTTCAGAAGAGGTGGTAAACACGGTGAAGAAGAACTTTTATGTGGATGATTGTTTGAAATCCATGCCATTGGAACTGGAAGCAGTCCGAATGGTAAAAGACCTGATTGACATCTGCCAAATGGGAGGATTTACGCTATCAAAATGGATCAGTAATAGCCGTGCTGTATCAACATCCATTCCTCAAGCAAGCAGAACTAAAGAGATCAAGGAGTTAGACTTGGACCAGGACAATCTGCCGATGGAAAGAGCACTAGCATTGCGCTGGTTCATTGAAACTGATGTGTTCAAGTTCAAAATTGCTGTACATGAATGACCGTGCAACAGACGTGGCATCCTGTCTGTAGTTGGCTCTATCAATGATCCTTTAGGATTTCTGGCACCATTTACTCTGATTATGCAGGAACACTGCAAGGAGAAACTTGGTTGGGATGATGACATACCCCAAACCTTTTCTCAGCGATGGACAGGATGGTTAACGAAAGTGGCTACAGTACTGTTTCATATCTAAGACTGGAAAACGAGATGAAAGAAGTGCATATTGCATTTATAATGGGAAAGGCCAGAGTGGCGCCATTAAACCAGATGACAATTCCCAGCATGGAGCTTACAGCTGCAGTCTTAGCTGTCAGAGTAGATGTAATGCTGTGAAAAGAATTACAGCTTCAACTGGACAAATCCATTTTCTGGACCAGACAGCACAACGGTGCTTAAATACATCAACAATGAAACTAAATGCTTTCAAACATTTGTAGCCAACAGAAACTCTTTTGTAAGGGATGTTACTGACACATCACAACGGAGATATCACAAAGAAAAATCCTGCAGGTGAAATCCTGCAGAACTGACAGCAAACCACTTCTTAAGCTGGAAAAGAAGAAGACTGATGAAAATTCTATCTAATGGACAGAATATTGGAGACTATATCAGACGCACAAGGTTTTGTGCGCACAGTTCGACTTCAGATTAAGAACAACATCTTGGAAAGACCGATAACCAAGATATGTCTGTTACTTGAAGTTGATACTTGAGTACAACATGGACTGGTGATCTTGAAGATTGAAGAATCACTGTAATAGATTAGATGCCAATATATAGTGCATGCTTTTTTGACTATGTATGAAACCTTCATGACTCCTTTTAATGTTTATTAGTAAATGTTGCGTTATACACTTAGTACAATTAGGGGCTGGTGTGTAGGAGCCATTTTGTGTTTATTAGTTATTTTTGCATATTATTATATTACTTTGTATCCTTGTTTTTGGACACCAAGAGGTTAATATTATGCTTACATATGGACTGGGAGGTGCCACGGGCGGGACCAGATCCTTAGTATAACTTGCTTAACATTTACGTAATGCTTTAGTGTGACAACAAAGAAACCTGTTGACAATAAAGTCAGCAAGAAGAATCTTAATTACAGAAGCTTGCTAAAATAAAAAGATCATAAGTTACGTAGGAACGACGATAAGATATTAGGTTTTTACCAATCACACAAGTTAACAACGAGTCATAATAAGTCAATGACAAAAGATATGTCAATATATTTTATTGCAACTTCAAATAAACATCTAACTACTATGTCATGAAGGTCTCTCTGTTGTTATTTGCATAAGAAAGGTATCTGCTCCCATTTCTACGTCAAATGGTAAGCTGCTTTTTGTGCTTTATAAGGAAGACGAGAAGCTATCCATTATATCATCATTGTATCACTTATCGAACTGATACTTGCTGTTGGATCCACTCATGAACACCATTAGGTACTAATTGAGTTAACTCCAGTTAGTGTTAATGGCCTTACTTGAGGAACCATTGACCCTAATTAAGATTCAAGATTCAAGATTCAAGATAGCTTTATTTGGCATCCAAATTGGACGAAATTCAGTCACCCACAGTCCAACAATAAAAGCATTAAAATAGGCATTAAAATTACACAACCCCAAAAACACACAAAAAAAGAAACATCTATCAAAGAAACATCCATCACAGTGAGTCTCCTCCAGTCCTCTCCTCACTGTGATGGAAGGCCACAATGTCTTTTCCCTTCTCCTGCCGTCTTCTCCCGCGGTCAGATTGTTGTGGTTGCAGGCCGCGCCGGACGGTCCGCAGCGGGCTGAGCCGAATTATTTGAAACAATTCCCAAAACCTTGCTCTCAAAATCACTAATCTTAGATTGCAACACAAACAAGTAACATCTATTTACTGTGTAGGAAGGAACTGCAGATGCTTGTTTAAACTGAAGATAGACACAAAAAGCTGCAGTAATTCAACGGGTCAGGCAGCATCTCTGGAATAGGTAACGAGTTTGAAGCAGAGTCTCGACCTGAAACTTCACCTATTCCTTTTCTTCAGAGATGCTGCCTGACCGGCTGAGTTACTCCAGCTTTTTATGTCTATCTTTAGCGCCTATTTACTGTTGGAATCATGAATACAAAAAAATCAACATTCAGAGCAACAACGGTTTCAATTTTTTAAATGATACATCGTGGAAACAGGACCTTCGGCCCACTGATTCTACACTGACCAGCGATCCCCGCACATTAACACTATCCTACACACACTAGGAATAATTTACACTTATACCAAGCCAATTAACTTACAAACCTGTACCTCTTAGGAGTAATCATTTTATGATATACTGTTCAAGAATTGGAAAAGGGAATGTTTATACTGTATAAGATATCCACAGCCTCATAGGTGTTGACAGTGTTATCAGGAACTATAGAAACAGAAGAGATTTCATCTTATGATCATTGTAGTGGAAACAGAAAATCAATGCCTTTGTTACCTGTGACATTTCTGAATTTTACTTGAGAAAGACTTAAAAGTCTTTACCACAAAAAACCATTGCTGAATTTAAATCTGGGTCCCCATTTTTCCTCATTATTAATTTCCCCATTGGTTTTATGAACCACATCACAGGGATGTTAAAGTTATTTGTAAGATGGAATCAGTAAAAAAACCCATTAAATTACAACAATGCGACAGCAAAGTTATAAATGAGAAAACATTTGTGTGACTTGATTGATATTCATGGGATGTTTGCTTATATGTGGCAGCAAATTACAGAATTAGCACAACAAGATTTAAGTGAAAGGGACAAAGCAGGAAACATTGCTTTTATGTTCCAGAAATGATTTTAGGAGAAGAAATTTATAATACCATGCTGTTTCAGCAATTATGCAGACTTCAAGAACTTTATTTCAATGGCTTTACTAGTTGTATGATTGACAGTGTAAGACCTTTAAACAAATTGATCTAATAGTCAAAGAATTTCATATAGGGAGCAATTTGTCCTCTTTTGTATTGGCTAAATGCCCCATGTCACAATGAATGTTCATTGATCTCTGCTTGTGAACTTTATTTCCACAGAAGTGAAAGGGAATGAATATCGTGTCATGGTATTAATTCGCTATGCATGTGTTCAGTGTACCACAAAGGTCAAATATCTCTAAAGAATTTTCTGATCCCTTCATATTCACATAAAGTGCAACAAACCTTATGAATTAAAATTCGCTATATATCGCTCTATGTATATTTTTATAGTTCTATGGAACAGTTCTATCCACAAAAATCTCACAAACAGATGGATCAGCTGTTAAACAGTGTGTTCTTGGTTGCGAGAGTATGAACGGCGTTCTGGCATAACTCAATTCATTCCTTTGCGGTGGGTTCTTTAGTATTCAACCACAGGAAGAAGTTTGGATGAATAAAATGTATTGTTTTAACAACTAATCCAAAAAAACATAACCTCCAGCAGTGGAGCAATGAAATTTAAGCCTAGATTATATGCTCAGTTGTTGAATCCATTGAGGTACAAATTTGATCAAAACTTACTCATGCGCAACTCTAGTGTATGGACAATGAACTCTGCTCTGGAATTCACTTCCTTTAACTAGACTGTATGTGTCACATGTTCAGCCCATGGAAATGATATGGTTATGTTTGACAACATAAGCCAAATCAAGCTGATTTAACAAACCTAGATGTGGAAGAAGGACACAAACCACAAATATCACCTATCCATGTTCTCCAAAGATGTTGCTTGACCCACCGAGTTACTCCAGCACTTTGTGTCCTTTTGTGTAAATCAGCAACTGCAGTTCCTTGTTTCTACACCTCTCCAGGATGCCTGTATTACTCCCTTTCTGAACTTGTGCACATCCTTGATTTTGATTGATCCACCCTTGGCAATTTCCTGGACTTGATAAGCGAATCTCTGAAACTCTGTTGTCACTCTTTCATTTTCTGTTTCCTCCTTTGACACAAAGTAGAATTTACCCTTTTAACTATGTGCTGTTATTTATGTTCGCAACTCCAATTGGGTCTCAGCTGTTTAAATTCCCAATACGTAGCTCTTACATCAGAAATTAAGCATGCAATTTGTTCAGGAAGGTGGAGAACATGCATTGCACCAGTTACAACATATACAGTGCATTCAGAAAGTATTCAGACCTCTTCACTTTTTCCACATTTTGCTACGTTACAGCCTTATATTAAAATGGATTACATTTTTTTTTAAATCATCAATCTACACACAATACCCCATAATAAAAGTGAAAACAGGTGCTTAGAATTTTTTGCAAAGTAATTAAAAAGAAATTACTGAAATATCACATTTACATAAGTATTTGGACCCTTTGCTATGACACTCAAAATTGAGCTTATGTTCATCCTGTTTCCATTGATTATCCTTGAAATGTCTCTACAACTTTATTGGAGTCCACCAATGGTAAATTAAATTGATTGGACATGATTTGGAAAGGCATACACCTATCTATATAAGGTCCCACAGTTGACAGTGCATGTCAGAGTAAAAACCAAGCCACGAAGAGAAAGGAATTGTCCGTAGACCTCTGAGACAGGATTGTGTCGAGACACATATCTGGGCAAGAGTATAAAACAATTTCTGCAGCAGGAGATGCAACATCTGCCCTTTATCTCCCCCCTTGCCTCCATCCAAGGACCCAAACAGTCTTTCCAGGTGAGGCAGAGGTTCACCTGCACCTCCTCCAACTTCATCTACTGTATCCGCTGTTCCAGGTGTCAACTTCTCTACATCGGCGAGACCAAGCGCAGGCTCGGCGATCATTTCACTGAACACCTCCGCTCAGTCCGTCTTAACCAACCTGATCTCCTGGTAACTCAGCACTTCAACTCCCCTCCCCATTCCCAATCTGACCTTTCTGTCCTGGGCCTACTCCATTGTCAGAGTGAGGCCCAGCGCTAATTGGAGGAACAGCACCTCATATTTTGCATTGGTAGTTTCCACCCCAGCGATATGAACATTGACTTGTCTAACTTTAGATAGTCCCTGTTTTCCCTCTCTATCCCCTCCCCTTCCCAGTTCTCCCACTAGTCTTCCTGTATCCGACTACATCTGATCTTTGTCTCGCCCCCTCCCCTGACATCAGTCTGAAGAAGGGTCTCGACCCTAAACATCACCCATTCCTTCTCTCCCGAGATGCTGCATGACCCGCTGAGTTACTCCAGCATTGTGTGTCTACCTTCGATTTTAACCAGCATCTGCAGTTTTTTTCCTACAAATAAATAACATCATCAGCCTTAACTACATAATTGAACTTCATCTCAGTAACATTTGCTGAACATGACTTCTTTGAGTTTTACATTTAGTCAAACCTGCGTTTGACCAAAGGAGACCTCAGCTTTCCAAAGACAGAAATTAAAGGAAGATATAAATTTAGTACACAGAAGTAGGCCCACTTGGTTGATTGACTTCGTCTGACAAGAATCAGATCATTAGATCATAAAAAGATATGAGCAGAATTAGGCCATTTGGCCCATCAAGTCTACTGCTATTCAATGATGGCTGATGCATCTTGCCCTCCTAACCCCATTCACCTGCCTTCTCTCCATAATCTCTGACACCTGTACTAATCAAGAATCTATCCATCTCTGCCTTAGATACATTCACTGACTTTGGTTCCACAGCCTTCTGTGGCAAAGAGTTCTACAGATTCATCACCCTCTGACTAAAGAAATTCCTCCTCATCTCCTTCCTAAAAGAACTTCCTTTAATTCTGAGGTTATGACCTCTAGTCTAGACTCTCCCACTAGTGGAAACATCCTGTCCACATCCACTCCATCTAAGCCTTTCACTATTCTGTACGTTTCAATGATGTCCCCCTCATTCTTCTAAACTCCAGCGAATATAGACCCAGTACCATCAAACGCTCATCATATGTTAACCTATTCATTCCTGGGATCATTCTTGTAAACCTCCTCTGGACCCTCTCCAGAGGCAACAAATTCTTCCTCAGATATGGTGCCCAAAATTGTTCACAATATTCCAAATGCGGCCTGACCAATGCCTTATAGAGCCTCAAGATCTTGAAATGTAAACCACTTTCCAGCTCTCAACGCATAACTTTGAACAGTTCGACAAAGAAAGTGCTCATTTGGGTTATATTTAAATACAATGAAGGGTTTTGCTTCTAAAACCAAAATGAGAATTTCATGAATATTAAGTTATTAATTTGTACAGCATGGAAACAGATTGTTTAGCTCAATTTGTACGTAGTCTTCTAGTCAAATCTATTGATCAAAGTAATACTTCTAATGAACACTGTAAGTGACCCAGCTTCAACCATTCTCTCATTCCTGGTTCTTATCACTCTGTGGGTGAAGTAGGGGCTCCTCATATCCCTCTAAATCTCTTCCATCTTACCCTAAGTCTGTGTCCTTTTGTTTTGTCTACTCTGATGTAGGGAAAGGTTTCCTACAGCTGACTCTATCTGTGAGCCTCGTAATTATATATGTCTCAATCTTGTCCCTTCTTACCTGCCTCTGCTCCAAAGAGAACATGCAAACTCTGCACAGTCAGCAGCTAAGCTCAGGATCTAAGCCGCTTGTCGTAGCTATGTGGCAACAGGTGTACCAGCTGTATGTCATTTTGAATAGTTCAATTAAATCTCGCTTCAACATTAGTTTTGGAGTCGATTTATTTTCTGTATCAGGCATTGAATGGCAAAACACCTCCAAAATCCACCATTCTTTATTTTTCATTTCCTGCAGTATTATGTCCAAGCCCCAGAAGTATCCAACTTCTTATCCAAATGTTGTTGTTTTCCTTGTCTGGTCGGCTTTCGGTAACTTGAAATCCTCTGTCCAATACTGATAGCTCAGTGGCATCTTTCTTAACTTCTTTCTAATTAATCCACTTGTTGCTTTTGCTGTACCTTTGGATCCCAAATATTGTGTTTTTATTTTCTATTCCTGAAATCCCTTCCCTTTCTTCCTCTCAAGCCACACTTCAAATATTGAGAATAATACCTTTACTTATAGAATTACATTTCTTTTCTATTTTCTTGAAATTAAAAAAAATGGTATTCACGAAAACCAGAAAAAAATAATGGTGACAAATGTTGTTGTGGTGAAGATCAAAAGTGCAGTCAGTGCTGAAGAAACAGTTCATTTTATCATTATTTTTCCACCTCCACTGCAAGTTACAAAGCATTCCCCTGTTTCAGTTGGCTAGATGTGGATAAATTACATGCATATCTCATGTGAATTATGCTTTCTCTTTATGCACATATAAATCAAACGATCAGAGTGAAAATTACCCCAAAATATTACCAGGTCTATATCTTTCACTTAAAATAGCGCACATTTCATCTGTAGAACTATAATAGATCTTCACAATTAATATGTGTCTATGCTGACCTTATAATGTTGGGTGCTATTACTTGCATAGGGCATCAATGAATTCCATACTCACTGAATTGTATGCAACATGGTTTGCAACTCCATCCAAATGCATTAAAGTTTTAAAATGCACGAATAAAATTGGTTTCACAATAAATTGGAAACTATTTAAAATTAGAATAAATTGCCAAACTCAACTAAATCATTCAGTACCGTAAAGGCTTGAAATAGTACAGCATTGGTGTCTGGTCATTAAATTTTTAATAAGCCTGTTCGAGAAATGGAATATTAGACTGATTTTAAGAAACAGTAGTCAAAAACTTTAGAAATCGATGAGACATAGATGTCCAGTGACCCTGATATTCGTGATCTCCGTCCAATTTTTTTGTATGACAATCAATAACCCCAAATCACCCAGGAAATTGGAGCAAGAGTCTTTAATTTGGTTGATTCATTCAGAACAAAAGCCACAGTATGAGTGAGTGTCTCATTTTCTACATTTCTTATATGGCTGGTGCTTTGTAAACTGATAGTGATAATCCATTCGGTGAAGTTTGAATTCCTGCAAGCTCATCATTTGGGCTGTGATTCTTGGCTGAGGATAATGCATCTGCTTCATTCTGAGGCACAGTGCATGAATGTCATTCTTAATATCTCCTTGCTTGATCACGGCGCTAAATACAATTAAATCGCTTCAAGGAATAGCTTTATATTGATGGATTTTGATTGGCAAGCAGAGGCCATGTCCTTCCCCCACTTCCATTAACACTGTCTTCAAATAGGATGTTCCAATGCCATTTGTTCTTCTCTCTCAGGAATAATTTCAGCTATGTTCCTTTGTGGAAGGCTCTGTGATTTGAAGCATTATCCAATTTCTCTTTCTACAGATGCTTCACAAGTCCAGTGAGTGCAGTTACAATGAAAATGTTGTTCACAGCAGGATCACGGGAACATAGACTCAGACAACACACAATAACATAAATTACACATAAATTATACATGAATAAATTCTACAAGTGGAAATAAAAAATCCTGTTCAAAACACAAAACACAAGTGTGTGGCTGAGTTCTTCCAGCATTTTTATTATTGTTATTTTCAGCAATTATAGATCGTGGACTTATAGGTTGAAACCACAATTCTTCACCTTTTGATATGCCCATTTTGGGGTTTATTTACAGTTATTATTTTCCTGTTTCATACTGTCCTAAAGTACTGGCTTCTATTCCACAGTCAGTCATTCAATGGCTTCTGATCTCTTAATTCATCTCCGGATGAGCAAGGTTTGCTGAACCTGCATGACAATGGGGTTAGGAAGGAGAGATAGATTAGCCATGATTGGATGGCGGAGTAGACTTGTTGGGCGTAATGGCCTAATTTTACTCCTATTCCTTATGACGTGACGACCTTGTTCACCTTGGTCATCTTCTCCCTTCTCCCATGGGGCAGATGATTCAACAGCTTGAAAGCATACAACATACAACACCAGACTCTTGAACAGCTACTTCTGCTCTGGTATCAGACTACTGAATGGTCCTCCCATAAGCTAGGGTGTACTCCTGATTTTCCATTCTACCTCATTATTTGAAATTGAACGTTTTCTCTCGAACTGTAATGCCATAAAGCTGTAAAAATGTATTTTGTAGTCTGACATTTTTGCTCTTTGCTCTACTTTTTGTACGTCCTCCTTCTGAAAAACTTGCATATTTTATAATGAGATGGGCTCCCATCTTCACAACTCATCCAATTTTGTTCCCTCCACTTAGAAAAACCCCTTTAATGACGAGAAATACTTAAGGGTATCAGCTAAAACAGAAGAAAAGAACAGACCACAGTCCCTTGTTTAATTTTCAGCTGTGCAGCTAACAAATGACTGAATATTACTAAATATTACTAAATGAAGTCACTCAGTCTCGATGATATTGAATTAAGTGCTCACCAATTTAATATTAATCAGTTTTTAAGACCTTATTTTGTGGAAGGATAGCAGTTTTGTAATAATTTGCCAGGCAGTAGAATCAGTAATAGTACATAAAAAGAGCCAGTGAGTAGTACTTTCTCTCTTTCTTGTTGAAGATTGGCAAAATGGCACAATGTTACTGGCCACCTATTAGTCCGTGCCTGAATATTACATCAGCCTTTGGGGTTTTAAAACAATGGATTTTTAAAGCCCATTGTTTTTAAACACTTTCGTAGAACATGGCCTTCAACGGCAAGGCTAGAATTTATTTCTCCTCTCCAATTGCCCTGGGGGAAGATTCCTTTTGAAACACTGCAGTTTTTCCATTGGGAGTTCCAGAATTTAGACCCAGCAATAATATAGGGCAGCAATATATTTCCAAGTCAGGATAACTTGTGACTTGAAGGAGAACATACAGTGGTGGCGAACCCATGCATCTTCTGACCTTTTCATTCTTGTTAAGAGGCCCCAGTTCAGCAGTTGCTAGAATTGCCCAGGTTATAAACTACAGTATTTTCTGTAAATGGTGGTGAGTGAACTACAAATTTAGATGGATGGGGATCTTCCTCAAACTAGCCAAGCGTATTCTATTTTATCATGCTGCTGATGTGCTTTCTAAATGCTGGAACTACTTTGTTAATGGTCAAATGTTTACGTGAGATTGTACAGCCACTAATTTAATTCTGTTTGCAAACTTTATGAGAGTTGTCCAACTGGAAGTTAATGTTTCTGTTATTTACAGGCATTTATGATCTGAGCATTGCTGGCAAGACCATAATTTATTGTCCACCTTCAATTGAACTTAACATGATGGAGGAAAGCCAGCTTCTTTCCTGCAATAGTCTTTCTGGTGAGAGTGCTTCCATTGTGGTGTTAGTCAAAGAGTTCCAGGATTTAAGTGAAGAAACTGCGGAGAAAATGCAGCTCCCAAGTAAGCATAGTGCATGAATGTAAAGGGTACTGCAGGTAGTACCTGTACACCTGTAGCTCTCGTCTTCTCTGTGACAGAGGGTATGGATATTGGAATGTTCCGTTGGTATGGTCTGGGTAAGATAACTACTGTGCATTGTGCAGATGGTTCACGCTGAAGCTACTGCGCATCAGAGACAGAGAGAATAAATGTTTCATGAATACAGTAACAATTAAACAGGCTGTTTGCTTGTGAATGATGCTGAACCTTTTCAGTACTGCTGGAGCTGCACTCATCCAGACATTTAAAGAGAACTATTTTTTTAGTTGAGAGATACAGTGCGGAAATAGGCCCTTCAGCCCACCAAGTCCATGCCGACCAGTGATCCCCGCACATTAACACAATTCTACATACACGAGGGACAATTTACAATTTTATCAAGCCAATTAATCTACAACCTGCAGCACCCAGAGGAAACTGAAGCACCCAGAGAAAACCAAGGCTGCTTGCAGGGAAATCATACAAAGTCCATACAGGCAGCACCTGTAGTCAGGGTTGAACCCGGGTCTCTGGCGCTGCGAGGCAGCAACTCTACCACCATGAGAAGTATTTTCATTCTTCTTAGCATTGAAGCAATGGAAGCAATTCACTAACTCACATGCACAGAAGTTATAACTCTGGGTTCACACTCGATTTATACCATTTTGATGGTTAACTCCTTGCAACGCTATTACTAAGTTTCAATTCCTGAGTGCTCAGCAACAAACGTTACCAATTCATCCACTCAACATATTCGCTGAACATGATGCGTATGCTTCAGCTTTGCCATTAGCATTCACATGTTGGGGACCTGCCAACATTAAGGATGGTCTATAAGTTGCACCTTTGGTTAATGAGTGCACCTTTGGTTCATGAGTAGCACCTTTGCTTCATGGTTTGTTTTTGGAACCTTTCCTCCTGTTAACTTTTAATTATCCCCCACTCTTCTTGTTCGACATGGTAGCAATGTAAACCTTTGCCCTCCAACATACCCTATTCCACTCTTTGTGGTATCATGTTTGATACCCCGAGGAATATTATAGCTGAGATTGTATTTATCTCTGCTGCTGTTGATGGCCTACAGCACCTCATGTACACTCGGTCTGAGTGATCAGATCGCTCTGAGTCCGCCCCATTTAACATGATGGAGAGTGTATCAGTGTGAATGTGGCACTCTTTCTCTGCAACAAATGTGTGTTGGTCACATTCACCTGTTCTACAAAGGATAGATGCATATGTCACAGGGAGATTGCTGAGGAGGAGATAAGTAGATTGAACTGTTGTGAAGGTACACTTGACTTAGGAAAATAACTGCAGATGCTGGTACAAATCGAAGGTATCACAAAATGCTGGAATAACTCAGCGGGTCAGGCAGCATCTCAGGAGATAAGGAATGGGTGACGTTTCGGGTCGAGACCCTTCTTCAGACTGATGTCAGGGGAGGGGGTGGGACAAAGATAGGATGTAGTAAGGGACAGGAAGACAGTGGGAGAACTGGGAAGGGGGAGGGGAAAGAGAGAGACAGAGGAACTATCTGAAGTTAGAGAAATCAATGTTCATACCGCCTGGGTGTAGGCTGCCCAAGCGAAATATGAGATGCTGTTCCTCCAATTTGCGGTGGGCCTCACTATGACAATGGAGGAGGCCCATGACAGAAAGGTCAGACTGGGAGTGGGAGGGGGAGTTGAAGTGCTGAGCCACCGAGAGATCAGGTTGGTTAAGGCGGACTGAGCGAATACACTTGACTTAGATCTAATCAGGCAGTTAAGTTCTTTGGCTCTCAGCTAGTAATTAAGTTAAGAAGCCACTCTTGCAGTCTTAAAGTCTCCCATCCTAAACATTCACAACTTTGCTATGGTTAGTTCTTCTTCTCCAATATTGTTCAAGTTGGAGGAGCGCAATAGGTGATAATCAGGAATATATGTGCTCATGTTTGACCTGATGCCAGGGATTTGGATTTATGTTAAGCATCATCGCAGCTAATTCCTTCCCAGTGCCACGGCACCAGCCTCCCTGGTGGGTCTGCTCAACAGACATGATTGGGATTGCTAAGAGGAATCTGAAACATTAGCTGAAACACATGATTCCTAAGCATAACCATGCCAAATTATTACTAGTCAAATTGTTAATAAGGAGGACTTTGTAAGTTTGGCTGGCTGAGCTTAGAGTAACTTCAACATTACCAAAGATTTCCATCTTATTCTTTCTCTCTACTTCAGCGTAACATTTATATTACAATTTGGTGGTTTGTTAGAGTCAAGTACCTCAGTGGATTGAACATCACATTTAAGCCTGACTGGGAACAGATTTACTAGGTTTACTACTCTAAGGGACCAATTGATTTCTCATTGCCAATCCCTTAGTTTTGTTGCCTTTGCACTTGCCTTGGTGAGATTTTAAATCTGGGTTACTAGATTTCCACACAGTCATACCAGATTTCCCATTCCAAATTCCTGTTGTCTTCCCATTTCCATTCTTGCTGTCCCCTCTCCACATGGTCTAAATGGCTTTTTAAACAGCAAATCTAAACAGCTTGATGATTAATCTCATCCAATTTGATCACCAATTAGATCAATTTGATCTAAGTATTCCTCTTTGTTGAAAACTCCAGTGCATTGACAACAATGTCTTCATGATGGAACTAACATGGTTATTAGATACTTCTTAGGGTAGTAAATCATGACCAAGTCATGCAGGAGAAAAAAAAACTGCTGGAAGAACGCAAGTAAATAACGTTTTAGTGTGAAGAACAGTCACAAACCGAAACATCATATAACCATGTCCCTCCACAGCTGCTGCCGTACCCATTAGATTCTTCCAGCATGGAGATACAAGAAACAGCAGATGCTGGAGCAAGAAATAAAGTGCTGGAGGAACTCAGTGGGTCAGGCAGCAACAGTGGAAGGAAATGAATAGGCAACATTTCAGGTCAGGACCCTTCTTCGGACATGGACAGACCCAAAACATGTCTGTCCATTTTGGTCCATAGATGTTACTTGACCCGTTGGATTCCTCCACCAGTTTGTTTTTCACTCAAGATTCCAGCTTCTGCAGTCACTTCTGTCTCCAAGTCATGCAGGGTCTGTTTTGGTGGTAAATCTGTATTGTAAGAAATAAATACTTCCTCTGAACTGCTGATGTGGTATTTTTCACATTGCTGCACTTTAGTTTATTAGTTTTTCAAGACAAGCTATCAGAATAAAAGATTTTTGAAAAATAATTTGTTTAACTTGTCAAATCAGGCAAAATACAATTCATTGCCATCTATAAATTACTCCACAAGGATCCACAGGGTGGTCACAATGGAAGGTTGTATCAGCACCTAAATCACTGCTCATGGAAGAGCTGCTGAAGATGCTGCAGTTAAAATCAATTCCACCCAGACCAAAATCTTATAAAGCATCAGGGGACAAAGATGCTGAGTCACTCAATGTGAACTCTCCCAATAAAAGAAATAACCGAGCAAGGTGTCAGAACACAGGTCCAATAATGTCAAGACTGTCGACGGGAAGACAGTATTTCTATTTCTTGCCAAGCCATTTGAGAAGAACCCTGACCTCTGACCCCAGCTGAAGAGAAACTATCAAAACTTCTTCCATGTTTACTGCAATGAGAAGGCGGCTTGTATGTTGGTCTGCGTGATGGGGATGGTTTGCAATATTTGCTGTGCGTGTAATTGTCAGATGTTAGCAGTGATGGGTCCATAATTAAATTGCTGTCTAAAAGCTTGTGAAGGTATTCCAGTAGAATTGAAAAACGCTGCATCTGAATACCTAAGGCAGTCAGCTCAAGCAAAATTAAAAAAACTCAGTTGAAGGTCACATTTACCCATTACTCGCTCCCCATTCCTAACGCTTCAATGGATCT
This sequence comes from Rhinoraja longicauda, assembly GCF_053455715.1. Classification (NCBI taxonomy): domain Eukaryota; kingdom Metazoa; phylum Chordata; class Chondrichthyes; order Rajiformes; family Arhynchobatidae; genus Rhinoraja; species Rhinoraja longicauda. Next base: position 24,288,558 of record NC_135959.1, read on the forward strand.
ATTGAAGGAATGACAACAAGCATGCCTTTGAAGGACATATTTTGTGAATAACATTCCCTTTTTTTTGGCATTGGACTCTCAACCCATCTCTCCATATTGCCCTGCAACTCTTTCTATCGGTATTCACTTATTATTGTCATGTTTACCGAGATGCAGAGCAAATCTGTGTTTGCTTGCTATTCAGTCATACTATACATGAGTACAATTAACCCACACACAGGTACAACTGGTAGAGCAAATAGAAAATACCAGAGTGTAGAATATATTGTTACAGCATTATAGTGTTACAGTGACAGAGCTAAATAATGCAAGATCTGCAATGAGGTAGGTTTGGAAGATCTGGACCACACCTGGCCTTTTGAAACGACTGTTCAGTAGTCTGATAACATTGGGGAAGAAGCTGCTCCTTAATCTGCGGACACATGTTTTCATGCTCCTGTATCTTTCACCTGACGGGGAGAAGACAGAGTACCCAGGGTGACAAAGGTCGTTGATTATGTTGGTTGCTTTCCTGAGGCAGCTTGAAGTATAGACAAAGTCGATGGTGGAGAGGCTGGTCTGTGTAATGGACTGGGCTACATTCATAACTGCGATTTCTTGCTTTATTAGGAAGAGCATTTGCTGTCCAAGCTGTGATGCATCCTGATAGGATGTTTGCTGTGTTGCATCCATAGAAATCTGCATGGGGAACAGCTCTCAAGGAAAACCCTTTTACTAAGTTCTTCCCACCCAACCCCTACTTGTAAACTGCTCTTTAATGCAGGAGGAACAAGTGCAAAAGTAAAGAATTCTTACTGCAAGTATATAGGGTGAGATTTAACCTGGAGTACTGGGCACTGGGCTGGTTTTAACAATCTAAGAAAGATCATTAGGTCATAAGGTCATAAGGTCATAAGTGATAGGAGCAGAATTAGGCCATTCAGCCCATTATCTACTCCGCCATTCAATCATGGCTAATCTATCTCTCCTAACCCCTGCCTTCTCCCTATAACCCCTGACATCCATACTAATCAAATAATCTATCTATCTCGGCCATCAAAATATCCATTGACGGCCTCCACTGCCTTCTGTGGCAAAGAATTCCACAGATTCACCACCCTCTGACTAAAGATTTTGCAATAGAGGAGTTGCAATGAAAGTTCACCAGCTTGAGTCTTAGGATGGAGGGGGTTGTCGCATGTGAAAAAAACATTAATCAGACTGGGCTTTTATGCTCTAGAGTTGAGAAGAAGACACAAATTTACTGAAACATAAAATTCCTACAAGATTAACAGGGTAGATACAGGCATGGTGTTTTGTCTGGTTCTGGTGTCTGGAACTAATTACTGCATTCTCAAAATAAATCATTGGATATTTAGGAGACATAAAAGACTGCAGATACTGGAATCAGTGCAGTCTTTTATGTCTCCTAGTCAAACATCACCTATTAATGTTCTCCAGGGATGCCGCCTGACCCGCAGTTACTTCAGCATTTTGTGCTTCTCCTTGGCAAACCAGCATCTGCAGTTCCTTGTTTCTACACTCTTCCACCATCACCCTCCGCTTCCTTCCACAAAGCCAATTCCCTATCTAGTCAGCCAGCTCTCCCTGGATCTCATGCAATCTAACCTTTCCGAGCAGAATACCATGCAAAAATGGATCAAATATCTTGCTGAACTCCATCTAGACAACATCTATGGCTTTGTCTTCATCATTTTGGTTACTTCTTCAAAAACCTTAATATGATTCCTAAGACTTGATCTTCCACATACAACTCCATGTTGACAATCCCTAATCAGCTGCTGTCTATCCAAATGCATATACATCTTATCCTTCACAATCCTCTCTAGTAACTTGTCAACCATAGATGTTAGACTCACTGGTCTATAGTTTCAAGCTTTTTCTTGCAGCCCTTCTTAAATTGAAGCACAGCATTAGCTATCTTCCAGTCTTCAAATTTAGCTTCTTGCTTACAAAGACAATTGATATATTTCCACTAATGCTTGAGTAATTTTTATCTTCCAATCCCAGTTTAAATAAACAAGTAGACTTTCAGATTTTCATTGTGGGCGACTGGTTGAATTATTTTGTTGGGCTGATACACTGACTCACAACAGCCTTGCATGGATTATGAGCTTTGAAGACCATGCATTGATACAAAGACTATGAGATTCCACTGGGATATTAAGCTTCATTGATGGACGAGCATCCCTGCTTTCCCCACCAACTTTCCAACTCTAAACAGCAGTAAATGCCAAGAGTTACTGCAGTAACTGCCAGATGGCAAGTTGTACAACACTGGGACTGACTTCAAGGTCCCCATTAAATTCACACTGTGCAAAGTGTGATTAAATTTTAACATTAGGAAATTTACAAAACTGGTATATTTTAAGGCATGGCTGACCAGGATTCCTTCATTTAGAACAGAGAAGGTTAAAAAGTGTATAAAGTTATGAGGGCTTAAAACAGAGTAAATGAGAAGGACCTTTCTTCAGTGAAGGGCTCAAATACCAGGGGCCTTAGATTCAAAGTAATCGATGGAAGGATTAGAAGGATAGAAGTGTTGTTTTTTTTAATGCAAAGGATAGGAACAATCTAGAACTCAGGCAGCAGCAGCGGTGGGGTTGCTGCCTTACAGCAACTGCCCAGGTTCGATTCTGACTACAGGTGCTGTCTGTACAAAGTTTGAACATTGTCCCTGTGACCCAGTGGGTTTTCTCCAGATGCTCTGGTTTCCTCCCACATTCCAAAGGCCTGTGGGTTTGTTGGTTAATTGGTTTCTGTAATTTGTTGTTCATGTGTAGGTTAGGACTCAATGGGCCGAAGGACCTGTTTCTACACTGTATCTCTAAAAAAAAAAAAAAATTCCTGGAAAGGTGGTGGAGGCCATCAGATTTTCACAGCACTTGGAGACATACTTAAATCACTGTGCCCTGCATGGTTACAGACTCAGTGCTGGGAGATGGGATTAGGTTAGGCAGCTCTTCCTTGGCCAGCACAGACATAATGGACTGAATAGCTTCCTTCATCACTGTAAATGTTCTATGAAACAACCTGAAGAGAATTGGGATTGTTTTAAGTGGACACAGTAAATGTGTGCAGCGAGACTCAGAGTATTTGCAAATGCCGCCCTTTGCAATTATCACACCCCACTTCACCGTACGTCTACGTGCCTTCATAGGCGAGCACTCACTATGAAAATAAATTAGTGTACATCCTGATAATGCATAAATATGATGCTGTGTAACTATTTATTCCATTTTGGTTTCAAGGAGATGGATGAATGAGGAAGCTTTCAGTAACTGTCTGCTGAATACAACTAGGCTTTATGAAATGTGTCATGCCAACCTAATGATTTCCTCAGGCCTGAAAAGATCCTGCAAAATATAAATTCCTTACGCAAGATAGTAGATTGTGCGCTATGAATCAAAGGAAAAGGAATATTACAACCCAGTCAGCAGACAACTGATCTCATATTTCAGTGAGAACATCATTGCTGAGGCATTATTGACACAGATGCTCTGGCTCTGTCAATGTTGGATAATGATCTGTAAATTCTCTGAAAAGAATGATTCTTCATTCTTCTTCTGCAGCACTTTCTATTTCAGTACCAACATAAACAGCTGCCAGGGACAAAAGGATTAAATAACACTGCTAATCAGTGTCTACTGTGTTCCAATGTTTATATGGTTGGGACTGATCAACACTAGAATTTAATCCCGAAAAAATCATCTTCAGCTTTATTTGGCCAGGTCAGTCCTCTGGTAACCAATTGTATGATTAGTTAATCCCTAAGATTTAGGCAGTTCTGAACACCAAGAACAAGGCACTCTGTAGGGTTTCAGAAAATGAACTGTGATAATGAAACAAAAAATGTTTAATTTGACTAATACTTCCACTCTACTGTCAGAAGTAACACTATTACTGGAAGTTTAATTGCATGCTGTTAAAAATTTCAAATGAAATGATTTAACAGCAGTATTTTAGTTATACATCTTTATCTCAATTTTTAATTTTCACTTGATTAAAAAAAATCCTATTTAAACTTGGATTAACTTTTACTTTTCTTCTCTGTATTGAGCCTTTACTATAACTTCTGCCTAATAAGCACCTTGAAGAATCACAGAATGGTTATTGCAGAGAAGGCTGCCACTCGGCCTATTGATCTCATTCCAGCTCTGTGTAAGGGCAATCCAGTTAGTCCCATTCTCCATCCTCTACCAGCAACACTACAGATTATATGTTTTCAGATACTTACCTAGCTCCCTTTTGAAGGTGAAAATTGAGTCTACATCTAATATGCCCCGGTAATGCACTGTATAGCACAAAACTTGCAGTGCACAATCATTTTTCCTTGAGTTCATTTTGTAAATTTTACCGAAGGGATCACAAAATGCTGGAGTAACTCAGCAGGTCAGGCAGCATCTCTGGAGATAAGAAATGGGTGACATTTCGGGTCGAGACCCTTCTTCAGACTGATGTCGATGGAGGCACAGGCAAGTCCCGAGAAAACAGACGTGGCTGTGGTAGCGAGTCTGGGTCAAAACGTGGTCATAGAGTAGGAGGGCAGGAGGAATCACAGAGGGGGAGCAGCGAGAGAGCATGTTGCTAAACTCTCGTCAAAGAGAGGAGGAGAACTTCTTCAAAGTAGACATACCTTGAGGAGAAATCGCAGTGGAGCGGCAAGTTGTGTAGGAAAATAATTGCAGATGCTGGTACAAATCGAAGGTATCACACCTTCATTGTAAATTTTACCAGTCACTTTCAGGAACAAAGGCATTGACTATTTTCTAAATGAGGAGCGAATGCAGAAATTGGAGGTGCAAAGAGACTTGAGAGAGCTGGAGCAGGATTCCCAAAAAGTGAATTTGCAAGTCGAATCGATAGTAAGGAAGGCAAACACAATGCTAGCATTTATTTCAATGGGACGAGAATATAAAAACAGGGATGTGAAGCTGAGGCTCTATAAAGCGCTGGTCAGGCCGCATTTGGAGTATTGTGAGCAATTTTGGGCCTCACATCTGGGGAAAGATGTCTCTGGAAGGGGTCCAGAAGGGGTTTACGAGAATTATTCCGGGAATAAGTGGGTTAAATATGACTCTCCACATTTCCTAGCATTACATTTCACTGAAATTTAAATGGGTCCCTCACCAGCCAAAAAAACCCACCAGAATAGTAATTTGAGTTTGGTCAGTGGGTAAAATTGTTTCAGCTATCTCTTGTCCTCACCAATCAAGGTTCGGTTCCATTGAAGTTAATGTGGTTCAGTATTGGAAGGATTTAAAGATAGTGCCGTTTCCACTTTTCTGTTTTAATGTCTGCAGTAATCCAATTAAGATTCAAAATACTGTGAGAACAAAAGCAAAGAACTGTGAATGTTGGAAATATAATTTAAAATATATATATTGTCGGAAATCTGCAACAATTTTAGGAAGCACCTGAGATGAGAGAAATGGATTTTAAATTAAACTGCTGACCTTTCCCCAAATTTAGACCTTGTAGAGCTGGTGTGATCATTGTTCGATTAAGTCATTTCATCATCAGTTGCAGACAGCTCAATGCTGCCAAAATAGGTTATCACATGGATAGCAGCTGGAAGATTATTGTTAGTAATTCCGAATCAGTCCATAGCGGCTTTGTCTAATTTAGCGCAATAATTGCAGTCTTATGATAAATATATCAGGTCATCCATTAAACAAACACTCTGCTACAAGCAGTAGCTCTGTGGTGACACTATCACAGAGGGGAAGGTGGATTCCAGCTCATTTAGAACTGAGTAATCTCACAAGGATGAATTCACAAAACCAGTATGTTCCCCTTGGAGTGCACACTGGTACACATAGTTTCAATGAGATTAGGGAAGTAAGTAGAGGGAAGCTGTTTTCATGAGTGAATAATGTAAAAATCGGAGGTGCCACAAAGGTAAAATCTTTAGTGAGAAGTTACTGTGGGATGCAGAGAAAGGGTTTTTAATGCAGCGAATCATTGAGCTCTGAATTCAAGGTTTTCAAGGTTTCAATGTCAGTTTGTTGTCTCATGTACCAATTACGGTACAGTGACATTTGAGTTCACAGCCTAAAGGTGTACTGGGGGTAGAAACAATCAGACCTTTCAAAAGGGAATTGCATGAAGGAGAGTACAAGGGGTGGAAGACATATGGCACACTGAGGATCACTAGTTGTTATGAGTCTCACAGTGATGGAGGGACAGATTTGTGGAGTTGCACAGCAAGAAAACAAGCCCTTTGGTCCAATTCGTCCATGCTGACCAAAATTCCCCATCAAAGCTAGTCCCATTTGCCTGCGTTTGGCCCATATCCCTCTCAACCTTTCCTGTTCACTTGGAAGACCTGTCCGAATATCTTTTAATTGTTGTCGATGTACCTGCCTCAACTATTGCCTGGCAACTTGTTTCATATGCCCACCACCCTTTGTGTGTAAAATCTTCTTACCTTAAACCAGTGCCCTCTCGTTCTTGATTTTCTTATCCTAGATAAAAGACTCATTGACTGTTCAAAACATCACTGAAGTCTCATCTGTTCAGCACTGCCTTCAATCACTGACCGTTACCTCACTTTCTTTTTCCTTTTCTCTTCGTTTACTCATTTATCTATTTATTTTCTTTTATGTTTTAGTAAACCCTGTAAAGCATCTTTGAGTGTTAGAAAAGCGCTATATAAACGTAATGCATTATTATTATTATTATTACCCATTTCTCCCATGATTGTGTACACCTCTATAAGATTACCCTGCAGCCCTCCTGCACTACAAGAACTCAAGTTGTAGCATGCCCAATCATTCCCTGTCGCTCAGATCTCAAGTCCTGGCAACGCCCTTGTAAATCTTCCCTGTATCCTTTCCAGCTTGATAACATATTTTCTATATGAGATGACAAAACTGAACACAATACTCCAAATGTTGCCTCGCCAATCTCTTGTACAATTGTAATTCAACATCCCAACTTCTGTACTCAATTTCTTGACCAATGAAGGCCAACGTTTCAAACAAAGCTTCCACCACCCAATCAACCTATGAAGCCACCTTTGGGGAACTATGTACTTGTACTCCTAGATCCCTCTGTTCTACAACACTCCACGGAGCTCGACTGTTTGTTCAGGGACTGCCCTGTTTCCACTTCCCAAAATGAAACACCTCATACTTATCTGAATTAAAAGTTTGAATTAAACTATCCAGATCCAATGGTCTTCTGTTGTGTGTGATGGAAGCTGCTGTCTCCCCACCTCTTCGTAATCCGCTGAGCAACAGTCCTCGGCCTGGAGATATTTCTCCAGTAACGAACTAGCAAGGGGTGTTGAGATTGAACCTACTGGATGGTCTGTCAATGCACAATGCAGTCACTGGCAGAAGACAATGATGCCCCACTCTCACTGTGCCAGCCCGTATGCAGACCTGAGCCTGAAATCGCAGCGGTGAGAGACCTTACCCCTCACCCCAGAATCAAGAGCGACTCCCACAAGCTGCCCTCCAGCACCTGAGATTGCTGAACCGTGGTGACGGGGGTTACTGGGGAAGTTAGGTTGGTGCCAAGTTTCCAGCAGAGCAGAGACAAAGGCAGGGCTTTACCACCAAGTTCCTGCCACAGCACCAGTGGCAGTAATGCATCCTTCTATATGTAATGCCATAACAACTCCTTTTAGCATTGATTCTATTGGTGTTTTCTTGTTCCCAGGAATGCATCCTAAGCATGAAGTGAGGTACAAATGTAATTTATCGGGCTACAGAGATTACAGGGACTGATGGGATTATTATATTTGGTGAACGGCCTTCCTGTGCCACCACAATTCCATGATATTACCTTTAGGGAAGAGTTGAAATTGTGATCAATTTATCATTTTGATTGACCCAAATGAATTCCTTACCTAGCTGTAGTTATTAGCTGTGACTAGAACTGCAGGTGGATAACTAGAGGTGTAATGGCAACTTCAGTCTTTTCCAAAAAAGTCTCTTCTAATTGCCATTACTCCAGAGGAAGCCGGACTGATCTTGATGCAAGCCCCAACAGAGAGATTTTCCAGATGTATTTTCAGTTTAATTAGTTGTTTATTGAAGTAGTTGTACAAACAAGAAGATACCAGACTGTACTTATTTTGCATTCAAGTCATAGCTGGTTGCTCTGTTCTCCCCATCTGCCCACAGCTCTCGTTGCAGGTCTGGTAAGAACTGTATCTCTCCAAGCTCCTCGTGCCTAACTCCCAGTTCTTGTATCCACACATATACCACCTAGTTCTGGCTCCTCCTAGTCCGTTATGCCCGTATATATATATATATATATATATATATATATATATATATCTAACGACAGCCCCCAAGTGTCCAAAATAATGCGGCAAGATATATCTAAACAAAATAACATAATATGCTGACAGTAGCTAGTCTAAACATAAATGGCTCCAACAAGAGGTGAACAGCTGACCGCTCCACAGTGGGTAGCACACTGGTGCAGCTGATAGAGTAGTCTCGCAGCTACAGTGACCCAAGTTCAATCCTTATCTTCAGTTTTGTCTGTGTGGAGTTTCTATGTTCTCCTTGTGCCCATGCAGATGTCCTCCTGGTGACCTGGTTTCCTCCCATACTCTGAAGACACGTGGCCTGTCAGGTTAATTGGCCACTGTAAATTGCCCCATGTGTGCGGGTGAGTGGTATAACTTGGAGATATATTAAGCGGAGTAAGATGAAAATAAAATGATATTAGTATAAATGGCTGTGGACATGCTGAGCCGAAGGGCTTGTTTCTATGCTGTATGATTGGATCACTCTATAAATATTTTACTTGCCAGTGGAAATATCTCAGACCTGATTGTCTGCCAATATATGCATTCTCATAGAGTACATATGTTTCCAGATGCAATTTATGTCATTGGCTTGGGAGAAAGCAGTGAAGTAATCTTCAGTCCCTTTCTCTAACCTTTCTTTCTCTCCTCTCACTTCTCCTTTTTCTCTTTCACCTTTTCCTCCCAACCATTCTCCTTTTTCTTCTCAATCCCCATCCCAAGTCAAGTCAAGTCAAGTTATTTGTCACATACACATACATGATGTGCAGTGAAATGAAAGTGGCAATGCCTGCGGGTTGTGCACAAAAAGAATTACAGTTACAGCATATAAATAAAGTTAATAAGTTACTATTAGTGTTGACAAAAATTTAGTCTCTGGGGTTATAAAAGTTGACAGTCCTGATGGCCTGTGGGAAGAAGCTCCGTCTCATCCTCTCCGTTTTCACAGCGTGACAGCGGAGGCGTTTGCCTGATCGCAGCATCTGGAACAGTCCGTTACTGGGGTGGCAGGGGTCCCTCATGATCTTGCTTGCTCTGGATCTGCACCTCCTGATGTATAGGTCCTGCAGGGGGACGAGTGTAGTTCCCATGGTGCGTTCTGCCGAACGCACTACTCTCTGCAGGGCCATCCTGTCCTGGGCAGAGCTGTTCCCAAACCAGACTGTAATGTTGCCGGACAGGATGCTCTCTACAGCCCCAGAGTAGAAGCAATGAAGGATCCTCAGAGACACTGAATTTCCTCAGTTGTCTAAGGTGGTAAAGGCGCTGCTTAGCCTTACCCACCAGTGCGGCAATGTGCGTTGCCCACGTCAGATCCTCTGCGATGCGGACTCCCAAGTATTTAAAACTGCTCACCCTATCCACAATAGACCCATTTATCTCCAGTGGCGTGTACGTCCTTGGATGTTTAGCCCTTCTGAAGTCCACAATCAGCTCCTTTGTTTTAGTGACATTCAAGAGGAGGCTATTGTCCTGACACCAGAGTGCCAGATCAGCCACCTCCTCCCGGTAGGCCTTCTCATCGTTGTTGGAGATCCGGCCCACCATCACAGTGTCATCAGCAAACTTGATGATGGAGTTTGAGCTGAACCTGGCCCCACAGTCATGTGTGTACAGGGAGTACAGTAGGGGGCTAAGGACGCAGCCCTGGGGGATCCTATGTTCAGGGTGAGGGAGCTAGATGTGTGTTCCCCCATCCTGACCACTTGGGGCCTGGCAGTGAGAAAGTCCAGGACCCAGGCACACAGAGGGGTGCTAAATCGCAGTTCCAGCAGCTTCTCAACCAGTCTGCTGGGGACTATTGTGTTGAATGCTGAACTAAAGTCAATGAACAGCATCCTCACATAGCCCCCCTGGCTGTCCAGATGAGAGAGAGCGGTGTGTAGAACCTGGGAGACCGCATCATCCATGGACCTGTTCGGACGGTATGCGAACTGTAGTGGGTCCATGTTGCGAGGAAGGAGGGCGCAGATGTGCTTCTTGACTAGCCTCTCAAAGCATTTCATGACAACCGAGGTGAGGGCCACCGGTCGGTAGTCATTTAAACACGCTGGAGAGGCATTCTTTGGCACCGGTACAATGATGGATCTTTTGAAGCATGCAGAAGATGGCGCGGTCCAGTCCAGTCGCCGTCGTGGTAGCTCTGCGGGAGCTGTGCATTTAAACTGGTATGTTTACTTTAAAATTATCCCTAAGTGCTCTAGCGTGTGCTAGCACTTAGCATTAACCAATGTACGACCGGGAAACGCTCGTAAAATTAAACTCGAGCGCTACCGGAGCACTATTAAACAGAAAACTACTCACCGATATACCGATAGAGATCATCAAAGGAGTGCACCGCGGCAGCAGCAGTGGGAGCGCAGGTCAGTGGGAAAGTCGGAAAAAACACCGAGGGAAGCGAGGGGGGATTCGGAACAGGCTGAGAACCCAAGCCTTACGTCCACCTCTGCCCAGCATACTTCTGGCCAACGTCCGGTCCCTGGAGAACAAGCTGGATGACCTGAGGGCAAGGATCAGATTCCAGAGGGACATAAAGAACTGTAACATCCTTTGTCTGACTGAAACATGGCTGACCCCGCTGGTGCCTGACCAGGTGATCTGCCCATCCGAGTCCTTCACTGTTTTCCGGGCGGACAGAACGGAACAATCCGGGAAATCCAAGGGCGGAGGAGTCTGCTTCTTGACCAATAATAACTGGTGTAATCCTGGAAATATTAAGACGCTTTCTCGTTCCTGCTCGCCGGACCTGGAACATCTAACTATCTCATGCCGACCATTCTACCTACCCCGGGAGTTCAGCTCGGTGATCATCACAGCCGTCTATATCCCACCGCATGCGGACACCGACGTGGCACTGTCCACCCTACACGATGTGTTGTGTCAACACCAAAACAAGAACCCTGATGCGGCTGTGCTGGTGGCTGGAGACTTCAATAGGGGAAATCTCAAAAAGGTCATGCCCAACTTCTACCAACACATCACGTGTGTCACCAGGGGGGAAAGAACTTTGGACCACTGCTACACGCCGTTCAGGAAAGGCTACAAGGCCGTTTCTCTCCCTCCTTTTGGGAAATCTGACCACGCTGCCATTTTCCTGCTGCCGGAGTACAAACAACGGATAGTACAGGAAGCGACAGTGACGAGGGACGTAAAGCGGTGGGCTGACCATTCAGAGGCCATGCTGCAGGATGCACTGAGTGAAGTCGACTGGAACATGTTCCAAGCAAGTTCCAGAGACGTAAATGAGTTTGCGGAAGCGGTTACGGACTTCATTGCCACAATAGCCGATACCATCATCCCCACGTAAGGGTCAGTATCTTCCCTAACCAAAAACCCTGGGTGGACAGGTCTATTCGCGTGGCCTTGAATGCTCGCACCGCTGCTTACAACTCCGGTCTGGCATCCGGCAAGATGGACGACTACAAGGGAGAGTCCTACCGACTGCGCAGGGCAGTGAAGGATGCAAAAAGGAGGTACCGGGACAAGATGGAGTCACAGATGGAGCAGCAGGACACCAGGCGCCTTTGGCAGGGGCTACAGACTTTAACTAGCTACAGGTCCAGCACCCCCTCAACCGGAAGTGCCGGCTCCTCCTTAGCTGATGACCTGAACTCTTTTTATGCACGGTTTGAGACGGGTAACACCACCAGCTCGCCGTCTAAAAACAGCACCGAAGGGGCGCTGGCTAGCGAGGCTGGAGGGGGATCCACCGCCGGGGATGTGCACACATTCTCGGTGTCCGAGCATGAGGTGAGGTGGGCTCTGACGCGTGTGAACACGAGGAAAGCTGGAGGCCCAGATGGTATATCTGGGCGAGTACTAAAGTCTTCTGCTACTCAGCTTGCTCCAGTGCTCACCACAATATTCAACCTCTCCTTGGCAAAGTCCGTGGTCCCTCTTCCTTCCCTCCTTCATTCTCTTTCCCTACCCCTTAAGCATGTTAATGATAATTTAATTTTTAATTTAGTAAAATATCCCAAATCCTTCACCGGCAACCAGGCACTGAAAAATGCAAAAGAAAATATGAGGGAAGATATGTTTAAAGCCATGATGAAGACTAATCATAACAAAATGAAAACGTTCAAAAAATGGAGGCAAAAAAAATTGATCTCAATCCCTTATGCTTAGCATTCACATTGTCCCAAGCTACTCTCAGTTTTACAGAGCAATATTATTTCACACAGGCCATCAAAGACAAATTTCTACTTATCGAGTCTTATGAGAACGAAAGCTACCATTCAGTTCAATAAGGAAGCAGCAGTGGTTTTCTTCACTTGAAAGACTTTGTCTAACCTCAGTCCTGTTCACTCTCCCCTTCAAGATTCCACTTTTCCAACTAACTCTCTAATTGCCTTCTAAAGAATTCATGGACACTGCTTCGACAATAGTTTTTGGCACTGAGTTCGACATTCTAACCTCCCTCTGAGCAAATGCATTTTTATAACTTCCTGCCTTCTATTGTGATTATTTTACATCCGTGCCTGCTGAAGAACATCTCATCAACAAATGGAAACACTCTCTGATCTCTAGCAGGTCACCCTGAACCTTTTCCGCTGCAGAAGAAATTGTTTGGAATTCTCAAGTTTCTGTTTGTCTCCTTCAGTCTGTGACATCCCAATGAAGCTTTACCACACACGACTGAACAATTTCATGTGCCTCCTGGAGTGAAGGGGCCAAATATGTACACAATACTAAAGGATATGTAAGTGTAGAGATTATCCCAATGGATAATTGGACAGGATGATTACAAGATTGTTTACAGAAATGTAAAAACAAATAAATTTAAATCAAGTTTAGGTATTCAGCTCTTTACAACAGTTAATATGATTGCAGCCAATCCTATCCATGAATATCATGTTCCCATTCTCTCCCCATACACTTTGATGCTTTTTAAAATTCTATCTACCTTCTCCTTAAGGATATTCATTAATTTGGACTCCTCCATCTTCTCTGCTAAAGGTTCCGCAGGTTTAACCGACCTCTGAGTGAAGACGTTTTTCCTTATCTGGTCCTAAATGTCTTAGCCGTATCCGAAGAATGTGATCCCTCATTCTAGGCCCGCCACCACCACCAGGGAAGACTTCCACCTACCTCCAGTCTGCCAAAACCGTGTCAATATTTGAAATCACTGTAATTTTCCAAGATCCAAGCGATATCCACTCTCTCCTGAAATGGTCAGGAATTACTTGAGTGAACCTTGGCTGCATTCCATCCAAGACAAATATATTCATCATTAGTAAAGGAGATCAAGACTATATACACTATACACAGTACTCCAGGTGTGGTCTCACCAATGCAATATATAATACTAGTAGGCATCCTTGTTCTATGCTCCAAACTTTGTGCAATGAAGTCCAGCATACCATATGCAGTCTTAAGGTGTCAAACCCTCTTGATTTCTCTTAGTTCAAATCCAAGGACAGCATCATTTAAATTCAGTTAATTAAAGCAATTGGGAGTAGTTGTAATGGCAAATAATCTGGTAAACTATTTATAAAATGTACCAACAATTAAAATATACCTTTTGGGAACAAAATACATTATTGTTCCTTGATCTGGCCTGCACATGATTCCGGGATCAAATTTATGGCCATAAAACAATTAGATCAAGAGCACAGGAAAGGAGAGTGATTGTAGTATTTACCAATAACACCTGCAAATGATGTATTTTGTTTAGAGGGCTTAATTGCAATACCACACTTAATTTTTGTTGTTAATTTAAATTAGTTTCAATGATTTAAATTTAGTTTCAGCATGAATGGGCTTATTTATTATATGAAATAGCGTAATAATATTTTTTAACATATTTCAATTTTCTCATGTGCCACAAATGCTTGTGGATGTAGAAGATGTTCGGCATCATCCAGTGACCTTGATCATACTGACAGCTCAACTGCTTCACCTGCTGTCAGAGCTATTGTGTTAAAGCTGCACATGTGCTTCCCAAAGAAATTGGCGCAGCAATTGCAATTTTTAACAATAACCTGGCAGATTGTTCATCACCATTATAATCCTCAGGACTGATTTAATTAACTGAATTTAAGTCCTTTTGTGGTTGGATCTTAACCAAACATCATGCAGGTGCGGCAAGTTTTATATATGTTGATCTCATTATAAAAGGAGCCTGAAAGCAAAGATGTCTTGCTGGTCTTACACAGGACCTTGATGAGACCACACCTGGAGTACTATGTGCAGTTTTTGTCTCCTAACAGAAGAATGGATATATTTGCCAGAGGGAGCACAACGAGCGTACCTTAGACTGATTCCTGGGGTGATAGAGCTGATATCTGAGTCATGCGAAAGAGCAGGAACCCAAGCACCTCATGGGAGACTGTGCCAGGTCTATACTAGCACAGAGACCGGTGTCTAATGAACTCAAGGCAAAACAAGGAATCTTGAAGTTTGTAAATATGTGTAGATTCGCAAACATTGGCTCAGAAAGGTAGCAGATACACTATACCATTAAGAGTTGTCCAATAATAGTTTCTAGATATAAATATCACAGACAATTTATCTTGGTCCAACCATTTTGATGCTATAGCCAAGAGAGTAGACCAATGCCCCTACTTCCTGAGAAGGTCAAAAAAACAACAACAACAAAAATCTTCTTTTGCTTTGAGTTTACCTGATATAAGTCCCTGTGTAGCAGGGCACTTGGCACGTTATTTTGTGAGGAATATAGCTCCCATCACTTTGGCATGGCCTAGCCTATTGTAGAACAGGTAGCCAGAGTGAGATATGCCTTCATTCATCTAAACTTTTGTTAACACGTCCAATCGATCTAATCTCTCCTCAGATGACAGTCATGCCATCCCAGGAACTCTTGCTGTACCTTGTCTGTGACAAGGTTCCATACATACCTTTTAAAATGGTTTAATCTACTGACTGCGGCTCACCGGGCTTTAGTGCGTCCAGCCACGGGGGGACGAGCAGGGACCAGCTCAGCAGCCTCCTGCCAACAGGCCGCGGCCTGCTGGGAGCCTCTGCGTCCGCGAGGCCTGCTGGATCCAACAACGGTGATGTCATCGGCGAATGTGAAGATAGAGTTGGAACTGTGTCCAGCTATACCATCATGAGTACAGAGTGAGTAGATGAGGGGGCTGAGCACACATCCTTGAGGTGCTCCTGTGCTGATAGTTATTAGGATTGCTGCCAATTGTACAGATTTTGGGCTCTCAACCAGATTAACCAGATTGGTCTCCTAATCTGAGGAAAGACATTCTAGCCTTAGAGGGAGTACAGAGAAGGTTCACCAGATTGATCCCTGGGATGGCAGGACTTTCATATGAAGAAAGACTGGATAGACTGGGCTTGTACTCGCTGGAATTTAGAAGACTGAGGGGGGATCTTATTGACACATATAAAATTCTTAAGGGGTTGGAGAGGCTAGATGCGGGAAGATTGTTCCCGATGTTGGGGAAGTCCAGAACCAGGGGTCACAGCTTAAGGATAAGGGGGAAGTCTTTTAGGACCGAGAAGAGAAAACATTTCTTCACACAGAGAGTGGTGAGTCTGTGGAATTCTCTGCCGCAGAAGGTAGTTGAGGCCAGTTCATTGGCTATATTTAAGAGGGAGTTAGATGTGGCCCTTATGGCTAAAGGGATCAGGGGGTATGGAGAGAAGGCAGGTACAGGTTACTGAGCTGGATGATCAGCCATGATCATATTGAATGGCGGTGCAGGCTCGAAGGGCCGAATGGCCTACTCCTGCACCTATTTTCTATGTTTCTATGTTTCTAACCCTGTGCTTCACCGGGTACTCTATAATCTAATGCCATAGTGCAATCTTTACCTACAATATAACACAACCAACTGGCATATGGGAACATACAAATTAGGAGCAGGAGTAGGCTGACCAGTCCCTCGAGCCTACTATAGCATTCAAGAATATCATTGCTGATGTGACTGTAATATCAAATCAGGTCAAGTTAATGAAAATTTATGGTCATATGCTCAGGTATGGTGAGGTACACAAATAATGAAAATTTTGCTTGCAGCAGCACCTCAGGCACACACACAGGCAATAAGCCAACATATAAAGTATACATAAGTTACCCAAAAATCCAACAAAACTGTGAAAAGAAAAAGACAGCAAATCAGATGGCAAAAGACAGAAAATAAGTACTGAAGTCACTCTCTTGCTTATCAGGAATCTATCTATTTTTGAATTAACAATATTCACAGATATTGCTACCAACGCTTTTTGAGGAAGAAGAGACAATTCCAACTACTCAGGTCACTCTGAAAGGAACAAAAATGTCTCATTTTTGTTTTTAGGGAAGGATCCATTATTTTCAACAGTTTCTCCCAGTTATAGATTCTTTCACTAATGGCAACATTGCCTCTGAATACACCTAAAAGCTTCTCAAGATTTCACAGTGTCCAACTTCCTGTTTTTAGGAGAAGCGTTTGTCACCTATCATCATCTCACACAATATTGCTTTCCTCGAATTTATTACACTTATGTTTGTTTTTCTTTTGTTATTTTTCTTGTCCTTTTTTTGTACAATCTACTTTGTACCATCTACTTGCTTGTGTTAGTGCAAGAAATGTTAAGGTATCCCATATATTATTTATATATAATTTATGGGGTGTTTTCCCTGTGATACTGCCGCAAGCAAGATTTTCAGTGTACTTTTTCATAAAGGACGGAGAGAGAAAGCAGGGAATTATAGACCAGTTAGCCTGACATCAGCGGTGAAGAAGTTGCTGGAGTCAATTATTAAAGATGTAATAGCGGCGCCTTTGGATAGCAGTAACAGGATCGGTCCAAGTCAGCATGGATTTACAAAGTGGAAATCTTGCTTGATTAATCTTCTGAATTTTTTGAGGATGGAACAAGTAAAATGGATAAGGGAGAGCCAGTGGATGTAGTGCATCTGGACTTTGAGAAAACCTTTGATAAGGTCCCACACAGGAGATTAGTGGGCAAAATTAGAGCACATGGTATTGGGGGTAGGGTAATCACAAGGATAGAAAATTGGTTGGCAACAGGAAACAAAGAATAGGAATTAACAGGTCCCTTTCAGGTAGTGACTAGTGGGGTGCTGCAAGGCTCGGTGCTAGGACCGCAGCTATTTACAATATATATTAATGATTTAGATGAAGGAATAAAAGTAACATTAGCAGATTTGCAGATTACACAAAACTGGGTGGCAGTGTGAACTGTGAAGAGGATGCTATGAGGATGCAGGGTGATGGATAGGTTGGGTGAGTTGGCAGATGCATGGCAGATGCAGTATAATGTGGATCAATGTGAGGTTATCCACATTGGTGGCAAGAACAAGAAAGCAGATTATTATCTGAATGGTGTCAAATGAGGAAAAGGGGAAGTGCAACGAGACCTGGGTGTCCTTGTACATCAGCCACTGAAAGTAAGCATGCCGGCACAGCAGGCAGTGAAGAAAGCTAATGGCATGTTGGCCTTCATAACGAGAGGATTTGAGTAGAGGAGCAAAGAGGTCATTCTGCAGTTGTTCAGGGCCCTGGTGAGACCATACCTGGAGTATTGTGTGCAGGTATGGTCTTCTAATTTGAGGAAGGACATTCTTGCTATTGAGGGAGTGCAGCGTAGGTTCATGAGGTTAATTCCAGGGATGGCGGGACTGTCATATGATGAAAGAATGGAATGACTGGGCTTGTATTCACTGGAATTTAGAAGGATGAGAGGGGATCTTCGAGAAACATATAAAATTATTAAGTGATTGGACACGCCAGATGCAGGAAACATGTTTCCAATGTTGGGAGAGTCCAGAACCAAGGGCCACATTTTAAGAATAAAGGGTAGGCCATTCAGAACTGAGATGAGAAAAAATATTTTCACCCAGAGAGTTGTGAATTTGTGGAATTCTCTGCCTCAGAAGGCAGTGGAAGCCGATTCACTGGATGCATTCAAAAGAGAGTTAGATACAGCTCTTACATCCCGCCTAGACTACTGCAACTCCCTATACACTGGGATCAGCCAATCTTCCCTGTCCCGCCTGCAACTGGTCCAAAACGCCGCAGCGAGACTCCTGACGGGTACCCGTAAAAGGGACCACATCACCCCGATTCTGGCCTCTCTCCACTGGCTCCCTGTACGGTACAGAATCAACTTCAAGCTCCTCCTATTCACGTATAAAGCCCTAAATGGACATCCCCCCCCTACATCAAAAATCTTCTAACCCCCCTCTCTAACTCCAGGTCCCTCAGGTCGGCCGACTTGGGGCTACTCACTATCCCGCGGTCTAGGCTTAAGCTCAGGGGTGACCGCGCTTTTGCGGTTGCAGCTCCTAGACTGTGGAACAGCATCCCTCTCCCCATCAGAACTGCCCCCTCCATCGACTCCTTTAAGTCCAGGCTCAAAACCTATTTCTACTCCCTAGCGTTTGAGGCGCATTGAGGAGGCGCTGTGAACTGTTTGCGTGCTACTGTATGTTTCATTTTTTTCCTTAGTACCTAATCAGATGTACAGCACTTTGGTCAACGTGGGTTGTTTTTAAATGTGCTATACAAATAAAATTGATTTGACTTGACTTATGGCTAGCGAAATGGGATATGGGGTGAAGGCAGGCATGGGTTGCTGATTGTGGATGATCAGTCATGATCACATTGAATGGCGGTGCTGGCCTGAAGGGCTAAATGGCCTACCCCTGTACCTATTTTCTATGTATCTATGTATCTTACTGTGTTTGTTAATATGACAATATACTCGATGATTCAGATCTGTAATTTTGTTCTGATTTCTACAGTTCCTGCTTCAACTTGTCTGATGACAGATTTTCTGATTGAGCTCTTTGCTTTACCTTTAATTTAAAGTGATGATTTCTAGTAAGAGGGCCATCTGCAGTTGATCGTAACACTGAAATTTATTTATCTGTTATTGCATTAATGGGCCTGTAAAACTACAGCAAGTAAGGATTTTATTGTTCCATTGCTGGCACATATGACAATTAAACACTCTTGACTATAAAATTACGAATAGCTTGCTTTTTACAAACTATAATGGTGCAAACACCTAAGTATGAAGTGCAACCAAAAAATGGGCCATTGTAGTCATAAAGCCGGATAGTTGCTGGGAAGGAGGTGTTCTCGAACGAGGAGGTCATAGTTGTTAGGCTCCTGATAGTAGTAGCGAGATGAGAGCCTGATCGGGATGGTGTGGGTCTATGATGATATTAACATTTTGTGGCAGCACCTCCTCTCGATCCCCCCCGTGGGGTTGAAGGTGGGGTGGGCAGCGGGGAGATGGACTATAATTTTCTGTCACTTTCTTCTTTCCTGGTCATTCGAGTTACCATACCTCTATGTGCTGCAGCTAGTTGATGTGCTTTCTGCTAAAAACCTGTCAAAGTTCGTCAAGGTATTCAGTACTGTGTAACTTCTGTACCCCCAATCTAGAATCGTTCTTTATAAACTGCAAACCATTTTACTCTCCGAGGGAATTTACCTCTTTTATTCTCGCTGGAGTTTACATCCCCCCCCCAAGCCTGCGTACGTGAAGTGCAAATGCAACTCGCTGACCAGGTATTGAGGGTAGAGAGTGACTTCCCGGACTCCATGGTCATTGTTTTGGGGGACTTTAACAAGGCCAACCTCAGTCGTGAGCTCCCAAAGTACAGACTTCATGTTACCTGCCCCACCAGAGGGGAGAGGACACTTGATCACTGCTACTCTTCAATCAAGAACGCATATCGTTCTGTTCTGGGTCTCTCCGATCATTGTTTAGTTCACCTTATTCCGACCTACAGGCAGAAACTAAAATCTGCTAAACCTGTGGTCAGAACAACGAAAAGGTGGACAAGCGAGGGCATTGAATAACTACAGTCCTGCTTTGACTGCACTGAATGGAATGTGTTCAGGGAAGCAACCACAAGCCTCGATGAGTACATAGACACTGTGACATCCTATGTCAGCTTTTGCGAGAACACTTGCATTCCCACGAAGACCCGGATCTGGTATAACAACAACAAACCCTGGTTCACAGCAGAACTCAGACAGCTCCGCCAGTCAATAGATGAGGCCTACAGGAACGGGAATACAGACCTCTACAGGCAGGCCAAGTATATGCTGAGAAGAGGAATCAGAGCTGCCAAGGAAAGGTACTCTGAGAAGCTGATGAGCAAGTTCTCAGCTAATGACGCTTCTTCAGTTTGGAAGGGCTTGCAAGAAATCACCAGGTACAAGAGGAAAACCCCACGCTCCTTCAATAGTCAATAGTCAATAGTCGTTTATTAGTCCTTGGACAATCGTCAGCTGACTAACAACCTGAACGGGTTTTACTGCGAGAAACAGAAACATAACCCTGGGACCCCCTCCCGCCACCCCCAATCACCACTTCACACGTACTCAAAGACTGACTCCAGTTTGCAAAGACTGACTCCAGTCCACTCCTCCCCAAGCAGCAAGTCACACCTACTCAGACACTGGCTGGAGTTTGCAAAGACTGGCCCTTTCCACCCCAACCCCTCTGCAATCACCAATTTGCACATCCTCACAGAATGTCTCCAGTTTAACAAATTGCGGAGGTGGAGAGGCTATTCAGAAAACAGAAAAGCCGGAAATCTCCAGGACCTGGTAATGTTTCCTCCTCTACTCTCAAGCTCTGTGCCGAACAACTGGCACCGACCTACACAGACATTTTCAACCAGTCCCTGCAAACCTGCATTGTCCCTGCCTGCTTCAAGGTCTCCACTATTGTCCCAGTACCCAAAAAGACAAGGATCACTGGTCTTAATGACTACAGGCCTGTCGCACTGACCTCTGTAGTCATGAAGACCTTTGAAAGACTTGTGCTGGACCAGCTGAAAAACATTACAAACCCCCTGCTGGACCGCCTGCAGTTTGCATACCGGGCCAATAGATCGGTGGACGACGCAGTCAACCTAGCTAGGCCTGCACTTCATCCTCCAGCACCTAGACCGCAAGGGGACCTATACCATGATTCTGTTTGTGGACTTTAGCTCTGCTTTTAACACCATTGTGCCAGAGCTACTATACTGCAAACTCTCCCAGTTGACTGTGCCTGAACCCCTCTGTCAGTGTGTCATCAACATCCTGACGGACAGGAAGCAGCATGTGAGGCTGGGAAAGCACATCTCGGACCCGCAGACCCTCAGCATTGGAGCTCCGCAAGGCTGCGTACTCTCCCCTCTCCTTTACTCTCTCTACACCAATGACTGCACCTCCACAGACTCCTCTGTCAAGCTCCTCAAGTTTGCGGATGCCACTACCCTGATTGGACTGATCCAGGATGGGGAGGAATCTGCCTACAGAGGAGAAGTGACACAGCTGGCGTCCTGGTGCCATTGCAACAACCTGGAGCTCAATGCTCCCAAGACAGTGGAACTAATTGCAGACTTTTGAAGAGATCCCCCTCCCCTCCCCCCACTCACCATCAACAACACCATAGTCACATCTGTGGAGTCATTTAAGTTCCTTGGAACCATCATCTCCAGGGAGCTTAAATGGGGGGCCACCATCGACTCCACAGTCAAAAAGGCCCAACAGAGGATTTACTTCTTGTGGCAACTGAAGAAACACAATCTGCCACAGGCAATGATGGTCCAATTATATACTGCTATCATTGAGTCTGTCCTCACCTTCTCCATCATGGTCTGGTTTGGCTCAGCCACCAAGCACGACATCCGGAGGCTGCAACGGATCGTTCACACAGCTGAGAAGGTTGTTGGCTGCAACCTTCCCCCCATTGACGAACTATACACTGCAAGGGCCAGGAAGCGAGCGGGCAAGATCATCTCTGACCCCTCTCACCCTGGCCACAAACTCTTCGAAGCACTTCCCTCTGGAAGGCGACTCCGGACTGTCAAAGCAGCCACAGCCAGACATAAAAACAGCTTTTTTCCCACGAGTGATAGTTCTACTCAATAACCAAAGTCTGTAGTCTCTTTTTTGCTCTGGTTTATTTTCACCCACATGTTTAGACCATAATGTTGTATCCTTATTGTTTTGATGTGGTTATGCTTTATTCTTAATTGTTAACTGTATGTTTGTGTTGTCATTTGTGAGCGGAGCACCAAGGCACATTCCTTGTATATGCATACTTGGTTAATAAACTTATTCATTATTATTATTATATTCCAAATCTTCTTAATCCTCTGAGGGAGTACATGCATTGATGAGCTTTCTTTATAATTGCGTCAATGTGATGGGTCTAGGACAGATCTACTGAGCTATGCACCCCTAGCTTCTTGCAGCTATTGACTCTCCATTTCCATCCTGTTCATGAAGACAGGTTCATGGATCTTCGGGAATTCCCTTCCTGAAGTCAACAGTCAGTTTCTTGGTCTTGTTAACATTGCCAGCAAGATTGTTGTCCTGGCACCTTTCAATCAGTTTGTTAAGCTCCATCCCGTACTCTGACACAGCATTACCCGTTATTTGTTTATCATTGGTGGTATCACTGTGAATATAAGATGGGTTTGGATCTGTGTCTTGCTACACAGTCATGGATATAAAGGGAGTAGAGCATGGGACTGAGCACACAGCATTCAGGTGCGCCTGTGTTGATCATCATCGAGGAAGAAGTGTTATTGCAAATTTGTACTGATTGTGGTTTGCTGATATAGTCGAAGTTCTAGTTGCACCTGGACGAACAGAGACCCAGTCCTCTGAATTGATAATAAGGGTTTGATGATAAGGGTGGTGAAGTTAATGAACAACACCCTGACGTGTGTCAAGTCAAGTCAAGTCTACTTTATTTGTCACATACACATACAAGATGTGCAGTGAAATGAAAGTGGTAAAACTACAAAACAGAATAGATTTTTTTTTTTAAAAGACACAACACAAAAAATAAGACCCTCGACCCGAAACGTCACCCAATCCTTCTCTCCTGAGATGCTGCCTGACCCTTTTGTGTCTAAAGCTGGATTTGATGAGTTCATATTTCCACCAAGCTCATCCAAAATGTGGACATCGAAGTGACAATTGTTCAAGATTCCTTCCTGTCTAGATTCTGCTAGAAGAGTGGAATATTCCCTTTCGACATCCATTCAAAACAGTCTGTGTTGCTGTGAATCAATTTTCTTTAAAAAATAACCTTGTCAGCAGTTTTATTCTCTTAAAAATTATAGATGCGGCATTTTTATGATATAGTAAAATCTTACAGCTTCTTGTAATGAATAATTCATGTTTTCAAAAAATTTCACCAATTTAATTTTAATTTGTGTGGTAGTCTTCAGTTTTGTTGATAAATAGTTCTCTGGCTTGGGGGTTGAACAAAAACTGGTACATCAAGTTTACCTGATCTAACTTCTTAGCTACAAGGATAACACTAAGGTGAGTGCAGAAAGATTTTAAGTTGAAAGGGGAAAGATCTAAGATGTGAGGGGAAAAATTAAATAGGAACCCGAGGGGCAACTTTTTTACACAAAGGGTGGTAGGTACATGGAATGACCTGCCAGAGGAGGTAGTTGAGGCATGTACATCACAACATTTAAAAGACATTTGGACAGGTACATGGATAGGAAAGGTTTAGATGGATAGGGGCCATTTGCAGGTAGGTAGGCCTAGTGGAGACAGGCTTTTGATCAGCTTGAGCAAGTTGGGTCAAAGGGCCTGTTTCGATGCTGTATGACTCTATGACTATGACTATGACTAAGCAAGCAATAACACAAATAACAAGTACATTGGAGGAGTAAATTTTTGTTTCATTCTGTTCACTCTGCATCCAAATTCCTTTGCATCATGATGAAAATTATTGACCCTGTGCAATGATAACTGAATTAATCAGAATGATGTACATGACACTTCAATTCCATGAAAATGCTGCAGCAGTTGAAATAGTTTAGGTTGGATTTATTATTGCCATGTAGGTCGGCAGAACGAAAAGCTATATTTTGCATTCAATCTAACAATTCCACAGTAATCATTAATGTTATGAATTAGTATAACACAAACTGATTCAACCATTGTATCTGCGATGACTTCATCCAAGAGTTATTCATTCAAAGCATTAGCTCATTCCATCCTTTGCAATTGAGAATGCTTCCACGCTAGTCTTGTTGATTCTGAGGTGATTGACAAGGCCAAATGTGGGAAACATTGTGGAAAATGGTAGGCAGGCTTGTTCTCCTTATGGGAGAGAAAATTAAGGAGTATTTTAAGAATCAGTGTATTTTTTTTAATGGCATAACGAAGATTCCAATAATACACTTTCCAGTAACATATTTCACACTGCTAATAATGCAAACATTTAAGGTTATTGGTAATCCAACCAGAGGAATGGGATTCATCAAAATAAGCCATTTGGGCCATTGAGTTCTCACAAACAAAAATAGAACTGTTTTGGTTACTCCCACTTCCCAGCTCCCTATGTTTTCCACATTTATCTACTCAGAACCCAGAAAACCAGAGTGGATGTGTAGGAAGGAACTGCAGATACTGGTTTACACCGAAGACAGGCACAAAATGCCAGAGTAACTCAGTGGGACAGGCAGCATCTCTGGAGAGACCATTCTCCAGAAACCAGAGTGGATGCAATTTGTCCTCAATCCCAAGGAATGGAAAGAGTTTATGCCCTGGACGGATCGTTTCTCCACGAATCCAACACAGACACAATGGTTAAATCATTTTGTGTTAATAATTTATTACTAATTAAATGATTGCAGTGGAATCATTTGGATTCCTTCAAGCTGGTTCACGATTCATTTGTTCATATCAGGTTCTCTCAAAATTGGCCACATGCGCAGCCACACTATGCGATATTGAGCGGACGTTATCAGTATGGGGAGACCTTTCTAACTCCTCATGTTTTCTCAGGCAGCATGTTTCACATTTGTCCATCAGACTGCTACTTTCAATTACTGAGAAACTGATTGGACTGCACCAAATAAATCACAAAATAGTTCAACACAGATATTAAAATCATTTGCAGTTAATTTGCAGTTGGTTTACTCAAAGATTGTTTGATAAGTTATAATAACCAAAAAGGTTTATTTTTAGCGACAATCTCATTTTCAGTGCAATTAATTCAACAGAACTAGGAAAGCACTTTTAAATATATGAAATTGTACTTTCAATGCATATTTAAAATAAGCT
Organism: Rhinoraja longicauda; assembly: GCF_053455715.1. NCBI lineage: Eukaryota > Metazoa > Chordata > Chondrichthyes > Rajiformes > Arhynchobatidae > Rhinoraja > Rhinoraja longicauda. Next base: position 24,313,866 of record NC_135959.1, read on the forward strand.
TTGCAATTTCTATAAGACATTTGGACTGGTACATGGATAGGAAGGGTTTAAAGGGATATGGACCAAACATGAGCAAATATAAATAGTTTAGATGGGGCATCTTGATCAGCATGGATGAGTAGGACTAAAGTTCCATGATGTATGACTCTATGACTCTATGCCAATTGCATGGTATCAATTGAAATTTTGACTTCAGTGGCACACAAATATGTACCAGCCAAAACCAAAGTGAACTTCATAACACTGCCAAAATAAGATTGGACTTTGCTCATGGAAGTTGATTATACCCAAATCAGGAACTTTTGATTGTTGTGCTCCTTATTCTACTGCTTATATGTTTTGCTATTTCAGGGGCAACATTTGAAAAGAAAATAGGACACACTCTTGAAAAGTGTGTGACTATGAAGTAGTGAAAGAGGATAATTCAGTCCACCACAACAACATCTTACTGTTATGATGATAAATGACAAGGGTTTATTAACTTTCAATTTCAATCTTCCTCAAATCATATTCTTGAAAATAATTAAAGAATACCAATAGGGTGTTGTTTTATACCACGTCTCCAATGTTGGTGGAAAAACTTAGAGAGATTAGTGGGTTCAAAACCCTCAGCATTTGCTATATCATAGTGTACTATGGTGAAAAGCAGTTTAATTAATATGGTATCACTCTTTGCTTCAATTTGTTATGGACATTCATCCACAGTCCATTTGCGTGGGCAGTGCCATGGGAAAAATCAGAAGATGGGAACCAGTTAGTGAGCTGCTATTTTTTCCATCCCATTTACTCCCGACATATTTACATGCAGTTCCAATTCAAACAAAGTTCATATGTTCTAGATTACGTGTTTCCAAATCACTACCAAAATGTTACTAAAGCAAATGGAATTCCTTACATTTTCCAGTGCTGTGATAAGAATAATGTTTTTGAATTACCTTTGCAGAGAAAGATATGGTTCCTGTTACTCTAGAAAATGCTGAACCACTTTGTGAAGATTTTGCCTGCTTCTATCTTCCCTGTTGTTGATGTAGTTAAATATTGGGTTCAAAACTTCAATGCAACATAAAATACAAAATATGTGATTTGCGTCTTCTGAAATGACAGTGATAGAAGTTACCTGATGCAGATAAAGAGTTAACAACCAAGTGATTATTAAACGACTCACTGCTGCTAATTGCTTCCCCTGACGACAGGCGTTGAAATTCTGAAACACTTATCTAAGTTATACAGCTTTATTACTTCATTAGCATGTTTATGGAAGGTGTTCGGTTATGCTGAGAAAGCCATAAATGAGTGAAGTTGAAAAGACAGAATTCCTTTTTGCTTATCTCAGCTTACTTAAAAGGCTTCAAGGTTACTTTTCAATAAATTAAATCAAAAGCTAATAGTGTGAAAGATGGGGGACTTTTTTGCCAGCATGTGGAAATTGCTGTAACAAGTGAACATCATTGGGGGAATGATGTAATAGCATAATCCAGCTATCAGATGATGAGAATTGCTTATTTGAAATGCTACACCAAGCAAAGTACAAACTCCTGGTGTAAACATGGGTGATGGGGTCGGAGGGTGCGGTCACAGTAACATTGAGAATTGTTGGCATCCAAGCGTTTAGTTTCATGATTAGTCAGAAACTTAAGGGTGAAAAATATTATATCAGCAATGCCATTGAGCATTAAAGATGGTCAAACTAGTTCTTTCCACTATAAAATAATTCAAACATTAATGAACCGCGAGTGCCCTACCAGTCTTCATTGAAAACCATTAAAGCATAATCATTGATAATATTTCAAATAAAGTTGCAATGATTTTTTAAAAGTCTTGTTCTGAATTTCCCAAATTTCAAACCACAAGAGTCAGAACAAGCAAAAAATGCTGCAAAATTTGCTTACGATTTTAAAATAACTATTGTATTCAGATTTAAGGAATTGCATTTGGTGTAACTATTAATGTTGTCATTTTTATTAAGAATACATGCAAATCATTTCATCCAAAAAAGTGCCACTGCAATGACAATGGACAGTGAATACTTTTGTTCTTGGGGCATCTTACAGCATTCATGGTCCAAGGACTGCCATGAGTGGATGGGGATGTTTCATGATCTCTAAGAGATCTTGAAAACCTCCATGAACCCCTGGTAATCTCCTCATGTGATGAAACTCAGAGGAATGCATCTTTTGGGAATCTTTTTTTAAAGTTTAAGAAGTGGAACCTAAGGAGCGCTTGCTCGCTTGAAGCTAGATGTGATTGGAACCTTGTTGCACTTTGTGGATGGATACTCGGAGATAGGATATCACTTAGTGGAATTTTCATTATGAGATGTTCGTGTGAGTGTGAACCTCAGGCAACAATCCCGCTCATGATAAATATTTAGGAGTAGCTAAACTGTCCTTTATTGCACCCTTTTGTTAGGTAAATAGAGAAATTGTTTTTTTTATGACAGTAAACAGAAGCTTAAACATTGTTCAATGGTGAATTGGGTGTAGGATGTGCGGCCTTGATTGCACACATTTGTTAGGTAAATGGAGGAATCGTTTTCCAATGACAAAGAACAGGAGGTTAAATGTTAATCAATGATGAATTTTTTCAAAGGTGTAAAATCCACATGTAACCATTGTGTTGTGGGAATGAAAAAATGCTGTCGGTGCTGCGAATCTGTGAAACACTTTGGGTTCTCTCTGAGTGTAAAAATGTGCACTTTTAAGGCCTTGAATAAACTGACATATCATATATCATATCATATATATACAGCGCGGAAACAGGCCTTTTCGGCCCACCAAGTCCGCGCCGCCCAGCGATCCCCGCACACTAACACTATTAACACTATCCTACACACACTAGGGACAATTTTTACATTTACCCAGCCAATTAACCTACATACCTGTACGTCTTTGGAGTGTGGGAGGAAACCGAAGATCTCGGAGAAAACCCACGCAGGTCACGGGGAGAACGTACAAACTTGTTCGAGATACCACTGCCCTGCGAGATGTTCTTTGTGTCTGTTCCTATCTGAGCCGTAATTAAGAGGTCAACTGGGTCCCATGTAAAAGACAGGTTCAGGGTACAGGTTAAGCAGAAAATCCAACAGACAACCTCTGTTAATCTAACATGCATGGGACTTTAATAGTGCATGGCTGGCTTGATTTTTATGACTTTTGGATGTTAATCCTATCAATGGCCTGTTAGGCTTTTAATTCCTTTTTTTTGTATACAGTATTCTATGAAATTTTCCAACAAACCTGGTAAAACAGCCCATGTGAGTTCAAAGGTAGCATGAGAAAGAGGCCTCGGTGTATCACAAAGGAATTTAAATAGAGCACAGAAGACATCATCAAATGCCAAACAACCAATATCTTTGAATAATAAGATTGCAGATTTTTGGAGTTTTACGGTACATGGTGCAAAAATAGTCCTTCAGAAATTGCCACTAATGGCTATTAATTAATGCACTGATAACATTGTCAAAGCATTAAAATTAATAAAGTACTGGACAGAATTTCATTATCATTTGGAGAATAGTTGTCAAATTTTTCTTAAGACATAAGTCTAAGGAGTAGAATCTGTCTTCACACTTTCATCTCTGGTCATTAAGAAATATAATTATCTTATATGATTGGTTGGTGAGGATGGTTTGAACTCTATTGACATCTTGAATAATATTATCCTTCTCCCATTTTTAGCTTAAAACTGTATCAAGTAACTTAAACCTTTTAGCGAATGTACTCTGACGGCTATGTCAGAGCACACTTAGGGATGTTTCACAATTTCCTTGAAACATAGAAACATAGAAACATAGAAAATAGGTGCAGGAGTAGGCCATTCGGCCATTCGGCCCATTCGGCCATTCGGCCCACATTCAATATGATCATGAAGTGCATGATTTCTTTTCTACATCTCAGTTGTGTTCAGAAAATCTCAAACCAGTGTCAAGTATTAACAATCAATACCTGAGATTAGAGATTAGGTAAACAGATGATCTCACTGTTATGATTAAAGGAAGTAGTTGCACCGATTAAATATTTCTGGTGTTGGGTGAATCTCTGAGAGCACAGTGGTGCAGCGGTAGAATTGCTGCCTTACAGCACCAGAATGCCGGATTCGATCCTGACTACACGTGCTGTCTGTACAGTGTGTGCATGTTCTCCCTCTGACCATGTGGGTTTTCTCCAGGTGCTCCGGTTTCCTCGCACATTCCAAAGACGTGCAGGTTTGCATGTTAATTAGATTCTGTAAATTGTCTCCAGTGAGTAGGACAGAACTAGTGTACAGGTACTGCTGATTGGCATGGACTCAGTGGGCCAAAGGGCCTCTTTCCACACTATATCTCTGAATGAAACTAAACACCAACCTTTGCAAGATCCAAAATTACATCACGTTGGCACAAATCACTTTTACTCCAAGAAACAATAATGCTAAAAAGCAAATAACAGAAGGTTATCAGGGTCTTAATATAAGGCTGCTTCTTTGAGCTCAGAGTTGAAGTCCAGAGCTACGTTTATAGAGGTTTGGACAGAGGAATAAAATTGAAGCATTTACTAGACAAGAACCTAGGTTGTCAATCAACTGGTCCCATTACAGAATGAAAGTAAATTCTACCTGATGCTTGACTTAGCTACAAAATGAAGCATATTAGCAGGATAACACTAATATCCTAATTTAAAGCACAATACAATCAATAATTCTACATTGTTTCAGCAATGATTTTTTTTGTATTTTTTAGATTTAGAGATGCAGCACTGATGTTTGTATATTTATATCCTGCAGCACCCAACAGTGTCTGAAGTCAGAGATAAAACAAATCACTGATCCAGATTTGGATTGTAAGATTATTCAAATCCAACTATTCAATAGAGGCTTCTGTACAAATTCAGCTCATTCCTGTAAAGAAGCCCTTTGCCACCACCCGGATTTAACCAGTGTGGTAATTCAATGACTAGTTTCCAGGATCTTGCCAGCTTCTGGATCTATCTTATGGCATTGCCAACCATTCAAACAGAAAATGCTTGATTTGCAATACTTTGCCGACATATTGAGGATGAAAAAATAACTTTGGGTAATAATTCTTAGCCACAGCTAAAGTCTGATTGGCTTCTTAAATGCAGTATGACATGATATGATTTTCAACAATTATTGAATTGAATTGAATTAAATTGAATAAATTTTATCAGCCAAGTATGTATACATACAAGGAATTTGCCTTGGAGCTTTGCTCGCAAGGATAACAACACGATATACAGTAGACAATTAAAAATACACCATTATAATTTTAAAATGTGACGAATAAAATAAAATACCAGAAGCAAAAGGAGGCAGCAGACTTGAGTAGGGCTACTGCTCGTGGAAAAAAGCTGTTTATATGTCTGACTGTGGCTGCTTTGACAGTCCGGAGTCGCCTTCCAGAGGAAAGTGCTTCAAAGAGTTTGTGGCTTGGGTGAGAGGGGTCAAAGATGATCTTACCCGCTCACCTCCTGGCCCTTGCAGTGTACAGTTCATCAATGGGGGAAAGCTGCAGCCATCTTCTCGGCTGAATGAACAATGCATTGCAGCCTTCGGATGTCATGGTTGGTGGCTGAGCCAAACCAGACCATGATGTTGTGCCTGTGCAGGTGCAATCGTTGGTGTAGAGAGAGTAAAGAAGAGGGGAGAGTACGCAGCCTTGCGGTGCTCCTTTGCTGAGGGTCAGCGGGTCTGAGATGTACTTTCCCCACCTCACATGCTGCTCACTGTCTGGCAGGAAGTTGGTGATCCACTGACAGAGGAGTTCAGGCACAGTCAACTGGGAGAGTTTGGAGTGTAGTAGCTCTGGCACAATGGTGTTGAATGCAGAGCTAAAATCCACAAACAAAATCCTTGCATCCTTGCTGGCAGTCTAGGTACTGGAGGATGAAGTGCAGGCCTAGGTTGACTGCGTCATCCACTGATCTATTGGCCCGGTATGCAATCTGCAGGGGACCAATAGAATTATTCCTTGACAGTTCATCTTTACATCATAAAAAGTGTTATAACCCACTTGAGGTCCTGCTTCATATGTTTCGTTGGAAACAACACATCAAAAGGACATCTATTCCTTTTTACGTTGGGATCATTCTGACAAGAGAGAGTCAAAAGTCAAAATCCTGACAACCAATATGTACAAGTAAACCCCTACAAACAGCAATGCAAGAGTGACCAGATATTGTTTTCTCATAGATGTATTCACTGAGGACTGAAAGTCACTCATGAAGATCTTCTTCAAAGTAAAGTGCTTGGACCTTTTATTTATTGAAATTAATCATTTATTTGTGCAAGAACATTGTTGGCAAGGCCAATATTTATTACTCATCCCCAACTGCTATTGAGAAGATGGTGCTGAACTGCCCCCCTCAGTCGTTGGTCTTTCTGGGCAGGGAACTTTTGATTTAAGCCCTGTGATGATGAAGGAACAGGAATATGTTTCCAAATCAAATTGATGTTCAACTTGGAGATGCTGCTTTTGCCCTCTCACCCATTGCCCCTCATCTGTCTTGGTGGTGGTACTTGAAGGATTGAGAAATATATTTGTAGTTGTCTAGAAGAGTAACTGGAGTGCATTTTGTTGCATTTGTCATAAGATTAAAATTGAAGAAATCCCCATTGAGAATTTCATTGACATTTTGCACATTGGGAATGAGATTGAAGCTGAGTAAAGAGCAATACAAACCCTGATTAAAACATCCCCGCAGTTGAAAAAAACGTAACTCTGCATACCGATCACTGAGCGACTCTGAATGTTCGCATCGTTCCACACTTTCTCCTAATCTGCAGCACTGAAGTGCCATACAACATCTTTTGGCATGTGTACATGAAGTGAATGTTTAGACATAAATTCCAGTTGGAATTTTGCTTCAATCAGAATTTCTGCAAACTACAGATGGAAATAGAATGTTTTTACGCTGTGCTTCATTTAATTATTCATTCAGCAAATTATTGCAAAAAAAGTGTAAAAAAAACAATTAACAAAACCTATTTTATGTGAAAAACAATTAGTCTTCTGAAATGTACTGTTGCCTCCAGGTGATTTTTTTACTGCTGACTGGCTTTGTTTTTTGTGCTGAACATTCAAATATAGGTAATTGGGAGGATATTTTATTCCTGCACTAGGAACTGTGCATCAAAATATGAACAGTAAATGCCTCATGATTGAGATCTTACCTCAGCACCGAACCACTGTGGACTTCTCACTTCCATGTTTGCTCTATGTACTTCTGTGTTTACAGTATCATGGCCTACTTTAGTTAGAATAACTCCTAATTTACTGTAGATTTTTTGTTGTTGCATCTAATGTGCCAATGGAGCTGCAGCAAGTAAGAATTTATTTCTTCCGGTTATTTCCAGCGCATATGATAAATAAATACGAGTGTTCTGTTGGGATGTTTGTATCCGACTGATGGTTGAATGGAATTGAAGCATCTATATTGAACTGGAGCATTCTTCCATCTCTTCTCATTTCACTCATCAGACTTGCTTTCCATCCCTTTCACACTTAACTACATTATATAAAATGCACCCTGATGTAGCAATTTATTCTAAATTTATTTGGTGCGTTGTTATGTTTAACATGCCTGTAAACCTGCATTAAGTAAGAATTTAATTGTTCCTGTCCCAGTGCATATGACAATTATACACCCGTGATTCTTAGTTTCACATTCTCATAGGACTCTTGAAAAAGTTCTAAAATCCTTTGGAGACAGCTCTCCCTCTAGATTCACCTGCATTCCTCACATGCCTAGACTCCTCTGGAATGGACACCGAGGGCCAGTTCCACTGACCCTTCACATACAATGAGATCTGGGTCACAGTGCAGAAGTCCCACCCCAAGAACCCTCTTCCCTGCCCAACAGTTGGGCAACCAAAATGGTGGAGGTTGTGTGGAGCAGATGATTAGTTTTGCTGACAATTAAATAACCCTGACTCTTGGGGACAAAATATATGTATTTAAATTATTATAAAGATATAAAATTAGAAACATATAAAGTTCATTAAAGACACATGACATCTCTTGAAAATCATTAAAATATTAAACTTAAGTAAAATATATAAACAAAGCTAAAATCCAAACAGAATTCCATAGTTTAATGCTGGGGAATCAAAGCAAGACATAACTCAGCTCTTAGATTCCGCAAAGGTATCTTATTTCACTCAATTATTCCAGGACTCATTGTAGATGTCCCAGGCTTACTTTCATGGGAGGGGCTAGAAGTTAGCCCCAGAGCTATTGATGAGATGTAGCATGATTACCCCAGTACTGGATTTCTTGATGAGTCTCCTCAACAACAGAAACACTCTCAGCCTTCATTACTTTAAAGATATTGATTCGGTAACTCTTTGCCTTTTCCTGTGCAACCCTCCCTGTTAATTAAAAGTTCATGGTTCTGCTATTATCCCTCCTGTACAATCCCAAAAACATAATTCAGAAGGAAGTCACTTAGCCCATTGTGCCAAGGTTTGGAGAGATATTTGGAGAGACTTAGATATATTTTGGCTCATCCCACTTTCATACTTAACCTTATATGTCGCTGCACAAGTGCTCAGACAAATATATTTTTAATGGGATGAGATTTCTGCACCAGACCTCCACATCATTCTGAATGATTTTCTTTTTTCTCAATTTTCCTTTAATCCTTGCAACAGTGATCAGAAATCCATGTCAGTTAGTTATCAAGATTTCTGCTGAGGTGACCTTGATAAATCTCTTTTACCCAGTCCTACTGCCTCAACATGTAGATTTAACATAATTTTTGTATTACTTCTCTGCTTCTTAACCCTATACCGTAAAAAAAATAGTGTTCGCGTCTCGCTGTTGTTATAGTCAGAACTTTTTGTTATGTGCATGTGTACTCCCAGGTTATCTTGCCACATAATTATCAATATTGAATAGCACTTTCCAATTCCTTGTTCATTCTGCAAATACGTTGATATGCTTTGGTTAATTCAACACGTCCTCAACTTTTCACATCTGCATAATGCCAAAATATTACAGATGGAGGCACAAGAGACTGCAGATGCTGGAATATTGATCAAAAAACAGATTGCTGGAGGAACTCATTTAGAAGGTCAGACATTCATAGTTAGCTCAACGAATTCCATCAGAATTCCCAAGGAAGGCAGTAGCATTCAGCTAGGAGGAACCAGATCCAGTAATTTGTTGGCCTGGATTACTACATGCAATATTAGGCTTCTTATTTAAAGAAGGGATGTACTTATTACAGCTAACACTCACTAGATTAACTTGTGGAATGTAAGGGCCATCTTCTGAGAAATTATTATACAGACTGGGACTAAATTTTCTTGAGTGTAGAATGGGAAGTGGCCTCATCAAGATACTGAGGAATATATCTGATGGGGAAGGCTAAAAGAAAGGACCACAGTCTCTGGCAAAGGAGATGACCCCTTGAGGGAGAGTTGAGGAAGCATTTATTCTGTCAGAAGATAATAGGTCTTTGGAATTTCCTGACCGAGAGAGTTCTAGGTGCTGAGCCTTCTGTATATTCAAGGCTGAAATAGATTTTTTGAATGAATCAAGAGCTATGGGAATCAGAGTCTGAAGATCAGTCTGGAGAAGAGTCTCGACCTGAAACGTCACCCATTCCTTCTCTCCAGAGATGTTGCCTGTCCCACTGAGTTACTCCAGCATTTTGTGTCTACGTGGGAATCAGAGATAAAATGTTGCTGCCAGTGACCAGATCAGTACAATCTTATTGAATGGCAGAGTCGTCTTGAGAGGTCATATGGCCTATTCATACCCTTCTTCCTTATCTTCTTCAGTTAGTTCAACCTCAATATCATTCAATAGACATTAATGTCTGGTCATGCATCAAAATATTGGACAAAGTATTCATCGTGGACACAGTTGTGGACACAACTAAGTCTTTAGACTTCAGACTTCAGACTTTAGAGCATGGTAACAGGCCCTTCGGCCCACTGAGTCCACACTGACCAGTGATCACAATTTACACTAGCGCTATCCTACACCAAGGAACAATTTACACTTTACAGAAGCCAATTAAACTACAAAACTGTACTTCTTTAGAGTTTGGGAGGAAACCGGAGCACTTGGAAAAAACCCACATGGTCACTGGGCGAACGTACAAACTCCATACAGAAGGCACCCGTGGTCAGGATCGAACCTGGGTCTCTACTGCTCTAAGGCAACAAATCTACCACTGTGCCATCCATCAAGCAAACCAGTCCGCCCTTTCGACTGCATCTACACTTCAGGATACCTCAGAAAAGTAGGCAACATAATCAAGGACCATTCACACCCCCTGTCATCCTCTCTTCTCCCCTCTTCTGTCGGGCAGAAGTCACAAAGGTTTGAAAGCACATACCGCCAGGTTCAAGAACAGCTTCTTGTCTACTGTTATTAGACTCTTGAATGGACCTATCATATGCTAAGGAAATATCCTTGATCTTATAATCCACCTCGTTGCCACACTCGAGCTTTCCGTTTCTGAAATTTCTCTGTAGCTGTAACACTATATTCTACACTCTGATTATTTTCTCCTTTGCATTACCTGATATATTTGTGTATTATATGATCGGCATGGATAATGCACAAAAGAAAGTTGTCACTGCATTTCAGTATATGTCACAATAATAAACCGATACCAATACAAACATTATATATTCATTGCTGAGTAATTTATCTCTGTAAAATAATATCCTATTGGCAATGCTCCACAGGAGGTTGTAAGATGATCATCAAGCCCTCCGGGGCAGCACTAATTAATAAGACAATCGGCAATCCTGGGATGGATCCTGACAGTGCAACTGTTCTGTAGCTTTCTGAGCCGCAACAAACACACAATTAGGATGGCAATCATTTATCCCACTTTCCCCCCATACCTCGTGAGGTTTGCACCAATCCAATCAGTGGCGAAAACAGTGAAAGGATCCTAACATTCTGTCATCAGTGATAGCAAAGTTTTGAAACAGACCCACGCAGTGACACTGAGGTAAATGGCCGGTACCCTCTAACACTGGCTCTGCAATGTGAGGGAACGTTTACCATATCGTCCACTTTAAAAGCCATTTATATTTTTTAATGTCATGCCTCTCATTTCATCACTTAGAAAAGAAGGTCACCGTATCACCATCTTAGCAGAGGGAAAATAAGTAGGGTGGCACCTTAATCCAACCCTATGGAAATTCAGTGTTTTGAATTAAGATTAGGCTGGATCTATATTGGGCAGATGCTCCATTCAACCGTGTTAGCATCAGTGAAGACAGGACACCAGCCTAGTCTCATACCATCTGCTCCGCTAATGCAACGCCATACGCGAACAACTGTTAATCTATAAGTAGTTATATATATATGTTTCCTTCGCCATGTTAAGAACTATCTGGGGAACATATCTTATTGCAGATGATGAGACTTATCTGTTTAAAATTTTGTCACAATCTTAAAAAATATATAAAGACACAAATAGCAAACATTTGCAATGGACAGAGAAACTCTCCAGGCATTCACAGTGCCAAAGAGTTACTGGCTCCTAATTGACCTTCCTACAAACATAGCCAGGGATTTTGGCCTGTAACTGGAATAGCAATTAACCTTTCACTGAACTCATCCAATGCTCACATTCAACACTTTACAGCCTTAAAGAGTCTGTCACACTGCTGGAGAAGACCAATACATTGGAATGGATTTCATTTCTCATGTCTGTAATTTTGTCCATATTTAACTCAGCTTGATGAAGCATGGCACAACTTGGTCTTCAGTCCTAAAATTGTTTTCTTGTAAGTGTGGAAACGAGGAACTGCAGATGCTGGTTTGCAAAACAGGACACAGAGTGCTGGAGTAACCCAGCGGGTCAGGCAGCTTCTCTGGAGAACATGGATAGCTGACGCTTTGTATTGAAACCCTTCTTCAGACTGATTGTTGGGGCCATCCTTGTAGGTGTGATCAGTGCATTAAATATTTCCATTTTATATGAGCAAACGCTTGTGTTATAATATTCTTTCTGAAGATAGATGTATACTAATTATTTCAAGGGATGAGAAAAGTTGTGTCAAGGGAATTGAAAGAGAAAGTGGATTTGTGGTGAAGAGTCAGCAAAGCCATTGATGAATTATAGACAGGTTTGGAGAACTGAATTGTTCACTCCTACTTTTTCTATTCTTTGATGTATACTAATATTTTGTGCAGCACCTTGTATGACATCAGTCCACGACTAATCACATAATAACTAATGAAAAATCTTTTGAATTTTGTCTCACTGTTCAAATTTAAAAGACATCAGTCAATTAAATTAATGGATCATCATGACAACCTATCTGGTTCACTAATGTCCTTCAGGGAAGAAAATCTGGCCTCCCCAGCTGGTCCAGTTTTATGTGACTCCAGGTTAAATTAATGTGCTTAAATGTCAATTGTTCCATGCAAGTTGTTTTTAGGAATGATGTCCTTTGCTGCTGATCTTGTGAGTGAATAAAATTAATTTGAGATGATCCAGAGGCACTTCCCTCTGCCAAAGCAGCCGCAGCCAGACATAAAAATAGCTTTTTTCCACGAGTGGTAGTTCTACTCAATAACCAAAGTCTGTAGTTTTTTTTTTGCTCTGGTTTATTTTCACCCACATGTTTAGACCGTAATGTTATATCCTTATTGTTTTGATGTGTTTATGCTTTATTCTTAATTGTTAACTGTATGTTTGTGTTGTCATTTGTGAGCGGAGCACCAAGGCACATTCCTTGTGTGTGTACATACTTGGCCAATAAACAATCATTCATTCATTCATTCATTCATTCATTCATTCATTCATTCAAAAGCACAATGTAAACAAAATAGTAAATTATTTCCATACTTTCTTAATATGTAGCATAAACATTTCCAGCCCATTATATCCATGCTGGCTCATAGAGCAATCCCCATTTCTTAGTCATTTTCTCGGTAACCTATTCTTCCCACATTCTCTTAAATTCTACCAGCCACACTTCAATAGGGCCAATTAACCTACCAATGTATGCTTTGGGGATTTTGGGGGGGAAACAAGAACATGTGAAGGATTTACACACATTCACAGGGGAAATGTGAAATAATCCACACCAGAGATCAGGAATAACTGGGGTCCTGAAGATGTGAGACACCAGCTTAACTATTCAAACACTATGACACCTGTCACATCATCATTCCTTCCATTACAAACAGAAAATATTGAGAATGGTTAGCAACTCAGTCGAGATGTATTGCCAACGTTCTTCCATTTGCTATTTCTAGGATATAAAAGGACCATTGGAATGTGAGAGGCGTCCGACACATCACGGGAACAGCTACGTTCCCACAACGATCAGGTTCTTGAATCAACCTGCACAAGCCTAACCCTACCTCAACTGTGGAACGTTATGGTCCACTGCTTGCACTGGCATGAACTTGTTTTTATTTTCCAATCATGTATTCACCACTAATGTTTTGGTTTTTGCGCAGTCTCTTTTAAAACAAAATATTTAGGTGTAATTTATATATAAGTTACTTTGGTGTGTTTGTGTGAGTCTTTGCGAGTCATACTGCTGCATGATTTAGCAATGCACCTGTACCCCACCATACTTGTGCATATGACAATAAATTCAACTTGATTTGACTTGATTATCTATTGAATTAGAGCACGACATGCTTAGCCTCTGAGCTAGTAGTCATACTCGCACTACTAAACTGAGGTCAATATATTTCACTTTAGTTGTTAAAGTTCTAAGAGTCTTCTATTCCCTTAGGAAGCAGGGACAGCAGACAAGACGTCCACAATAATGTACATAAACAGCTGATCAATTATGTAGACTGATGTTTTCTTGGAAGCTTTTTTGATCTCAGTTCTCCATTCTGCACTGTATCACTCAATAGAAACATGCAAAGTGATCAAGAGTCATCATAAGCAAAATGATTATTACCACAGGCATTTGAATTAGTGTTTCATTTTTCAGGATGTACATGAATATTGCAGAACTTTAAAACTGAGATATTAACATTAATTATTCAGTATTAACATAAAATGTATGTTTTTAGTTGTCCTTTATTCACCTGACTGAAAAATTCCTCTTCCATTATTCACAAACTATAAATTTTATGCTGATTTCTAATGGATCTTACTCACAAAGATTGGTATGAGGCTGAGCTTTTGATGGGATTAGAGTTTGTAGTGCATGTTGTCAACCAATATAAAATAGTAAAAACATTTTTTAAAGTGATTGGGTTGTAAACTGCAATGACTTTCAGTTGAAAATTATCATTTGAGCCCACTGCAACATTTGTGAGTTGAGTTTGCATTGATCATTGATCACATTTAAATTCTCCTCTGTCAGCTCATGACTCTTCTCATTATTTCTTGTGGTAAAGAGCTTGGCAATGTGTGCTTTCTTCATCCTCATTACTTGAAATAAGCAATCCTTGGAGAAAATGTCCAGAGGCAAATCCAAACTCCTTGCTCCTTAAGAAACATCGGTATTCAAGAATGTAGCACAATAAGAGGCCAAATTAATCCATCTGGGCCAATTAAACTGAAGAAGGAATATGGGTTCAGCCATGCTAAACCATATATGAGATGATCAAAATATATTTTTTTCAAGTGCATGCTTGCAAAATTCAGTCTTTCAGTCAAGTGAAATAGAAAGAGAAAATGCTGAAATTGCTCAGCAGGGCAGGCAGCTTCTGACGAGAGTGAGAAACAGTGTTGATAACTGATTTCCACTGGACCCTTCCCCCCAGATTATTCAAACATCCTTTGGAAAACTCACCATCAATAAAATCGTCAACTGATTTTTGATAATTCATGGTGAGAAACTTCAAAATTATTTTAAATTATTTTCAAACAGGAGATTAACGGCACCATGTTCAGCACATATATTGTGGGCTGGTACCTGTTCCTGTGATGTACTATTCTAGCTTCTATGTTCTTAATTACATTTTGCATTAAACAAAAATAAAAACTATTTTTATAAGAAAATTAAAAACTAACAGAAAATTAAATTCAATAAAATAAAACATAAAATACAGTCACCTGTATTAAACACTCTTCATGGGGTCAGTGAATCCATTTGTTGAGATTGTGCTCCTTATACCAGCCAGCCCTGACATAAAGCTGAGTGATTGGATGTGAAGACCTTCCAAACCAATCCCTGACTTATGAGTGCTCCACTGCTCGGCTTGGAGGTAAGTTCATGATGGGGTACAAGGTCATATGAACCCGCGCCTAACCATCAGAACAGATCAGACCTCCGTGTTTCAGTGCCTTTATGTGGAAACCTGAGATATACTACACATTGAATAGCAGATCAGCAAAGCTGAGCTCAATGTATCAGGAGCACTGTGGGCAGCATAGTGGCGCAACGGTAGAGTTGCTGCCTTATAGCACACACAGCGTCAGAGACCCGGGTTCGATCCCGACTAGCGGTGCAATCTGTATGCAGTTTGTACGTTCTCCCCATGACCACATGGGTTTTCTCCGAGAACTTCGGTTTCCTCTCCCACTCCAAAGACGTACAGGTTTGTAGGTTCATTGGTTTGGTATAAATTGTAAATTGTCCCTAGTGTTTAGGGTAGTGTTAACGTGCTGGATTCGCTGGTCGGTTTGGACTCGGTGGGCCGAAGGGCCTGTTTCTGCGCTGTATCTCCAAACTAAACTAAACTAAAATCTAAATGAGCTTCACTCAGTCACTCAGTCAGAAAGTAATCAGCAATGTTGCAGGCATTCTTCAAGCGTGGAAAGTTGGAAATGGAGGAAAGTACTATAGGAGCTGTGATTTGATGGAAGCCCTTAGAGGTTAAGTGATAAAAAGATGATAATGTTGTAAGGTTAAAAGATAAAGATAGCAAAGGGAAACAAAGACAGTGTAAGAGACGGCAAGAATGGAAATGGGAGAAACACTGGGAATAAAGGCTTTGATCTAAAATTGTTGAATTTTGATTTTAAGTGGAAGTATCTAAAAAGTCCCAAAGAAGAGATGAAGTTGTATTACTCATGCTCTATCTTCTCAACAGTAGGTTTAACATCTCATGCACATCTTACCATGTAAAAGAAAAAACCTTCAAAACCTTCATGCAGACCGTTTTGGTTAGAATCTAAATAATAAATCTGTTATAATTTGCAGACGACACAACGGTGATCGGGCTGATCACCAATGGTGATGAAACACACTACAGAGCGGAGGTGCAGGACCTGGCAGACTTGTGCTCAGATAACAACCTGTCCCTAAACACCTCCAAGACCAAGGAGATCATCATCAACTTCCATAGATCACATAATGGGGAATACGCTCCGATCTTTATCAATGGGAACAGTGGAGAGAGAGTGTCCAGCTTCATGTTTCTGGACACCCACATTTCGGAGGACCTCACATGGTCCACTAACACCGCTGCGCTGGTCATGAAGGCGCAGCAATGACTGTTCTACCAGAGAACATTGAAAAAGTCTGGTCTGCCCCAACAGCAGCTGACGACCTTCTACCGCTGCATCATAGAGAACATACTAACACATGGCATCCCTGTGTGGTATCTCAGCTGCACGGAGGCAGAGAGGAGAGCTCTTCAGCGGGTAGTCTATAGAGCTCAGAAGATTATCGGAACACAGCTACCAGCCTTGGAGGGCATTTACAACAAACGATGCCTCAGGAAAGCCACCAGCATTCACAAAGACTGTTCTTACCCCTGCAATAGTCTGTTCGAACATCTACCATCTGGCAGACGCTACAAGGCCTTTTATGCCCGCACCTTCAGACTCAAGGAACAGCTTCATCCCCAGGGACATAGCTGCTCTGAACCAGTCCTGCTGAGTCGGATGGTCACATTGCACAGCGAACTGGCACAGACCTATTTGCACTTTATTCTGTTTTAAAACTATCTCTAATTTTGTCTCACTGAGTTGTCTAAATTTATGCTGATTAGCGAATTAATTTATTGCATCGTATGGAAATCGCATTCCCAATCTCGTTGTACCCCTGTACAATAACAATAAAGTGATATTGTATTGTATTGTATTGTATTGTATTGTATTGTATTGTATTGTATTGTATTGTATTGTATTGTATTGTATTGTATTGTATTGTATTGTATTGTATTGTATTGTATTGTATTGTATTGTATTGTCTTGTATTGTCTTGTATTGTATTGTATTATATTGTATTTATGATCTGGTGAAGAAAATCTGAAGAAACATTAATCTTGGGGGCTGGCAGGGTATTAATACCAGCACTTCATTTCAAGGTCAAATGGAATGCTTTTAGTTTAGTTTAGTTTAAAGAAACAGCACGGAAACAGGCCCTTCGGCAAACCGGGTCCTCGCCAGCCAGCGATTCCCACATATTAACACTATCCTACACACACTAGGGGGAATATTTACATTTACCAAACCAATTAACTTACAAACCTGTACATCTTTGGAGTGTGGGAGGAAACCGAAGATCTCAGAAAAAACCCACGCAGGTCACGGGGAGAATGTGTAAACTCCATACAGACAGCACCCGTAGTCAGGATTAAACCCAGGTCTCTGCCGCTGCAAGCACTGTAAGGCAGCAACTCTATCGTTGTGCCAAGGTGCCACCCTGCTTTGCTGGCAGTTATTTAACCCTGTGCTCCAGGTACTTCAATTTGATTGATAAGCATAGGGACCCATATGTGAATGGGCTGAAAATGTACATTTGATTATTATAAGCCTTAACTGTTGGTAAATTTATATTTCCCAAGTCCAAGGCATTGTTGTATCTTCACCTGTAGCCAATATGATTTGTTATACATGTTTCAGCAGATAGCTGTTGTAGTCCTCTTGGGATCTTGAATAATGAAGGGCTTGTTGACGCTTGAAAGCACACACCACCAGGCTCAGAAACAGCTTCTTTACCTCTGTTATTAGGCTTCTGAACAGTCCAGTTTAGTGTATTGTCACGTGTACCGAGGTACAGTGAAAAGCTTTTGTTGCATGTTATCTAGTCAGCAGAAAAACATTACATGAATTTCTAAAGACAAGAACAAAAGTAATATTAGCCAGTTAGACAGATTTGAAGTGACTTTTCACAATACCTTTGATCACACTTGAAAGTGTTTCTTCAAATGTAATAAAATCAAACCCTATGAACCTTTAATTTGGCAAATACGTAAGACATGCTTTCAACTGATTTCAGTTTGGATCACCTGAATTTAAAATGGAGCCTGGAAAGTGGCAAATGAATTCCACTTCATTAATGTTTACTGGACGACTGGACTTAAAAAGGAAAAATATAGGTCTTTAATCATTTAATAAATAATCTTCCTTAGTCTCCAATTTCTGAATCTCCATCTCATCATTTGCGGTAATGGGTGAATGCAGGAATTTAAACATCATTGATAAATGAGGAACATTCAATACATGCATATATCTTAAAATACTTAAAGATTATAACATACCTTACTCCTGCCCTCAGCCTGCACATGCTCTTGTTAACCTGGAACCATTGTTTGAGGTGGCTGTTTCATGAGCCATTATTAAAAATTCTGTCAATTTGTCAAGACCATGTAAATCTTTGAGTTGATTTATATACTTGCTTTCAAATCCATCTATGACCAAATCCCACTCCTTCTTATTTCTGCTTTATCTTCTAGCCCTACGAACCTAATAAAATCTCTTTACTATTATAAATCCGGTCCCTTTTCATGAGTTATTTGTGCTTTGTTATCTTATTCCAATGGGTAGTCTTTGGCATACCCTCCTACCTCAGAAATCCTCAAGTGCCTGGACCATTCCTTAGAATTTTCATCTTTAACTAAGATTTTTGTTACCTGGCCCAATACTTCCAATTTTGTTAGGACACATCTTAGAATGTTTTTACCAACATGGAAAGGTTGGTGTATGTCACTTAATCTTTTGACTATTTCTCATATTATTTCTCATATCATTTTTTTTGATCCACCAGCATTCCAATTCCAAGGACATGTAATTGTCAAATGAAATTCCAAACTCAGAAGATAGATCACAATAAAGCTTACATGCACTCAAATGGTATTAAGTTCCATATTTTCAACAGTCTCCACATAAAGGCCAAATCTCTGTAAATTTCCTACTGATGATTTACTCGATGAGAGTCAAAAAGTAATACAACATTGAAACAGGCCTTTCAGTCCAACCTGGCCATACAGACCAAGATGCGCATCCAAGCTAATCCACGTTGCCTATTCGGTAGTAAAATATGAGGTGCTGTTCCTCCAATTTGCATGTGGCCTCACTCTGACAGTGGAGGAGGCCCAGGACAGAAAGGCCAGAATGGGAATGGGAAGGGAAGTTTTTTTTTTGACGACTGGGAGATTGCATAGACCATAGAAACATAGAAACATAGAAAATAGGTACAGGAGTAGGCCATTCGGCCCTTCGAGCCTGCACCGTCATTCAATATGATCATGGCTGATCATCCAACTCAGTATCCCGTACCTGCCTTCTCTCCATACCCCCTGATCCCTTTAGCCACAAGGGCCACATCTAACTCCCTCTTAAATATAGCCAATGAACTGGCCTCAACTACCTTCTGTGGCAGAGAATTCCACAGATTCACCACTCTGAATTCACCACACAGACCGAGCCAGACCGAGTGTAAGTGTCAAACAAAACATCACCCAGTCTGCGATTAATATCGCCGATATATAGGTGCTTACACCAAGAACTATGGATACAGTGGATAAGGTTGATGGAGGTGCAAGTGAACCTCTGCCTCACCTGAACAGACGATCGGGGTCCCTGGATGGAGTCGAGGGAGGAGGTATAAGGGCAGGTGCTGCATCTCCCGTGGTTGCAGATGTGGTTTGGGTGGGAAAGGATGAATGAACCAGGGAGTTGTGGAGGGAACGGTCTCTGCGGAAAGCCGGAAAGGGTGGAGATGGGAATATATGAATAGTGGTGGGATCCTATTGGGGGTGTCAAAAATGTCAGAGGATGATGCATTGTATGCGATGACTAATGGGGTGAAGGGTGATGACTAGAGCAACTTTGTCCCTGTTGCGACTGGGGGGGGGGGGGGGGAGGAGGAGCAAGAGCAGAACTATGGGATATAGAGGAGACACATGTGAGGGCCATATCTGTGATAGAAGAGGGAAACTCAATTCCCTAAAGAATGAGGACATCTCAGATGTTCTTGTATGGAACATCTCAGATGTCCTGGTATGGAACATCTCAGTGCCCTCACTGATGAGTATGCCAAAAACCTTTTTTATCCACCCATCCTCCTCAAAAGGCAAGCAGCATAGTCAGATATTCCACCCTGATGATTCCTTCTTCTCCCTACTCCTGTAAGGTAGAATATACTGACGCTTGAAAGCACACACCACCAGGCTCAGAAACAGCTTCTTTACCTCTGTTATTAGGCTTCTGAACAGTACAGTTTGGTTTATTGTCACGTGTACCAAGGTACAGTGAAAAGCTTTTGTTGCATGTTATCTAGTCAGCAGAAAGACATTACATGAATACAATTGAGCCATTTACAGTGTATAGATACCTGATACGGGAATAATGTTCAGGCCTTTCATAAGGTAGAGTAGGTCCGATTCACCTCTACCCCATTGTTAACATTGGACTTTGTCTGTGGAACGGTTGCATTATAATGCTGTGAACTACATTCTGCACTCTCTATCTTCACCTTTATTATATCTATTGCACTTGAGTTGAACTTGAATGTTTGGTCAATTTAGATAGCATGCAAAACAAAGCTTTTCACTATATCTTAAGACACATGATAATAGTAAATCTAAACTTAAACTTGTTAAAAAAAACTCAACAAATTTGTGAGACATGATTTCCCAAGCACATAGCATTTCTAGGCAGTCCCCACATATCCAAATATTGGTAGTTCTGTCTCTAAGAATCCCCTCAAACAACTCCCACCACGAGTCAGGTTCACCAGCCTTTAGTTCCCTAGCTTGTCCTAGCCCAGATATGTCCAAAGTCCGGCCCGGGGGCCAATCGTGGCCCGAGGTCAGATTTTATACGGCCCGCAGCTTCCGTCTTAAAATGTATTATTTATGGCCCGCCAGCACTGTCTAACAGAATGAAGGTAGGGGGAGGGGGAGAGGGGAGGGGGACACCTCCTGGCGGTCAGCGCTGGCCGACCTCCCGCCCCCTCCCGCCCCGAGCGGGAGAGGCGATGGCGACTTCACTTCCCGGCGGCGGGGTTGAGGGCGTGCGGGGGGACGACACACGGGAGAGCAGCAGCTGAGCTCTCCTCACCCCGCACGCTCATTGGCAGGCGCTCCCGTCAGTCGGGTGGGTGCCGCATTCCACCCCCCCCCCCCCCCCAGCGGGAGAGGCGACGGCGACTACATCTCCCGGCGGTCAGCGCTGCCCAATCTGCGGATTGTCAGACGCGAGGTCCGGGGGGGCGGGGGGGGGGAGCGCATCAGTTAAAGGTCCTGGGGGGGGGGGGGGAGCGCATCAGTTAAAGGACAGGGGGGGGGGGGGGGCATTGGCCCTTGGGTATTTTCACATTATCAAATCTGGCCCTCTTTGAAAAAAGTTTGGACACCACTGTCCTAGCCAATCTCCTTGCTTGAGAATCACTGTAGAAGGAACATTTATTCTCTTTTAAGTCTTTGAAAATTCTTGATAATTTTAACAAACTACTAGACCAAGTGGACCCGTTGGGCTCAAACCTCTCCTGCATTAGTGCACCACCCTCTCCTCCTCCTTCCCCCACCAATCTCCCCCCTCCCCCTCCCCTCCTCTCTCCCCCTCCCCCCTCCCCTCCCTCCTCCCCTCCCCTCCCCTCCCCTGCCCCTCCTTCCATCCCCCTCCCCCTCCCCCCTCCCTCCCTCCCTCCCTCCCTCCCCCTTCCCCTCGCTCCTCCCCCCTTCCCCCTCCCCAAGACCTCAACCCTACCCATGCAATTTGTGCCAACTTGCACAACATTTTCTGACTGCTGACCTTTCAACAACCGCTCAGAAACATCCTGTACCCTGGCACCAGGGAGGCAGCCCACCATTCTGGAGTCACATTTGCGGCCCCCCAGAATTTCCTGTCTGTTTCCCTAACGAACATCCTTACTGTAACTCCGATCTATAAGGTTTGCACACTCCCGGTCGATCCTGAGATTGTCAGGCTGTAGGTTCCGTTCCCTCAGTGCGATCAAAAAGCAAAAGGTATTAAAAGCAAAAGAAACTTGACAGTTCTGACATCCGTCAGTTCTAATTGTCGGAAATATTCAACAAGTAATGTAAGAACATTTTCTTCAAACTGAATCAGAGCAATTTGAGAATCTGCAATTTACAATGAAATTGACAACAAAGTAGTCTTTCTTCAGGTTAAATAGAGCAATCTGTTTATAATTGAAATTTTCAGTGAAGAAAACAGGTTGGATATTAAAATGAAATGTGTCGATGAGTTGGACATTCAAGATATATACCAAAAGAGTATATTATTCCCACAAGATTAGTTTAAATAAATATCCAATGTAGCTGGGAATAGAGACCTTCCCACAACTACTTAATTGTATTAGTTATTGAACTTCCTTATTTCCATATATTCGCACTCCACACCTTCACATACTTCCTAACATAATCATAAAACTACAGAATTATGCATGCGTCTCCAAGGAAATAGCACTGGTCTGTTATCGATGAGAGAAGTATTGTAATGTGTTGGAGACAGTTGTTATCTGAAGCTCTTATATTTTATATACAGACATCTGCATAAAGATATTCTCAGAAATAATTGACTTCAAATCACAGCTCCATGTGCAACATTCAGAAAGACTTGCTTGACTTTTGAACAAAGGGTTAAGGTAATCTTCTATCTGTTGAAGATTCAATGTCTTGTGCCAACCAAATGGAAAATATATGTTCGCTTTGAATTTTGGTTTTGTAACTATTGGTTTCAAATGTTCACCTGATGTTAAATTGTGTGCAGATGGACTTTCTGTCTGGTTATGAAAGAATCTCTCACTTAATTGGTGTTTGTCAGCAAAGATCTATGTTTGCCTTCATGTGATAGAATCAACACCTTTTTAGTAATCTAGGAGGATTCGGAAACTGCCATGTCCATGTCAGTTGAAAACCCAACCTCATCTCCAATTCCCAGCTCTTGTCTGTAGTCTTGAAGGAGATGACACATTGTAGAGCAGAGGGATAGGAGTACAGGCACATAGTTTCCTGAAAGTGGCGTCACAGGTCGATAGAGTGATCAAGAAGGTTTTTGGTACACTGTCCTTCATCAGTCCGGGTTCAGAGTATAGCAGTCGGGACATTCTGTCACAGTTGTACAAGACATTGGTGAGACTGCACTTTCAGTTTTGGTCACCCAGCAATAGGAAGTTTGTCATTAAGCTGGAAAGAGAGCAGAGAAGATTTACGGCAATGTTGCCAGGACTTGACGGGCTGAGCTGCAGAGAGATTGGACAGGCTAGGACTTTATTCCTTTGAGCGCTAGAGGTTGAGGGGTGATTATATAGAGGCATAAAAATTAATGAGGAGAATAGATGGGGTGAATGCAAAGAGTCTTTTACTGATGGTTGGGGAATGAAAAAACAGAGTACATATGTTTAAGGTGAGAGGGGATAGATTTAATAGGAACCTGAGGGGCGACCTTTTCACACAGAGGATGGTAGGTATATGAAATGAGTTGCCAGAGGAGGTAGTTGAGGCAGATACTAACACAGCAGTTTAAATACACTTGGAAAGGTATATGGATAGGAAAGGTTCAGAAAGATATGGGCAAAATGTGGGCAAATAGGACTAGCTTAGATGGGGCACCATGGTTGGCATGGATGAGTTGGGCCAATGGGGCTGTTTCCATGCTGTGTGACTCTTTGACTCTGAGTACTCATTCAGCTAATTTTCAAATGTGGTTTATTACATTTTTCAGCCTATCAAGTACTTAATTCCAGAACCTCATCATACTCTGAAAACGTTCTCCTCAACTCCCCTCTGGGCCACCTACCAGTTAATCTTAAGATTATTGTTTACTCATCTAAGTGAAATAAGACCTTCCTATCCAATCTGAACAGAACACATAATCCTCCATATTTTTGCCACCTCCAACAGGATCCCAACACTAGTCACATCTTCCCATCTCTGCCCCTTTCAGCCTTACGCGGAGACCATTCCCTCCGCAACTCCCTGGTTAACTCATTCCTTCCCACCCACCACCCCCTCCCCAGGTACCTTCCCCATCAACCACAGAAGATGCAATATCTGTACCTATACCTCCTCCCTCAACTCTGTCCAGGGACCCCGACAGTCCTTTCAGGTTCACTTGCACCTCCTCCAACCTCATCTACTGTATCCGTTGTCAAGATGTGGACTCATATACATCGGCGAGGCAAAACATAGACTGGGCAATCGTTTCGCTAAACACCTTTACTTAGTCCACCTAATCTCCTGGTTGCTAAACACTTTAATTCTCCTTCACATTCTCACACAGACCTTTCTGTCCTAGGTCTCCTCCATTGTGAGGCTAAACGCAAATTGGAGGAACAGCATCTCATATTTCACCTGGGCAGCTTACAGCCCAGTGGTATGAATATTGATTTCTCTAGCTTCAGGTAGCCCCGGCATTCCCTCTCTCTCTATCCCTCCCCCACCCAAGTTACACTAGCTTCTCATTTTCACCCAACAAACAGCTAACAATGGCCGGTTTCCATAATTATCGTTACTTTTTTGCATATCTTCAATTCGTTTTTCTTTACCTCTCTACATCATCGTCTGTGTCTCTTATTTCCTTTATCTCTAACCAGTCTGAAGAAGGGTCTTGACCCAAAACGTCACCCATTCCTTATCTCCAGAGATGCTGCCTGTCCCGCTGAGTTACTGCAGCATTTGTGTCTATCTTAGACTTATACTGTTATTGTACATTCCTATTTATTCTTGGGATGAAGGGGTTGTCATGTGAGGCAGGTTTGAACAGATTGGTCCCATGCTGGAGTTTAGTTGGAGAGGTAATATCACTGAATCTGACAATTTTTGTGGAAGCTTGACAATGTACATGCTGAGATCTTGTTTCCCTTCCAGGGGGAGTCCAGAACTAAGGTCATAATTTCAGAATAAGAGGTCAGCCATTTAAGATGGTGGGGAAGAAGGATTTCTTCTTTAGATGGAGATGAATCAATGGAACTCTCTACCTTAGAGAGCTGTGAAGATTGAATGAACATACTCGAATTCAGAGATGATTTTTGAGCAATGGGCATAAAAGTGTTATTGGTAACAGGAGGCAAGGATCAGATTAACCATGACCTTATCGGATCATGGGTCATGTTTCAGGGGGTGGGGGCGTGCATATGGATGAACTATTTTTTTAATGTTCTGATGTACTAATCTCTCATCGACTTCTGTACCAAAGAAAACAGCCTTTGCCTATCCAGGCTCTCCTTCCAGATAATTACCTTCACAATTCATCTCGACCACATCCACAGATGTAACTTTAACGTTCCAATGTGCAGATGATTAAAAGACAATTGAAAGCTAAATAATCATGCTTTATTTAATATAATAATACCTGATAAGAAGACAAAAAAACAAAAGGAAGGAGCAAATATTTGTACAATCTATGTCTGAATATTTATGATCTGGCTGTTCCGCTCCACCACAGAAATATTTTATTTTGAATTCCTGTTGAATTACGTGTGTCAGTAGGATTTCACTTTCACATCATTGAGATGGGGTAGGAACATCTCTGAAGGATTTTCCAGGATACTGTGAAATATATTTTGATCTGTGATGTCAGCTGGGTTTTATAACTGAATTGGTCCCATATGCCTGCATTTGTCCCCTATCTTTTAAAATCTTTCCTATCCATGGGTGTGTCTAAATGTATTTTAAATGTTGCCATTGTACCTACCTCTATCACTTCGTCTGGCTGCTTGTTGCAGAAATCACCACCCTCCAAGTAAAGAAAGTATCATTCGGGTCTCTTCTATAAGTTCTTTTAATTTTCTATCCCCCTAAATTGCAGATTATTCTAACTTGCAAATATGTTATCATCGCTGCATTATTGCTGGGCCTAACTGATGGAAGTTTGCATCAGCCAGCAATGCGGGATCACCATTATTGGATGTACAGCAGCAATTCAAGAAGTAGGCTCACCCACAATCTTTGCAAGGTCAATAATGAATGTGCAATAAATTGTGGCCTTCCAATTGCCCTGTAGTCTGTGAATGAGGAAGAGATATCATGGAATGATGACAGCAGAGAAGGAGGCCATTTGGTCCATCCTGTCTACTCTTGATCTCGACAAGAACAAATCTTTAGTTCCACTCAACAATCCTTTCACAATCCTGCGCTCCAATGAAAATTCCTGTCTCCTCATTTTTTGGTACTTCATGCCTTTGACCACTCTTTACTCTTGTCCCAGAAGGGGAGTATTAAGGGCCTGTCCCACTTAGGCGATTTTAAGGCAACTGCCGGTGACTAGGCTGTCGCCGACAGTTTGCCGAGATGTCGCGGGCATGATCGTGAGGAGTCTTCCAAGAATCATAGTGGATCTCAACGCGTCGCTGAGAAATCAACCGGAGGGAAATTTCTCAGTGACAGCTGGCTTGGTGCCAGGTATTGTTGCTTATTGTGGGCGCTGTCGCATGCTGTCTCCAGGTTTGCTAGGTTCTCTTAGATGCATTTAGAAGAACATAATATTAAAATAAGTAAAGTCATTTCAAGATACCATAAAATACTTGTGTTTAACCAATTTATTTACCATCAGGGCATTTGACCGGTAGATTGGAGGCGATAGTTTGACAGTCAGGTAAGCGTGGGAATTTTTGCGATGTTTAATGGCCATCAGCGATTACATTAAAAATAGGCTCCCAATCCAGATATGCAACCCAGAAACCAGATATGCATCTCCCGAACATTTTCAAAGAATGCCCACACAGTTTTCACAAAAATCCATTTAACCACTTTTACAATTACATTTCTTAATACTGCTATTAGTAAACTGGAAGTCAATCCAGTTTATGCCTTGTTACCGTGAAGCTTGGTTTTCAAGTAACCCGGACAAGATGTTATATTTCAAAACTCTCAAGTACTTACCGACTTACCGTCAGTGATTTAAGCGAAAATTAGGATGCCGGAGAAGCATTGACAGCGTCAATTTTGCGATGTTTCCGAAGACGGTGTAATCTTGACCTGACTTGGCATTGTCGTGGTCACTGTCGTCGGGTAAAAGAAAATTTCGCCGATCTGCTACGACTTTGACTGTCGCCGACAGTCGTCTAAAAAATCGCCTAAGTGGGACAGGCCCTTTAGTGAGCTGCAGGTCCGTGGTTGTATTATTTCCAATTTAAGTTGAAATCCATTTCACAGTGGCATGTCTGCTTGGATTAGCAATGATAATGGTTCCTTGGCCAAAAATCTAGGGTAATGTTATTCCTCTGTGTTTGATGCAGCATAAATGATACATGTAGTAAGAACATTTGTTGCTAATTCACTTTCTGCCATCCTGCTCATTGCATGAATCAATGATAACAAGCTGAAACGATCAATTTCTATTAATTAGCCAACGATAGACCCATATATAACATGAATAATATTTATTATAAAGCTACAATAAATCAGAAACCTCAATATAAGTACAGCTTCTTCTTCCACCAGAGTATCACATTCTTAATTCAAGGCACAGTTGCTTGAAGTCTTCAACAGCGGATTATGGGAAATAATGGATAGTTGCAAAGATTCACTTTAATTCAGGAAATTGAATGATTTATTCATGAGAGCAAATGTTGATAACTCATAAAAATAACCAAATCTATTCCAACCTTCAAACCAACACGTCACGTGCTTCATTAAAGATAGACACAAAATGCTGGAGTAACTCAGAGGGACATGCAGCATCTCTGGAGAAAAGGAATGGGTGACGTTTTGGGTTGAGACCCTTCTTCAGACTGATGTCAGGAGAGTGGGCGGGACAGAGATAGAATGTAGTCGGAGACAGTAAGACTGGTGGGAGAACTGGGAAGGGGAAGGGGATGGAGAGAGAGGGGAAGCAAGGGCTATTTGAAGTTAGATAAGTCAATGTTCATAGCACTGGGGTGTAAGCTACCCAAGCAAAATATGAGGTGCTGTTCCTCCAATTTGCGCTGGGCCTCACTCTGACTGTGGAGGAGTCCCAGGACAGAAAGGTCAGATTGGGAATGGGAGGGGGTTAAAGTGCTGAGCAACCTCATTACCTGGTGTAGTAGAGTAGGAGTTATTGATTACTAGACTACTAATCCATAGGTGTGGACTCAAGATGCAGAGCCATGAGGTAAATTTACCATTGTCATCTTCACTGTGTTCAGATGAGTCATAGACACTGCAGTGTGGGGTTGTGAGTTAATGGGAATGTGGGGAGAATACATTTCAGAGAAAATAGACAATAGACAATAGGTGCAGGAGTAGGCCATTAGGCCCTTCACGTCAGCACCGCCATTCAATGTGATCATGGCTGATCATTCTCAATCAGTACCCCGTTCCTGCCTTCTCCCCATACCCCCTGAGTCCGCTATCCTTGAGCTCTATCTAGCTCTCTCTTGAATGCATTCAGCGAATTGGCCTCCACTGCCTTCTGAGGCAGAGAATTCCACAGATTCACAACTCTCTGACTGAAAGAGTATTTCCTCATCTCCGTTCTAAATGGCCTACCCCTTATTCTTAAACTGTGGCCCCTAACATTGGGAACATGTTTCCTGCCTCTAACGTGTCCAACCCCTTAATAATCATACGTTTCGATAAGATGCCCTCTCATCCTTCTAAATTCCAGTGTATACAAGCCTAGTCGCTCCAGTCTTTCAACATATGACAGTCCCGCCATTCCGGGAATTAACCTAGTAAACACCCTCAATAGCAGGAATAAAACTCCCAGGATGCAGTGAAGACAGCGAAAATGGAAGTTATTCAATTTCCGCTCTTGATGTTGATAGGTCGTGCAAACTTCATACTGTAATGTAGCGTGCTCAATACACAGGCTTTGTAGACATTGACAATGGTTTTGGTTGTGAGTTTCCTGTTTTTCCATGCCCGCTTGGTTAGTCTCCCAAAGGTGGTTGCTGCCTTTCCGATGCGTGATTTGATTTCCTCATCCAAAGAGAGGCTATCAGTCACCGTGGATTTTTTTGACGGATTCCAGTAAAGTGGTGTTTAGTCTGATATGAGGGGGGAGTAGAATGCCCTGACCCATGACAACAGTCTTCTTAATACTTATTGTCAGTTGATATTCATTGCAGGCATGAGATATCCTGTTCATTAGGCTTTGAAGTCCACCTTCCGTTGGGGTGATGAGTGCAGCATCATCAACGTACAGGAGCACTGTTAAAAAGGGGAGGTTCATTGGTGTTGTATAGGGAAGAAAATTTATTGCGCTGACCTGAGCTGAATCCAGGTATACAGTCATTATGCATACCATGCTCCTTCTTAGTCTCTTGTTCTGTGAAGAATATTCAATAGACTAAGCACTGGTCAGCATGTCCCTTACCTCCCCGTGTCATCTGCGCACTATCGGAAGAAAACAGAGCAAAGCAGAGAGCAGATATCGCCATTTATGGGACCTTACCTCATCCAGACCTTGAAAGCGTTGTACTGAGCTGCCAGTAGCCTTTCAGCTTTATGCCAAACATAAAACTCTATTTAATGTAATTCCATTCATTTGATCAGGATTGCTGTCTTGGATTGGCAAGGTAAATGCAGATAACTTGTTTGCTTTCCTTTTTATTTATTTTACTAAGTCTTAAATCTTTCAATTGATTCCTATCGCTTAACTGTGTTTTAGATCCATATATTAATTTTTCTCTTGTTAAAGTAATTTCTAAAGTTTTTAAATATTTCATCTCCTGGAATCAGTAGCTGTCAAAGGCCATTAAGGCCATCAAAGGCAGTTCTCCTTATGAGGTATCAGCTGAGGTTTAATTGCTGGTTGCAACTCACTTTGCTTCACAGGACGACTCTGACAATGAGGATATTGGGCTAGGGCAGTTGGCTCACATTCATATTCTCCTTCTTTATTGCAGGCATCACTGACGAGGTTAAGATTCAGTCTTAATCCCCAGCTACTCCTGAGCAATAGCTTTCAAGGCCATTTCAGTGGGTATGGAAGAGCCATCGATATTGGGCCTGGGTGCTGCTCACCAAAATATCTGTCCAATGTGTTCCTTCATCCTATCTGGGAGCTCCCAATAAGCAAATGCTGATCGTTAAAACAGTATATCTCTTTATTTAGTATCATAAAAACAAAGAATTATACCGAAACACCCAACATGTACATGCCTACCTGAGTCAGTCCGATTCAGTGATCGTAATTCTAACAGTGGAAACAAGTTTCCAAAATAAAATTACTGTAAAGAAATATCAGAAAAAATACTGAGATAGAATGTTGAATTTACTTAGGGCTTTTTAAACTTCTTTGTGCTCATTATCATTCGACAAACAACATCACACATTCAGAAACAGTTGGAAACAAAACAGATGTCTCATGAATTTGCACCTTACAATTACTAGGAGTCCCAAGGCACTTTGGAAATTACATATTTCATATAAAGGATGATTTTAATTCCTCATGGAATTCAGTATGTGTAGATCAAAGCCGATCTATATCTCTACCTACACATATCTCCTCTGAGACTCTCACTCTGCTGAGAAAGCAAGGCCTAGAAACTTGGATGAAGAAAATGATTACTGGTAGCTTTATTGGAAAATAACAACAACATCCCGACCCCAAGAGAAACAATAGAAGCTTCATAGTTTCAAGTAGAAAGTACACTGATGTCAGATTGCTGCTTTTAAGAATAATTGTAAGAAAATATAGTATTTTCATACATCGTCCAAATGTCTTTTGAAAGTCATAATTATATCTGCTTCTATATCTTCCTCTGACAGTCCATTCCATACACATATTACCCTCTGAGTGAAAATGTTCTTGCTGAGGCCCTTTATAAATTCTCCCCATTCACCTTAAAGCTCTGCCTTCTAGTTTTAGAATCCACTGGTCTGGGAAAAAGACTCTGAGCATTTGCCTTATCCATGTCCTCTTAATCTTGAACAGATAAGATAACTCATTAGCCTCCTCTGCTCCAAAGAAAAATGTCCAAGCCTATCCAACATCTCCCTTTAACTCTAGCTTGCAAGTCCAGGCAACACCCTTTCCAACTTAACACCACCCTTCCTTTCGCATTGTGACCAGAACTGCACACTGCACTCCAAGTGTGATCTCATCCATGACTTGTACGGCTACATCATATTGTCCTAATTTTTGTTCTCATTACATTTCCCAATGAAGGCGAGCCTGCCAAATGCCTTTTTCACCACCCAGTCGACCTGATTTGCCACTTACAGGGAACCACCTGTATTCCTAGATCTCTCCACTCTGCACTGGATCACTTGGACTATAATAACATGAACGTCAGAATGTTGTAGGAAGGAACTGCAGATGCTGGTTTAAACCGAAGTTAGACACAACAAATTGGAGTAACTCAGGCGGGTCAGGCAGCATCTCTGGAGAAAGGAATTAGGTGATGTTTCGGGTAGAGTCTGAAGAAGGGTCTTCAGAGATGCTGTCTGATCTGTTCAGTTATTCCAGGTTTTTGTATCTATCTTATGTTGCTCATTGACTACGACACAGTGTTCAAGATCTTCATCCCTCCAAACATTATGAAACTAAGAAAATTATGTCGCTGCTCATCCCTGTGCAACTGGATCCTTGACTTCTTGTATCTTGTCTTGTGGTCATCACTCCAAGGAGTCCACCAGGAACTACACTGGAAGTATCCTATACCCACTAGGGTCAATTTTTAACATTATCCTACACCCACTAGGTACAATTTTTACATTTACCAAGCCAATTAATCTACAAACCTGTACGTCTTTGGAATGTGGGAGGAAACAAAGATCTCGGAGAAAACCCACGCAGATCACGAGGAGAATGTACAAACTCCGTACAGACAACACCTGTAGTCAGGATCGAACCCGGGTCTCCAGCACTGCATTCACTGTAAGGCAGCAACTCTACTGCTGCGCCACCGTGACCGCCCCTTTCTCATCAACACCGCGACTTTCTCATCAACAGACCACAATCAGTATTAATAATACTTCCTTCTTGAATACCATCAACAAAGGAGCATCTCAGGGCTGTGTGCTCAGTCACTTGCTCTACACACTATATACCCATGACTGTGTAGCCAGATGCAGTTCCAACACCATCTTTATATTCACCGACAACACCACATTGTTAATGTAGATAACAAACAACTGTAGATGTAGATGTAATGTAGATAACAACAATGTAGATAACAAACAATTAGGAAAAGGGGAGATGCAACGTGACCTGGGTGTCATGGTGCACCAGTCATTGAAAGCAAGCGTGCAGGTGCAGCAGGCAGTGAAGAAAGCGAATGGTATGTTAGCATTCATAGCAAGAGGATTTGAGTATAGGAGCAGGGAGGTTCTGCTGCAGTGGTACAGGGCCTTGGTGAGACCGCACCTGGAGTATTGTGTACAGTTTTGGTCTCCTAATCTGAGGAAAGACATTCTAGCCTTAGAGGGAGTACAGGGAAGGTTCACCAGATTGATCCCTGGAATGGCAGGACTTTCATATGAAGAAAGACTGGATAGACTAGGCTTATACTCGCTGGAATTTAGAAGACTGAGGGGGATGGGCGGTTAATATTAAAAATATAACCTGCTGGTTGGATGATTCAGATCAACAATCGGATTGGTTAAAGATGGAGAAAGAGGATTGTTTACCATTCGATATTGGTGCGATCCTCTTAGCTCCAATAAATTTAAATAAAAAAACATATGGAGGTAATCCCATTATACATAGTGTTATCCGTACCAATGGAAAAGTTATGGAATCAAAAGGGTGGGAGATCTTTATCATAAGGGAACTTTTCTTTCGTTTCAGGAGTTACAGCAGAAGTACGGATTACATGTTAATAATTATTTTAGATATTTACAACTTAGAGATTATGTAAAATCACACATGCAAGAATATAAGTTTAGAGGTCCAGAAACACTTGATGTATGCCTGAATCGACATTATAACTCAAATAAATTAATATCTTTTATTTACAATATTCTCCCTGACATTGACATTCCGTCATCAGAATCTTATAGACGAGCATGGGAGGACGAATTGAATCAATTTATAATGCAAGATATATGGGATGAAAGTTTACAACATATACATCAATGTTCATTGAATACTAGACATTCCTTAATACAATTTAAAATAATACATAGATTACATTATTCGAAGACGAAATTAAATAGGATTTTTCCTAGTATCTCTCCTATGTGTGATAAATGTCAATTTCAAGAAGCTAATTTAACTCATATTTTCGTAACTTGTATAAAAATGCAAAACTTCTGGTTGGAGATTTTTAAAATAGTTTCTAAAGTTATTAATAAAAAATTAGATATGGACCCAAAATTAATTATATTAGGATTATCAGAACATACTACAAATTTTACAGTAAGTCAGGTACATTTTCTTGATTACAGTCTAATAACTGCGAAAAAACTAATACTTAAATTTTGGAAAAAACCAATAACCCCCACAATTAAAATGTGGACTATGGAAATGACAGAGACCCTGCATTTGGAAAAAATAAGGTTTGCCTTAATCGACAAACCTGAGTTATTTTTAAAAATATGGTCTCCATTTATTGAATTTTTAGAAAAGTAAATGGGTTTGGCACAGGACTAAAATAAAAAAAATAAAAATTTAAATAAAAAGTTGAAACTTGAGTTGGGGGTTGGATGTACAGCTGTGGTTTTTGTCTCCCGGATCTACTCCCGTTAATTTTTATTGTTAGATCCTTTTTTTTTTTTAACCCTCTTACTCTCTCTTCCCAAGTTTATAGTTTTATATTTTTATTTTTACTTTCTCTTTTCAAAAATTTAAAAATTGAAGCTATGTAAGAACTTTGTAACAAATGTGTTTTTTTATTTTTATTTCGATTTGTACATATGCTTTTCAAAAATAAAAAAAATAAAAAAATAAAAAAGATCAGATAATTCCAAATGCCCATTACCATGGAGTTGCATCTTGTTCCTGTGTAATTTTCTAATTTCAAATTTAACTGCTCTGGCGATGGACTGAAATTTGCAGCCAAGTTGTTTTTGCAGGGAAAATATTCTTTATCTCCTTTTAGTGTTGATCCTCTAAGCATTTGTCCTCTTTTCACTAGGCTGGTTCGAAAACCATTTAGTATATTTGCAGAATATAAATTCATTGTTACAGTTTTATTCAATCTGTAAACCCTTGGCACATGGGAATTTAATAATGAAATCCAATTACAAATATGTATCTGCTATTCTTTATAGAAAGAGATTGAGAATTCTGAAACACTAGCCAAAAATAATGCCCCAACTTATGCAATATTTATAAAGTGCAAAGAAATTTATTGTCATAATATCCGCTGCTTTGGATTTTAACATACCACAGCCTGATTAACATACACAATATGGTTCTTGATCTTCAGATACAGCTGCTTCTTTCAAGATTTTGTGTCACCTTTTGTCTCTGAGACAATCACATGTTGCAACTTGTCTTCTGGTGATAGTGGTATCTAACAGTCAGATAGAATTGCCTCTCATTCCAAAGAATCCAAGTCTACCCAATTTTTCCTCACAAGTCCTTCATGTAAACAATTAATATAATGAACCTCATCTGCGTGGTCTGGGGCAGGTATATTCCCACTCAAAGACTAAAACTGAATGCAGTCTTCAAGATATGGTCTCAGAATAGTTGCAGGTTGAATTCCTTCTTGGTTACAGCTTACTTTCAGCTCTGAGGTGTCTTCTTTTACTCATGGCGGTGGAAGTGCAGAGAGATATTTATGCTATTATTGGATGCTAATATTTACAGGTAAATTTAGTTCTCAAACTCATCTAGAACGACAAAGGACACAGAAGTTTTCAAGCAACATCTGTTTCAAGTGCCTTGTCTTCATTAATTTATCTGAGAAATTAGCATACGATAGCATCAAAATCACTTCGCACTTCCATTGTCAGGTGTAGAAAACAGCCATTTCAGAGCTGAAAATAAGATGTAGCCTGGAAAAAAATCTTGATACTGGATGATGTGATGTGTTGAGCATTTGCTATGGCTGGCAAAATCTTCTGGAAATATAGATTTTCAATGACTAACTATTAATTACTTCATACTTTTGACGAATGTCAGGTTTTTCGAAGAAATTAGTCTCTTGGGGTGTATTTTTGGAAGTTTGTTATTATTGTTTGCATTTTCTTCATTGTTTCCCACTAACCAGACATATTATTCAGACATTAATGATTCAGAATCTGGCATGCTGGAAGGGATGAATCTTTATAATATAACTAAATTTTGTCAGAGCAACTTTACAACAGGCTTACTGCTTCATGGCATCAGAAAGCTCAGAACCACATTTTACAACACTGACAATCCATCCAAGTGCTGTGCTTGAAAAGGAATCTGAAAATAAATCCACAACTATAGTCACAAAAAGGCCTCAAGATTTTTCCGTTTTAAGCTGCAGTACTTAATACTAATTCATTGGCATGGAGAAAGAACTTATGATTGGCTTCATGACTGGGGAATGTCGGAATTGTGTGATAGATGAACAAAGAAAAAAGATATTTTCATTCTGTAAATATCTCAATTGTCACTGCTATAGTCTCAGTTAGGTCATGTCAACTTTCATTTCTGTAGCAGCCGAGAAAAGTTTCCAATGCATATATCTACAAATCTGTTTGCGATCCCTGCACATTAACACTATCCTACACACACTAGGGACAATTTTTACATTTACCCAGTCAATTAACCTACATACCTGTATGTCTTTGGAGTGTGGGAGCAAACCGAAGATCTCGGAGAAAACCCACGCAGGTCACGGGGAGAACATACAAACTCCGTACAGACGGCGCCCATAGTCAGGATTGAACCTGAGTCTCCGGCGCTGCATTCGCTATAAGGCAGCAACTCTACCGCTGCACCACTGTGCTGCCCACATCCTAAAGATGTGTGAGTTTGTTGGTTAATTGCCCCCTGTAAAATTGAGCCTAGTGAGTAGGGAGTGAATGCACCAATGTGAACAGGTGATCATTGGTCGGCATGGGCTCAGTGGACCAAAGGGCCTGTTTCTAAGTTGTATCTCTAAACTAAACCAAAAACTAAAACATGAATACATATATTTTTAAAAGTTATATGTAATATATAAACTAAACGATTATCCATCGAGTCACAAACACTCCTGGTTAAATTAATTAGTATTAAAACAAATTTTCCATACTAAAATTAGATTTTTTTTGTCACATGTACTGAGATATAGTGAAAAACATTGATTTGAATGCTCTCCAGACAAATCCTACCATACATGAGTACAATCAAACAACATGAACACAGCAGGTAGTGAAAAAAGAGAAACAGAACGGAATACAGAGTATAATGTTATAGGTACAGTTGGGAATACATCCTCAGTTTATGAGAGGTCCATTCAAGAGTCTAATAACAGCGGGAATGGACCTATTCTCGAAACTGATGATATGTCCTCTTAAGCTTCTCTATCTGCCCAATGGGGGAGATGAGAAGAGGGAATGACTAGGATATGAGAGGTCCCCGATTATGTTGGCTGCTTTCCCAAGGCAGTTTGAAGTGTAGATGGAATCGATGAGTGGGAGGCTGCTTTGCTTGATATGCTGGGCTGAGTCCACAACTCTGCAATTTCTAGAAACAAGGAACTGCAGTTGTTGGTTTACAAAAAACGACAAAGTGCTGGAGTAACTCAATGGGTCATGCAGCATCCCTGGAGAACGAGGATAGGTGACGTTTTGTGGTTGGGACCCTTCTTCAGACTGAGATAATGCCTGACCTGCTGATGTGATTCAGCACTTTGTGTCTTTCTTTGCAATTTCTTGTGATCGTGGGTACCTAATAAGGTGCTTTCTGCATTGCATCTGTAGAAATTGATAAGAGTCATTATTGACGTACAGAATGTCTTTTTAAGAAGTAGAGGCATTGGTGTGCTTTCTTGAGCATAGCAGTTACCTAAAATCCGATTGTGTACATAACATGGAATGGACACAGTTGAAAAAGAATCTTTACATCTGATAAACCACTTAATTTGCCATATGTATTTGGGGCAAATGTTTTGTCTGCAGCTGAGAACCGTGGTGTTGGTTAAAAGGCATGATGAACTAAGAGGGAGAAAGCGAGACAGGAAAGATGAGTTAGAACAAATATTCAGAGGAGAACATTTCAAATTTTAAGCAACTGCAAAAACAATCTGCTACCTAAGGGGATGAAGCTGCACATTTTGATTGTTTAGTCTTTGCCTAGAAATTGGAACATTCAGTTCGATGCCTTTGAAAGTTGATTTAACCTGGCATAAACCACACCTAAGGCCACTTCTGGCTTAAGTAACATCAATCGTGAAATTGGACGGGGTGCTTCATGGGTTTTGATTTTTATGTCAAGGGATGGCAGGATGGTATATTTCCATGTAGATTGGAATTTGGACCTTGTTGCCCTGAGGATGTCTGTCTTCGAGCACTCCCAAAAGAATAAGATCAAATTCCCAGAGAGCTAACCCTGGGGACCCACAAGCAAGAAAAATACTTACTTAATGAGCCCTCCTACCAAAGGAAAAGTACCCCAACAAACCCTAATCTCTACTCACCAGTGGTGAATCTATATACCCCCAATCTGATCTCTTCCAATTGTTGCCCACCATTCATCCTGATGTTAGTTCTCCTTTCCCCCAGTCCTCTCCTTTAATTCTTGATGAAAGCTTCCTCAATGGATGGCATTGAATTGTAACTGGATGGCTGGAGCTATGCAGCTGCTACCTCACTGCTCCAGTGACCTGGGTTTGATCCTGATCTTGGGTACTGCTTGGGTGGAATTTGAATGTAACTGCTTGAGTTTCATCCCACATCCCAAAATATGAAGGTCAGTTGGTTAACTAATCACTGTAAATTACTCTAATGTGGTAGAATCTAGGAGAGGCAATCGAGCTGTTGGGTGAATGAAATGGATTTGAGTTGAAATGGGTATTTAGTGTTTAGTGTGGACCAGATGGGCTGAAGGGCCTGGTTCCATGCTGTGGGGCTGTATAACTCTCACATTCCCTATGATCTAGATGTGTGGCATAATATCAAACACCCACCCTTATGATATGCCTGACGTCATCTCACCTGTCCAATCTACTGCCAGACCAGCCCCCAATCACTGGCCCAACCAGGCTAATGATCAATGAGCTGACCCCAGCCTAGGAGGGATTCCCAAGTGGTGCCTTTCCCAAGCAATGACTGGTAACGTACAATTAGGGCAAGCCAATTTTGCAGGACTGGGTCAAAGGCCTAAAACAGTCACTTCCAATGGAGAGACACCATTTCAGTACAGCTAAAAGAAGGATTAATGGAGAAGAAGGGAAAATTCACGAGAATTCTCACAACAGCTGAGTGGTGCCGATTACGCAGTAACTGTGACCATCCATCACACATACATACACAATCATGACTTTCTCGGTAATGTTTTTTCATTGTTACCAGAGAGTTGATTAAGTTCTAATATACTTCCCCTTAGTTGCAGGACAAAATATACTTCTCTCCTACCACATTGGAGGCCATTCAGCCCATCGAGTGTATGCTGACTCTCAGAGCAATCCCATCAATCTTGTCCTTCATTCTTTCTTGTTACCTATTCCCTTGCGAGTGCCCATCACCTTCTTCATGATCCTCCCACCAATCCCTTACACTGGTGGTAATTTATCATGACAGGCTAAGCTAACAAACAGAACATCTTTAGGATGTGGGAAGAAACTGAAGGAAACCCACTCAGTCACATTGAGAACATGCAAACTCCACAAAGTGTGCCAAAGCCCAAAATTGAGCCCACATTGCTGGAGCTGTGAGCGAGTGGTTCTAATTGTGCCGCCCTGTGACGACCTAGTCCATCTCTTTGGTCACAATGCCTCAGCACAGGCCTTTTTCGATACCTGCCCCACTTTTGAAGGCTCCTCCATACTGCTTATGGCCTCAGCTCTCGACAGCCGGCCCTACCTCACTGACTGTATTGCCTGAAGAACCATATGCTTGCTTCATGCACATGTTCAGGAGGGGATGAAATAGGAACCACTTAAAATGAAAATCGCCATGCTTGGAGGATTACAATATTTAATCTAAGAAACTGGCTGGGATCTATTTATCTGCATGAAAGGGATAGTTTTCATATGGAGCCAGAGGATATGTATTTCTATAATAACAATTGTGCTACAGCAAAAACAATCCACAATGAAATATCACAGCTACTGATTTATGATAACTGAATGTGAAGATTTTATTGCATGGTATTGTGATATTTTTATTGGTGCTTGGAGCTTTGGATTATCCAGCACTCTCCATTATTCTGTATGTGTAAATGCGGGTATATATTGCCTGCATTTCTGGACTTAATTCGATCCTTTATCATTATTGAAGCAGGGGTCTCATAGCATGCAAAGTTTACAATAGGAAGCCTGCCCTGCAGAGCAAGAATTCAAACATTCAATGGTTGCACTGACTTGAGTAAATAAAATTCTCTGTGTATTCCAGTTCCACTTCAGAGCTCTGATCATTCTGCTGACACTGCAATGAAGCACTGAGAGTGGACCACACTGTTAGAAATGCTGCCCTGTAAGAAATAGAAGCTTAACAAACCCAGTTAGCTCTTCAAGGATGCCCAGTGGTTTATAAAAATGTGGCTGATCATTTACCTCAGGGATACTTTCCTGTGACGATTCCCTGTTCCTTGATTCCCTTTATCCAAAAATAGTCTGAACAAATTGAGAAAAGTGAAAATTTTAAAAAGCTAGTTGAGGCAGTATCTGTGGAAAGTGTGACTGTTGATTTTTTTTCAGATCTGAGACCCTCTGTCAGAACTTCTCATTCTGATTAAGGGCCTTCTGCCAAAAATGTTAACCAATTGTCTCTTGACAATTGAAAGACAATTGAGTTCCTCCAGCAGTTCGTTTTCATACCAAAATTATATTTCCTCTATCAGGGTGCAAGAAAATCCCAAGACACCATTTTGAACGAGAAATCTGGAGATGTTAGCAGCAATATCACTTTCTTCATAGGTAGTATCATAGACAGTGAGAAGAAGGGTTGTCAGAAATTAGAGCAGGATCTTGATCAGCATCCGAGGTCAGGATTGAACCCATAAGGCAGCAGCTTTACTAACTGTGCCACTGTGCCATCATCTCTAAGGATGTTCCCAAGGCTACACAGTAAATAGGCAGATGGTTGACCTACCATTCATAGAACCATCCTGATTGTCATTGTTAAATGTTGGATGGATTCAATAAAGAGCAGTAATCTGATTTGAAAGTTAACAACTCACCCGGTGAAGAATATAAAAACCGTTTCCACAGATGGAGTAGGACACCAGTTATGCAAGGCTTCTGTTGTGCTCCTTAACTGTGGACTTGAGATTCTCAGCACCATTGGAATGTTTCTTCTTCACTTTGAGCAGTTTTGGGCCCAGCATGCACAGGAGTGACTGATGGAGTTGTATTTTTTCATGGAGGCTCTGACCACATCTTTGTCTCTGTCGACTCAGTGAACTCTTCCCCTGATGGCGCTTGGAATAGGTATCAGGAGTCCAGTGCTAAGCAAGGGAACAATGTGGCCGGTGCAATGAAGCCAATTGTTTATATAGTGTCTTTACAGAATAACACATTGCAGAGGAATTCACAGAGGGGTTATCAAACAAAATCTGTCCCAAGCCAATAATAAATGATGAATCAAAGTTTGGTAGAATAATATGCATACTTTGTATTAAAGCTGTTCTGTTCCTTGAATTAATTTGTTTCTTCAACATGCAGATTTTGCCTTAACTATGTCAGCACTAGTCCTTTTTTTCATTTGCCATTCAATTTTTTTTCTAACTCCCCCACCAATACTGGAAGGAGTGCTGCAATTCTGACAATTATTTAATTTTTGGAGTGGTTTTCCTTAGATCAGGGAAAGTACTGCAGACATTTAATATTCATAATTAGAATCAGTCGTTACTTCATATTTAAAGAAAAATGGCCGAGAGTCCTTAACAGGAAAAGAAAGAGCAATTCACAGAAGAACTGGAGCTGAGAATTTTTTTATACATGCATGAATTGTTTATAGAGTTATAGAATCGTAGCGAGTCATACAGCACGGAAACAGGATCTTCAACCCATGCTAACCGTCTTGACTTCTCCACTCCTGATACCTAGTCCAATCTCACCCCTCTAACGAGACAGCCCTCTGATCACTTAGTTACAATCCCAACGTTGTTATTAAACCCGCCAACGAGGGAGCTACTGTTGTAGTCTGGCAGGCTGACCTCTACCTTGCTGAGGCCAGGGTCAGACACCTTCTCATACCTACCCCTTGACCATGACCACACAGATGAACTGGGGTCATCATTTCCCAGACTCTTTCTGATCTCATTACCTCTGGTGATCTGCCCTCCACATCTTCCAATTTATCATTCCACAGCCCCATACTGCCCGCTTCTATCCCCTTCCCAAAATTTGCAAATA
This sequence comes from Rhinoraja longicauda, assembly GCF_053455715.1. Taxonomy (NCBI): domain Eukaryota; kingdom Metazoa; phylum Chordata; class Chondrichthyes; order Rajiformes; family Arhynchobatidae; genus Rhinoraja; species Rhinoraja longicauda. The sequence goes on from NC_135959.1 coordinate 24,355,311, forward strand.
GGACTGCCCTGGCAGACCAATTGTTCCTGCCCCACACAACAGATCTCTAAATACCTCTCTGTCTTTTTATCTTTGGCCTTTGTCCAACCATATGCTTACCCCCCACCCTCCTCCACCTGTATCTATCTATTGCCTGCCAGGCTTTGTCCTGCCCCTCCTCTCTTTCACCCCACAATCAGTCTGAAAAAGGGTCCTGACCTATCCATATTCTCCAGGGATGCTTCCCAACTCACCAAGGTACTCCATCACTTTGCATCCTTTTTTGTAAACCAACACCTGCAGTTCCTTGCTTCTACACCTCGCATTTATCCAAACTAAACTCCATGTTTCAGAAAGATTTTTAATAACTACAGATTAAATAAATAATTAAAAAAATACAAACATTATATCTTTTTTTTTAAATCACAATACTTTAAGATAACTAATCCAAAGAATTGAGGTAAATTATCTTGCTTTATTCTTGCCTCTCTTCTGCACAATCCCAATTCACATCAGTGGCTAATGAACCTCATGCTGGTTAGGATGTGAGCCCTGGCAAACTGTTGCCCAGTTGTTGGATTTCAATGGACTTGTGAAATGGGACACAACTGAGAAATAGATTGTAGCATTCAGACTCTGATTTGGGATGTCTTCATTTCGCTGGACGTCTGAAAATGTTGGAAGCCTACAGATCATGAGAGGAATAGGAAGGTAGACACAAAATGCTGGAGTAACTCAGCGGGTCAGGCAGTACTCTGGAGAGAAGGAATGCGTGACATTTCGGGTCGAGACCCTTCTTCAGATTGAGAGGAATAGATTGGGTAGACACACAGAGTCTCTTGCCAGGAGCAGGGGAATCGAGAACCAGAGGACATAGGTTTATGGTGAGGGGGGAATGATTTAATAAGAACCTGAGGGTAACTTTTTGACACCAAGGGTGGTTGGTGTATGAAATGAGCTGCAGGAGGAGGTAGTTGAGGCAGGTATTGTTTAAGGAACATTTGGACAGGTACTTGAATAGGACAGATTAAGAGGAACATGGGCCAAACACAGGTAGGTGGGACTATTGTAGATGGGACATATTGGTCAGTGTGGGCAAGTTGGGCCAAAGGGCCTGTTTCCATGCTGTATGACTCTATGACTCCATGACTCCTGCACAAATGCTGCAAGTTTTGCATGTCCATCAAAATAAGGATCGAAGATAACTTTCAAAATAGAACTGAAAAGGGTAACAATTTCAGGCCAATAGAAAAAAGAAGGCAGGAAAGAGGAGCTAGCAAATCAAAGATGGGCCAAAGAACTTACATTGGTGCTGCATCATCGGCAGACTGCTCCACAAATGGTAATGCAACTTCACAGTTAAAGAAAAATCTTGTTTAAATCGTTTTCCTATTGCTACTGAATTATCTTCCTTTTCTAGTGTTGTGGTAATCATTGTGAATAATAGCTGAATTCTGCCGGGTCAGGAAGTGATTGCATTCTCTGTGCTTATAATGTTAGTTTTATTTTCTATGGCCTTCCAGCTGTTGGAATAGCAGGAAACAAGTTACAGTCAAATCATAAAATAGATTGGAACACAGCAATGAAATAAAGTAATTGCCTATTTGCAGAATTTTCATTTTGATTCACTGGGTGCCCAAGTGTCAGACAGATGAGAGGGGATTAGAGATTATAGCAACAATACTTTATATTTCACCCATCACATTAACCGAGTTACCAACTTCCTGGATTGTCCCAGAGACTCAAAAGATCATAAATTATAAATCCAGGAAAAAAGTCAGAGAGTCATAGAGTCATAGAGTGATACAGTGTGCAAACAGGTCCTTCGGCCCAACTCGCCCAGCTACACTAGTCCCACTTGCCAGCGCTTGGTTCATATCCCTCCAAACCTGTCCTATCCATGTACCTGTTTAACTGTTTCTAAAATGATGGGATAGTCCCAGCTTCAACTACCTCCTCTGGCAGCTTGTTCGATACACCCAACACCCTTTGTGTGAAAACTTTACCCCTCGGATTCCCATTAAATCTTTTCCCCTTCACCTTGAACCTATGTCCTCTGGTCCTAGATTCCCCTAATCTGGGCAAAATACTCTGTGCATCTACTCAATCTATTCCTTTCATGATTTTGTATACCTCTATAAGTTTCCCCCTCATCCTCCTGTGCTCCAGGGACCCAGCCTACTCAACCTCTCCCTATAGGTCCCACCCTCTCTAGTCCTAGCAACATCCTTGTAAATCTTTTCAGAACCCTTTCAAGCTTGATAATATCATTCCTATAACATGGTGCCCAGACAAAAATTATTTTTAACTGATATTTATATCTTATAATGACATACAAAATCATTGTAAGATACTGTATATTCTACAATATTATGCTCTAGCTCCAATTTACAAGTTTACAGATGGCACCACTCTAGTGGGCTGGATCACAAACAGTGACAAGACGGAATTAAGAAAAGAAAAAGAGAGCTTAGTAACATGGTGTCAAGACAATGGCCCCTCCCTCAATGTCAGCAAGATGAAGGAGGTAGTTATGAACTTCAGGAAACAAGGCAGTGCACATGTTCCAGTCAGCATCAATGGTGCTTAAGTGATGCACTTACGCAAAAAAAATTGCGTCTTTTTTTGGTTTATTAAGAAGTCTCCAACTCTGAGTGGATAACCTCACTTTCCCACCTCACCATCTCTGATTCATTTCAAGGTTCAAAAATATTTTCTTCCCAGCAACTATCAGGCCCATGAACACTGCACGACACGAACCACTACCTCAACAATGATGATCTGCTATGGACTTTGTTTTCTTGCATAAGTGCTGAATTAGTCTGAAGAAGGGCCCTGATCCGAAACATCGCCTAACCATGTTCTCCAGAGAAGCTGCCAGACTCGCTTGAGTTACTCCAGCACCTTGTGTCTTTTTTGTTGTAAACCAGCATCTGCAGCTCCTTGTGACAAATCTTAAGCCATGTAATTTTTTTGTGATGAATGCAAACAAGAGTGGAATCAATTTAATAAAAACTGCAGATGCTGATTTATTCCAAAGGTAAACGTAGAAACATAGAAAATAGGTGCAGGAGGAGGCCATTTAGCCCTTCGAGCCAGCAACGCCATTCATTGTGATCATGGCTGATCATCCACAATCACCAAGCCTACTCCCCATATCCCTTGATTCCACTAGCCCCTACAGCTCTATCTAACTCTCTTTTAAATTCATCCAGAGAATTGGCCTCCACAGCATTCTGTGGCAGAGAATTCCACAAATTCACAATTCATTGGGTGAAAAGGTTTCTTCCCACCTCAGTTTAAAATGGCCTCCCCTTTCTTCTTAGACTGTGGCCCCTGGTTCTGGACACTCCCAACATTCCAAACATTTTTCCTGCATCTAGCTTGTCCAGTCCTTTTATAATTTCATACGTCTCTATAAGATCCCCCCTCATCCTTCTAAACTCCAGTGAATACAAGCCCAGTCTTTCCAATCTTTCCTCATCTGACAGTCCCTCCATCCCGGGAATTAACCTCGTGAACCTACGCTGCACTGCCTCAATAGCAAGTATGTCCTTCCTCAAATTAGGAGACAAATTAGGGTTCGGAATAGGCTAATGTAGCCATCAAAGGCTAAAGTGAAAGCTGTTGCAGATGCATGTGAACCTCAGAATGCAACCGAGATGAGGACCTTTCCAGGACTGGTCAATTACTGTGCAAACTTTATTCCAAATTTTGCTACAAATTTGACCAGGAAAGACATACCATTCCAGTTTGGTAGTGAACAGAGACAGGCATTCAAAGCACTGAAACAGAGTCTAATGAGTGCAGAAACCCTTGGATATTATGATCCAGCTGCACCAACAAAAGTCATAGCAGATGCTAGTCTGGTCGACTTGGGAGCAGTGCTGGCACAGATACATGCAGATGGACCCAGAATCATAGCATATGCCAGTCGACCTTTAGCCAGCGTGGAGAGAAGGTATTCTCAAACAGAGAAAGAAGCACTGGGACTAGTGTGGGCTTGTGAAAGGTTCCATGCTTACTTGTACGGCATTGAATTTGAAATTGTTACAGATCACAAGCCGCTGGAAGTGATCTATTCAACAAGGTCCAAGCCCTGTGCCAGAATAGAACGCTGGGTGCTGAGACTCCAACAGTACAAGTACAAAGTAGTCCACATTGCTGGGAAAGCAAACATCGCGGACCCGCTGTCGAGATTGTTGGAGGATGAACAGCTGAGAGCAACATCCACGCTAGAGATGGAAGCAGAGAACTTTGTGTGCTTTGTCGCAATTCAGTCAACGCCAAGAGCCGTGACAACGAAGGAAGTCGAAAGGGAATCAGAACATGATCCTTAACTCAAAGATATGAGAGAGCATATTCATAGTGGGCAGTGGGATCAATGCCCTTACAAAGCATATGTTCCCATAAAAGATGAATTTTGTGTAATTGGTCAGTGTGTACTGAGAGGTAACAGATTGGTGATCCCGCAGGCACTACGACCAAGGATTGTGTCATTGTCTCATGAAGGACATTTAGGCATTGTCGGTACCAAACAGAATTTGCGGAGCAAAGTGTGGTGGCCAGGTTGTGAGAGAGATGCCGAAAAATTTGTGAAGACCTGCCACGGATGCCAAATCACAAGCAGGAGCAACCCACTAGAACCAATTAGAAGTACAAAGTTGCCATGGGTCGACGTAGCTGTTGACTTTCTTGGAACACTTCCAACAGGTGAATCAATTATGGTAGTGGTAGACTACTATAGCAGGTACTATGAGTATGAAGTCAGCTACAGCAGAAAAGACTGTACAGGCATTAGCAGCGATTTTCACCAAACATGGGTTGCCTGTTACATTGTACTCCGACAATGGGCCACAGTTTGTTTCCGAGGCTTTTGCTGAGTACATGAGAATCGCAGGCATCCATCATCACAAGGTGACTCCTAAATGTCCACAAGCTAACGGAGAAGTAGTGAGACAAAACCAGTCCATCGAGAAGAGGATACGAATCGCCCATGCCAAAAGTAAAAACTGGAAGGAGGCACTGCTAGCATACCTAGCTGTGTTTCTGGTGACCACTCACTCAACGACTTGGAAAAGCACAGCAGAAGCCTTGTTTGGAAGGAAAATTCGCACTAAAATGCCAGAAGTGCGAGAGATCACGGAAGACCAGGAGCTGAGAGACCGTGATGCGGAAAAGAAAGGTGTGGCAAAATGGTATGCCGACTTGAAACGAGGAGCCGGCACTCAGAAATAATGCTAGGTGATGACGTACTTGTGAGGCGAGATGATGGCAGTAAGATGGACACTCCTTACCATTGCCAGCCATACAATGTTGTATCGAGGAGTGGCAGCAGGGTGACAGTCAAGTCTCCAGAAGGTGTTATCTACAAGAGGAATGTATCGACTGTCAAAAAGTGTATGTCGAGAGACACTCGAATCGACATGGCCCAAAGTCCACCGAGAGCTACCGATTCAGAGGGGCCAGACGACATCCCTGAGGTGGTGACCGGTGTTCCTGAGACAACCAGTATTTCTGAGGTAGTGACCAGAGTTCCAGAGGCAGCATGCTGGAACGTAGGTGGTGAGCAGAGAAGGTGATTGGATGACAACACCTTGGCAGATTCAACAGGCTCTGATGCTCCTGCACCAGCTGGTAGACCAAAACGTGAAAGGAAAGTTCCCAAGTGATACGATTATTTTTGCTCTAGGTTATAGCTTTGCTTAGTAATTATACAGATGAATATGACATTTGTTTAGTGGCAAAGGAAGCTTACAAATTATGATTTGTATTAAGGAAAAAAACTAATTTGTGTTGCATTTGAACAAGTATTTAGTTAGTATTTCATAGGCCATGGTGTATTTGGCTAATAAAGCCTACATAATTATTTTTAAGGGTAAAGAATTGTTTAATTGTGGAAAAAAAAAGACAATTGTAATGCATTTATTTGTGGTTGTAATGCATTTGTTTTGTGAGTTATTGGAGCACAAATGAAAACACAAAGAGCCACAAATGTGCTTTGTAAGAATTGAATTGGAAAGTATATTAGAAAGAACACATATTAATTTAAAGTTTAATTCTGGTAAAGGAGGGGTATCATGACGATGATTTATGATAATGATATGCAAATATCTTGACCTTTGTATCAGCTGACTTGGAGATCGGATGGTGTGTGCGCTGTGTAAGCCAAGGTCAGAGACTAAGGTCAGCAGAGATAATAAACATAGAGACTAAGGAATGTAACCTGTAAATATTGTGTCTGCATCATTATTCCACATCAGAGGCAAAGATGTGACAATACTTTCATCCGGTATGCAACAAGATCTTGCTGCACATCACCATTGGGCCACCAGAGAAATCGCAGATAGTCAACATGCTTTTCAGATACCTTGACCTGATGAAACATTGCTTTGATGTCAGCCATCAAAGCAACTGGTTCTTGTCTGAATCTGATGAGGACAGCAATGAGTGAGTTGGTTAGGTCTGGACCCTGCAGCAGTTGGCGGTTAAGTGATGTTCCTTTGAAGACTGCACCACAGTCAAAGACCAGCCTTAAAGTTCCTTTCTTTGAGAGATACATGCCGTGGTGAGGGATGTACCAGAGTTCTCCATCACCGATTCAGCTGGTCCACTGGTACACTTTCAGCATAACCATTGTCAATCATTTCTGTGACAAAGATGTATATGTGGGGGCGTGGCTGCGTTCTGCAGCTGTGGCTCACCGGCAGTCTCTCTGTCTTTTTTTGTTTTTGTCTTTGTTATCGTTTAAATGTTTCTTTTGATTTATTTTTAACTCTGTATATGTGGGGGGTGGTGGGGGGGGTGGGGGAAACCTTTTTTTCTAATCTCCTCCTCAACGGAGATGCGACCTTTACCGTGTTGTGTCTCCGTTCGTGCTACGGCCTAACACTGTGGAGTCGGCGGCCTCCAGCTGGGATCGACCTTGAAGACTCCGGTCGCAGGGCCTGGACTTACCATCTTGGAGGCTTCGGCCGTGGGCCCTGCAGACCGCAACAATCGGGAGCTCGCAGGTCCCTGGCTGGCGACCGGCTTTCGGGAGCTCCAGCCATAGCAGCTTCGACCGCCCCGGAGCGCGAGGTTTGATCGACCCGCTCGCAGGCCCTTCATCGCCCTGCGTGGCCTGGCCGCGGCACTTTCCATCGCCCGGTGGGGGCTCAGGACCTTCATCGGCCTGCTCGGCTCGGCCCTGGGACTTTCCATCGCCCTGTGGGGGCTTCAAAAGTCGGGAGCCTCGATCACCTCGTGGCACCACGGGAGAAGAATGAGGAGGAGATAAGACTTTTCTTTGCCTTCCATCACAGTGAGGGTGTGCCTGGAGCAATCACTGTGATGGCTGTTTGTGTTAAAAATTGTAATTGTGTGTCTTGTGTTCTTTATTGTCTACTGCCGGACCCTGACGTGAGAGGACGCTGGCGCTATTTGTTCGCCGCTTCTCCGTCAGGATAGTTTGTCTGTTTGTTTTTATGTCTTGACTGTTTTTGTAACGCGTCTTTGAGCATTTGGAAAAGCGCTATAAAAAATAAATGTTTATTATTATTATTATATTCATCGTGAAACTTCTCATTCTTGCCAAACTTGCCTTTCAAGCTCTGGATGCGCTGCTCAGCAATGCAACGGTTATGTGGAATGCTGCCGTTTTCTTGCTTAAAAGGCAAGTCTAGTCAATAGTGTCCATCTGTCATCCATGCTGAGCGATTCATAATATCCAAGAACGTTACATCTTCTCTGGACATTTCCTCTGTTTCCTTGCTGGTTCTTTCACTGAAGTCGTGATTGTATTGTTTGACTAGTAGCTCCTCTAGGTTTGCATTCAATATTCGATTGATAGCAGCAGCAGGGCAGCCATTTACATCCTTGCTGTCATGGTCTCTTCTCAGGGGACCATAGATGACCCATCCCAGTAGGGTTTTCACAGCATATGGTCCATTCCCTTGGCTGTTGACCAGTTCCCAAGGTTCTAATACCTTTGAAGCATTTGTCCCGATGAGTAGGTCAATGCCAGAGTCTATTTCAGGAATTGTGATATCCTTCAAGTACGTCAGGTCTTCATTGTGTCAGGTCTTCTTGTCTGGGAATGTTTAGCTGAGAAACAGGCATGGTCTTATGTGTGAACACATCAGATAGTTGAATAAAATCGTCTTTGTCCAGACTAGATATTTCTAAAACTGAGATATAACAACTGATCACAGGCTTCACTTGGTTCATGGTACACAAGAGAATTTTGGTCTTTTGTCCTGTAATGTTCAGCCTTCTCATCAAGCTTTCTGTGCAAAAGGTAGATGAACTTCCATGATCCAAAATTCCGTATGTTTGCAACACTGTGCTCCTCTTGTGGCTCTTTACTTGTGCTGGTACAATGGAGAAGATGCAGGTTTCATCACCGGCCCCAATATGCCCACGCATTTGAGGGAAGAGAACAGCGTTACTCGCAATTGTTTTTTTATACTGTTCTGTAGGTTCTGGTTTCTTTTCTTTGTCCTATTGTTCAATGTGAAGTATTTCAGGATGATTTTGTTGCACACTTCACAAGCCAAAAGACTCTTGCAGTCTTTGCTCATGTGACCTATTTTCAAATATCCAAAACAGACTCCCTTTTTCTTTAAGAAGTCTATCTTTTCTTTGTGCCCCTTCTTGATTTGTGGACACTGCTTGTGTGACCACTTTTATTACAGAACAAACAAGAACCTTGTGGCTTGGTGGTGGACACATCTCTTTTTGTTCCATTTGTTGTCAGATTTTCTTGCACCTGTGCATCTACAGGTGCTGCAGTTGTTGCAAAACGGTTTCCTCTTATTTGCTGCCTTTCTTTTGCCTTAGCAAAAAATAGAGCTTTTGACAGCTGCAACTGGCTTAGCATCCAGGATGTTTCCAAAAAGTGGATCTGGTAATATCTTCACATGTTTCCTGATCTTTTCAATTAACAATTCCAAGTCTTTCAATTGTTCTTCTTGTCTCTTCTGTTTCTTCCTCTAGTTTCAATTGTCTTCTCTTCTGTTCCAGTTGTCTTCTCTTCTGTTCTTCCTCTATTTCCAATTGTCTTCTCTTCTGTTCTTCCTCTCTTTTCAATTTTTGTTCTTCTTCTCCCAATTGTTCTTCTCATGCCTCAACCTCCTGCTTGCCTTTCAGGGTGGCAGCCCATTTCATGAGAGCAGCCTTATCTGCCTGAGCTTTAATGCGAGCAGGGAACGTTGAAGATGCACATGATGATGAAAAACTTTTTACCTTTGCGGAATCCTTTCTGATATCTCCATCTTTTGACTGAAGATCACATCTAACCACAGACATACTTGTACACACATCCCTTTAAGACGCGTTGATGTAAAGACGTAGCAGCACAAGTATTCAAAACAACTGATATCGTGTGATTCTTAAGGTCACTTCTTTGTTCTCAATTCTCCATTACAGTAGCCATTTTCCAATACAGCTTCTGGCATACAGTTTTTCCAATAAGGCTTAATAGTAGCCGTTTTCCAATACAGATTATCACATATAGTTTTTCCAATAAAACTTAATGCTGTACGTTAAAGCGTATGCTTCCTTTTGTCCGGCCCCCCTGACATCAGTCTGAAAAAAGGTCTCAACCCGAAACATCACCCATTCCTTCTCTCCCGAGATGCTGCCTGACCTGCTGAGTTACTCCAGCATTTTGTGAATAAATACCTTCGATTTGTACCAGCATCTGCAGTTATTTTCTTATATTAATGCTGTACGTACTCACTTTCCCTGCGTGTTGGATTTTGAAGTTTCCAATCTCCGTTAGTCAGATTAGCGCAGGTGGCAACCTTGTCCAGTCTTAGGATTCGGCTTCAGGCTTGTGAAATAAAACAATCCTTGTTCTGTCCAGTTGACGCACAAGCTCCAGTCTCACTCATAGAGCAAGTTCTTACTTAAAATGTAATGGCAACTTCCAGACTTTTCTAATGCCATTACTACACAGGGAGTCGGAGTGATTGTATGCAAACCCCAACAGAACAGATCCTCCAGTCATTTTTTCCAGTTTAATTAGTTGCTTATTGTAGTTGTACAAAAAAGGAGATGAACATACCAGGCTTTACTTATTTTGCATACAAGTCGTAGCTGGCTGCTCTGTCCCTGATCTGTTCCCAGGTCTCCAGGTCTTTCCAGTCCATGGTCTGTCTATGTCTGTTCCCCGGACTGTTCCCAGGTCTGTTCCCAGGTCTGTCCCCAGGTCTGTTCGCAGGTCTGGTCGCAGGTCTGGGAAGAACTGTGTACTCTCCCTCCCTGTATCTGACCACTTCCAGTCCATTATGCCCATATATATATATATATATACCAACCTGTTCATCCAATGACCGCCCCCAAGTGTCCAAACTAATACGACAAGATATATCTAGACAAAATAATCTAATATGCCAACAGTAGCTAGTCTGAACATAAATGGCTCATACACAGTGAGTGGTATTAGTAATGCAACAATGAAATTATTGAATTTTCATAGAAACCCATCTGCTTCTCTAATCTTTCCTGAAAAAGGAAATTAACCATCCGTGTCCAAGCTCTGTGTGAATCCAGATTCACACGTCTGCCATTGACTCTTAATTGCCCTCTGAAATTAGGAATGCAACTTAGTAACAGTCTATATTTTATGAATGAATATTTAAAAAACAGCTTGCAGATTTTTGGACATACTGACTGCCTTTTAAATCTTTTTTTATGGTGATCTACTAAGGGCAGTTTCTTAGATCTAATTGTCTATTTTTGTGTGGTATTGTGTGTATTTTTGCACACATTATTACTTTCGTAAAAGTTACGGCATCCACTTGCATTTTCATTGACTATAGTCCAGCAGCAAGTTCATGTGCAATAGCCAGGTTTGGTCTGATCGTCAGATGTCCGGTGCAATAAGACTCTTTTCCATCAACACTCTCACTTTCCATAATTTTTTCCTGCCACCTGATCTTCAGAACATTTGGAATGTGCTGTTCTGTCCTTAAACTCAAATTGAGTTCCAGAGAGCCAAGCAGAGTGTCCTTTGGGTCATTTACAACTCACCATTACGATTCCCTTTGTGCACATAAGATAAATCTGGACAATCGTAAGAGGATTAGAAGGACGGCCTGTGAAAGGGGTGGGAGGTGGTTCGGGTTGGAGATAAAAACTTTGCCAATGAGCAATGGGATTGAATGGACCTTTTCTACATCATTCCAGGGATGGAATATCCATTGGGAATCAACCTGTTGGCGGATTCATAACTTTTAAGGCCTTGGGCATCCATTAAGTCATTGGTGCATCCGACGCCAGGTAAAACCATTACCCCCTGTAAGTCAGCTGATTTGAGAGCCCATATTTTGACCTGCACCAGATGACTCTGAACCTCTTCAATTTATAGGCGTTATGTAATACTCAACTGAAGAAAAATCAACTTTACTTAATCTGGTGCCATCACAATATCGACTGTTCAGAAAGCACACCAACACCACTGTTTCCTCAGAAGACTAAGGAAATGTGATATATCCCCAATGAATTTTACCAATGTCTGCAGATGCATTGCAGAATGTATCCTATCCATCGCTGTGTGGCAACTGCTCTGCCCAAGTTTGCAAAAAAACACAAAGAGTTGTGGATACAGCCCAGTCTCTATCGCAAATGAGCCCCCTACCCCCAACCCCCCATTGACTCCATATACACTTCACATTCCCCTCAGGAAAGCAACCAACGTTATCAAGGATGACTTACACTCTTGTCATTTTCTCTTTAACTTCTGTCGGTCAGAAAATAGAGAAGCTTGAAAACACATACCACCAGATCCAAGAACAGCTTGTTCCTCGCTGTTGTCAGACTCTTAAACAAACTTCTTGTATGCTGAAGATGTATTCCAGATCTTCCTAGCTACCTCAATGAAGCCCTTGCACTTTTACTTATATTCTGCACCCTGTTTATTTTCTCTTTTGCACTACTCATTGTACTCATGTATGTAATGACTGTACTCATGTATGGTATGATCTGCCTGGATAGCACGTGAAACAAAGATTTTTACTGTCTCCCGCTTCAGGTGACAATAATAAATGAATACCAATGCTACTACCAATACGACATCAATACCAAGTTGAAGTGATTTCAATATTTGCTCTTACAATCATGTGTAATGGTGGAGAGGTTGGAACTAATGTGCGACCATGCATGGGTGGAAACGTCATATAATGTTACAATCCGAAAATGAGCAAGCAACGACCTTGATAGTGTGTGTTTTGGGTTTAGCCACATCCATGGCGAAGAACAAAGAGATATTGAAAGAATATGTGAAAGTTCCAGTACTGGTGAAGTCCACCCTATTTATGAAGCAATGGTTTGGAGTATTTTCAGAAATGGAAAAATTAACTCTGTAGATCAGGGGTCACTATCAGTGGATACAGGTGGTTCTGCTGCAACACTATAGTTGTGTTCCTAAGAATCCTCATGTTATGGACAATAGCATAATAAATACAATTGTGTCAATGGGAAACAGGGGTTCGGGGCGAGAGAGCTTCAGATTCACAATAATAAATATTTTTCCCCTGCACACTTTTCAAAGATTATTTCTTTAAAAAAATAACTATAGATTTATTTTTATTACTGCAAGCTACAAATGCTGATGGCTGCATAGTACATTGTTTAATAGAGTATCACTGCACAAGTGTCAATCGAAGCGATTGTTTCTCAATTTCAATAAACCTCCTCCAGTGAAAATAGCAGCTGTGTTGTTTTGAGACAATGTGTCTGATTCAGTGGGAAGGCTCCATGGAAACATAAAGCCACTCCACAGATTTATTTATTTTTGTTTGCCAATTTCCAAAGTAACTTTTCAGAGGTTCTATAGTTTGTGGTTAAAATGGCATTATAACTGCATTACACAAACAATGTTCCCTAATTCATTGATCATGTTATATCTGATTTGCATTATGAAAACACGCATTGTAGCAGAACTACCCATATGCTGATCCACGAGAAGGCTGAAAGTCTGTTCAAAGATGGATGCAGATGTTTGAAATAGAGGATTCTTCCACAAAGAGTCACAAGCACCCTTGTTGGTTTAAAACTGGTGTGAATTTATGAGTGCTGAGGTTGCTGGTACTAATGAGGAGGAAACTGAGGAATTTCCAAAGTGTTGGCTGAAATGGTTTTTGTCTGATCATGTGTCCAATTGTGACTTGACTGGTTTATTTTGGAACATAATGCTAGATTCTACATACATTGTAAAGGAGGAGAAATCAATATCTGGATTTGCAGTGGCTTGATACACCCCTTCGAAGTGTATCAAGCTGAAAATCCTCGGACACAAAAAGGGATTAATATTTGTTCTCTCCTCCTTGAATAGATGTTTAACCCAAGGATGGACATAAATACTGGAGCACAGTGGGTCAGCCAGCATCACTGGAGAAAAAGGATTAGGTGATATTTTGGGTTGTAACCCTTCTTCAGACCGAAAGGAATTCAGAAAGGACTGAAGGAGTCTGAAGAAGGGTTATGACCCGAAACTTCATGTATTATTTTTCTCCAGAGATTCTGCCTGACCCGCTGAGTTATGTCAGCATTTTCTGTCAGTATAAACCGGCATCTGCAGTTCCTTCGCACATTGTTTAACCCAAGGGATTGGGTTACTATCGTCATATTCAATGCCTGGTTTTGGCATCACCTAACCCTCCAATTGGAGTACTGCCAGGCCAAATGAATAGACTTCAACATTTTGCTGATTTTTGATAATGGCCCTGACCATCCCATCTATGTAGATATTATTCCCTGTGCATTATGTTGTACACAATGCCACCAAATGCAACCTCACTGTTAAAACAGATGGATCAAGGATTGTGGCAACCTTCAAGTTGTATCACCTGTGCAGCACATTTGTTCAAACTAGCCAGGCTATGGAAGGAGAGAATGGGAGGATTTTGAAATAACTTTGGAAGGGGTACAATACATATGAAGCCATCGAGAATATCACAGCAACTAGGCAGAAGTTAGGTCAAAATATGAATGGGTTTTGGACAAAGTTCCCCTTCAGTTCATTAATCACTTCAAGGTTGGTGCAGTAGCCATTGAAGTTATCGAGCCAGATTATTAACCCAATCTTGAGGTGGAAGGCTGATCAAAGAGGAGACTTCGATAGCTACCTAAACCGTTGATCCATTCAGGGGGTAGGAGAGACTTACTGATATGATTCCAAGGATGAGACATCTTTCCTTGAGACCGAAGGAGATGAGGCTGTGCCTTGGAACAAATATGTTTGAAAGGAGAGTTGGTAAAGATGGATAAGGCCATGGGTAAAATTTTCTTTCCAGACTATGAACTGAGATCCACAATTGCCTCTCATGGACTATTGATGCACACCTTCAAATCTTTCTTAGTGTTATTGTAAAAAAGGATGGAGTACAAATATAAGGACATCTTGTGGCTTACTTATAATAGAAAGCCATTTGATCCATTGACTCCAAGAACTCTCAGTAGACTAATCTTATCAGTTCCACTCTCCCAATACTTAATTCTATATTCCCTCCAACCTTTTTCACTTGTCCAACAATTCCATTCAGATTATTTTGCCATTTAGCTAAACCATGAGGATAATTCACTTACTTACTTACTTACTGGCAAGTCTTTTAGATGTGGGAAGTATCGAGAGAGCCTGATGAAAATCCATGTGGCCAAAGGGAGAACATATAAAGTCCACACAGAAAGCACTGGAGGTCAGTATCGAACTTCAGTCTCTGGAGCTGCTCCAAACACATGACTCCCACATTATGAAGGGTTTGCATTCCTAGGAAAACATCCATATCATATTTTTTTCATATTGCAAAACCCTACTTGAAATTGAATCCCTAATTATAAAGTGGAAATGAATTCTTATGGGATGTTTTCCTTTCAACAATAAATAATGAGCGCCACAGCTGCTGGTTCACGCCAGAGGGATCATTGCTTTCAAAGAGATTTGCTTTGGAAACTGGCAAGACAATCTCTTAAGCAAATGGCAGCTTAAGAGAAACAACTGTTGATGCTATCACCTCGCAGCCTTCAGCTTGAATGGTGACATGGACTTTTATTGTAGGTTAATGATATAACTCACAACAAACAACGGTGGTCATTGAAGTTTACAACTTGCACTTGCAGGCTCTGTTTCACAGATCTTGCAGGGTTATAATATGGACAACTCTCTCGACAGCAAAATGAATTTACAGCCATGTCATCTGTACGTGCATCAAGAAATATGAGTTGAAATATAAAATAAACAAATTTGATTGTTCTTTTCATAATTTTGTGTTTATTTATTTATTGTCCCCTCACAACAAATTTAATTCTGTATCTCAGATTTTTGGGAAAGTGATCTGTGAATTCCACTAGAGGAGACCTCCATAACTCAAATGACAGTAACACTGGGTAACTTGTACTGAACTTTCAATATGAACTGAAAGTGCTGGAATACTAGGTCAGGCAACATCCATAGAGAGAAAAGAGTTAACATTTAAGAGCAGTGACACTTCATCAGAAATGAAGTGTTTCTAGGTATGTTTTATTCCATTTTGGATTTCCAGCATCTGCATTTTTTTCAGTCCCAATCATGGACTTTGGATGTATTCTACGTAAGATTTCCACACATCTCAAATGGGGTAATATTTAAGCCCATCTCTGAGACCGTCTAATATTGGTGTGATGTTATTTAGATGACACAAGACAGATTTTATGCATCATGTATAAAGTGTTGCATGCACCCAGTTTTCAAATGAGCAGGAGCTGTGTTCTAGGAGTGCTGTAGAGGAAAGAAGCATATCAAGTTAAATATGAGTAAAGTTTCCACAGAACTGACACAAGAGAGTGTTCGTACTTCAAAGATGCTCAAGATACATTTAACTCCATTAGCAGGATTGTCACAACTGTGGGAACAAAGGAATGATATGTGACAAGGATGAAGGGAAACCAATCTAATGATGGAAAGGGAACCAGAAAGTGCAATCAAATATTATCAAGTACAGCAATTTTAAACTTAGGTAGGGCTTTGATGAGTGGAAATTCTAGTTACTGCAGTTACTACCGTTTGTGATGAAGGCCTCGTGTCATGAAAAATGCCAGGTTATGAAAAGTAAGTCTTCAAGGCAAGAACTGTTAGAACATGGAGAATCAGCTGATTGATTGCATGGAGCTTACTTTAAACAATAACATTTTCTCGGTATGAAAAGCGACAGTGACCATTTCTGGGTAATTTTGGAAATTTAACAAGGTTCTTCCTAGCATAATTTGTGCTCAATTCCTAAAGCAGTTTCTACACCAGACACTATTAATAAGATCATAAGATCATAAGTGATAGGAGAGGAATTAGGCCATTCGGCCCTCAGGTCCACTCCACCTACCGATCATGGCTAATCTATCTCTTCCTCCTAACCCAATTCTCCTGCCTTCTCCCCATAACCTCTGAGACCCATACTAATCAATAATCTATCTATCTCTGCCTTAAATATATCTATTGACTTTGCCTCCAGAGACTTCTGTGGCAAAGAATTCCACAGATTTGCCACCCTTCTTGCCTTGAAGACTTACTAGTGGAAGTGGCGGCGCCTAACGGCTGCGGCTCGCTAGCAGTCTGTTCGTCTTTTTTCCTTTTTTTTTGTTGTGTGTCGGTGTTGGGATGGTTTTTTTTTTTTTTGGTTGTGTATGTGTGGTGGTGTGGGTGGGGGGGTGGTGGTGTGGGTGGGGGACGGGGGAAACCTTTCTCTTTTAGGTCTCTTCCTCACGGCGCGGGGTGCGGCTCGGCCGCGGGGCCTTCCATCGCCCGGCGCGGCTCGGCCGCGGGACCTAACATCGCCCGGTGCGGCTCGGCCGCTGGACTTAACAGTGCCCGGTGCGGCTTGGCCGCGGGGCCTTCCATCGTCCGGTGCGGCTCGGCCGCGGGACCTAACATCACCCGGTGCGGCTCGGCCGCTGGACTTAACAGTGCCCGGTGCGGCTCGGCCGCTGGACTTAACAGTGCCCGGTGCGGCTCGGCCGCGGGGCCTAACATCGCTGGTGCGGCTCGACCGCTGGACTTAACAGTGCCCGGGCCGCGGGGCCTAACATCGCCCGGCGCGGCTCGGCCGCGGGACTTTTCATCGCTGGTGCGGCTCGGCCGCTGGACTTAACATCGCCCGTTGCGGCTTGGCCGCGGGGCCTTCCATCGCCCGGTGCGGCTCGGCCGCGGGACCTAACATCGCCCGGCGCGGCTCGGGCGCGGGACTTAGCTGCGCACGGCTCCGCCGCGGGGCCTTCCATCGCCCGGCTCGGCCGCGAGATGTTTCACCGCCCGGTGCGACTCCCCTTGAGGGGACTGTGCGGGTCAGTCGGGGACGAGCTGTCTGTTCGTGGGCGTGGGGAAGAGAGTGGAAGTTTTGTTGCCTCCATCACAGTGAGGGGGTGTTTGGAGTCACTGTGATGGATGTTTGTGTTGGGGTCATGTGTCTTGTGTTCTTTTTCTTTTTTGTGTGACTGCTATGTAGTTTCGTTCGGTACCTTGGTACCGAATGACAAATAAAGCTCCGTTGAACTGTTGTTGAACTGTTGAAATAAATTGCTCCTCATCTCCTTTCTAATAGAACGTCCTTTAATTCTGAGGCGATGACCTCTAATCCGAAACTCTCCCACTAATGGAAACATCCTCTGCACATCCACACTATCCAAGTCTATGCATCTGTTGATCCCTTCCATACAAGCTGCAGCATCTTAGATTCATCTTCACTGGAGCTGACAGAGCCATCATCCACGTCCATTCTGTTTACAATAATCCATTCTCTCCCCTTGCCTTTCTACTTGTTCTAACCTTTTGACCAACCAGTTTCCACTTTCAACAAATCGTTCTCCACTATTTCCAGCACCTCCAATGTCATGCCAGCACCAAATATTTATCTTATTTCTGGATTACGTGTACTACTATAATACTTGTGGGGTGACATTGAGGTCAGGGAAGAGAATAGGATACACATTTTGGAAAGGGTAGTTTATGCTCAATTCTAATTTTAACTGAATGTTAGAGTGTTTGAAAGCCTTGGAACATATGGAGCAAACAGCGGAGAGCTACGCGATTCCCCATGCGAGGATAATTGTGGAGCATTGGTAGGAAAATCACACCATGCAGTTCTGAAGAAAAATCAGCATGGTCATAATTTGCTTTAAAGATACTGCAATTACAAGAAGATAAATCCTGTTACATCTATTCTTCGGTCACTCCCTTACAGACAGTATTGTTGACTCTCCCAGAAATAACCCAGAAATTGTTACTGCCTCCTTTTGTCCAGACAGTCTAAGAGATAGACTTAAATATTATCCCACTTGAGATGTGTGGGAATCTGAAACAGAAATACATCCAAAGTCCAGGTAGACACAAAATGCTGGAGTAACTCAGTGGGTTAGGCAGCATCTCGGGAAAGAAGGAATGTCGAGACTCTTCTTATCCAAAGTCCAGGTACCTTATTCTTTCTCGTCCTTCCATTGATTCTCGAAACCTCATTCAGCTCTGCCCCCGTGACTCTAATCATCTCTGGAATGGCCCACCAATCCCTCAAGAACCTGACTTCCCACAGACATCACTGCATCAACGCTTGGAATGTGTTGCAGTGATCAGTGTACTATAGTATATACTAATAGTGTACTATAGTTTCATTTTGAAATGCTTTGCAAGGGATCAATTGAAATAAAACAAGCATTGCATTTATGCTATGTTTCAAATGGCCACTGGTTGTAACTGAATAAATCTTTCTGGAGGGGACTCACTTCTGTCATGTTATACCTGAGCATTGTAAAATCCTTCCATTACCAATGGAGTATACGTCTAAATAATCTGGTCATTAAATTAGGCATAGATTAACCAATCCCAGAGGCAATGGTAAATAAGACGGAAATCACATTTTATCCTAGTGGTATGGTTGTGCTTGAGAGCAATCAGAGCAGGATGAAGGGTTAGATTAGATGTTGCAGCATGGAGTCAAGAAACTCAATCTAAAGTTGATCTTATCAACTCCTGCAGGCACAACCCAGGCTCTCCACAGTGGATTGAATGTCATTCATTAATTGGTTTCATTATGTGACACATGTGATTATACTTCCTACAATAGATCCAAACTGAATTAGCATCTCTTCTTGTTCTGTGTGATATGTGAATGGAAGTGGAATAGTGCAATCAGGTGAAAACATCACTTAGCATTTCGGATGAAGTCCTGATGAAGGGTCCTGGACCTGATAAAATGAGTGTTTAACTTTTCACAGATGCTGCCTGACCTGCTGAATGTTTCCTGGATTTTCTCCTTTTGATTTCACACTTCCAGCATCTGTGCTATTTTTTGACTTTCAACAACTTAGGGCGGCAATGGTGGTGCAGCGGTAGAAACATAAAAACATAGAAACATAGAAAAATAAGTGCAGGAATAGGCCATTCAACCTTTCAAACCAGCACCACCATTCAATACGATCATGGCTGATCATCTAAAATCAATACCCCGTTCCTGCTTTTTCCCCATATCCCTTAATTCCTTTAGCCCTAAGAGCTAAATCTAACTCTCTCTTGAAAACATCCAGTGAATTGGCCTCCACTGCCTTCTGTGGCAGAGAATTCCACAGATTCACAACTCTCTGGGTGAAGATGTTTTTCCTCATCTCAGTTCTAAATGGCCTACCACTTATTCTTAAACTGTAACCCCTGGTTCTGGACTCCCCCAACATCGGGAACATTTTTCCTGCATCTAGCCTGTCCAATATTTTAAGAATCTTATATGTTCCTATAAGATCCCCTCTTACTCCCCTGCTGCCTTACAGCACTTGCAGGGCCTGGGTTCGATCCCAACTACGGGTGCTGTCTGTCGGGAGTTTGTATTTTCTCCCCATGACCGCGTAGGTTTACTCCGACATCTTCGGTTTCCTCCCACATTCCATAGATGTACAGGTATGTATAAGAAGATAACTGCAGATGCTGTTACAAATCGAAGGTATTTATTCACAAAATGCTGGAGTAACTCAGCAGGTCAGGCAGCATCTCAGGAGAGAAGGAATGGGTGACGTTTCGGGTCAAGACCCTTCTACAGACTGACTACATACTTCAGGTATGTAGGTTAATTGGCTTGGTGTATGTGTAAAAAATTGTCCCGAGTATGTGTAGGATAGTGTTAATGTGTGAGGATCACCGGTCGGTGTGGACTCGGTGGGCCGAAGGTCCTGTTTCTGTGCTGTATTTCTGCACTGAACTGAACAGCTTTAGATGGAGAGATGCTAATGGAAGAATCATCTGAAGCTGAGTGGCTTGAGGAGATTGTGCCCTGAGGAATTGAAAGTGCTGGGCGGCAATCATTTACCTTTGTGTTCGGTATGTACAGAGCCTTTTACTCGATTCCCATTGTCTTTCAGTTTTACCAGGTCTTCTTGGTGAAATGCTGATGTCAAGGACAATCATTTTCTTTTTTTTTCCAATAAATGCATTATAGACCTCTGTATTTCTGTATATAACCATTGGAGGACAATTGGCAGAGTGTGATTAAAAGCTGGAGCATAATTTACAACTGCTCCAAAACGCAGAGATTAAAGAATCACAAAGTCTCTCAAAGCTGTCAGATAGGCGGATATCAGTAAGAGGCTATAAATATTCTTTAATCCTGAATGTGCAGAATTTTATTATTTGTACCTTATTTAAACTAGATATATTAATTATAATTCTTGAAAAACATTGCTTTATGTTTGCACACTTATTCTTTGGTTTTGTGATGCCCCTGCCTCAGCCCATAAATAGTATTTCCATAAATAAGCCCAATAACCTCAGAGGAATGGAGCAAAGAACATTTAATATATAATTTATTCTTTTGCAAGATGTTTTCTTCAATCAAAGCACCAATGGTAAGATCAGCCCAGACAATCACACAAACCAACCTTCCTTCTACTGACTCTATTTATACCTCATGCTGCCTCAGCAAGGCCAGCAGCATAATCAAGAACTAGTTGCACCCTGGCCACTCCCACTTTTCCCCTCTCCCATCAGGGAAAAGGTATAGAAGTGTGAAAATGCACACCTCCAGATTCAGGGACAGTTTCTTCCAAGCTGTTATGAGGCAACAGAATCATCCTACCATGACCAGTGAGCAGTTCTGAACGACTATCTATCTCTTTGGTGACCCTCGGACTATTTTTGATTGGACTTTGCTGGCTTTACCTTGCACTAAACGTTATTCTCTTATCATGTATCTATACACTGTAAATGACTCGATTATAATAATTTATCGTCTTTCTGCTGACTGGACAGTACGCAACAAAAAACTTTTCGCTGTACCTCGATACATGTGACAATGAACTAAAAATAATCTCTCTGACAAATAATATAATGATATAATAATATATTCCTTTATTCGTCCCACACCAGGGAAATATAGTGTTACATCAGCAAAGTGGATAGCAAAAGATCATTCATTATAAAATAATAGTAAAGACAAGGATAAATTGTCATCAAGCAAGAGTCATTGAGTTATAGAGCACAGAAAAATAAAGATTATCCACCTTTAAATGATTACCTTCTACTGCAGTACTCCACTATCGCAAAGTTTAAGAAACATTTGGACAGGTACATGGATAGCACAGGTCTAAAGGGATATGGGCCAAATGCAGGCAGGTGGGACCAGTGTAGATGGGACATGTTGGTCTGTGTGGGAAAGTTGGGCTGAAGGGCCTGTTTCCACACTGTCTGACTCTCTGACTAATTGGATTGTGCCATTGTCAGTTGTTGTTATATACATCATCTCCAAGAAAATGATGGCGGCGGATGCTGGAAACATCAATGCCAGTATGTGCGTAGGGCCTTACATCCCACGCCCTCATAGTACTTTGGGTGTACCGATGTCAGCTGTGGGAGCCGGCACAGTGCACGGTTTTGGAGCAGTGTTCGTGTGAGGCGAGGGACGCACATTCGCAGGTCAACAAGTCCTGATCCAAGCATCAGTGGAGTGGGCCACTGGAGGCCTTGCAGCAGCCTGGGCCTTGATTAGATCAGACACCACTCCACAAGGCTGAGCGCGTGGATCGGACATGACTACAGCGGCAGGGAGTGGCGGAGTAGCAGTGGAGGACAGTAACATCATCGCCTGGCTAGGCTAACCCTGCAATTCTGACCTAGTGCTGCTGACAGGACAATGGTCCTTTATGACTATGTTAAGACTACATTTTTAACAAACTTGGGCTTGAATCATATAAAATGGCACCAGAAACAACGTGACTTCTGTTTACTGTCTCCATGTAATCTACTATTCCTACACTCTTGTACTTAAGAATGTTTGTGCCTATGTATAGTAAGATTTTTATGGAACTTATGCTATAAAGGAATTTCACTCTACCTGAGTACATGTGACGATCAAGTGCCATTAGACCATTGGAACAATGATTATTATGTGTGGTGTTGAAGCACATGTAAACATTAAACTTGTAAAGGTAAAAAATTAATTAGAATCTTGAATTAATTTGTTGAACTCACCTGTTAAGTAAAGCTGAATGTAAACTATGCCTTTAATTTGATCAGTTGGCCAGTGTTTGGGACACTAATTTTACATTACAAATATTTCTGGATATAATTAAGAGTGATCATGTGGTGCAGTTTGATTAATCCAGATGAAAATAGGGTCATCCCAAAATGTGATTTTCAATCAGTCACTTTAATTACATTCCACCAATTCTGATTTTTAAATAACAAAAAATGCCTTTCAAAATTGACTTGAGAGTATTATCTAGTAACATTGACATGGAGTTGTCAGTTTCTGAGTAAATTGAAAGAAAATCAGAAGCTTTTAAAAGGGGTCTAATTAGTGTCATTGCGAAGGAAAGAAGTGTCATGAGCCAGCTTGAAGGCCAGCAAACCAGAGCAATTAATGGAAAGTTGCAACGGTGATTAATTTAACCCAGGGCACAACCTCACTTGTTTATGTGGGCTGCAAACATTCTTGTTTAAACCTGTGCAAAAGATGGTGAATACTTGAAATACATTGACCTGAGCATGCAATTAAAATTAGATTTGGCACAAATGATTATAGAATGCCAAGTACAATCCAGAGGAAATTATTATTTAACTACAATTGCCTCAACTTCTTCAGGACTGAATTTTGGCAATTAGACCAAGGAGTGATTTACAGGGGCCAACAAATCTTTAAGATGCGGGAGGAAAATGGAGCATGTGGTCTCGGAGAACGTACATATTCTGAGCAGACAGCACTGGAGGTCGGAATCGAATTTGAGCCTCTGGAGTTGTGAGGCAGAAGTATTAACAGCTTAACAGTGGACAGCAGTCATAATTGCTGCCCCACTGTGCTTGCTTATGGTCTAGTGTAGGATGGAGTCTCAGAATAATTCAGCCTGTTGTTGCCACCCAGGCAATAATTAGTCATGACATGATATTTAAAGGGGTGTCAGCCTACAAGTGACAATAAAATTGAAGAAGGTATCACAAAATGCTGGAGTAATTCAGTGGGTCAGACAGCATCTCCGGAGAGAAGGAATGGGTGACGTTTTGGGTCGAGACCCTTCTTCAGAGAGTCTGAACTTGAATTTGAAATTGAACTCATGATTGAGTTGTGCCAAATCAACAGCTCTTGTTTTACAGTGTCACATCTCTTGCTGAAGGGGAACCTCAGAGAATATTCTGAATGTACAAACAAGAAAAGTGAATTTCTCACCTCTTTATCCCATCCTCTAGCTCAGCAGCAGATCCATCTCTTGCTAAAGAAATGTACCTTCATCTGAGAAAGATCATCTCATACAAGAACTTAAAATGCTACAAATATTGAGTAGGGCAAGGTAGAGAAAGAAACAGCATTAACTAGAATTTTTCAAAAGATCAGGTCGATGCACAGTGTCTTACCCAAAGTAGGGGATTCAAGAACCAGAGGACATAGGTTTAAGGTGAGGAGGAAAGATTTGATAGAAACCTGAGGGGTATGTTTTTCACACAAAGGTTGGTGGATGTATGGAACAAGCTGCCAGAGGAGGTAGTTGAGGCAGGTATAATCACAATGCTTATGAAACATTGAGACAGGTACATGGAGAGGACAGGTTTAGAGGGATATGGGCCAAATGCAAGCAGGTGGGACTAAAGTAGATGGGACATGTTGTCTGGTGTGGGAAAAATGGGCCTGTGGGCCTATTTCCATGCTGTAAGACCTTATCTTAAAACTTTTCACGAGACAACACCTTGATCTCAAACTACCCTCAAATATTAGTATACCCCACACTTTTTTCACCATTCTTCATGCTCTTCTCCTTGGCAAATACAGATACAAGCTACTCATTTCATACCTGGTCTACACCCTATTATCTACAAGGTGTT
Source organism: Rhinoraja longicauda (assembly GCF_053455715.1). NCBI lineage: Eukaryota > Metazoa > Chordata > Chondrichthyes > Rajiformes > Arhynchobatidae > Rhinoraja > Rhinoraja longicauda. The sequence goes on from NC_135959.1 coordinate 24,379,585, forward strand.
TCTAGCTTATTCTGTTTTAATTTTTGCTTTTTCTCCATGCAAACTTTTAAACCTGAACTATTCACAGGTTATCTGAAATGCATGAATATTTACTGACAGCAGCCCATAGATCAGACTCTGACTTTTTGCTTAGTCTGGCTTGTCAAGGATTGAAGTCATGCGGATGACCGCTCAGTTGAGTTAGTCCAACCATGTCTTGAACATGTATCATATCAATCTGCGTCTCCTACATCTGATTTAAAAATGGGAAATATTTCTGTGAAATGTCGTTCAAGTATAGTGGCTTGTCACTGAATAAGACTTTCCTTTGTCTGTCACTCAGGTTTATGGAACCTTCATTGCGAATATAGAAAAATGGGGTAAGGTGGAGAACGTGCTTATGAATAAAATCACCCGATTCTCCTTTTATTTAAGACATTAGCATGTACCAATTGCCAAAATGGACACCACTGAGAGGCAGCATAATGTCGAAGAAGGTAATGAATACTCTGTTCTCAACTGAAATAACCTGCTTAAGGCAAAATCAAAATTAACTTTGCTGCAACATCGTTCTCAACTGTCCTTCAATTATTCACTCCAATACAATACCCGTATTTCACTGGTAAATTAAAATAAAGTTCCACAGTTTTGTTTTATGAGTGTTGGTAAATTTCAGTGTTCCTGTGCAAGAATAGAAGTCATTGACTAACCCCTGTCCCAATTAGGCGATTTTTAGGCTGCCGCCTGTATGGTCGCGAGTAGTCTCCAAAGAGTCGTAACCGCTGGATTTTGAAATGTTAAAAAAATTTGCCGACTATTGGTTTGACGCCAATGATCATAGCTTGACGTCTCCTGACGTAGGCACTGTCATAGGTTGTCGCCAGGTTGTCGCCAGGTGACGTAGGTTGTCACCGGTGCTGACTTCATTGAATTCCATTGGCGACTACCTACGTCAACCGGCGACAGGTACCGACGTCAAAACGGGAGGCCAAAATGACGTGAATTGCCTTCAGTTGTCGCCGACACGGTCATAGCTTGTCATAGCTTGTCGCGGGTAGACGTAGGTTGACTTCGGTTGTCGTACGTTGCCGCCTGTGTGGTCGTAGGTTGTCATAGGTCCGGTCGTAGGTGGACGTCCTAAGTCACGACGATTGGGTCGCTGGTTGTCAGTAGCTTTTTGTAGCTTGGCATCGACTAGGTGGTAGGTTGTTGTAGCTTGACGTAGACATTGTCGTAGGGGGAGGGTCCAGTAGCTGGTTTTTCGGCGAACTGTTACGACTATTGCAGTCGCCGGCAGTCGCCTAAAAAAACGCCTAAGTGGGACAGGCCCCTTACTGCCTGAGCTCTGATGGCAATTTTCACAGCTGGACCAGTCTACCAGTAACAATAGGTTTTACTGACATTACCCTGTACTTGCATTGAGCAATCTGCTTTCACATTCTACATAAGGTTTATGTAATAAGACACAGGGTGCAGGATGTGGTAGCCCATTGAATTAATTTGGGGGTGTGATAGGGCTGCAAAAAATAAGGGATTTATTTAATTATTTGTAGTTTATTGATTTTCCAAAACATTTCGATAGGTTTAGAGATGACATAAAAATCATTTGTAGTAATGAGATTTTTTTTGACTCTCAGAGACTTACAGAGAAATTCATATATTGCTGACAACCTTGACAGCTGACAAAACTGGGGGGGGAAAAACTTTGTCATGAGTCTTATTTGAAGGGTAGGAACATTTTCTGTTCCAGATCTCAGACCGTTCTTTCAGTCAATCATTGAGGGTCTACTGCTTCTCATAGCCTTTGTCTGTTAAATCGGGATCAGGCAGCTCAGCAAAATCAGCCTTCAAAATTTCTATTAACCAACTATTTAGTATACTCAATGTGTATGAAGGAACTACAGATGCTGGTTTAAACCGAAGATAGACACATAAAGCTGCAGAGAAAGAGGAACAGCATCTCATATTTCACTTGGGCAGCATAGTGATATGAATATTGAATTCTCTAATTTCAAGTAACCCCCTCTCTCTACCCCTCCCCCACCCAAGTCGCACCAGCTTCTCATTTTCACCCAACAAACAGCTAACATGGCCTGTTTCCTTTATTATTGTTATCATTGTTCACTGTTACTTTTTTGCCCGTCTTTCATTCATTGTCCTTTATCACTCGACATCATCTTCTATATCTCTTGTTTCTCTTTCCTGTGATTTCAGTCTGAAGAAGGGTCTCGACCCGAAACATCACCTTATTCACAAAATGCTGGAGTAACTCAGCAGGTCAGGCAGCATCTCGGGAGAGAAGGAATGGGTGACGTTTCGGGTCGAGACCCTTCTTCAGACTATTCTATCTCTTCAGAAATGCTGCCTGTCCCACTGAGTTACTCCAGCTTTTTGTGTTTATCATTTGTTATATATACTCACCTTGTTCCTTTCTTCCTGCAGTTCTAATGTGATATCTTAAAACTGCACTAAAATCATTTTTTGTTCCCTCACCTGCTACCCCAGTACCTCCAAGGGGATGGGGGGAACATAAATGCATCTCAAGTTGAGGAGAAACACTTGAATTTCCATCAGCCCAGAAAAGGAAGACGAACAGTAATAGCAACCCTCAAAATATATCAATGATCTCCTTAACTTCAATTGAGAGGAAATTGATGCTTGCTTGATTTGTTTTTGACCTTATTTGCAAAATATCTTAACTTCTTAAACAAACAATTTAGTGGAGATACTTTTGCTGGCTGCACCTCTTTACTTTACTTTTACTTTAGAGACACTGCGCAGAAATAGGCCCTTCAGCCCCCTGAGTCGATCACTCCATACACTAGCACTATCTGGTATACTAGGGACAATTTACAAATTTACCAAAGCCTGTATATCTTTGGAGTGTGGGAGGAAACCAGACAACCAGGAGAAAACCCATGCTGTCACTGGGAGAACGTACAAAATCTGTACAGACAGCACTCGTAGATAGGATCAAACTGGCGTTGTAAAGCAGCAACTCTACCACTGTGTCACTGTGACTCCCTATTTGCAGTAAAACAGGAATGTATGAGACATTAATTAGAGGTTTAAGTTAAATGGTCACTGTTCGTTCTCTCTTGGTACAGGTTAATGATTTAAAAAATCAAAGGGGATCTGCTAGGTGTATGAGAAGAGTCAAAGCCACAAGATTTAGGGAAGTAAAAGGGAGGGAAATGGGATTTATGGAACTGGTCCCAAGGAAGCAGCATGAACAAAATGGGCCAAAGGTCCTCCTTCTATGTCTTTATAAGTATAATGATAAAAATCTATTCATTAAGGTATTGTAACTTTGTTGAATAGAATAAATATTAAAATGAAGCTCAAATTCAAAACACAATCAACATACAAGTATATTCTTCGCAAATGGCACTCCTCAACTTGAAAAATTTAATGACTTTATTTTGCAGTTAATACTTTATTTCTGACCATTAAATCCATTTATTGAGGAGCAACGATTTCTAGATTTGCAGTGGTCTGCAGAATTCCCAGGTAGAACAATGATGTCTGCACCTGATCTCAAAGTCATTAACCATGCCAAAGGAGACGTCAGTGGCAGTGGGATACTGAGCAGGGAATCATGGTTGCTTCCTCTCTGATGAGCTTGAGAATTATAAGGCGAAAGGGAAAGCCCCTTCTTCAAAGAAGGATATTATTAAGGGTTACATTTTCTGGAAATAGTTTCCAGAAATAAGGCATCTTGAAAATATGCATCTGAGTCAGTTTAGATTTCGGCTGAGGAACTATCAATTTTAAATGGAAGAGTCGCACATTGACATTTGTGGCTATAAATTTGCATCGAATACCAATCCTATTTCTTCCAGGATATTTATCCAATTCTTTATGAGGGAATTAATCATCCTTGCAGTGTGTGAAATCTGATTGCCACATACTGAGCTAAAGTGGCAAGAAAACTGTTGGGACATTTTACTCCCACTTAACCATTATATTCAGCATTAAATGTAATAAAAGGGGTAATTTTCACCCTACTTTAGTCGACAGCTGTAACCAATGGCCTGGTTGCTAATAATGGCCAGTGATTTATTCTCTGAATCCCCACACAGAATAAAATATTTCGGTCAGATGCCAGAGACGAGGGTGAATGAGTAGGAACTCCCCTTGGTCAGTAAGATCGTAAAGTCATACAGTGTAGAAACAGGCCCTTCAGCACCATACTCAGGTTTTATAATGAGATAGTCCTATTTACCTGTATTTACCCTATATCCTACAAAACATTTCCTATTCATGCAACTCTCAAAATATATTTTAAACGTCACCATTCTATCAGCTTCCACAGCTTTCCCTGGCAGCTTGTACCATCTTGTGTGACGAAATTATCCCTCAGGTGGTCTGTGTTTTTCATGAAATTACCTACCTTTTTGAGACAATACTTTCTGTAGAACATTTCGATGACGGGGCAGTGAATACTCGAAGATAAGGTGGTGGGAGCTCATTGAAGAGCTATGAGTTGCTGCTCATAGCTCCAGGGCCTTTTAGAAACAAGAAACTGCAGATGCAGGTTTACAAAGAAAAGACACAAAGCGCTAGAGTAACTCAGTGGGTCAGGCAGCATCTCTGGTGAACATGGATAGATGATGTTTCGGGTCAGTTCGGGTCTAAAGAAGGCTCCTGACAAAACATTATCTATCCATCTTCTGACCCACTGATTTACTCCAGAACTTTGTGTCTTTCCAGTGTACTGCATTTGACCATATGCTCTTGCATTTTCGTTCTGCAGTTTTCATGTTCCCCTGGTGTCTGCATCGATTCTTGCTGAGTGCTCTGGCTTCCACCCATATCCTGAAGATTAGCTAGTAGGTTCATTATTTGCTGTACATTACTGTGTAAGTGGCAAAATAATCTAAAGTTGCCCTATTGGCCAAGTGAGAGGGAATCGGCTCACATGGCCACATAGAAATAAAGGACAATAGAACTGGGAGCATTGCTCTTTTGGGGGCTGACATTGACCTAATGGGCTGAATGGCCTTCATCTGTGCCCTTATAAATGGTGTTGTGTCTTTGGTATATATTTTATCCTGGATTTTATGCATTAACATCGTTGTGCATTCATTCACATAGATGCTAAGGCAGGCAAAAGGCTATCTTTCCTTGATTTTAGATTTCATAGTTGCAGCTGATTGAACTCCTGCTTCCACAACAAGGAGATGGATGATGTTTATTTCCCACAGATCATTCTATATTAGAATGCCAGCTGAGAAAACATAGAAAGCCTTCATGATTTGCGCGAAACCCTGCACATTTAGAATCGTAGCAGAAATCTAAACACTGTCAAACTCTGTAACTACAGTAATCCTTATTATCTTTGCCAACAAAAACTTAGGAGAGATTCTGGTTCAATGATGAAGAAATACTTAAAACTGTTTTCTGCTCTGTCACGTATGACAGCACTGAGCCTCGATGTAGATAAGGTAAACATGAAAAAAGATGTCATTGCTTCTGTGCCAGTGATGCCATCTTTCAGATGAAACATTACGTAGCTCTACAACTGGATGTAAAAATGACCATACACTGCTATTAAAAAAAGAGCAGGGGTTCTATCTCTAGTGTCTCGAACAGGATTTATCTTTCAACAAGCAAGGCCAAATATGGTTCATACAGGCCGTCCGCAGGTAATGAATGGATTGTGTTTTTACAGACGATTTTTCTCCATGAAATCAGAAAATATGCAAACATCACTTGATATCACAAAATGATGGAGTAACTCAGCAGGTCAGGTAGCATCTCAGGAGAGAAGGAATGGGTGATGTTTCGGGTCGAGACCCTTCTTCAGACTGATGTCAGGGGAGGGGGCGGGACAAAGATAGGATGTAGTAGGAGACAGGAAGACAGTGGGAGGACTGGGAAGGGGGAGGGGAAAAGAGAGGGACAGAGGAACTATCTTAAGTTGGAGAAGTCATGTTCATACCGCTGGGGTGCAAGCTGCCCAAGCGATATGGTAACCATACCTCCACAAGATAGTAATTATTAGCATCAAAAGCATACGACTGATAAGAAAGATCAATTATTCAAAGTGCAGGGAGAGGAAACAGGTTCTGCCATTCATAGCAATAAATGTATGAACACACATCAACTTTTGAATTTAAAATTATTATAGATGCTTGCTCATACATACGGGTGTCCATACGTTAGGCAATCATCACCTGGAGACAGCTTGCATTATGGAGCAGTTCGATAAGGTTTTCTGTGTACGAATCGCCTCCATGTTTCTTACATCACACTATTTCATAGAAACATAGAAAATAGGTGTAGGGGTAGGTTATTTGGCCCTTCGAGCCAGCACCGCCATTCAACATGATCATGGCTGATCAACCAAAATCAGTACCCCGTTCCTGCTTTTTCCCTATATCCCTTGATTCCGTTAGCCCAAAGAGCTAAATCTGTGGGCTATGAGCTAAATCTAAGTTGCATTGGCTAAAAGGCAACTAGTGATGTGACAATAGATGCTGTATAAATTCAAGTCTCTCTTTAACAACACTGACAACTCAGATTGGTTTCTCTCATAATCAAAGCTGAAATAAAAGATGCACAATTGCTGAGAATGACATAGAACTTCTATTTGTCTATAATACGCGTCATATTGAATTACAAAGTTTCAAAGTTCTTTTAGAACAATTCGTTACAGAAATTAAAAATTAATTGCATCTTAATCTACATAATCATGCTTAATTATACGTGTTTATTACTTCTCAAATGAGTCATCTTTTTGCTTTGGTTCTGAGATAAAAAATTATTGCTAAGCGTTTAAACAGCATTAGGATATGTAATTGAATTCAGTTGAGTGAATTTATCCCATTAAATTTTGGCATTTTAAAACTTAATTAAAAATAATGCATTTTCAATAGTTGGCTGAGACATTTGTCAGTCAGAGCAGAAACAAAGGTTTATCATAATGAATCCCTCCCTCAAAATACCTTACACCCAATTTCTGTTGAAGAGGACCACTTTCACTGCTCAGTCTTCACCCTCTTTATGCCGGCAGAGAGAGGTGTGACTTTCAACCACAAGCCATGTGAAGTTCACATCTGAAGAGTCAACAACAAATGATAGTTGCTTTTGGTGACTGTCCAGTCAGTTTATTTTCCACCTAGACAACAGAGATCTGGCTACAGGGTCTTCCCAGTAGGTAGCACCTTTACAAGGATCTGACAAAGATTTCTATTAATATAGCACCTTTAACCAGCAACAACCTACAATGTTCTCCCAGGAACGTTATCAAAGGAAAACAAAGCCGAAGTCAGGTCATAGCAAGCAAGTGACCAACAGCATGGTCAAATAATCCCCTCTTCCCCCCACTCCCCTCCCCTGGCTGACCATGTACCGGTTTCTCCGCTCCCCCTCCATCTCCACGTGTACCATTTCCAACGGCTACAAAATTCACAACGTTCCTATATCCAAGCATAACAATTTGCAACTCTTTATCCTTTTGGGCACACACCTATCTCTTCATCTAGGTTAATTCCCGGAATGGCGGGACTGTCATATGTTGAAAGACTGGAGCGACTAGGCTTGTATACTGGAATTTAGAAGGATGAGAGGGGATCTTATCGAAACTTATAAGATTATTAAGGGGCTGGACACGTTAGAGGCAGGAAACATGTTCCCAATGTTGGGGGAGTCCAGAACAAGGGGCCACAGTTTAAGAATAAGGGGTAGGCCATTTAGAACTGAGATGAGGAAAAACTTTTTCAGTCAGAGAGTTGTGAATCTGTGGAATTCTCTGCCTCAGAAGGCAGTGGAGGCCAATTCTCTGAATGCATTCAAGAGAGAGCTAGATAGAGCTCTTAAGGATAGCGGAGTCAGGGGGTATGGGGAGAAGGCAGGAACGGGGTATTGTTTGCGAATGATCAGCCAATAAATTTAAATAAAAAAACATATGGAGGTAATCCCATTATACATAGTGTTATCCGTACCTGGAAACAATTAAAGCTTACGTTAAAATTGAGTAAATTATCTGTTTTCCTTCCTATTGCGAATAATCCTTCTTTTAAACCGTCTGTCTTAGATAGAGGCTTTGCTCAATGGAAAAGTTATGGAATCAAAAGGGTGGGAGATCTTTATCATAAGGGAACTTTTCTTTCGTTTCAGGAGTTACAGCAGAAGTACGGATTACATGTTAATAATTATTTTAGATATTTACAACTTAGAGATTATGTAAAATCACACATGCAAGAATATAAGTTTAGAGGTCCAGAAATACTTGATGTATGCCTGAATCGACATTATAACTCAAATAAATTAATATCTTTTATTTACAATATTCTCCTTGACATTGACATTCCGTCATCAGAATCTTATAGACGAGCATGGGAGGACGAATTGAATCAAGTTATAATGCAAGATATATGGGATGAAAGTTTACAACATATACATCAATGTTCATTGAATACTAGACATTCCTTAATACAATTTAAAATAATACATAGATTACATTATTCGAAGACGAAATTAAATAGGATTTTTCCTAGTATCTCTCCTATGTGTGATAAATGTCAATTTCAAGAAGCTAATTTAACTCATATTTTCGTAACTTGTATAAAAATGCAAAACTTCTGGTTGGAGATTTTTAAAATAGTTTCTAAAGTTATTAATAAAAAATTAGATATGGACCCAAAATTAATTATATTAGGATTATCAGAACATACTACAAATTTTACAGTAAGTCAGGTACATTTTCTTGATTACAGTCTAATAACTGCGAAAAAACTAATACTTAAATTTTGGAAAAAACCAATAACCCCCACAATTAAAATGTGGACTATGGAAATGACAGAGACCCTGCATTTGGAAAAAATAAGGTTTGCCTTAATCGACAAACCTGAGTTATTCTTAAAAATATGGTCTCCATTTATTGAATTTTTAGAAAAGTAAATGGGTTTGGCACAGGACTAAAATAAAAAAAATAAAAAAATTTAAATAAAAAGTTGAAACTTGAGTTGGGGGTTGGATGTACAGCTGTGGTTTTTGTCTCCCGGATCTACTCCCGTTAATTTTTATTGTTAGATCTTTTTTTTTTTTTTTAACCCTCTTAATCTCTCTCCCCAAGTTTATAGTTTTATATTTTTATTTTTACTTTCTCTCTTCAAAAATTTAAAAATTGAAGCTATGTAAGAACTTTGTAACAAATGTGTTTTTTTTTTTTAAATTTCGATTTGTACATATGCTTTTCAAAAATTTAAAAAAAAATAAAAAAAATAAAAAATAAAAAAAAATAAAAAATAAAAAATAAAACAAAAGAAGGAAAAAAAATAAATAAAAAAAAATTAAAAAAAAAAAAATTCCCGGAATGGCGGGACTGTCATATGTTGAAAGACTGGAGCGACTAGGCTTGTATACTGGAATTTAGAAGGATGAGAGGGGATCTTATCGAAACTTATAAGATTATTAAGGGGCTGGACACGTTAGAGGCAGGAAACATGTTCCCAATGTTGGGGGAGTCCAGAACAAGGGGCCACAGTTTAAGAATAAGGGGTAGGCCATTTAGAACTGAGATGAGGAAAAACTTTTTCAGTCAGAGAGTTGTGAATCTGTGGAATTCTCTGCCTCAGAAGGCAGTGGAGGCCAATTCTCTGAATGCATTCAAGAGAGAGCTAGATAGAGCTCTTAAGGATAGCGGAGTCAGGGGGTATGGGGAGAAGGCAGGAACGGGGTATTGTTTGCGAATGATCAGCCATGATCACATTGAATGGTGGTGCTGGCTCGAAGGGCCGAATGGCCTCCTCCTGCACCTATTGTCTATTGTCTATCCCAGGCCTTTGTCCAACAATCTGCCCATCGAAAACCCCCATGCCTATGTTCACCTATTACGGCCCTGCCCTTCCGTTTTTCCAACTTTCTTTCCCACTCCCCTGCAATCAGTCTGAAGAAGGGTTCCAACCTGAAACATCGCTTATCCATGTTCTCGAGGGTTGCTGCTTGTCCTGCTGAGTTACTCCAGCATGTTGTGCCTTTCTTTGGTATAAGCCAGCATCTGCAGGTCCTTGTTATTACGGTCAAAGAGGTAGGTTTTTATGAACTGAATTGAAGGATAAAATAGAAGCAAAAGTGCTGTCAGGGAAGATGGCACTTTAAACCAAAAGTGCAAAACCGATTTATTAATCAGCAAATGTGAAAGGAGTAAATGATTGAACAACGTAAGCTAAATTGCCCATCTGCAGAAGGCAGTAAATGTTAGTTATCTTCAACAAATGTCAGACCAAACTGGATTGGGGAGAGTTGGATAATTTTTCATCTTTATCACTGCTTGTAAATTAATAGCAGAGATCCTCTACTATGGAGCTCAGCCAATTTTAATCGTCAATGAAATATTTTGGGCTATTTCTATAATTAGCAGAAAATACATCGCCCAGTATACTGGCTGCACAGTGAAGTTAAAAATGTACTCCAAATGTCCTATCATATTAGACGTTAAATGGCTATGTAGAGTTGATCATTTAAAGTCTCCCTAACCTGCATATCTCAGTCAAATGATTTAAGACTGACCATTCATTTTTAAACAAGACGGGGAAGAAGTAACGCTGCTAAATGAATGCAGGAACATAAAGCTAATCAACTATCTTGGGATCTCTATTTACAAGCAGTGGAGACACAAGAGAGTGCGGATGCTGGAATCTAGAGCGAAAAACAGTTTAACAAAATTGCCAGATGAACTCAGCAGGTCAAGCAGCATCTGTGGAAGGAAATAAACAGATAACAAGTTGGGAACAAAATGAGGATTTTTTTGTTGTTGTTGTCTCTGATAAAAGTGCCAGTTATATATGTGCTCAGTCAGAAGACGTTCACTCATCCCTTCTCTCCCAAAGAACCCCTCCTGCAATCGCAGGAGATGTAATGCCTTTCCCTATACCTCCTCCCTCAACTCCATCCAGGGACGCCAGGTGTTATTCCAGGTTGAGATAAGGGTTCACCTGCACCTCGACTAACCTCACTTACTGTATCCAATGTTCCTGATGTGGCCTCCTGTACATCAGCATGACAGAGCGTAGAGTCGGCAACCATTTCGCCAAACACGTGCACTCAGTATGCCAAAGCCTGCTGGGTTTTCCCAGTTGCTAACTATTTTAACTCCTCTTCCCATTCCCATAGAGACTTTTCTGTGCTAGGCCTCCTCCTTTGCCAGAGTGAGGCCACACACAAACTGAAGGAACAACGCCTCATGTTCTGCTTAGTTAGCTTATAACACAACAGCGTGAACATTGAATTCTCCAACTTTAAACATCATAAAACCATCCCCCTCTCCCTTCTTATGCCATATCCCCCCATCTCCCCCCCCCCTCCCCTCCTTTTTGCCCCATCTGGACTCACACCTATTTCTTCTCTCCCCTCCCCTTCCAACTGCATTCCTTCCTCTAGCTTCACAATTCACAGCTTTTCAATTATTTTGTCTCATACCTTCTGCCTTTTCAGCACTGACTTTTGTCCTATCAAAGCCCCCCACTCATGTGTATCAACCTATTTTCTGCCAGGCTTTATCCTGCCGCTCCTCCCTTCCAGCTTTCTTCTTCCCTACTTACATACACCCCTTACAATCAGTCTGTAGAAGGGACCCCACCCGAAACATTACCTGTCCATGATTTCCAGAGATACTGGCTGATAGACAATAGACAATAGGTGCAGGAGTAGGCCATTCAGCCCTTCGAGCCAGCACCGCCATTCAATGCGATCATGGCTGATCACTCTCAATCAGTACCCCGTTCCTGCCTTCTCCCCATACCCCCTCATTCCGCTATCCTTAAGAGCTCTATCCAGCTCTCTCTTGAAAGCATCCAACGAACTGGCCTCCACTGCCTTCTGAGGCAGAGAATTCCACACCTTCACCACTCTCTGACTGAAAAAGTTCTTCCTCATCTCCGTTCTAAATGGCCTACCCCTTATTCTTAAACTGTGGCCCCTTGTTCTGGACTCCCCCAACATTGGGAACATGTTTCCTGCCTCTAATGTGTCCAATCCCCTAATTATCTTATATGTTTTAATAAGATCCCCCCTCATCCTTCTAAATTCCAGTGTATACAAGCCTAATTGCTCCAGCCTTTCAACACACGACAGTCCCGCCATTCCGGGAATTAACCTAGTGAACCTACGCTGCACGCCCTCAATAGCAAGAATATCCTTCCTCAAATTTGGAGACCAAAACTGCACACAGTACTCCAGGTGCGGTCTCACCAGGGCCCGGTACAACTGTAGAAGGACCTCTTTGCTCCTATACTCAACCCCTCTTGTTATGAAGGCCAACATTCCATTGGCTTTCTTCACTGCCTGCTGTACCTGCATGCTTCCTTTCAGTGACTGATGCACTAGGACACCCAGATCTCGTTGAACATCCCCTCTTCCTAACTTGACACCATTCAGATAATAATCTGCCTTTCTATTCTTACTTCCAAAGTGAATAACCTCACACTTATCTACATTAAACTGCATCTGCCATGTATCCGCCCACTCACACAACCTGTCCAAGTCACTCTGCAGTCTTATTGCATCTTTCTCACAATTCACACTACCCCCCAGCTTAGTATCATCTGCAAATTTGCTAATGGTACTTTTAATCCCTTCATCTAAGTCATTAATGTATATCGTAAATAGCTGGGGTCCCAGCACCGAACCTTGCGATACCCCACTGGTCACTGCCTGCCATTCCGAAAGGGACCCATTTATCCCCACTCTTTGCTTTCTGTCTGTCAACCAATTTTCTATCCATGTCAGTACCCTACCCCCAATACCATGTGCTCTAATTTTGCCCACTAATCTCCTATGTGGGACCTTGTCGAAGGCTTTCTGAAAGTCGAGGTTCACCACATCCACTGACTCTCCCCTGTCAATTTTCCTAGTTACATCCTCAAAAAATTCCAGTAGATTTGTCAAGCATGATTTCCCCTTCGTAAATCCATGCTGACTCGATATGATCCTGTTACTGCTATCCAAATGCTCAGCAATTTCGTCTTTTATAATTGACTCCAGCATCTTCCCCACCACTGATGTCAGACTAACTGGTCTATAATTACCCGTTTTCTCTCTCCCTCCTTTCTTAAAAAGTGGGATAACATTTGCTATCCTCCAATCCACAGGAACTGATCCTGAATCTATAGAACATTGAAAAATGATCTCCAATGCTTCCACTATTTCTAGAGCCACCTCCTTAAGTACCCTGGGATGCAGACCATCAGGCCCTGGGGATTTATCAGCCTTCAGTCCCATCAGTCTACCCAAAACCATTTCCTGCCTAATGTGGATTTCCTTCAGTTCCTCCATCACCCTAGGTTCTCCGGCCCCTAGAACATTTGGGAGATTGTGTGTATCTTCCTCAGTGAAGACAGATCCAAAGTAACGGGTTAACTCGTCTGCCATTTCTTTGTTCCTCTAGCTTCACAATTCACAGCTTTTCAATTATTTTGTCTCATACCTTCTGCCTTTTCAGCACTGACTTTTAGCCTATCAAAGCCCCCCACTCATGTGTATCGACCTATTATCTGCCAGGCTTTGTCCTGCCGCTCCTCCCTTCCAGCTTTCTTCTTCCCTACTTACATACACCCCTTACAATCAGTCTGTAGAAGGGACCCCACCCGAAACATTACCTGTCCATGATCTCCAGAGATACTGGCTGATCCGCTGAGTTACTCCAGCACATTTTATTGTTTATTTTCTTCTAAGAAAGTAGCAAATTGCTGATATTTTTTTGTGACTGCTTTGAGATTGGTTCAGTTATATAGAGCAATGGTATGAACTAGGATAATGCGCATAGCACAGTGTATCTGGAATCGGTGGAGGAGATGAAACTTCTGGGTTGCCTATGCCGTCACCTACTGGTTCCATCTACCCATCATTCTTACCTTATCTAGTTCCACTAATATCTTCTTTACTCATCAGTTTCCAGAATTTGCAACCACGGAGGCCCATCGGTGGAGTTGCTGCCTTACAGCTCCAGAGACCTGGGTTCGATCCTGACTATGGGTGCTTGTCTATACGCAGTTTGTACGTTCTCCCTGTGAGCTGTGTGGGTTTTCTCTGGGACCTCTGATTTCTCCAAAGACGTACAGGTTTGTAGGTTAATTGCCTTGGTATAATTTTAAATTTCCCCTAGCGACTGTAGGATAATGTTAATGTGCGGGGATTGCTGTCCGGCGTGGACTCATTGGGCCGGGGAACTTGTTTTTCAAAACTAAACTAAACTTTTGTTATCTCCACATCATATTCCAATCTTTGACTCACCATCTACCTAACGCCATTTGTCCATTATTCCCCTCCTCAACTAGTTCCACCTTTTGCCTGAGGTAGACACAAAAAGATGGAGTAACTCAGCGGGTCAAGCAGCATCCCTGGAGAAAATGGTTAGGTGACATTTTGGGTTGGGACTCTTCTTGAGATGGGTGACATTTTGTGTCAGGACCATTCTTTTTCTTTACTAATTTTCCTCAGGGATGCTGCCTGACCCGCTGAGTTACTCCAGCTTTTTTTTAAAATCTATTGTATATACAGCATCTGCAGTTCATAGAAACATAGAAAATATGTGCAGGAGGAGGTAATTTGGCCCTTCGAGCCAGTACCGCCATACATTGTGATCATCTACAATCAGTAATCTATGCCTGCCTTCTCCCCACATCCCTTGATTCCACTAGCCCCGAGAGCATTATCTAACTCTCTTTTTTAAATTTCATTCAGTGAATTGGCCTCCACTGCCTTCTGTGGCTAATTCCACAAATTCACAAATCTCTGCGTGAAAAAGTTTCTTCTCACCTCAGTTTTAAATGGCTTCCCTTTTATTCTTAGACTGTGGCCCCTGGTTCTGGGTCATTTTCATTACATGTATTCCATCTATTGCCCACCAGCTCCTGCTCACTCTTCATCCTCATCTCTTTATTCTGGCTGTCTCTGCTCTGCACCCTCAGTCCTAATTCAATGACTTGGATCCAAAATGATTATCATCCCTCTGCCTCCAGCAGTTTGTTTTTTGATGCAGATTCCACCATCTGCAATTCGTGTCTTTTGCTTACTCATTTTTTGAGTTCTGATGAAATGCCTAAATGATTATCATCCCTCTGCCTCCAGCAATGTCTAAATGCTTGAAACATTAAGTCTGTTTCTCTTTTCGCAGATACTGCCTGACCTGCTAAGTGTTTCCAATGTTTTCTGCTTTTATTTCACCCAACGTTAGTTGTGTGTGTGTTTTCCCTGATCGTTGACATTGAGTCCAACACCATACTAGTTCAACACTTCCACCACCTGCCCAGTTTCATTTCCGAGGAATGGGCAGCACACTGGTACAACTGGTGGAGCTGCTGCCTCACAGTGACAGAGACCCAGGTTCGATCCTAACCTCGGGTGCTGTTTTTGTGGAGTTTGCACGTTCTCCCTGTGTTCTCGTGGGTCTCCTTTGTGTGCTCCGGTTTCCTCCCATGTTCCAAAGACGTGTGGGTTAATTGGCTTTAGCAAATTCCCTCTAGTGTGTGGGGAATGGATAAGAATGCAGGATAATATAGAACTAGTGTGAAGGGATGATTGATGCGCAGCGTGGGCTCAGTGGGCCATAGAGGCTGTTTCAATGCTGTAACTAAGCTCAAAGCTCTAAAGTTGATTGTGGCCCTCTCTTTTGTCGGAATTAATTTAATGATTTTTCAAGTAAACTTCAAACTAATCAGTGTGATTGTAAGTGCTTTTTGAGGAATGTTTTCTAATTTCCGGCCGTTTGTAATTTTTCCTCTGGAATAAATGTTCCTTCAATTTATTTCACAAATGCCCAGCATTTGTGAACTCAATAAAGTTCCGGCCAGATTAATGAGGGGAAACATTCTCTCCCATTTTATATGCCTTAATTATTTTTGTACTCCACAAAAGAGTTCATGAGAAAAGTTATTTTGGTTTTCAGCAAAAGTACTTATTGCATATTGGCGAAAAAGTAATTAATTTATTTTGTTCAAAGCAACGACTAAAGCAAATAATATGAGGTTTTTTTTCCTGGTACACATTGTTCTCTTGTACAAGTCATGGATCATAAGTCATTAAGGAACTAACTGAATGAGTCACAGCATAACTGTCTGCTAAATGTCATTAATGTATGGGCAATTTACAACACAGTAATTATATAAGCATCAGCATCTTTCATCTCTCCTAGTTAAGCTATATGTGGTGGTACCACAAAGCAAAGTCAACCTTTCTGCGATGCCCTTCTCAAAGAGCTGTAATCAATTCTTATTACACCTCTTTTGAGTGCATCTCTGTGCATCACCATGAAAGGATCTTTGGATGATATTTAGGTCATAACGCCAAGAGTTTTAATGATGGCTTTCTTCACGATTCTCTCTGAATCTTTGGAAGGTTGATCGCCACAAAAGGAAGCCAGTTTTCAAATCAATCTTGTACTTATTTCCTTTAAGACAATCGCTGTCACTTCAAATGTCATTTCAGTGTCAAGTGCAAATCTGAATCCGGCATTTACTGATTACGTTTTTAACTCTGCAGCAATATAAGCTCCATCAGTGACATTCAGTTTGATTGTTTTAATTCAAATCATCCTGTCCCAGCCACAAAGTAATCATGTTGTTCTCATGTCCTGTGTCGGCTCTCCGAAAATTTGATTTCAAAATCAATCTAATTACTTTGTCTATACTTGATTTAGTTTCAGTATTGGTTTTACTTGGTCTGAGTTGAAACAAGTTTAGTGCAGCAAGGGCATCTTCTCAGTAACACAATGAAGAGTGGAAACTGGAGGAGAGCATAAGGCAACCCCAAGCTTTTGCTATAATATATTAAGAACATCTACTTCAAGAGGACTATTCTCCCTTATCCCCAAATCATCTGATTTATTTAGTGTATCAAAAATGTATCTTTCTCAGTCTTGAATAAACAAATGACTGAACATCATATCATATCATATCATATATATACAGCCGGAAACAGGCCTTTTCGGCCCACCAAGTCCGTGCCGCCCAGCGATCCCCGTACACTAACACTATCCTACACCCACTAGGGACAATTTTTACATTTACCCAGCCAATTAACCTACATACCTCAATGCTCTGCATGGAATATTCTGAAGAACTAACAACACTCTGAGACAAGGAGTTGTTTTTCATCTCAATTGTAAAGAAACAATTACATTATCCCCTTATCCTGAAACTGTGTATACTGAACACTAAAGCTCTCACTAAAGCTCTTATGGGCGGCACGGTGGCGCAGCGGTAGAGTTGCTGCCTTACAGCGAATGCAGCGCCAGAGACTCAGGTTCGATCCTGACTACGGGCGCCGTCTGTACGGAGTTTGTACATTCACCCCGTGACCTGCGTGGGTTTTCTCCGAGATCTTCGGTTTCCTCCCACACTCCAAAGACGTACAGGTATGTAGGTTAATTGGTTGGGCAAATGTAAAAAAATAATTGTCCCTAGTGTGTGTAGGATAGTGTTAATGTGCGGGGATCGCTGGGCGGCGCGGACCCGGTGGGCTGAAGAGCCTGTTTCCATGCTGTATCTCTCTCTCTCTCTCTCTCTTGGTGATGTCCACTTCGACACCATTTAGAATCCAAAATGGTCCGGTGTGAATATAAATTAAATTTCTTAGGGTTGTGTTAGGGATACTGATACAGCAGTATCTCAATTAGAGCCCCAACCATTTTCTTACTAGTATGACATTTTGGTCCAAAGTGGGAGAGTCATGAATGACAGCACATAGCTACAAAATATGGGGCTAATCATTTAAAACTGAGGCAAATGGAAACTTCTCACAAAGGATAGTGATCCCTGATATTCTCTGCCTCTGAGGGTTGTGGAGGTCAGATCATTAGGTATATTCAAGGTTGAGATAGATTAATATCTGAAAGATCAAGAAATTATGGTTTATAGAGAACAAGTGGAGTTGAGGCCAGCATAGATTAGGCATGTTCATATTGAATGGTGGAACAGGCTTGAGTGTTCTTGTTTACTTTCTATCTATCAGCTACAAGGATGTCACCTTTCTTTCTTTCAATACAATGTGTAAGATAATACTGCCCCATCTGCATCTCTCCATTCTGGTGAAGCATCTCCACTGACTTCTTGTGGTGGCGAGATGCTTTAAGTGGTTGGTTATGATGCATATCGACTCCTGCCTTAGTAAGGACCTAAACGCATTGTAACATGACTATCACCACAACAGATCAAGAGGCTGAAAATATATGTCAGGCTGTTGTTCATTGACTACAGCTCAGAATTCAACGCCGTTAACCCCTCCAAACCAATCATAACATTCAACAAAACTGGATCTCTGCTCATCTCTATGTACTTAGATAATTGATTTCCTCATTGGCAGACATTCATTATGAATTGGCAATGACATTTCCTTCTCGTTGACCATAACAGGAGCACCTCAAGGCTGCAGGTTTGGTCCCCTTCTGTACACTATCTATACCCAGGAATGTGTAGCCACATACAGCTCTCATGCCAAGTTTAAAGTAGATAATGATACCATTGCTGGACAAACAATGGGTAATGATACATCAGAGTACAGCGGAGAGATTAAAAATCAGATTGAATGCTGCCAGACAATTATTTTGCTCTCAATGTTACTAAGACCCAGGATTGTTTTCTTCAGGAAGGAAAAGCTAGAGATCCACAAACCTATCTTCGTTGACTGGGTAGCAATGATGAGAGTCAACAGCTTCAAGTTCCTGGGCATGCATGCTTCTGAAGATCTGTCCTGGGCCGAGGACACAAATAAAGGCTCATCAATACCTTTACTTCCTTAGAAGATTGAGGAGATTTGGTATGCCATCGAATACTCTATTGAACATCTACAGGTGTTTTGTTGACAGCATAACTAGTTGAATCACAGTCTGGTTCAGTAATGTGAATGTTCAGGAATGACGGAGACTAGAAAGAGTGGTAGAAATCATCTGGTCTATCACAGCTACTAACCCCCTTACCATCGAAAGTATCTTTGGGAATCACTGCCTCAAAAAGTCAACAATATCATCAAAGACCCACATCACCCTGTCCATGGGTCCTGATCCAAAATGTTATCTATTCCTTTTCTCAAGAGATACTGCCTGACCTGCCAAGTTACTCCAGCATTTTGTGTCTATCTTCAATTGAAACACTTCTGTTTTTATTACCTAACCTCTTTTCATTTAAAGCTCTCTTAGCTGTCTGCAGTTCATTGCTTCCAGGGTAAAGATTTTGGGTTATAGATTGGGTATCTCAAAGGGAGCAATTTTGCAAATGTCTGCAATTTTCCATGAAAAACAAGCTTTACTAGAATGCATCAAAGGATGACAATGGGCTTAAGTCATAGAGTCATCGAGGAAACACGCTTTGTTCCCTTAGGTGCAGCAATTTGCCAATTGCCTGCAGTTTTACAAAAAAAACAAGCTTTACTGAAATCAGGTTGATTTACATCAGGTTAACTCAGGTCGATCCATCACAGACACGGCAGTCCTCTCCATCAAAGACATCTACATGAGGCGCTGCTTCAGGAAAGAAGCTTCTATCATATGCCTTCTTCTCACTGCTGCCATCAGGCAAAAGATACAAGAGGTTGAAGTACCACACCACCAGGTTCAGGAATATCAACATTCCGACAACTATCAGGTTAGACAATAGACAATAGGTGCAGGAGTAGGCCATTTGGCCCTTTGAGCCAGCACCACCATTCAATGTGATCATGGCTGATCATTCTCAATCAGTACCCCGTTCCTGCCTTCTCCCCATACCCCCTGACTCCGCTATCCTTAAGAGTTCTATCTAGTTCTCTCTTGAATGCATCCAGAGACTTGGCCTCCACTGCCTTCTGAGGCAGTGAATTCCACAGATTTACAACTCTCTGACTGAAAAAGTTTTTCCTCATCTCTGTTCTAAATGGCCTACCCCTTATTCTTAAACTGTGGCCCCTGGTTCTTGAACAAACCTTAGCTACTCATCCTATGGAATGATACTGACCACCTTTCGCACTATCATGGATTTGTTTTTTTCCCCTAATTGTGTTACACACCCATATCTTGTTTTGTGTTTGCATAGGTATTTTCCTGTCTTACAAAATTTGATGTTCAATTTCTGTGTAATTTATGTTTTAGTGTGCCACCTATGTGCCTGTGATGCTGTGGGCAGGCAAGATTTTATAAGACCAGCACCCCACCTTGCTGGTGCAAATAGACAATAAACTTGACCGGACTAGGTTACACTTAGGATACTTCTACTTAATATGACTCTGAAAAAAAGCCATTTGGCAAATTGAGTCTATGCTGGATCTCACAATATTCCCACCATACCCACCTGTGCAAATCCCCTTTAATTTCCTAGTAAACTGCTCTCCGTAGCACACTCATTAGGTCCATCAGATTCTGCTCTCTTCCACCATCAAATACAATAGAGTTTTATGATGAAGTAGCAAATTGGATAGATATTGCAGGACATGCAGTGGAAATCAAAAGGCTACCAGTAAAATGGATTGCCTGTAAAATGCTGGTAAATCTGGTGTAATGGCAGTTTCTATACCTTCTCGGTCCAACTTTGATAGCCATTACTGGTCGGGGATGTGGTGGATTGATTAATAGGACTAGATGTTACAATCCCTAAGGTTTGCACTACAATTGACTGGTGTTGTTCTTGGGGGTGACCACTAGGTAATGTTGCTACCATTCAGACACATCTTCAGTTGTGTACCTCAACGTCACTGGGTGTTTTGGCCTTTTATCACAAGGCACCCTGAGTCGAGGCAGGCCCACCGCTGGGTGCGTGTCTTATGGTTAGCCTCTAGATGGTCACGTGGCAGCCCAGACAGTATCTTTTCTTTTCAGCCACAGCCAGTGACTGCTCCGTTCGGCGGCATTTGCAAGTTCTTTGATTGCCATCCTTTGGGCCTGCCCTCTGACTCCAACTTCCCTCAGGAGCCTTGCAGTGGAACTGGCTACAAAGCCCCTGCACCCCACCTCCACGGGACGCACTCTTACACTCCAACCTCGCTGCTCTGCCTCTACTGCAAGGTTGGAATATCTCAGCCTTTTCCTTTTAAATGCCTTGTCCACAGCCTCCTCCCAGGGCACCGTCAGCTCAATGATGTAAACACGCCGACTTGAGGTTGGTAGCTGCGATTTCAACTGGGAAGGAAAGCCTCTGGCCTAGGTCAACCCGCATTTCCCAGTCTCTGGCTGCGCTCAGTGGGCATGAGTTGAGAGGCGAGGTGGTAGTCTTCCGTTTCTCTCCTTCCCGGATGAACGATGGGATTTGCGGGAATGTTAGCTGGGCATTGATAGGCATGGCGTTGGTGGTAACTCTCTTGCACTCGAGTGCAGCTGCCAAACACCTCAGCACCTGGTTGTGTCGCCAGGTGTATCTGCCTTGTGTTAGGCTGGTCTTACAACCGACCAGGATGTGCTTGAGGTTTGCACACAGGGGGCAGGCTGGATCCTCTCCCAGCCAAAGATTTAGGTTTGTGGGAGAGGGAAGGACATCATATGTGGCTCTGATAATAAAGCTCAACATACTTGACTCCATGTTCCACAGCTCACTCCATGTGAACTTCCTCCTCTCAATGCCATCCCACCTCATCCAGCGGCCTTGCTTGGCTTATATCTCCACCACATATAGATATAGATATAGATATAGCGACCGGTAGATATTTTGTTCCAGGATTTAAGTTCTAATCTCTGGCAGAGATCCAGCTTCTTCTTCAGTCCCACTGTTGAATCGGATTTTACTCATCCACTCGTAGACAAGTTTTTTACTTAATTGTAATGGCAGTTTCTATACCTTCAAAGTCCAACTTTGATAGCCATTACTGCTCGGGGATGTGGTGGAGATATAGCTTACACACACACAGATAAGATAGCAAAAACAAATCTTCCAAATGCTGTTTCTTGATTAATTGGTCTTTATCAAAGTAGCACAAATCAAAAGAATAATTCATAGCTTATTGTTCTTATCAACTGTTTCCTCTTCAAACAACACAGTTGTTACTATGTTTATTTCACAAAATGCTGGAGTAACTCAGCAGGTCAGGCAGCATCTCAGGAGAGAAGGAATGGGTGATGTTTCGGGTCGAGACCCTTCTTCAGTCTGATGTCGGGGGGGCGGGGATGGGGGCGGGACAAAGCATATAGCTGGACACAGGAAGATAGAGGGAGAACTGGGAAGGGGGAGGAGAAGAGAGGGACAGAGGAACTATCAGAGGAAGTTGGAGAAGTCAATGTTCATACCGTTGGGCTGCAAGCTGCCCAAGCAAAATATGAGGTGCTGTTCCTCCAATTTCCGGTGGGCCTCACTATGGCACTGGAGGAGGCCCATGACAGAAAGGTCAGACTGGGAGTGGGAGGGGGATTTGAAGTGCTCAGCCACCGGGAGATCAGGTTAGTTAAAGCGAACTGAGCGAAGGTGTTGAGCGAAACGATCGCCGAGCCTGCGTTTGGTTTTGCCGATGTAAAGAAGTTGACATCTAGAGCAGCGGATTCAATAGATGAGGTTGGAGGAGGTGCAGGTGAACCTCTGTCTCACATGGAAAGACTGTTTGGGTCCTTGGATGGAGTTGAGGGGGGAGGTAAAGGGACAGGTGTTGCATTTCCTGCGGTTGCAGGGGAAAGTGCCCGGGGATGGGGTGGTTTGGGTAGGAAGGGACGAGTGGACCAGGGAGTTACGGAGGGAACGGTTTTTGCAGAACGCAGAAAGGGGAGGGGATGGAAAGATGTGGCCAGTATTGGGGTCCCGTTGTAGGTGACGGAAATGTTGGAGGATGATTTGTTGGATACGCTGGCTGATGGAGTGGAAGGTGAGAACAAGGGGGATTCTGTCCTTGTTACGAATGGGGGGAGAGGGAGCAAGAGCGGAGCTGCAGGATGTAGAAGAGGCCCTAGTGAGAGCCTCATCTATAATGGAAGAGGGGAAGCCCCGTTTCCTGAAGAATGAGGACATCTCTGATGCCCTAGTGTGAAACACCTCATCCCGGGCGCAGATGCGGCGTAGACGGAGGAATTAGGAGTAGGTGATAGACTTTTTGCAGGAGACAGGGTGGGAAGAAGTGTAGTCCAGATAGCTGTGTGAGTCAGTGGGTTTATAGTAGATGTCAGTCACTAGTCTGTCTCCTGTGATGGAGATGGTGAGGTCCAGAAATGGGAGGGAGATGTCGGAGATAGTCCAAGTATATTTAAGAGCAGGATGGAAATTGGAAGTGAAGTGTATGAAGTCAGTGAGTTCTGCATGGGTACAAGAGGTAGCACCAATGCAGTCGTCGATATAGCGGAGGTAGAGTTCGGGGATGGGGGCCAGTGTACGTCCGGAACAGAGATTGTTCGACGTACCCGACAAAGAGGCAGGCATAGCTAGGGCCCATGCGAGTGCCCATAGCTACGCCTCTGGTTTGGAGGAAGTGGGAGGAGCCAAAGGAGAAGTTGTTACCGTGTGGTAAAAAACTGTTTTCTCTCCATCCTCCGAGTCTAAACTGACTCCCAATCTCTGTGGCTACGCTAGCCTCCTCAGATGTAGACACGCCCCTCTACGTATCAAATCCCACCTTCCAAATTACAGACAGATAGAAACCAGAAATATTAAAAGTAGCCATAATATAATAACAGTAACTAATTTAAGCGTAAATGGCTCCTACATCTGGAATATGGTAAAAGGAGGAGATGAATGATGAAGAATGAATTAAATTAATGGATCCTATTCAGTTTAGACAAACAATTTACCTCAGGGTCCTTTCTGGCTTCACATTATGCACTCACTGAGGCTTGCACACAATGTTCAATCATGCACTTTGAAAGTCAAAGTTCTAACAAGCAGCGTGAAGGACATTAAGGGAGAAAGTCAGGATAGCTGATAAAGGTCATGTGATGTGATGCTCGAAATAGCAACACTTTTGCAAGGAAAGAAAAAGAAATAAATAAGGAAAGGTTGAAAGTCCTCAGTGGATTGATACTGATGGATGCGGAGAAATTGGGACATCCATTGGTACAGATTGGATAAGAATGAGGGGAAGTAAACAGTCGAACAAAAGGCAGCATACATTATGTTCTATGCATTGGTGACACAGAATACAAGGATAAAGAATGTATAATAAATCCATACAAAGCACTAGTTGATATTGCTGGGCAGCACGGACTTGGAGGGCCGAAAAGGCCTGTTTCCGGCTGTATATATATGATATGATATGATGATATTGATAGTCAAGATTAATTCAGATGCAGCATTTTGACGCCAGACCACAATTCCCTGCAGTGCTCAATGAAAGACACATTTTACATTGCACAGTTTTGCTTTGGGTATTGGCAAAGCTGTGCCTAATCTTCTGGGGAGGGTTGAACTCAACATTCGGATAATTTGACATGAAAGGAAATCAAGTCCAGTGTCTTTTTTTGTTTTTGGACTGGGTCAGGAATCTCACAAGAAGGCAAACCAAGAATGCAAGTGATTGAATGGTTCCTGAGAGTGAAAAAAGTGTCCGTGAAAGCAACGAGACTCACAACAGATATTTACCAGTAGTATGAGAGGATACTTCCATTCCATAAAACCATAGACATTTACATTATAGATGGAGGCCATTCAGTCCATTATGCCCTTGTGAGCTGAATGCCTAATCCCATATCTCAGCTCTTGCCTCAATGCTCTTCAAGTGCTTATCCATTTATATAATGTCATCAGGCCTTTTTCCTCACCCATCTTTGCAAACTGTGCAATCCAGACCACCTCCCGGATTTATCTGTGCATTTTATGAAGAACACTTTTGTTACCTCTAACTTTATCTCAAACACACTGAAACACCAGCATTATTTCTTTTTCCAAAGATAGACACAAAATGCTGGGGTAACTCAGCTGGTCAGGCAGCATCTCTGGATAGAAGGAATGGGTGACGTTTCGGGTCAAGACCCGTCTTCAGACTGAGAGTTAAGGGAGAGGGAGACACAGAGATAAGAACGTGTAAGGTGTGAAAACAAGTATCCACTGTAACTGTATCCGCTGTTCCAGGCATGGACTCCTATATATTGGCGAGACCAAGCACAGGCTTTGTGAGCATTTTGCTGAACACCTCCGCTGATCTCCCGGTGCTAAACACTTTAACTCCCCCTTCATTCCCATACTGACCTTTCTGCCCTGGGCCTCCTCCTCTGTTAGCATGAGGCCCAGCCCAAAATGGAAGAACAGCACCAACTGCTTGGGCAACTTACACCCCAGCGCTATGAATATTGACTTCTCTAACTTTGTAACCCTTGCTTTACTTCCCTGTCCATTCCTCCCCCTTCCTAATTTCACAGGGGAAACAGCACTAGTGGAAAAAATAAATAAATGCAGGAAGGAACTGCAGATGCTGGTTTACACTGAAGATAAGTGTCCAGCAACCGGGAGATCCAGTTGGCCCGAGCAGATAAAACGCAAGTGCTTGCCGAAGCTGTCGCATAGTCTACACTTGGTCTCACTACAGAGGAGGTCACCCTGACTGGAGTTTGATAATGAGGGGATAATCAATTTACAACTATTTATTTATTAGTGAGAGAGAAAGATGATTAGGAAAAATTTCTACACAGATGGGTGCAATTGCATTGTTGCAGATTGTTGTCAAAGCACACACCATTGTATCTTTAAACAAATATGAACAGCCCTTGATGCTCAGGGTTTTGAGAGAACACAGGGATGGATTGCTCCAGTAAGGAACTACTTTAGTACAAATGCTTGGGTCAATTTGCCTTCTGTGTGGCAAACATTTATAGTTCTACGAACATAGAGAAAATGTTCAGAACTTTGACCTTGATTTTGGTATCAAATAATGAATAATCCAGTATAGTCAAAGCTTTTACATGTTTGATAGTGTTCAGCCAGTAGATATAGTGTACACATCTACCTGCAAAATAATGTATGTGTACACCCAGAGAACAAACTCACATTCCACTTCCCAAACAATGCTAACCTTAAGGTAACTGGTTGCATTTTAGAAACATAGAAAATAGGTGCAGGAGTAGGCCATTCGGCCCTTCGAGCCTGCACCACTATTCAATATGATCATGGCTGATCATCCAAAGTCAGTACCCCGTTCCGGCTTCTACCCAATATCCCTTGATTCCCTTAGCCCTAAGAGCTAAATCTAACTCTCTCTTGAAAACATCAACTGAATTAGCCTCCACTACCTTCTATGGCAGAGAATTCCTCAGATTCACAACTCCCTGGGTGAAAAGGTTTTTCCACAACTCAGTCCTAAACGACCTACCTCTTATTCTTAAACTGTGACCCCTGGTTCTGGACTCCCCCAACATCGGGAACATTTTTCCTGCATCTACCTTGTCCAATCCCTGAAGAATTTTGTATGTTTCCATAAGATCCCCTCTCATCCTTCTTAATTCCAGCGAATACAAGCCCCGCCGACCCATTCTTTCATCATATGTCAGTCCTGTCATCCCGGAAATTAACCTGGCGAACCTACGCTGCACTCGCTCAATAGTAATAATGTCCTTTCCAAATTAGGAGACCAAAATTGCACGCCATACTCCAGGTACGGTAATTGTTGACATTTACAGCTCTGTAAGTCCTAATTTAATATCACTGGTTTTATTACACTCAAAGCAGAGACAGGATCGGTCAAAGTCAGCATGGATTTATGATGGGGAAATCATGCTTGACTAATCTTCTGGAATTTTTTGAGGATGTAACAAGTAGAATGGATAAGGGAGTGCCAGTGGATGTGGTGTGGCTGGACTGTCAAAAAGCCTTTGACAACGTCCCACACAAGAGGTTAGTGTGCAAAATTAGGCACATGGTATTGGGGGTAGGGTAATAACATGGATAGGGAACTGGTTGGCAGACAGGAAGCAAAGAGTAGGAATTAACGGGTCCTTTTCAGAATGGCAGGCAGTGACTAGTGGGGTGCCGCAAGACTCAGTGCTGGGACCCCAGTTACATAGAAAATAGCTGCAGGAGGAGGCCACTTGACCCTTCAAGCCAGCATCGAGCCAGTTGTTTACAATGTATATTAATGATTTAGTGGAAGGAATTAAATGTAACATCTCCAAGTTTGCGGATGACACAAAACTGGGTCACAGTATAAGATGCGAGGAGGATGCTGTGAGGCTGTAGGGTGACTTGCATAGGTTAGGTAAGTGGGCAGATGCATGGCAGATGCAGTATAATGTGGATAAATGTGAGGTTATCCACTTTGGTGGCAAGAACAAGAAGCCAGATTATTATCTGAATGGTATCAGATTAAAAAAAGGGGAGGTGCAACGAGACCTGGGTGTCCTTGTTCATCAGTCACTTAAAGGAAGCATGCAGGTACAGCAGGCAGTGAAGAAAGCTAATGACATGTTGGGCTTTATGACAGGGCCCTGGTGAGGCCACACTTTGTGTACTGAGAGCAGTTTTGGTCTCCTATTTTGAGAAAGGACATTCTTGCTATTGATGGAGTGTAGCAAAGGTTCACCAGGTTAATTCCCAGGATGGCGGGACTGACATATGATGAAAGAATGGATTGACTGGGCTTATATTCACTGGAATTTAGAAGGATGAGAGGGGATCGTATAGAAACATATAAAATTCTTAAGGGATTGGACAGGCTAAATGCAGGAAAAATGTTCCCAATATTGGAGAGTCCAGAACCAGGGGTCACAGTTTAACAATAAGGGGCAGGCCATTTAGGACTGAGATGAGGAAAACTTTTTCACCCAGAGAGTTGTGAATCTGTAGAATTCTCTGCCACAGAAGGTAGTGGAGGCCAATTCACTGGATGTTTTAAAAAGAGAGTTAGATATAGCTCTTTGGGCTAATTAAATCAAGGGATATGGAGAGAAAGCCGGAACAGGATATTGATTTTGGATGATCAGCCATGATCATATTGAATGGTGGTGCTGGCTCGAAGGGGCAAATGGCCTACTCCTGCACCTATTATCTATATTTCAATGTTTCTATGTTATAGATTGAATGGGCCTTTGGAGGGAGGTCTGGTATAAATAGCAGAAGAGTTGATTGTTATTTCCAGAAAATTTTGCAGGAGTTAAACTTCTTTGGACTTTCTTAAATAATAGGATTTTGTTTTGTATTCAGATTTTACCATTGAATCCATTCTATCACTGATAGAATTTGATCACCTCTGATTGCAGGCATTGTTCCTCTTTTCGAAGAGCTCCCCCTCCCCTCCCCTCACTCACCATCAACAACACCAGTGTCACATCTGTGGAGTTATTTAAGTTCCTTGGAACCATCATCTCCAGGGACCTTAAATGGGGGGGCACCATCGACTCCACAGTCAAAAAGGTCCAACAGAGGATGTACTTCCTGTGGCAGCTGAGGAAACACAATCTGCCACAGGCAATGGTGGTCCAATTCTATGCTGATATCATTGAGTCAGTCCTCACCTTCTGGTCTGGTTTGGCTCAGCCACCAAGCACGACATCCGGAGGCTGTAACGGATCGTTCGCACAGCTGAGAAGGTTGTTAGCAGCAACTTTCCCCCCATTGATGAACTGTACATTGCAAGGGCCAGGAAGCGAGCAGGCAAAATCATATCTGACCCCTCTCACCCTGGCCACAAACTCTTTGAAGCACTTCCGCTTTGGAAGGCGACTCCGGACTGTCAAAGCAGCCACAGCCAGACATAAAAATAGCTTTTTTTCCCACGTGTGGTAGTTCTATTCCATAACCAACGTCTGTAGTTTCTTTTTTGCGCTGGTTTATTTTCACCCACATGTTTAGACTGTAATGTTGTATCCTTATTGTTTTGATATGTTTATGCTTTATTCTTAATTGTTAACTGTATGTTTGTGTTGTCATTTGTGAGCGGAGCACCAAGGCACATTCCTTGTATATGCATATACTTGGCCAATAAACTTATTAATTAATTCATTCATTCATCCATTTCCCTCATTCATTCAAAAATTTGGTGCCTCTCCCACTGAGCTCCTCCAGCACTTTGTGTTTTGCTCAAGATTCCAGCATCTGCACTTTCTTGTGTCTGCACTCTTTCCCTTGTTATTTCTCTCTCTGATATTTTACTCAATTTCCAAGCATGATAATTGTCTATGAACAAAATCAATTCGACTTCATTAAACAAAGGTTCTACTAGGAAAACATCATTTTATAAAGAATTAAGTTTATGAAATTCATGTTCCTTGTTCTGATGAGCAAAGGAGAAAAGAAAGATTACATTTCCTATGATCCAATCAAATTTTAAGGGTTTTGCAAAATGTTTGCATCCAATTACATTGTGAAATGTATTCAATATTTTAGGAATGGTAGAGTGATGCCAAAGTATTATTTTGAAGAACAAGTTATTGGCATTGAACCTGGATCAATTAATGTGTCGGTTTCACTGTGCTTCAGAGTTTCATGGTCTGTCAGATCAATTTATTGAAAAAATAAATATATAATTTATTGCAAGTAATGCTGCTGGAGATCTGAAAAAAATGTATAAAGTTCTGGAAACGCACAGGAGATCAAGAAACGTTCGAGAAAAGGCAAACATTTAATGTTTCAAGTCAAAGACCTTTCATTAGAACTGGACAGAATGTTTTTGACAAAATGTGATTTTAAGTAGCAGAACATGTGGTGGGAGATATTAATAGGGCAAAGGGAAAATCTGTGATACAGTGGGACAAATGCATTAATGGGGTATTGAGAGGGTGATTATGATTTCATTGTTTCTGTTATGTGTTGCTAATATACAAGCTGCAAACCAGGTAATGGAGAGAGTAAACGAGCCGCATCATATATTGATGACTTCAAGCAGAAATGGCGAGCTCTGGTACAAATCAGTCCTCATATAGACAGAAATAGTGATAAATGTAAAACTGTAAAACTGTCGCATTCAATATTGAGTTTGGAAGGCCCAGTATGATGTGCCCAGACAGGTGAGACGTTGTGCCTCAAGCTTGCACTGGGCCTAGCTGTAACAGTGTAGGAAGCAGCAAGCAAGGATGTCAGGGTGGGAATAGGAAGGAGATTAACATGGCAGGCCAGAGCTCAGAGTCAACCCTGCAGACAGAATGTCATCCGAATGTAATGAAGGTTACCCAATCTGTGTTGGGTTTCTACAAATACAATACAACCAAATAAGCATAAATGTTTTTGTTTTTTTTCAGATTTCCAGTCTGAAGAAAGGTCGCAACCTGAAAAGTCAACTGTCCATTTCTCTCCAGGGATGCTGCTTGATCCACTGAGATCCTCCAGCAGTTTGTCATTTGTTGAAAATTCCAGCATCTGTAGCCTCTCATGCGACATTACCACATTGGACCCGATTTCATCCTGTCACAGATATTCCCAATCAATTGCTCCCACTATCTACTCTGCAATTTAACATTACTTTCTCTAGTTTAGTTTATAGTTTAACTGAAGGGCCTTTAAGCTGAAATTTCTCTTTCCACCGCTGATGCCTGACTGCTGAGTGTTTCCAACATTTTAGAGACATGGAATTATACAGCTTGGAAACAGGCCCTTTGGCCCAACAACCGCATGGCGACCAACAAACCCCATCTGCTAAACCTATCCTCTCCATTTACCCATCCAAATGTCTCCTAAATGTTTTGATAATACCTGCCTCAACTACCCTCTCTGGCAGCTCATTCCATATAAAAAACACCATTTGTGTAAAAAGTCACCCCTCAGGTTCCCATTAAATTTTCCCCCTCACCTTAAACCAATGTCCTCTGGTTCCCGATTTCCCAACTCTGGACAAAATACTTTATGCATTTACCCAATCTATTCCCCTCATAATCTTGGACACTTTTATAATATTACCCCTCATCCTTCTGCATTCCAAGGAATAAAGTCCTCACCTGCTCAACCTTCAAGGTTGCCAGAGGAGCGGCAGGTGAAGGAGTGAGTGTGGGGATTGGCTGAGCAGGTTATCTCACAGAGTTTTCAGTGTTTTTTTTTTACAGGTACGGGGGATTTAAAAACTGGTCAGGACCAGCCCACAACACATACCTTCAAGGTCATCAGAGGAGCGGCATGTGAAGGAGTGAGTGCGGGGATTGGCTGAGCAATTAAATCAGCAAATTGGTAAATTAGCTAATTAGTCAATCAGTCAAATTAACAGCTCATATAAGCAAGGCTTGCTCTGGGGGAGCAGCCTTGTTGAGGGAAGTGACTTGTGAGAAAAGTGTGAGTCTTTGGCGAGGAGGCTGAGGGAGGAGACTCCGCCAAAAGTTGGAGAGGGTGAGACACTAAGGAAATGACTGGTAAGCTAAGTCAGTGTGATGTTTGCAGGATGTGGGAGGTCAGGGACTGGTCGCTGGTGCCTCTGGCTGCTACAAATATGATAAGTATGTCCAGGTTCAGCACCTGAAGGACTGTGTTGGGCAACTGGAGAGGCAACTGGATGACCTCAGGATCATCTGAGAAAACGAGATGTTCCTGGACAAGACCTTCAGCGAGATTGTTACACTGAAGGTACCGGAAGAGAGAAGGTGGGTGACGGTGTGGAAGGGAAGGAAGCTTGGAGTACAAGAGACCCTGGCGGTTTGTACCTCTTGAAGACAGGTTCACCCTCTTGGAAGCTGGCGCGACAGAAGACACTGCCAGTCTGAGCGGCGGACAAGTCTGCGAGGCAAAATGTGGCGCTGAAGCAAAGCCGAAGAGACTGACATCAGGCAGAACTATGTTAGTAGGGGACTCTGTCGTGAGAGGTACAGACAAGGGTTTCTGCAACATCAAGTGGGATTCAAGGATGGTGTGTTGCCTCCCTGGTGCCAGGATCCAGGATGTTACGGACCAAGTACAGAGCATCTTCAAGGGTGAAGGTGAGCAGCCAGAAGTGGTAGTGCATGTCGGCACAAATTACGTCGGGAAGAAGAAGAAAGATATTCTGCAGTGTGACTTTAGGGAGCTCGATAGAAGGCTGAAATGCAGGACCTCCAGGGTGGTTATCTCCGGTTTGCTTCCAGTTCCTTGTCCTGGTGAGGTCAGGAACAGGGAGATAGGGGATCTGAATGTGTGGCTGAGGAGCTGGTGCAGGGGGCAGGGATTTAGATTCTTAGACCACTGGGATCTCTTTTGGGGTAAGAGTGAATTGTACAAAAGGGATGGGTTGCACCTCAATAGACGGGGGACCAGCATTCTGGCAGGCAGGTTTGCCACTGCTACACGGGTGGTTTTAAACTAAATAGTGGGTGGGGGTGGGGGGGGTGGGGGTGTGGGGGGGGGGGGGTGGGGGTGTGGGGGGGGTGTTAAATGGGATAGACAAGGATGGAGTTAATGGGAAAGAGAGTATAGGAAAAATTAAGAAAGACCCCAGAATTAACGGGACAGAAAGCTCACGAAGGGATCGAAGAGTATGGCCAAGTGTAATAGGAATCAATGTGAAAGGTGAGGTGTGTAAGGGATTAAAAGTATTATATATGAATGCGTGAAGTGTAAGAAGTAAAGTGAATGAGCTTGAGGCTCAGTTAGAGATTGGTAGATATGACATTGTGGGGATTACAGAGAAGTGGCTGCAGGAGGATTGGGACTGGGAACTGAATATTCAAGGTTATACATCCGATAGAAAGGACAGGCAGGTGGGCAGAAGTGGTGGGGTAGCTCTGTTGAGGGATGAAATTCAGTCCTTTGCGAGGGGTGACATAGGGACTTATGATGTAGAGTCATAAAATCATAAAAGGACTAGACAAGCTAGATGCAGGGAATTTTTTCCCAATGTTCGGGGAGTCCAGAACCAGGGGACACAGTCTATGAATAATGGGGAGACCATTTAAAACTGAGGCGAGAAGAAACTTTTTCACCCAGAGAGTTGTGAATTTGTGTAACTTTCTGCCACAGAAGGCAGCGGAAGCCAATTCACTGGATGAATTTAAAAGTGAGTTTGTTGGAGCTCAAGGGGTTAGTGGAATCAAGGGATATGGGGAGAAGGCAGGCACAGGTTACTGATGGTGGATGTGATCCATGATCGCAATGAATGGTGGTTCTGGCTCGTAGGGCCAAATGGCCTCCTCCTGTTTCTATTTTTCTGTTTCTATGTTTCTATGTTTCTATGCATTACCCCTCAGCTCTTTTCCCCTTCACCTTAAACCTATGTCCTCTGGTTTCACCTACTTTGTGCATCTACCCGATCCATTCCTCTCATGATCTTGTCACCTCCTGTGCTCCAAGGAATAGAGTTTCAACCTCTGCCTCTAGCTCAGACCCACTGTCCTGGCAACATCTTTGTAAATCTCTGTACCCTTTTCAGCTTGACAACCTATTTCCTATAATATGGTGCCCAGAACTGAACACAATACTCTAAATGTGGCCTAACCAATGTCTTATACAACTGCAACATGACCTCCCAAATTCTATACTGAATACTCTGGCTGATAAAGGCCAATGTGCTAAAAACCTTTTTGACCACCCGATCTACCTGTGACGCCACCTTCAGGGAACTATGCACCTGCACTGCTAGATCCCTTTGCTCTACAACACTACGCAGAGCCCTACCATTCATTGTGTAGATCCTGCCCATGATAGACTTCCTAAAATGCAACACCTCACATTTTTCTGCATTAAATTCAATCAACTATTTCTCAGCTTATTTGGCCAATTGATCAAGATCTTGCTGCAATTTTTCACAATCATCTTCACTATCTGTAAAACCACGCACTTTTATATCATCTGCTAACTTGCTAATTTTACCTTGTATGTTCTCATCCAAATCATTGATATAGATAACAAAGAGTAACGGGCCCAGCACCGAACCCTGAGTCACACCAATAGTCACAGGCCTCCAGTCTGAGAAGCAACCTTCCACCATCACCCCTGCTTCCTTCCATGAAGCTAATTTTCTATCCATTCAGCTTTCTCTTCTTAGATCGCATGCGATCTAACCTTCCAGAGCAGCCGACCATGAGGAACGAATGCTTTACTGAAGTCCATATCTACAACATCTACAGCTCTGCCCTCATCAACCTTTTTGGTCACGTCTTCAAAAAACTCCTAATAGGAGTATCTGAATAATAGGACACCATGCCATAATACAATAAGCAGTGGGGAGAATGATAGATCAAAATCTGATCCATTTACAAACAAGCTCAATAACTTCAACAGATCAATATGCTGTATCTCTGTCTTAGCCAATTGTTAAATTTTATAAACGTTTCTGATGTTCAAAAACATTCAACAATTTTTAAAAACAAACATAAGCATTTTAAAATATTCAATTGATCTAAATACTTGATTATAACAAAGTATGATTATGATTTATGTCTATTACTGGCATTGAAGGCAGGAACGGGGTACTGATTGAGAATGATCAGCCATGATCACATTGAATGGTGGTGCTGGCTCGAAGGGCCGAATGGCCTCCTCCTGCACCTATTGTCTATTGTCTATTGAAATGAATAGAGCAGCTAATGTTTATGCAAATTCCCAGTGTAAAGAGTCCAGTTTGAGATTATAGTTGGAAAAATAATAGCGAGCT
Source organism: Rhinoraja longicauda (assembly GCF_053455715.1). Taxonomy (NCBI): domain Eukaryota; kingdom Metazoa; phylum Chordata; class Chondrichthyes; order Rajiformes; family Arhynchobatidae; genus Rhinoraja; species Rhinoraja longicauda. Next base: position 24,413,908 of record NC_135959.1, read on the forward strand.
GCAGATCGTAATATTGGGATTTCTGCATTTCTATGGAAATCTCAGAAATTCTCACATGTAGGTAAACAGTTGTGCAGTTGGCTTGTGGAGGTAGGAGCTCATTAGCTTTGCTGAATAACCGCTGAACCATGTATAATTCGCAGTAACAAAGTACAGAAAAGTGGCGGGTGTGCATTATGTCCCACGATCAGAACTGAGGAGTTAACACCTTTGTATAAGAAGGAACTGTAGATGCTGGTTTAAACCAAAGATAGACACAAAAAGCTGGAGTAACTCAGCGGGACAGGCAGCATCTCTGGAGAGAAGGTATGGGTGACATTTCGGGTCACGTTTGGATTGGAACTCAAACCTTTTCTGATTATTTTAACAGCTGTATCTCATTTAAAGTACGTCTGGCCATTCCAGTGGAAAGAAATGATCATCATTGTTATTCCAGATTTATTTCAGTCATCTCCTTTGGTTTTCTTGGCGATTGTGCTCATTACTAGCAATGGCTGGCACTTATTCCCCATTCCTAATTAGCTCCTGAACTGAATAGATTGGTTGGCTATGCCACAGAGCAGTCAACCAAAATGCGAGGCATCTGTCATCATGATTAGGCCAGACCAGGTAAGGATGGCAGATTTTCTTCCCTGATGGATATCAGTGAAGCATGTAGTTACTCAGGATTACTTGATTGCTCCATTAACTGACTAATTCTTTTAATTCCAAATTTTATTAATTACTCTAATTTTGCTTCACCAGCTGCCATGCTGAGATCTGAACTCATGTTTTAGGATCAGTGGTCAAGAACACTGGATGACAAATCTAGTAATGTAGAGACTTTGCCACTGTACACTGAAACTGCTGATGGAGAAGGAAAACATATTGTGCAGGGAACAAGAAGTTGTTGGAAGTTTGCTGCTTGGGAATATCATTAAACTTCTAAAGATAATGTTTAGCTTTCTAAGCCATGATATTGTCACCAAATCCTTTGATCTCTTCTCATGATTGAAACATTCCATCACAGGCCACATCTTGGCATATCTCTTTAGTCATAATGCACAAACCCTTCAATCTAACTTGTTCATACTGACTAATTTGCAGATGAGTCGCATTTGCCTGCATTTGGCTCACATCTTTCCAAGTCTTTCCCATCCATGTAACTATTTCAGTGCCTTTAAGCATTGTAATTGTACATGTCTCTACTATTTCCTCTGGCTGCTCATTCCACATACCTATTACCCCCTATGGAAAAACGTCTCTCAGATCCCCTTAATATGTTTCCCCTCTCAACTTTAATCCATACCCTCTTGTTTAAGACTCCCTAAACTTGGAAAAAAATTGGGACCATTCACCTTATCCATGGCCCTCATGGTTTTATATTCTCCTATAACGTCATGCCTCAGTCACCTACATTATAGGGGACAGAAAAAGCCCCAGCCATTTCAATCGTTTCTTATAACTCAAGCTCCAATCTTTGTCAATCTTTTCTGCATCCTTTCCAGCTTAATGATGTCCTTCCTATAACTCAGCGACCAGAACTGCATACAATACTTCAAGTGTGGTCTCCTGCACCCTACCAAGTGCAATCATTTATTTCCTATGGTATGGCAATTGATGACGTGTGGACCTTTAAATATAGCTAGTGAGTGGTGTTTCTTGTTGCTAAAAGTGTTCGATCAGTACAAATTGAAAGAGAACGGTGCAGTGGTATGATGGTAGAGTTACTACCTAAGACCACCAGGGACCCAGATTCAATCCTGACTACGGGTGCTGTCTGTATGGAGTTTTTAACTTTCTCCCTGTGACCTGCTTGGGTTTTCTGAGATCTTTGAGTTCCTCCCATATTCCAAAGACATACAGGTTTGTAGGTTAATTGGTTTGGTATAAATGTAAATTGTCCCTCGTGTGTAGGATCGTGTTGGTGCACGGGGATCGCTGGTCAGGGAAGGCTTGGTGGGCCGAAGGACCTGTTTCCACGCTGTGTCTCTAAACTATACTGAAAATAATTAGCTGGAGTGTTGAGGCCTGAAATGATAGCACTGGCATTGCATCAGCATTGGTAATTGACATCATAATATAATTATTCTGCCAAGTAAACCAGGTTTTGTGACCAGTGGTGGAAAAACAAACTGTTGGCTTGAAAAAATTATGGGTACATCTTTTCACTTAAGGTCCCCATAGCTTAATAAAGGATGTACTTTGCTGCTATAGTACTCAAGGTTATGTTGGTTAGCTTTAAGGTAGGAAGCAAGATTTAAACATATCATTGCTTGCTTGATCCTCTTTTAGAAATATCAATGTTGATTATCTAGACTGTACTATTCAATACATAGAGACATAGAAACATAGGTGCAGGAGGAGGCCTTTCGAACCTTCGAGCCTGCACCGCCATTCATTGTGATCATGCCTGATCATCCACATCTCCCCATATCCCTTGATTCCACTAGCCCCCAGAGCTCTATCTAATTCTCTATTAAATTCATCCAGTGATTTGGCCTCCACTGCCCTCTGTGGCAGAGAATTTCACAAATTCACAACTCTGAGTGAAAAAGTTCCTTCTCACCTCAGTTTTAAATGGCCTCCCCTTTATTTTAAGACTGTGGCTCCTGGTTCTGGACACTCCCAACATTGCAGGAAAAATGTTCCCAATGTTGGGGGAGTCCAGAACAATACAACAAAATAAGTAAAACATTATTTTTATATTATGTTACTTTGCTGTTTCCAAGACAACAGTCACCAGCAACAGACATCGTAAAGGGAAAATTGCACAAAAAGCATCTTATAATTTTAAATTGTCATTTACAGCTCTCAGGGAAGACTGACGGACTATTTGAAAGTAAACAGGGATGCTCCCTGTGTCCCTATTAACATCCATCCATCAACTAAAAACTGGATAACTGGATGTGAGCTCTTACTCATGCAAAACAGACACATTGTTTCTCACCAAGCTAACAGTCATTGTGCTTCTAAGTGGATTATTTTGTATGAAAAAGTATGCTTGTTGTAGGGCTCTAAGGTAGGTCTATATATATGGTTATTTTTTTCCTTTTCCATCTAGAATACAAATCATCTTTCCCTCCCTCCATTTTAGACCATTTCCTCTATGAAAGAGGTTAGATTGAGGAATTGGATGTGGAATTTGTGTAAATATGCAGAATACCAGAGGCTTGTTTGAATAGAAATAGCCAAAAGGTTACTTCATTGATAACCAATGATGTTCATCAATATCAATTTGAATAGCTAAACTCAACAGAGTAGAACGATTAACTCATACAAAATTCTCTTTCTAATGTAATGCAGCAGAATCAAATGTAGCAGTTATTTGTTCAATGAAATTGATTCGAGAACAATAGTCAATAGTCAATAGTCGTTTATTTGTCATATACACATAAATGTGTAGTGAAATGAAACATTACCCGCAGTTGAAACATTAAGACCAATAAGAATAATCAATAAAAATGCAATAACACATACAATCATACACTAACACCAAACAAAAGAAACATCCATCACAGTGAGTCTCCTCCAGTCTCTTCTCACTGTGATGGAAGGCCAGAATGTCTTTTCTTTTCCCTGCCGTCTTCTCCCGAGGTCAGGCTGTTGTAGTTGCCACGTCGGGGCGGTCGGGGCTCCCGACATAAAACATGAGAAAGGGATGATCAGTGGGTCATTTGGCCCCTTGCGTCCACTCTACCATTCAATAACATCATGGCTGATCTTTTACTTCGGTGCCACTTTCCTGCACAGACCCTCCTGCCTTAATATCCAAAAATCAGTCAAATGTACTAAGCTTCTAAACCTCCAGAGTTTTCTTAAGTACAACATTCTGAGGATTCACTGCCCTCTGGGTGAAGAATGTTCTTCTCATCTTGGTCCTGGCTGGCCAGCTATTTACTTCGAGACTGTGACCGTAAACTCTGGATCGCCAAGTCAGCAAAAACGGTATCAGTGCATCCATACTTTTAAATCCCTTGAAGGTTTTATATGTTTCAATGTGTGATCTTCTCACTCTTAATTCTAGAGAGTTTATTGTTCGGTCTGATTTATTTTTCCTCATAGGACAATCTAACTATTCAATCTGATTAACTTTTGTTGCACTCCTTCTACCAAGATTATATTCTTCCTGTGGTAGGGAGACAAAAAGTGCTCACAACATTCCAGGGGGAGACTTGTCAGGGCATGAAGTAGAAGAGGTTTACAAGGATGCTGGCTGGATTAGAGGGTATTAGCAATAATGATTGTGTAAACGTAGATTGTTTTCTCTGCAGCGTCAGAGACTGAAGGGGACCTGATAAAAGCTTATAATATTATGAGGCATAAATAGGGTCGACAGAATCCTTTTCCCAGGGTGGGAATATCAAAGACTAGATATTATAACTTTAAAGTCAGATGGGTGAAAGTTTAAAGGAGATATACATCTTATACAGTATATCTCTTTTATAAAGGGCAAAGTTTTTTTATAGAGTGGTGGCTACTGGGAACGTGCTGGTCGGGGTAGTAATGGAAAAAAATATGATAGTGGCATTTATGGGGATTTTAGGTCAGCACATGAATTTACAGTGAATGAGGATCATGTTCAGACAGATTGGATTTGTTTAATCCAAGATTGATATTGATGTTGTTGTGAAAATACCCTGTAATTTTATATTTCTACCAAAGTGGACATTCTTGCATTTCACATCTCAATCTCTCATTTTATTCTATCTGCCGTCCTCACCCATTCACTGAGTCATTCACTTTGCTGTCTATATTAGTATGGGTACTGTCCACGATTAGTATGGTTATCAGGGGTTATGGGCAGAAGACAGGAGAATGGGGTTAAGAAGGAAAGATAGATCAGTCATGATTGAATAGCGAAGTAGATGTGATAGGCTGAATGGCCTGATTCTGCTCCTATAACTTATGAACATGAATTTATATTCCCTGAAGGCTCTCTGCACCTCCTTACAACCGATATTGCTTTGTATCACCAACCACTTAGGATATTGTATACATAATCATCCAAATTATGATTAGAAATTGCAAACTGCAGGGATCATAAAAATGATCTCTGCAGAACCTCTCCAGTTACAGACTCCCAATCTAAAAATTAGTTATCTAATATTACTCTTGGGCTTTCTCACTACCAAACAACCCTCATGGCATACAAGCACCTTCCGTCTGAGTTTGTGTGCACTAATTTTATCTAGTGACACCTTATCTGACTTCTGAAAATCCAAATACAAAATCACCACTTGTATCTCCTTATCTGTTCTGCTGGTAATACTCTGCTAAAACTATCACACATTTGTGAAATCTGTCTTTTTCTCTTAAATCTACATTCGTCATCCAATTGCATGTTTATTTTCTTATTAATTAGCTACCATGTCCTTAATAGCAGATTCTAGCATTTTGAATATGGAATTAATAATTGGCAGACCTGCAACTGAGTTAACAAAGAGTAAAGTATTTATAGACAATAGGTGCAGGAATAAGCCATTCGGCCCTTCGATCCAGCACCACCATTCAATGTGATCATGGCTGATCATTCTCAATCAGTACCCCATTCCTGCCTTCTCCCCATACACCCTGACTCCGCTATCCTTAAGAGCTCTATCTAGCTCTCTCTTGAATGCATTCAGACAATTGGCCTCCACTGCCTTCTGAGGCAGAGAATTCCACAGATTTACAACTCTCTGACTGAAAACGTTTTTCCTCATCTCAGTTCTAAATGGCCTACCCCTTATTCTTAAACTGTGGCCCCTTGTTCTGGACTCCCCCAACATTGGGAATATGTTTCCTGCCTCTAATGTGTCCAACCCCTTAATAATCTTATACGTTTCGATAAGATCTCCTCTCATCCTTCTAAATTCCAGTGTATACAAGCCTAGTCGCTCCAGTCTTTCAACATATGACAGTCCCGCCATTCTGGCAATTAACCTAGTAAACCTACACTGCACGCCCTCAATAGCAAGAATATCCTTCCTCAAATTTGGAGACCAAAACTGCACACAGTACTCCAGGTGAGGTCTCACTAGGGCCCTGTACAACTGCAGAAGGACCTCTTTGCTCTTATACTCAACTCCTCTTGTTATGAAGGCCAAAATTCCATTGGCTTTCTTCACTGCCTGCTGTACCTGCATGCTTCCTTTCAGTGACTGATACACTAGGACACCCAGATCTCGTTTTACGTCCCCTTTTCCTAACTTCACACCATTCAAATAATACTGTGCCTTCCTATTCTTACCACCAAAGTGGATAACCTCACACTTATCCACATTAAACTGCATCTGCCATGCATCCACCCACTCACACAACCTGTCCAAGTCGCCCTGCAACCTCATAGCATCTTCCTCACAGTTGACACTACCACCCAGCTTTGTATCATCTGTAAATTTGCAATGGTACTTTTAATCCCTTCATCCAAGTCATTAATGTATATTGTAAATAGCTGCGGTCCCAGCACTGAGCCTTGCGGAACCCCATTAGTTACTGCCTGCCATTTTGAAAGGGACCCATTTATCCCCACTCTTTGCTTTCTGTCTGTCAACCAATTTTCTATCCATGTCAGTACCCTACCTCCAATACCATGTGCTCTAATTTTGCCCACTAATCTCCTATGTGGAACCTTGTCAAATGCTTTCTGAATGTCAAGGTACACCACATCCACCGGCTCTCCCCTAATTCCTAGTTACATCCTCAAAGAATTCCAGAAGATTAGTCAAGCATGATTTCCCCTTCGTAGGCATGGTGGCGCAGCGGTAGAGTTGCTGCCTTACAGCAAATGCAGCGCCGGAGACTCGGGTTCGATCCTGACTACGGGCGCCATCTGTATGGAGTTTGTATGTTCTCCCCGTGACCTGCGTGGGTTTTCGCCGAGATCTTCGCTTTCCTCCCACACTCCAAAGACGTACAGGTATGTAGGTTAATTGGCTGGGCAAATAAAATAAAAAAAATTAAAAAATTGTCCCTAGTGTGTGTAGGATAGTGTTAATGGGGATCGCTGGGCGGCGCGGACCCGGTGGGCCGAGGGGCCTGTTTCCGCGCTGTATCTCTAAATCTAAAAAATCTAAATCCATGCTGACTCGGAACAATCCTGTTACTACTATCCAAACGCTCCGCAATTTCGGCTTTTATATTTGACTCCAGCATCTTCCCCACCACTGATGTCAGACTAACTGGTCTATAATTTCCTGTTTTTCTCTCCCTCCTTTTTTAAAAAGTGGGACAACATTAACTACCCTCCAATCCACAGGAACTGATCCTGAATCTATAGAACATTGGAAAATGATCACCAATGCATCCACAATTTCTAGCACCACCTCCTTAAGTACTCTGGGATGCAGACCATCAGGCCCTGGGAATTTATCAGCCTTCAGTCCCATCAGTCTACCCAACACCATTTCCTGCCTAATGTAGATTTCCTTCAGTTCCTCTGTCACCCCAGGATCTCTGGTCACTAGAACATCTGGGAGATTGCTTGTATCTTCCTTAGTGAAGACAGATCCAAAGTACCAGTTCAACTCTGAAACATCTGCCATTTCCTTGTTCCCCATAATAAATTCCCCCGCTTCTGTCTTCAAGGGACCCAAATTTGCCTTGACTATTTTTTTCCTCTTTACATACCTAAAAAAGCTTTTACTATCCTCCTTTATATTATTGGCTAGTTTACCCTCGTACCTCATCTTTTCTCCCCGTATTGCCGCCTTAGTCATCTTCTGTTGTTCTTTAAAAGAGTCCCAATCCTCTGGCTTCCCACTCTTCTTTGCTATGTTGTACTTCTTCTCTTTTATTTTTATGCTGTCCTTGACTTCCCTTGTCAGCCACGGGTGCCTTTTATTCCCCTTGGAATCTTTCCTCCTCTTTGGGATAAATTGATCCTGCAACTTCTGCATTATTCCCAGGAATACCTGCCATTGCTGTTCCACCATCTTCCCTGCAAGGGCCTCCTTCCAGTCAATTCTGGCCAGCTCCTGCCTCATGCCTCTGTAATCCCCTTTGCTATACTGTAATACTGACATTTCCGATTTTCCCTTCTCCCTCTCAATTTGCAGAGTAAAACTTATCATATTGTGATCACTGCATCCTAATGACTCTTTTTCTTCGAGTCCCCTTATCAGATCAGGTTCATTACACAACACTAAATCCAGAATTGCCTTCTCCCTAGTAGGCTCCAGTACAAGCTGTTCTAAGAATCCATCTTGGAGACACTCCACAAACTCTTTCCTGGGGTCCATTACCAACCTGATTTTCCCAGTCTACCTGCATGTTGAAATCTCCCATAACCACCGTAGCATTACATTTGCAACATGCCAATTTTAGATCCTGATTCAACTTGCACCCTATGTCGAGGCTACTGTTTGGGGGCCTGTAGATAACTCCCATTAGGGTCTTTTTACCCTTACAATTCCTCATTTCTATCCATACTGATTCTACATCTCCTGATGCTATGTCACGCCTTGCAAGGAAATGAATATTATTCTTACCAACAGAGCGACCCCACCCCCTCTGCCCACCTGTCTGTCTTTTTTATACGTTGTGTACCCCTGAATATTCAGTTCCCAGCCCTGGTCCTCTTGTAGCCACAACATCATACTTGCCAATGTCTAACTGAGCCTCAAGCTCATCCACTTTATTTTTTGTACTTTGCGCATTTAAATACAACACTTTAACTTCGGTATTCACCTCCCCTCTCGCACCGGTCACAATTGGCCCTGACCTTACTCTCTTATCCCATCTAGAACTTCCCTCCCCATTTATTCGAGAGTCATTTGCAATGTCTCCTGTATTCGCTTCCCCTTTAACTCCATCTTCATATTCCCAATTTGTCAACCCCTCCCCCCCCACTACTTAGTTTAAAGCCACACGTGTAACACTAGCAAACCTGCCTGCCAGAATGTTGGTCCCCCTGCTGTTAAGGTGTAACCCGTCCCTTTTATACAGGTCACCCCTACCCCAGAGGAGATCACAGTGGTCTAGAAATCTAAATTCCTGCTCCCTGCACCAGCCCCTCAGCCATACATTCATATCCCTGATCGCTCTGTTCCTGCCCTCACCAGCATGAGGTACAGGTAGCAGTCCAGAGATAACCACCCTCGCCGTCCTACTTCGTCTTCTTCCTAACTCTCTAAACTCACGTTGCAGTATCTCCTTCCTCTTCCTCTCGACGTCGTTCATGCCCACGTACACAAATACTTCCGGTTGATCTCCTTCCCTCGCTAGGATGTTCTGAAGCCGGTCTATGATGTCTTGAACCCTGGCACCAGGGAGGCAACAGACCATCCTCAAGTCCCGCCTGCCGCCACAGAATCTACTGTTCGTACCTCAGACAATGGAGTCACCCACTACAATGGCTCTTCCTGACGTTGGTCTCCCCGGTCGATTCTCCTTGCTGTGATTAGAGCTGCCAACTTGTCCATTGCTTGGACTGGAAGCTTCTTCTGCCCCGACAGCTCCCAAGAGAGTGTACCTGTTTGCAATAGGCACAGCCACCGGGGTCTCCTGTAGACACGTTCACTCCCCCTTGAAACGGTCTCCCACCTTCGCTCGACCTGGACCCTTGGTGTGACAGCCTCACAGTAGGTCCTGTCCAGGAAACTCTTGCATTCCCGGATGGCCCTCAGGTCATCCAGCTGCTTTTCCAACTCCACCACACGTCCATTCAGGAGCTGCACCTGGACACATTTCTTGCAGGTGTAGCTCCCTGAAGCTCCAGCGGTGTCCCTACCTTCCCACATCCTGCAGGAAACGCGCTGCACCAATTTATCTCCCATTACTTTATTGTCTAAAAACAAATCAGGCTCAAAAACAAGTGTAACCTCCTCACCTCAGCTTCCTCGCTGAAGACTCAGCCAAAGACTCGCACTTTTCTCACAGGGCACTAAGACTCACAGCACCCAGACAGGGCCGCACCCCTTGTGCAAGCCTTGTCTATACCAGTCACTAAATTGTCTAATTGGCCAATTTACCAAACTTCTAATTTAATTGATCAGCCAATCCACGTACTCACTTCTATCCTGCCTTCCTGACGAACTTGGAGGTATGCGCTTCACTGATTGGCTGCTAGCGTCCCTTTGGTGCACTTTTTAAACTGACTTTTTACCTTCAATTAACACTTACTTTCTTTCAGCCAACAGTTGTCCTTACTCCTGCTCTCCCGACCTTTACTGACTAATTGCTAGCGTCCCTTTGGCGCTCTTTTTAAATGGACTTTTTACCTTCAATTAACACTTACTTTCTTTCAGCCAACGGTTGTCCTTGCTTCTGCTCTCCCGACCTTTAATGACCTTTGTTGAATTCTTTCAACTGCCCCACTAAAAAAAAAAATTGGCAAACAAAGCTGCAAAAAATACCCGCAAAACAAAAATGCACTGTTATATTAATGTGATGTAAATAAAACCAATTACTTTGGAAACAACAGTGCAAGAGAGCATACCGTTGAGGAACACTGCTTCGTGCTGACTAAGAACAACCGCTGTGCCAAATGGTTCTATTCATAAAGTTTACTGTCAGATTCCCTAATTATGTCGAAGCAGAGGATTCAGCAATTGATCAGTTTTATGTTTTCCACATGAAAAGGCGCAGCTCCTTCCCGCATCCCACCATTGCCTGATTCCAGCTGTATTTACTCAAGTCACCATCTGTTGAACATTGCAATGCAGCTGGAAAAGTTTGCATCCTTAATGCACAGGGACGTTTTGCCAAATGGCCAATTCTCCCACCCTCCAGTGGTGGGGATGGATGTCCATGTCAGTGATTCCCCGTAGTTATAAAACCCGAATGATTGGCATTTGGAAGCCTGCTGCTTCATGTGATAAATGCATTGTCGAATGATTTAAGTTTTGCTCTATGTCCAACAACCAAGATCCTTTGTGGCTGCTTATAATGTGGTTTTGTTTATGTCATTGTGCATTAGCACCTCATCCATAATCTGAGAAATGCACGGTGGACCAATAAAGAAGACTCGATCAACGCACCACATCCAATTTCTGATTGTGAATTACAGCAAATGATACTTTCCCAAGCCATACCCTGAAAGGTTAATATTCTCATTCCAGAAGATGAACGGCCTTGGCTTCAAACTGAGAAATTATTCCCAGATTTCAAATGATTTATTTCCTTCTTTCAAAATAATCTGCCTGACTTATTGGTGAGCTTTGGGGGTCACACAAGCATGTGGACTTCCCATAAGTAGAAGCTAGCAAAGAATTCAGCATCCCAATAATTTGTTTCCTGAACTTATGCATTTTGAGTTAAGCAGAAGAATTTACCAGTCTGCAAAAATCCTGAACTGGTATTTCCACATCAAATCTATTTCTTTGATGAATTATTTATTTGGTGCTACTTTGCTTCATTGCACATCAAATGCAAGTACGATTTATGTGATTTCTTTTACCACAGTTGAAGTTCTTTTTCTTGTCACTGTAAACTTTTAAGAAAGCAAGTCGCATTCTTGTAAGAAATCACAATTATTGTAAAGTTGTTACAAATCAAATTGTGTAAATTGTTCTCCCACACCCATTAAGAATCCAGTTCTCCAGTGTAAAGGACTCTATTATTAATAAGTTAATAAATTGGATATGCAATCCTCGTATCCCCAGAACTTTCTAATTGACCTCTCCTAACTTCTTATACAATTATACATTGCATCTAATTATTAGAGTCAGATAATCATACAGCACGGAAACAAGATAACCTATTTTAGCTAGTTCCATTTGCACATGTTTGTCCCTTATCCCTCTAAATCTTTCCTATCCATTAGGATGAGATTAATCCTAAAATGAATATGACTCGAATAATTCCCGTTTCTTGTTTACCCAGAAAAACTGAGGAAAGAATACAACAGTGGGAGAATGATATTGCACTGGGAGAACTGTTTCCAATACAAGTGGAGACTTACCTAAACTGCAGTTGATTGTCAAGAAATACAGAGACCATTTGTCATAACCAGGCAGAAAAAAAGCAGAAAGCTTTGGAATTTCCCATCAGGGCCCCAATTACGTGGCCGTAAATTCAAAAGATATTTTAAGACCTACATGGATAGGACAGGTTTGGAGGGAAAGAGGCCAAACGCAGGCAGCTGGGATTAATGCATCTGGGGCATGTTGGCCAGTGTGGGCAAGTTGGGCCGAAGGACATGTTTCTACGCTGTATGACTCGATGATTAGTATTTTAGTTCCTGTCTAAGACGCGTGAAATTGGCAAACATGGAAGGAGTTCATCTATCTAAATTAGTCATGTGTTCTGTACTCACCAAGAAGAGAAGAGCTAAAATTCTGATCTATATAACTCATTGGTAGTTGAATTGGTGGAGACTAACTATTTTGAATAAATTAATATTACCCTTCTTTAAAAATATATTTTTATAATTTAGATTCTGCTGTTGTGAACGGTATAATATAAATGCACATTCCATTCTTTTAGTTTTAGTTTTAGAGAGACAGCGTGTGATCAGGCCCGTCGGCCGATTGAGTCCACGCTGACCAGTGATTCCCATATGTTAACACCATCCTATACACGCTATTTTCATTTATTCCAAGCCAGTTACCCTACAAACCCGTGCGTCTTTGGCGTGTGGGAGGAAACCGAAGATCTCGGAGAAATCCCGCGCGGTCAGAGGGGAAAACGTACAGTCTCCGTACAGAAACCACCCATGGTCAGGATCAAATCCGGGTCTCTGGCGCTGTAACGCAGCAACTCTGCCGCTGTGTCACCGTGCCGCCCTTTCCTTTGTTCTTTTTGCTGTTTTTCTTTCCTTCTCTATTACTTATCTCTTTCCTTCCCCTTTGACTTTATTGCCGAAGACACAAGGGATCTCTAGGCTTTCTCTCATGCTGAAAGAAATCTGGTGTTCTCTAGTTTTTCTTTTTCTTTTCTTTCTTTCTCTCCTTTTTGACCACATTATTGGTCAGTCAGAAAGCCTAAGGAGCAAAACCACCACATAAGACATAAGAAATAACATGATTTTACGGTTTTATTCTTTATTACTGGGTACCCCAGAAGCGCCTTTGCTTTTTTCAGTAGGCTGAGGAGAATAGTCCAGTCAGTAATTATCATAAATCCATTGTTTATATTTAATAGTGGTCATTTATCTATTTAATGTTCAATAAATCTGATTGTAGTTAGAGTCTTGTATATGAGCATGCTAAGTTACTTTATGTGAAGTAGAGGAGTTCTTTAAAGGTGTTTGAGCTTACAGCATCTTTAGTTTGCAGTTGTGGGAGTCAGAAACAACCAAAAAGGTTATTGATGTAAGGTGATCAGTCAAAGAACCAGGGGGAAATTGATGAGAAACTTACTGCAGAAACATTAGACTCTGGAATGCACAGCCTGCAAAGGGAAGTAGGTGCAAATTCCATTGTATCTCCAAAAAGATAATTAGATTTCCATTTTTAAAAGGCAACATTTTTTTTGAGTGAAAGGGACTGACACAAACTGAAAAACCCAAGCTTGGCTTGATGGGAGAATATTTATCGCTTTTGTAAGCTCCGAAAGGTTTTGCTGATACACTTCCTATATTAAAACACTTCAAAAGTACTTAGATTGGATGTAGATTGAATAACTGATTTTATTTTTAAGGCAGCCTAAACTCATGAAGGATGCTAAGCTGGTGCATGGTTTTCACTTATATTTCTTTTTGTGTACAATGATCTCAATGCTGGCCTAAGTCGGTGTGGTTTTGCGAAGGGGAGATCTTGCCTGACAAATCTGCTGGAATTCTTTGAAGAAGTAAATAGCAGGACAGACAAAGGAGAGTCAGTGGATGTTGTTTACCTAGATTTTGAGAAAGCCTTTGATAAGACAATAGACAATAGACAATAGACAATAGGTGCAGGAGTAGGCCATTCAGCCCTTCGAGCCAGCACCGCCATTCAATGCGATCATGGCTGATCACTCTCAATCAGTACCCCGTTCCTGCCTTCTCCCCATACCCCCTCACTCCGCTATCCTTAAGAGCTCTATCCAACTCTCTCTTGAAAGCATCCAGTGGGGATAAATGGGTCCCTTTCGGAATGGCAGGCAGTGACCAGTGGGGTACCGCAAGGTTCGGTGCTGGGACCCCAGCTATTTACGATATACATTAATGACTTAGACGAAGGGATTAAAAGTACCATTAGCAAATTTGCAGATGATACTAAGCTGGGGGGTAGTGTGAATTGTGAGGAAGATGCAATAAGGCTGCAGGGTGACTTGGACAGGTTGTGTGAGTGGGCGGATACATGGCAGATGCAGTTTAATGTAGATAAGTGTGAGGTTATTCACTTTGGCAGTAAGAATAGAAAGGCAGATTATTATCTGAATGGTGTCAAATTAGGAGGAGGGGGAGTTCAACGAGATCTGGGTGTCCTAGTGCATCAGTCAATGAAAGGAAGCATGCAGGTACAGCAGGCAGTGAAGAAAGCCAATGGAATGTTGGCCTTCGTAACAAGAGGAGTTGAGTATAGGAGCAAAGAGGTCCTTCTACAGTTGTACCGGGCCCTGGTGAGACCGCACCGGTGCCACATGTGAGGCTGCTAGGGAAGTTGAGAATCATGGTATCAAAGGGCAGATTCTAGCATGAATAGCATGGATAGCAGATTGGTTGCATGGAAGAAGGCAAAGAGTGGCAATAAACTGGGCTTTTTCCAGTTGGCTGCCAGTGACTAGCGGAGTTCCACAGGGGTCGGTGCTGGGGCTGCTACTCTTCACATTGTATATTAATGATTTGGATGAGAGGATTGAAGGCTTTGTGGCCAAGTTTGCAGATGATACAAAAATAGGTGGAGGGGCAGGTAGTGTAGAGTAATCAGGGACTTTGCTGAAGGACTTGGACAGGTTGGGAGAGTGAGCAGAGAAGTGGCAAGTGGATATAGTGTAGCAAAGTGTGGAGTCATGCATTTTGGTAGTAAGAATAAAGGTGTAGACTATTTTCTAAATGGGGAGAGAATCCAGATATCGGAAGTGCAAAGGGACTTGAGAGTGTTGGTGCAGGATTCCCCAAAAATTAATTTGCAAGTCGATTCAGTAGTAAGGAGGCCAAACGCAAAGCTAGCATTTATTTCAAGAGGGCTAGACTACAAAAAAAAGCTGTAATGCTGGGGCTCTATAAGGTGCTGGTCAGGCCGCATTTGGAGTATTGTGAGCAATTTTGGCCACCATATCTGAGGAAGGATGTGCTGGTTCTGGAGAGGGTCCAGAGGAGGTTTACAAGAATTATCTCAGGAATGAATAGGTTAACATATGATAAGCGTTTGACGGCACTGGGCCTGGACTCGCCGGAATTTACAAGGATGAGGGTGGACCTCATTGAAACTTACCGAATAGTGAATGGCTTGGATAGAGTGGATGTTTCCACTAGTGGGAGAGTCTAGGACCAAAGGTCATAGCCTCAGAATAGAAGGACGTTCCTTTAGTAAGGAGACGAGGAGAATTTTTTTTAGTCAGAGGGTGGTGAATCCGAGGAATTCTTTGCCACGGAAAGCTGTGGAGGCCAAGTCAATGGATATTTTTAAGGCATAGATAGATAGATTCCTGATTAGTACAGGTGTCAAGGGCTACGGGGAGAAGAATGGGGTTGGGAGGGAGAGATAGTTCGGAATGATTGAATGGTGGAGTAGACTTGGTGGGCCGAATCACTTATGACCTTATGACTTCTATCCTTGAAGGTGCTGATATCTTTTGTTGATGATTGATTATTGTATTTCTGTCATGCATATGTGTATTTTCAAAATGTATAAATTGGTGTTGCTAAGGTAAGGTTTCTGGACTAATAATACAAAGTTTCAAGTTCAAATCCCATTCAAATCCCACTGTAGTTTATTGTTTAGTATAGTTTCGTTTACAGTGCAGAAACAGGCCCTTCGGCCCACCGAGTCCACACCGACCAACGATCCCCTCAATATTAACACGATCCTACACATACCAGGGACAATTTATATTATACCAAACCAATTAACCTACAAACCTCTACATCTTTGAAGTGTGAGAGGAAACCGAAGATCTTGGAGAAAACCCACATGGTCGTGGGGAGAACGTATAAACTCCATACAGACAGCACCCCTAGTCAGGACAGAACCTGGGACTCCAGCGCTGTAAGGCAGCAACTCTACTGCTGTGTCACCGTGCCGCCCTGTAGAATTTAATTTATGTTAATCAGCTGAAATTAAAGAAATAGTCATACAGAGTGAATCACAAAGCTACTTAATTGTAGCAAAACTCTTCTGGCTCAGATATCTAAGTCACAGAAGAAAGTCTTCCATCCCATCCCAGCCTGGCTTCTATGTTACTTCAGACCTACTAATATGGTTGACTTTCCAATGCCGATGTGGTAACCCCCTCCCATCAAAGTCAATTAGAGATGGGCAAAGCATGCTGGCCTTGTCAGCAAATCATGGACCCTGAAAGACAAGTTACAAAAAAAAAATCTATTAAAATTTTCAAGACTGTAGGTATCTGAAAATGTTACAAATCCTACATGTCAAGCCGAAAGTTTTCTGAATATTCTTGCATTCCCATGGCATAGCTGGCAGAAGACTAGGGATAGCGCCAGTTACAGATCATTTACTTCATTTCAAAGGAGCTTCTAAAAATTTCTATCAAAGATATGATAGGTGTTTGACAGAATCCCCTTACCATCGGGAGATTTGTACACTCTTTGTATTGGCTGACAATATCAATGAACTAAGTTTAACTCAAATCTTGACCTCAAACTAAAAAAGAACTGTCATTTGTTCATTACCTTTCTGTATCTCCCAAATCTCTTACCACCCAATAAAATATTTTAAAAGTATTTAGCCACTGTTTAGATGTAGGAAATACAGCAGCCAAGTTGCATCCCACAATCAGATACATGATAATAGATGGATCACCATCTTCATGATATTGATTGATTGAGAAATATTGATCAGAACGCCAGGGAGAACCTTTTTTAAATTTCATTTCACAGGACAGACAGGGAATCTGCTGGATTTCTCATCTGAACAACAGTATTTCTAGCAGGACATCAGTTCCTCAGTTGGGGTTCGTGTTGTCAGCTTCATAACTTCTGTTGCCTCAAACACAAGAAGAAGTTCCTCAGTACAGTCCCCCATAAGGCGGTACAGTGACACAGCTAGCAGAGTTGCTGCATCACAGTGCCAGAGACCTGGGTTCGATCCTGACCTTGGGTGTTGTCTATCTGAAGTTTGTAGGTTCTCCCTGTGACCTTGTGGGTTCCCCCTGGGTCCTCCAATTAAATTCCACATCCCAAAGCTGTGTGGGTTTGTAGGTTAATTTGTCTCTGTAAATTGACCCTGATGTATAGAGAATGGATGAGAAAGTGTGATAACATAAAATTAATGCGAATGTGTAATCAATGGTCAGCATGGACTTAATAGGCAGAAAGACCTGTTTCCATGCTGCATCTCTAAACTAAACAATTGCTCTGAGTGTTAGTCAGAAAGAACGCCAAAAGCCATCAAAAAAATAAAATGTCTTGGAAGATCTCCCCAAGGTAATAATGGAACTTAAAGCAATAGAAAATTGATAAAGACTAAAAGTCGTCTTTTCATATCTTGATTTTACGCTAATTTTGAACATCTGTATATTACTAAAACTCTCATCTTGTTTGTTTGTTAGTCACTTTGTTAGTTTCATTAGGAGAAGGGGAGATGCAACGAGACCTGGGTGTCGTGGTACACCAATCATTGAAAGTAGGCATGCAGGTGCAGCAGGCAGTGAAGAAAGCGAATGGTATGTTGGCATTCATTGTGAGGGGATTTGAGTATAGGAGCAGGGAGGTTCTGCTGCAGTTGTACAGGGCATTGGTGAGACCACACCTGGAGTATTGCGTACAGTTTTGGTCTCCTAATCTGAGGAAAGACATTCTGGCCATAGAGGGAGTACAGAGAAGGTACACCAGATTGATTCCTGGGATGGCAGGACTTTCATATGAAGAAAGACTGGATAGACTCGGCTTGTACTCGCTAGAATTTAGAAGATTGAGGGGGATCTTATAGAAACTTACAAAATTCTTAAGGGGTTGGACAGGCTAGATGCAGGAAGATTGTTCCCGATGTTGGGGAAGTCCAGAACAAGGGGTCACAGTTTAAAGATAAGGGGAAGTCTTTTTTTCACACAGTGAGTGGGGAATCTGTGGAATTCTCTGCTACAGAAGGTAGTTGAGGCCAGTTCATTGGCGATATTTAAGAGGGAGTTAGATGTTGGCGATTGTGGCTAAAGGGATCAGGGGGTATGGAGAGAAGGCAGGTACGGGATACTGAGTTGGATGTTCAGCCATGATCATATTGAATGGCGGTGCAGGCTCGAAGGGCCGAATGGCCTACTCCTGCACCTATTTTCTATGTTTCTATGTTTCTATTGTATGTACCCGAAATACAACCAAAACAGTACACGATAGCGCAACAATGTTAGGCCCACCTTACTCACCATTGGCCTGCGGTTCAAATGGTTGTTATATTTTAAAAGTTATTCACTTTATAAACTTTAAAAATTACTTTTTAAACTGGGGCCTGTTAATCTAATACTTACGTAAGATGGCCGCTGGAACCGCACATGTGCTCAAAGTGTGCTGGTTGTCTGCTGGGGGTTCTTCCTGCTTCAAGCAATGGCTGTCGCCATCGAGCTGCCACTGCAGAAGAGGTTTGCATCCAACGGGTCCACGGGTCGCTCTGGATGCAGCGATGGCCACGCGGGGCCGAGGTGAGTGGCTCCCTCTTCCCTTTCCTCTCCCCCCTCGCCCACCCCCGCCCCAGGGGAGACTCCCCGGCTGGCCACGGGTCCATGGGTCATCAGTTGAGGGAGAGGTTTCGACCCAACGGAGGTTGCCAGGCCCGCAGGAGAGGTTTGGACCCAATGGGGGTTGCCGGGCCCACAGGAGAGGTTTGCACGGAGGGTTGCAAACACAGGAGAGGTTTTGACCCAACAGGGGTTGCCAGGCCAGCAGGAGAGGTTTGGGCCAAATGGGTCCACGTCTGGCTTGTATATATATATTACTTTAGGAACAGGTCATTTTTGGATAGAATCCAATTTTTCACTGCTGATTTTCTTGACGAGGCTACTGAATAATCCTTGTTTTCAGAACATTACCTGTTTTAATATGCTGGGGTCTCCCAGGTATTTATACTGATAATTAGCGATAGGCTTTATGACTGAATGAATCAGTTATTTTTGGAATAGCTTCTTAATTTTGCAATTGTGGCACATTATTTGGATTGTTAGATCCAGCCAGCTTTTTTGCACTTGTGGCTACGTGGGAAATATTTTTACAAATAGGTTCTTATAATGTGCTGGCAGAAAGATAAATGTTATTGCCAAATACATCCCTGGCGAGTGTTATGCCTGGAATTAAGTAACAACTCTGGGCCAAAACTGAAGACTCAGATGATCACATGCTATATGAGGGAAAATTGAGAAACTGCAGTGACTGTCAGTTTATTAGAGGAAGAAAATCATAAAAAGAACAAGAAAGGGACATCAAATTGTTCTAAGTGGGAGAACTGGAGACTTTGTTTTGAGAATCAATAAATCGTACAAGACATTAGCATGCAAGTGCACAAGGAATTTGGTGGACATAAAATGCCAGTCCTTTCACAAGAGAGGCTGAATACAAGAGCAAAGGAGCTTTTTTACAACTATACAAGGTAAGATCACACTTGGAATTGTGGAGTCATAGTCAGAAACCACACACAGAAATGGGTCCTTCAGACCATCGAGCCTGCACTGACCTTGGACCAACCCATTTGCACTAACCATACATTAATCCCCCTTTTTATTTTTCCCAGATTCTCATCACTGGAATGAGGATGTGATGAGTATAGTGTTGTGCTCTTTCGTAAAGGAGAGTTATTCTTGGATTGGGAGCAATTGGAGAAGGTTGATTAAATTTACATGGAGGGGTGTGATGTACAATTGAACATGTTGGGGCCAGAATCTTCGGAGATGCGAAGACAGAGAAGTAGTTTTATTTTAAAAGATATATATTAGATTTGTTTTTCAACACTTGCGATTCAGAAGGGGCTGTCAGGGTAGATGATAGAAGGGTATTCCCCACTTGTGGTAACCAAGAGCCATGTGGCATTATTTCAGAAGAGATGGCAATGAGCAGGAATTGTTTTCTCCCATAGAACATAAAGCATGGAATAATACAGCACAGCATCATGTCTTTCCACCCACGATATCCATGCTAAACATGATGACAAATAAAACTGCTCTCTTATACCTCCACATGCTCCATATCCCTCCATTCTAAGCATAAACATGTGCCTATCTAAAAGACTCTCAAAATCCTATATTGTATCTGCATCTACCACCACCTCTGGCAGCATGTCCCAGGCACTTGCAATGCTCTGCAACGTTTTGTGTAAAAAAACTGTTCGATGTATATTTTAAAATATTCTCCATCTCAGTTTGAATCTGTGCCCTCTGGTATTTGTTATTTCTGCCCTGGACTGTCTATGCTATTTACGCTTCTCATAACTTTACATACTTCTAACAGGTCTTCCCTCAGCCATCAATGCTCCAGAGTAAGCAATCCAAGTTTCTTGGAGCTAATACCTTTAACTCAGACAGCATTCTGGTAAAGTTAATTTGTACCCTCTTCAATGCCTCCTCATCATTTCCCTATAATCTACTCCAGGGAACTGTGAAGATTGGGTCAATTAATATTTTTAACAATGGGATGGATAGATTTTTGGACTATATGGGCATGAAAAGCTCCAGGACAATGATGGAATATCGAGTAAGAGTAACATTAAGAAATCAGAAGTATTGTCATCTTCAGGAGAAGGTTGAGAGGGATGGGCTGGGTTAAAGGCAGATTAGTCTCAATCAAAACTAACGGCAACATATATAGTGGGCTATACCAGCTGCTCCTGCTACAGTTTCTTATTGTTTGATCCCTTTGCTGGATTCCGAGGAAAAAGTAAAGTGAGATGTAACATAATATCTGAAATATTGGAAGTTGAGGGAGGGAGTTTTTGAAGACTTTAGTGCTGTTAGGCACAGGAATAATTGCCAAACTCCATGAAAATGGCCATGAAATACTTCATGAAGTAACACTGAAGTATCAGAATTTCACTGAAGATAAGGTTAAGATTTCAGTGGATAAGGAAGGAATCAAACCATCAGTGATTTAAAATTATTTGCCTGGGTTTAAATGTCTCCATAATGGATGAAAAAGTAGAACTAATCTACAAAGCAAATAGAAATCTGATTGCATTCAACATTCCAATTTTTAACATTTCCCTTGTGCTGACAATGCAAAGTAAACGCTGGAAAATTGGCATCCTCCGTAGACCTGCATTTATTGCCCATTGTTGGAACCTGAACTAAGTATCCATTTCTGTGAGGAGTCGGGCACATTATTGTAGGTTGGAGTTAAATATACTGTAGATCTTACAATGGTAAGATAGCAATGAGTCATACAGCTGTAGAAAACTTTGGTTAGGCTACATTTAGAGTATTGTATGGCATTACAGTCGCCATACAATAAGAGGATGCAGAAGAGGTTTATCCTGGACTGGAGTGTATTAGCTGTAAGAAGAGGATGGATAAACTTGGATAGTTTTCTCTGGAGCGTGGGAGATTGAAGGGCCAAATGATAATCAAAGTACATCACATAAAATGTCAAATACTAAAGGGGCATGACTTTAATGTGAGAAGAGGAATGTTTAAAGGAAATGTGCAAAACATTTTATTTAAAGAGTGAGGTAAGTGCACTGCCAGGGGAGGTAATGGATTTAGACAGACATATGAACTGGCAAATAGTAGAGGGACTTGCACCATGTGCTGGCATTTAGGATTAACTTAGATTGGCATTGGGGTTGGCACAGACGCGGTGAGCCTAAGGACCTGTTCTTGTGCTGTAGTGCTCTTTGTTCTATTTTCTATTTCTATCCCTTAAGGGATTCAGTGAACCAGGTATTTTTTGCAACTAACTTGATTTTATGGTTACCATTGCTGATGCTAATTTTAGGTCCATTTGACACCTTGACTGTACGTTTCCCAGCTACTGTGGTGGAGTCAAACCTCGCATGCTGTTCATTCTATTCTTTGGATGCAAGTGCAGAAACTTATCGATTTATTATGACACAGAAGGAGTTCTGATTCCCAGCGCATCATTCTGGCAGCAACTCTACTGCTGTGCCACTGTACTGCCCTTTGTGCCACCGTGGCACAAAGGGTGGCACAGTAGTAAAGTTGCTGCCTAACCGCTTGCAGTGAGAGAGACCTGGGTTCGACCCCGACTACGGGTGCTGTCTGCACGGAGTTTGTACATTCTCCCTGTGGCCTGCGTGGGTTTTCTCTGAGATCTTCGGTTTCCTCCCACATTCCAAAGACAATAGACAATAGGTGCAGGATGAGGCCATTTGGCCCTTCGAGCCAGCACTGCCATTCAATGTGATCATTTATTTTTTATTTTTTTTATTTTTTTTAGAGATACAGCACAGAAACAGTCCTTTCGGCCCACCGGGTCTGCGCCGTCCAGCGATCCCCGCACACTAACACTATCCTACACCCACTAGGGACAATTTTTGCATTTGCCCAGCCAATTAACCTACATACCTGTATGTCTTTGGAGTGTGGGAGGAAACCGAAGATCTCGGAGAAAACCCACGCAGGTCACGGGGAGAACGTACAAACTCCGTACAGACGGCGCCCGTAGTCAGGATCGAACCTGAGTCTCCGGCGCTGCATTCGCTGTAAGGCAGCAACTCTACAGCTGCGCCACCGTGCCGCTGTATGATCATGGCTGATCATTCTCAATAAGTACCCCGTTCCTGCCTTCTCCCCTGACTCCGCTATCCTTAAGAGCTCTATCTAGCTCTCGAATGCATTCAGAGAATTGGCCCCCACTTTCTTCTGAGGCAGAGAATTCCACAGATTCACAACTCTTTGACTGAAAATGTTTTTTCTCATCTCAGTTCTAAATGGCCTACGCCTTATTCTTAAACTGTGGCCCCTTGTTCTGGACTTCTCCAACATTGGGAATATGTTTCCTGCCTCTAACGTGTCCAACCCCTTAATAATCTTATATGTTTCGATAAGATCCCCTCTCATCCTTCTAAATTCCAGGGTATACAAGCCAAGTCGCTCCAGTCTTTCAACATATGACAGTCCCGCCATTCTGTGAATTAACCTAGTAAACCTACGCTGCACGCCCTCAATAGCAAGAATATCCTTCCTCAAATTTGGAGACCAAAACTGAACACTCCAGGTGCAATCTCACTAGGGCCATGTACAAATGCAGAAGGACCTCTTTGCTCTTATACTCAACTCCCCTTGTTATGAAGGCCAACATTCCATTGGCTTTCTTCACTGCCTGCTGTACCTGCATGCTTCCTTTCAGTGACTGATGCACTAGGACACCCAGATCTCATTATATGTCCCCTTTTCTTAACTTGACACCATTCAGATAATATTCTGCCTTCCTATTCTTACCACCAAAGTGGATAACCTCACACTTATCCACATTAAACTGCATCTGCCATGCATCCGCCCACTCACACAACATGTCCAAGTCACCCTGCAACCTCATAGCATCTTCCTCACAGTTCACACTACCACCCAGCATTGTATCATCTGCAAATTTGCTAATGGTACTTTTAATCCCTTCATCCAAGTCATTAATGTATATTGTAAAGGGCTGCGGTCCCAGCACTGAGCCTTGCAGTACCCCACTAGTTACTGCCTGGCATTCTGAAAGGGACCCATTTATCCCCACTCTTTGCTTTCTGTCTGTCAACCAATTTTCTATCCATGTCAGTACCCTACCTCCAATACCATGTGCTCTAATTTTGCCCATTAATCTCCTATGTGGAATCTGGTCGAAGGCTTTCTGAAAGTCAAGGTACACCACATTCACTGGCTCTCCCCTGTCAATTTTCCTAGTTACATCCTCAAAGAATTCCTGAAGATTAGTCAAGCATTATTTCCCCTTGGTAAATCCATGCTAACTCGGAACGATCCTGTTACTACTATCCAAATGCTCCGCAATTTTGTCTTTTATAATTGACACCAGCATCTTCCCCACCACTGATGTAAGGCTAACTGGTCTATTATTTCCCGTTTTCTCTCTCCCTCCTTTCTTAAAAAGTGGGACAACATTAACTACCCTCCAATCCACAGGAACTGATCCTGAATCTATAGAACATTGGAAAATGATCACCAATGCGTCCATAATTTCTAACACCACCTCCTTAAGTACCCTGGGATGCAGACCATCAGGCCCTGGGGAATTTTCAGCCTTCAGTCCCATCAGTCTACCCAACACCATTTCCTGCCTAATGTGGTTTTCCTTTAGTTCCTCCATCACCCTAGGATCTCTTGCCACTAGAATATCTGGGAGATTGTTTGTATCTTCCTTAGTGAAAACAGATCCAAAGTACCAGTTCAACTCGTCTGCCATTTCCTTGTTCCTCATAATAAATTCCCCTGCTTCTGTCTTCAAGGGACCCACATTTGCCTTGACTATTTTTTTCCTCTTTACATACCTAAAAAAGATTTTACTATCCTCCTTTATATTATTGGCTAGTGTACCCTCGTACCACATATTTTCTCCCCCTATTGCCTGCTTAGTCATCTTCTGTTGCTCTTTAAAAGAGTCCCAATCCTCTGACTTCCCACTCTTCTTTGCTTTGTTGTACTTCTTTTCTTTTATTTTTATGCTGTCCTTGACTTCCCTTGTCAGCCACAGGTGTCTCTTACACCTCTTAGAATCTTTCCTCCTCTTTGGGATAAATTGATCCTGCAACTTCTGCATTATTCCCAGGAATACTTTCCATTGCTGTTCCACTGTCTTCCCTGCTAGGGCCTCCATCCAGTCAATTCTGGCCATCTCCTGCCTCATGCCTCTGTAATCCCCTTTGCTATACTGTAATACTGACACTTCCGATTTTCCCTTCTCCCTTCTCAATTTGTAGAGTAAAACTTATCATATTGTGATCACTGCCTCCTAATGGCTCTTTTACCTCGAGTCCCCTTGGATCTGATCTGAATCAGATCAGGTTCATTACACAACACTAAATCCAGAATTGCCTTCTCCCTAGTAGGCTCCAGGGACGTACAGGTTTGTAGGTTAATTGGCTTGATATAAGTGTAAGTTGTCCCTAGTGTGTGTCAATGTGTGGGGATCATTGGTCGGTGCGGACTCGGAGGCCAAAGGGCCTATTTCCGCGCTGTATGTCTAAACTAAACTAAATTAACCTACTGGCAATTTTCTTGGATCCTACTGGATCCCAAAAGGAGTGTTATTTAGGTTGATGATGTGATGCAGTCAATTGCCCATCGGGGAAGCCGAGCCACCCTATTAAAAGACAGGCATTAAATGTGATGAGACTTAAATATTGCAACATAACAGGATTAAAAAAAAGTGCACTGTGGCCGAGAGACTGTAATAGGTTCATTCCTTTAGGGCAGAATCATCTACAGAAATAATTGGTACCTTTGAATGACTGATAGAGTGAGTTATTGTGATGAACATGGAAATTGTTTCAGATGTTTTTCCTCCAAAGCCTCAGTGGGTCATTTTTTATGCCTACTCAGTAGCGTAGACAGCATAGCTGAATATCTTGAAAGGAGCACACAGGAGGGATATAGAGAAGACTCTGTGGTCATTTTCAATGCATCATTGCCCAGGCTTAATGAAGACATTGTACACCAGAGAAAAAAAAAATCAGTTCAAGGTTTGCTTCGCTATTGTCTGTACCTGATGATAATTATTTGACTACATTAGCTACTGATATAAATAATGGAAATTACAAGAATTAGTACATTTTATCAAGAAAATATATCTCAATTAGTCATGAGAGGAAACAATCAAACTCAAGGGAACTTTGAATTAAATCTCATTCAGTTTAATTATGACAGATAATGTAAAATTGCAACACAGCTCAATCTCCATTTCTCAATGTGTGTTGTAAATTTCAGAGAATGTGCAGGAAACGGATCCCAGATCACTAATTTCACACCAAATTTTGAAAAGATATATTATGTGCATACATGTATATAACCATACATATACATGCACAAACAAACATGCACACATGTACACTGTGTGCATGCACACACACACACACATATAAATAGACACATGCATGCATGCATGAATGTGCACACATGCACACATAATTATTTACACAACAATACACACGTAAATACATATATGCAAACACATGGATGTGCAGTCAAACTCAGAAACACCTCATTACTAATCTGCATCTGGCTGCTTTTTGTGCAGAAATGAGACAAGTGGTAAATAAGACAATGTTAATTTTAGATGAGAATAGCTTGAAGACAAAAAGTGCTCTTCTTCCCAGTCTGGCTAATTAAGACATAACTGCCTAGAAATTCATTCTGTTTCAACCACCAACCTCATCATTAAGCTCCATCAATGTACTACACACTTTTTTATCATGAAAATGAAAGGAATTACGTATCTGGACAGAGCACAAAGCTAACAATAGAGAAATTTCCTCTCCCAACCAAGTAGGTGTTTCTGGATAAATCTACATTGCAATTGTTGTCAGATTTAAGGCAATCTTGAGAAAAAGTGAATTGGCCTTCATAACAAGAGGAGTTGGGTCCTTCTACAGTTGTACCGGGCCCTGGTGAGACCGCACCTGGAGTACTGTGTGCAGTTTTGTCTCCAAATTTGAGGAAGGATATTCTTGCTATTGAGGGCGTGCAGCGTAGGTTCACTAGGTTAATTCCCGGAATGGCGGGACTGTCGTATGTTGAAAGGCTGGAGCAATTAGGCTTGTATACACTGGAATTTAGAAGGATGAGGGGGGATCTTATTGAAACATATAAGATAATTAGGGGATTGGACACATTAGAGGCAGGAAACATGTTCCCAATGTTGGGGGAGTCCAGAACAAGGGGCCACAGTTTAAGAATAAGGGGTAGGCCATTTAGAACGGAGATGAGGACGAACTTTTTCAGTCAAAGAGTGGTGAAGGTGTGGAATTCTCTGCCTCAGAAGGCAGTGGAGGCCAGTTCGTTGGATGCTTTCAAGAGAGAGCTGGATAGAGCTCTTAAGGATAGCGGAGTGAGGGGGTATGGGGAGAAGGCAGGAACAGGGTACTGATTGAGAGTGATCAGCCATGATCGCATTGAATGGCGGTGCTGGCTCGAAGGGCTGAATGGCCTACTCCTGCACCTATTGTCTATTGTCTATTGTCTATTGTCTATTGAATGTCAGTTGATGAATAAAACCAACAGCTGCTATTCTTAAGTGAAACACAAATGGCTGGAGGAGCTCAGTCAGGCAGGCAGCATCTCTGGAGGACATTTTGGGTCTGGACCAGACTCTTGGGTAAGGGGAGAGGAGGTCAATAAAGTTGATATTAAAAGTGTTTAATTGTTATATGTACTGAAACAGAATCTTGAAGTTTGTACTTGCGGCAGCATAACAGGTCTGTAAACCCAGTATTCAATAGATAACATAATAAAACAAACAAAAAAAGTTAAATATGTAAAAACACAATATTAATGCAAAACTAAACAAAAACCCGAATTTTCTAGTGCAATCACAGTAGTTCGTAATTCAGAGTTTAGTTGGTGTTTATAGTGTTCAATAGAGTGATGATTGATAGGAAGATGGAGGTCACGATTTACAGACTCCTATACTTTCTTCCCATTGGCAGGAGTGAAATGATTATGTGGCCATAGTGGTGTGGGTCCTTGATAATGCTGGCTCCCTTTTTATGGCAGCATCTCCTGTAGAACCATTTGATGGTAGATGTACTAGGCAATGTCCACCACTTTTTGTAACCTCCTTCATTCCTAGGCATTCGAGTTGCCGAACCAGGCTGTGATGCAACCAGTCAATATGCCCCCTACTCTACACCTGTAGATGTGCATGAGAGTAATAACCGACTACCAAATCTCCTCAATCTTCTAAGACAATAGATGCTTTGATGGGTTTTCTTTATGATTGCATCAATGTGTTGGGTCCAGGGCAGTTCCCCAGAAATATGCATGTGCAGGGACTTGAAGTTGTGATTCTCTCCACCACTGACCTATCTATGAAGACAGTTTTGTGGATCCATGGCTTTGAAAGTCAACAATCAGCTCCTTGGTCTTACTGATGTTGAGAGAAAGACTGTTGGAAATTAAAAAAAGGTCTAGCGAGGGCAGAAGTGGAGAAGACGAAAGTTCATGAGGAGGAAGAATGTTGGAGACAGGATAAGGGGAGCACCACTGGAAAGCAAGGTCTACTTGCCAGAGAAATAGACCTTGGAGCAGAAGAAATGCTCAACATTATGACCGGCTCAGAACCTGTTGATGTGTGGGCACAGGCATATAAAACTAAGGCACTGGTGAGGTGAGACAATTCCGTATTGGACAAGGGGAGGTTTGGTTGGGATGGAGAAAACCCAACAGTGGTCAAACCCAGGTTCTGAGGAGGGCAGAAGGGCCTTGGGGAATATTCTGGAGGGAGGAGGGAGGCTCAAAGGAGAGCAAGGTTTGCAGGGTCATGCAGGAATGGGGGAATTTGATCCAGCAGTGCTGAAGGTTTCTTAGTTCTTAGGCCCCCCTCGGTCATGGCTGACCATGGGTGAGTGCTGAAGGAAAAGTGATGGATTTCCAAGTAAGGCTGGTGTGTGCTTTGGGAGGAAACTTCCAAGTGGTGATGTTCCTGTGTGTTTGTTGTCCTTGAGTTTCTAGCTGGTAGAGGTCGTTGGTTTGGATGGTACTGTCTGAGGAGTCATGGTAAATTACTGTATTACATCCTGTAGATTGTACAAAGTGCTGCTACTGTGCGTTGGTGGTGGAATGGGTGAATGGTTGTGGATGGGGTGCCTATCAAATAGGGTGCTATGTCCCATATGGTGTCGAGCTTCTTGAGTGCTGTTGGAACTGCACTCATCCAGGCAAGTGGAGAGTGTTCCATCACACTCCTGAATTGAGTCTTGCTTTGGACAACATGGTGGACAGGCTTTGGGGAGTTAGGAAGTCAGTTACTCATTACTGAATTCCTAGCCTCTGAACTGCTCTTGTAGCCACAATATGTCCATGGCCACTCCATTCCGTTCCTGAATTGCTGGAGGTCAGATGGTAATACATCTCTCCGACTGCTCCTTCCCTGGACTTACTATTGAGCTCAGTGGCTGTTGTGACTCACAAAAGAAAGGTTCTGAATGTACCACAGCTTTGCATCAGAGAGGAGTGAGGGTCAAGGGGGAGCTAGCTGACTAGATATGGAATTGGCTTCATGGAAGAAAGCAGAGGGTGATGGTGGAAGGTTGCTTTTCAGCCTGAAGGTGTGTGACTGGTGGTGTACCATAATTTATTTATATCAATTATTTGGAGGAGAATGTAGATGGCATGATTAGCAAGTTTGTAGATGACACTAAAGTGGACAGCATCGTAGATAGTGAAAATGGTTATTAAAAATTATGGTGGGATCTTGATCAGTTGTGCAAGTGGTTTGATAAATGATTAATGGAGTTTAATGCAAATAATGGAAGGTGGTGCATTTTGGGAAGTTAAACCAGGGCAAGACATTCACAGTGAAAGGCAGGGCCCTAGGAAGTGTTGTAGAGCAGAAGAATCTCAGAGTGGAGGTACATAGTTCCTTGAAAGTGGCATCAGAGGTGTATAGGGTGGTCAAGAAGGCTTTCAGTGCATTGGCCTTATAGTATATTGAGTACAGAAGTTGAGATGTTATGTTCCCGCTGTACAAGACATTGGCGAGGCCACGTTTGGAATATTGTGTTCAGTTTTGGTCACCCTGCTGTAGGAAGGATGTTGTTGAGCTGGAAAGAGCACAGAAAAGATTTATGAGGACGTTGCATGGATGTGAGAGCATGAAATATAGAGAGCGGCTGTGCCGTAAAGACTTACTTCCTTGAAGTGCAGAAGGCTGAGAGGTGATCGTGCAGAGGTATGTAAGATCATGAATGGAATAGATAGGGTGAATGCAGGGTCTTTTATCCAGAGTAGGAGAATCAAAAACCAGAGTAAGAACCTAAGCGGCAACTTTTTCAAACAGAGGTTGGTGAGTATACGGGACAAGCTGGCAGAGTTTGACATTTAAATGTCATTTAAACAAGTACATGGATAGTGAATGTTTAGAGGGATATGTGCCAAATGCTGGCAGGTACAGTATCACTCGTGTAGAGGGGGCATCTTGTTCGACTTGGGCAAGTTGGGCCGAAGGGATTAAAAGTAACATTAGCAAATTTGCAGATGATACAAAGCTGGGTGGTAGTGTGAACGGTGAGGAAGATGCTATGAGATTGCAGGGTGACTTGGACAGGTTGTGTGAGTGGGCGGATGCATAGCAGATGCAGTTTAATGTGGATAAGTGTGAGGTTATCCACTTTGGTGGTAAGAATGGGGAGGCAGATTATTATCTGAATGGTGTCAAGTTAGGAAAACGGGAGGTACAACGAGATCTGGGTGTCCTAGTGCATCAGTCACTGAAAGGAAGCATGCAGGTACAGCAGGCAGTGAAGAAAGCCAATGGAATATTGGCCTTCATAACAAGAGGAGTTGAGTATAGGAGCAAAGAGGTCTTTCTGCAGTTGTACAGGGCCCTAGTGAGACTGCACCTGGAGTACTGTGTGCAGTTTTGTTCTCCAAATTTGAGGAAGGATATTCTTGCTATTGAGGGCATGCAGCATAGGTTTACTGGGTGAATTCCTGCAATGGCGGGACTGTCATATGTTGAAAGACTGGAGCGGCTAAGCTTGTATACACTGGAATTTAGAAGGATGAGAGGGGATTTTATCAAAACATATAAGATTATTAAGGGGTTGGACACGTTAGAGGCAGGAAACATGTTCCCAATGTTGAGGGAGTCCAGAACCAGGGGCCACAGTTTAAGAATAAGGGGTAGGCCATTTAGAACGGAGATGAAGAAAAACTTTTTCAGTCAGAGTTGTAAATCTGTGGAATTCTCTTCCTCAGAAGGCAGTGGAGGCCCGTTTTCTGAATGCATTCAAGAGAGAGCTAGATAGAGCTCTTAAGGATAGCGGAGTCAGGGGGTATGGGGAGAAGGCAGGAACGGGGTACTGATTGAGAATGATCAGCCATAATCACATTGAATGGTGGTGCTGGCTCGAAGGGCCGAATGGCCTACTCCTGCGTCTCTTGTCTATTAAGGACCTGTTTTACTGCTGTATGACTATGACATACAACCTAACAGATGAATAAAGATAAGGGGAGGCAGAAAAGGACAGTGAATAACTAAAATAACAAATAAATAATTCAAAATAATAGTTATTTTCGTTATTCACTGTGAAATTTTTAGTTCATATTTTACTTATTAACCATTTAAAATATTTTGTTACATATTGATTTTTTTTTAGCATGGGTAGGAAGGAACTGCAGACTGCTGGTTTAAACCGAAGATAGACACAAAAAGCTGGAGTAACTCAGCGGGACAGGCAGCATCTCTGGAGAGAAGGAATGGGTGACGTTTCGGGTCTCGACCCTTCTTCAGACCTGAAGAAGTGTCTCGACCCGAAACATCACCCATTCCTTCTTTCCAGACATGGTACTTGTCCTGCTGAGTTACTCCAGCTTTTTGAGTCTATCTTTTTTTTAGCATCGCAGTCTGAGTTATTTAAAATGGTGGAACAGCCATTAAGAGCAATGAGCATACTGGATCACCTGAGAGTTGAGGTCCAGTTTTAACACTTCTCCCTATCCAGAAAAAAACCATGAATGGGTCATTTCAGGACAGTGAACATCTAGCGACATCCAGCCCAATCTGATCAGACTTCTACTGTGCAGAACTGCTTCAAAAGAGTTTGCTTGAACTTCGCATTGGCTTGTTACACATCGCAGAAGTGACCATTTAGTAGAGTTATGGTGGCATTAATTGGAAACACACTGCTTTGGTAACCAATCTGTGCTTTATGCTTTTGGTCTTCACTATCCCCTGCAGTGAAGGAGGAATGTTTAAGCAATGTTTGTTTACTTGCTTGGCACTAAAGCCAAGCTATTGAAATTATTCCATTCCATTATCTGATCTGAAAATCTTGCACATAGAATTGTTTTGAAAACTTAAGGCAGTTTAAAACATTGATTTTGGCATATCTAAGTCATTTGTAACTAGTTAATGAGAGCTACAGCAAAAAAAAAAACCTTGCTATGCACCCGGCACCAATCCAACTTGCTTTCCCTAACCTTGGAATGAAATAATCCACACCATTGATGGAAATGCTGTCATACGTGAGAAAAGGATTTCTACTAATTGCTGCTAATTAACAATATTAGGCATGTCTTTGGTCATTGGCACAGTTTGGAAGCTAAATGAGGTGCCAGGGTGTCAATAAAATGTACAAGTCAGTGAAAACATTGTTTTTAAGATAGTTTATTGAAAGTAAATTACACACTAATTAAATAAATGTTAGAATACAGTTGGCAAAGGCAGCCTAATGCACAAACATCTTCTGCTGCGTGGTGTGAAGATATTAACTTGTAGTTATCATTCTGGAGACTGAAGGATGGCATTAATTAGAAGGATGCAAGAGAGAGCTAGATAGAGCTCTTAAGGATAGCGGGAGTCGGGGTTTGGGGAGAAGGCAGGAACGGGGTATTGATTGAGAATGATCAGCCATGATCACATTGAATGGTGGTGCTGACTTGAAGGGCCGAATGGCCTACTCCTGCGTCTATTGTCTATTAAGGACCTATTTTACTGCTGTATGACTATGACATACAACCTAACAGATGAATAAAGATAAGGGGAAGCAGAAAAGGACAGTGAATAACTAAAATAACAAATAAATAATTCAAAATAATAGTTATTTTCGTTATTCACTGTGAAATTTTTAGTTAATATTTTACTTATTAACCATTTAAAATATTTTGTTACTTATGTTGATTTTTTGTTAGCATGGGTAGGAAGGAACTGCAGACTGCTGGTTTAAACCGAAGATAGACACAAAAAGCTGGAGTAACTCAGCGGGACAGGCAGCATATCTGGAGAGAAGCAATGGGTGACGTTTTGGGTCTTGACCCTTCTTCAGACCTGAAGAAGTGTCTCGACCCGAAACATCACCCATTCCTTCTTTCCAGACATGGTACTTGTCCTGCTGAGTTACTCCAGCTTTTTGTGTCTATCTTTTTTTTAGCATCGCAGTCTGAGTTATTTAAAATGGTGGAACAGCCATTAAGAGCAATGAACATCGTGGATCACCTGAGAGTTGAGGTCCAGTTTTAACACTTCTCCCTATCCAGAAAAAAAACATGAATGGGTCATTTCAGGACAGTGAACATCTAGCAACATCCAGCCCAATCTGGTCAGACTTCTACTGTGCAGAACTGCTTCAAAAGAGTTTGCTTGAACTTCGCATTGGCTTGTTACACATCGCAAAAGTGACCATTTAGTGGAGTTATGGTGGCATTAATTGGAAACACACTGCTTTGGTAACCAATCTGTGCTTTATGCTTTTGGTCTTCACTATCCCCTGCAGTGAAGGAGGAATGTTTAAGCAATGTTTGTTTACTTGCTTGGCACTAAAGCCAAGCTATTGAAATTATTCCATTCCATTATCTGATCTGAAAATCTTGCACATAGAATTGTTTTGAAAACTTAAGGCAGTTTAAAACATTGATTTCGGCATATCTAAGTCATTTGTAACTAGTTAATGAGAGCTACAGCAAAAAAAAAACCTTGCTATGCACCCGGCACCAATCCAACTTGCTTTCCCTAACCTTGGAATGAAATAATCCACACCATTGATGGAAATGCTGTCATACGTGAGAAAAGGATTTCTACTAATTGCTGCTAATTAACAATATTAGGCATGTCTTTGGTCATTGGCACAGTTTGGAAGCTAAATGAGGTGCCAGGGTGTCAATAGAATGTACAAGTCAGTGAAAACTTTGTTTTTAAGATAGTTTATTGAAAGTAAATTACACGCTAATTAAATAAATGTTAGAATACAGTTGGCAAAAGCAGCCTGATGCACAAACATCTTCTGCTGCGTAGTGTGAAGATATTAACTTGTAGTTATCATTCTGGAGACTGAAGGGTGGCATTAATTAGAAGGATGCATTGCTTGGATAACCATTGCTTCGAGCCAGCACCACCATTCAATGTGATCATGGCTGATCATTCAGTACCCCGTTCCTGCCTTCTCCCCATACCCCCTGACTCCGCTATCCTTAAGAGCTCTATCTAGCTCTCTCTTGAATGCATTCAGAGGGAGTTTCCTCCCTCACTCCAAAGAAGTACAGGTTTGTAGGTTACTTGGCTTGGTATAAATGTAAATTGCCCTACTGTGTGTATTAATGTGCGGGGATTGCTGGTTGATGCGGACTCGGTGGGCTGTAGGGCCTGTTTCCGTGCTGTATCACTACTAAACTAAACAAAAAATGTCAATGTGGGAGGCCATTTGCCCTTACAGGAAAACTCCATGCCTACTCCAAGGAAAACAATCACATTCCATCTCCCTTAGTTCACTGTACCTTGCAACTTATTGCTTCTCATAACCTACAGACTCACTTTTGATTTTTGATTTTTTTTTGAATATCCTGCAGTATGGAATAATGTCAATTAGCCAAATTACTCACTGGCAGGTCTTTGGGAAATGGGAGAAAGTCTGAGCACCCAGAGGAAATCTATGCGGAGAACGCTGAGGTCAGGAATGGATCTGGGTCACTGAATCTGTGAGGGAATGGCTTTATACTAACGCACTGCTGTTCAAACCTAGTGCTGAGCTGATTATGGGAGAGCATATAAGGTTTTTTTTTCTCTCTCGTTTCCAGTGGGAAGTGTTGTGTGGCAATGTATTTCATAACTTTATAATCCCTCAATGCAGTCATTGTTGTAATGTGAAAAACATGACAATATTTTTCTTCTCAGGCTCCCAACAGGAAGAAGTATGATACCGAGCAGATTATACATTTTAATGATGACAACCAAAGGATAAATATTTGCTTTAACTTTGGTCTGATCCAAATCCTTCCTCAAATACCATTCTGATATCATATGTTCAATATATCCTCTCAGACTGGAATAGCTGACTCTCTCACATTTAACTAGATGGAATTTTGGCTATTCCATACAAAATCGGTACACAATGTCCTTTCCCCCCCATACAATTATCTTGCCCTTGACGTTTATTTATTTCTTGTTTACAGGGTCATTTGGGTTCAACCTTTCATTTCTTATGGTAGAGTGTTTTCCTTCAGAGAATGATGAAATAATAGTGTAAACATCTGGTCCAGCTTCAAATCTGCTCAGAGGAGATTTAAGACAGTCCTACAACAGGCCAGATTTTGTTTCTGGATACTTCACCACTTCTGCTGGCTTTGCAGAATGAAAAAGAGCTTCAAGAAATCTGTGGGATAAACTGAAACAGACAGCAACAGTGGTGGAAAATGGACTATCATTATTTCGAGTCTGGACCCTCCTTCTTGACTGCAAGTGTAGAAGGAGATAGCCAAAATAAAGAGGTGAGGGAAAGGGTGGGGAAAATGCTGGATCCAGGAGATAAGAACTGGCAGATGGGAGTCAGGGGAGGGAGGGAAGGGTTGAAGTAGCACGAGGGGGTGGGAGGTAGTAGGTATGGTAACAATGGGCTGCAGATGATGGAATCTGATAGGAAAGGAAGGTGAAGTGTGGCCCAAAATAAGGGAAGTAGGGTAGGAAGATTGGAGCACTGAGGGAAAGAGACCCATTGGAAGGAATGCATGGTGATGGACAGATGGAATGGGCGAGGGAAGGGAAAGGGGCTTTGTAGTATAACGGTAAAAGGCACGGGAGGATGATTAAAGTATCTTTCTAATTAAACCTAAACAAGGAAGCAGGTGCGAAAAACTCAGATGAAGTATCTCCACTGGACATCAGAAAGATATCTCTCTCTCGACAGCTCTCTCGGGTCTCACCTGTTGCCCTCCACCAAGGGCAAAATCATAACTAAATGACACTATTGCCCACATTGCACCTTGGCTAGTCAATAATTCCAAAGAGAAGTCCAAATGTCAATTTGTTTCAAATTTCCACACCCAATCTCCGCAAAGCACAAATATGCATCACGGCAGAGGTCAGAAGGCAGTACATCTCATATCTTGCTCTGACCGTGGCCACATCGCTGAGTCCAGAATATGCCATAGATGGACTGAGCTAAGGGGATGAATATCCTTTCATACTCCACCTTCAGTTTTGCAGCTCTGAGCTACTATCTACCTCATTGGAGATTCTCGGACTATCGTTCATCAGATTTTACCAGACTTTATCTTGCAGTAAACGTTATTCACATTATTCCTTTTATCATGTATTTGTGCACTGTGGATGGCTAGATTGTAATCATGTATTGTCTTTCCGCTGACTGGTAAGCACGCAACAAAAGCTTTTCACTGTATCTCGGTACACGCGACAATATTTGATGGGACTTTACTGGACTTTATCGTGCACCAAACACTATTCACATTATTCCCTTCATGTATTTGTACATTGTGGATGGCTCAACTGTAATCATGTATTGTCTTTTCACTGACTGGTTAGCATGCAACAAACGTTTTTCACTGTACCTCAGTACACATGACAATAAACTAAACTCAAACACAAACTCACCACTTGATACAACTGGTGAGCTCCATTCCAAATGGATTTGTTATCCTTAGTGAAATAAGTGGTTTGCTACTTTTTGTTTCATGTAATGCTAGCCCTTGTAATTATTTTGTATTTTGAATGAATTTTTAAAGGAATTTTGTGTGATATTGCATTATATTAAAATCTTTGCCTTTAATTAAATGTCTGTGATTACCAAAGACATTGTCCAAAGTCTCTTACCAATTTCTACTGATGCATTGTAGAAAGCATTCTATAGGGATTTATCATGGCTTGGTATGTGCCCAAGACCACAAGAAATTGCTAAGAATTGTAGACCCAGCTCAGTCCATCATACAATCCAGCCTTCCCTCCATCAATTCCATCTACACGTCACTGCCCGGGAAAGCAGCCAACATTCTCAAGGACAGCCCACACTCCAGTCATTCTCTCTTCTACCCTCTCCTGTTGGGCAGAGAATACAAAAGCTTGAAAGCATGAACCACCAAATTAAAGAACAGCTTCTACCCCATTATTATCGAACACTTGAATGGACTACTCTTATGCTCAGGATGTATTTTCGGCCTGCCAATCTGCGCCATTGCGGCACCTTGCATTTTCTCTCTAGCTATATTCTGTACTCTGTTTCCGTTCTCTTCTGCATTACCTTTTGTATTGAAATATAGTGTGATTTGCCTGACTAGCACACAAAACCATTTTTCTTCACTGTATCTCAATACATCTGATAATAATGTACCAATGCCACAAACCAGTACATTTAGAAACAGTGGGAATAATCTTTGGCAGCATAAATTGCCACCATCTCTTCACCCCATATCGTGAGTGGGGTGGGAGTTCCATTTCAACCTATTATGTCTGAGTTACTGCTTAATGTGAGAGCCGAATATGAAGTGCTGACTGGGTCCAGAGCATTCTAACCTAATAGAACAAGAGAAGGGAATAACTTTGCATTGTGTTCCCAGAGGGGTGGGTAAACACGGCTCTGCTTTTGGGCTAGGCTTGCTGGTGCCAGTGCCCCATGTATTTATCATCCATCCCTGGAGACTTCCAGCCATTCTGGGAGAGTTGGCTGTACCAACAATTGCTGCTAATTAAAATGCATGACTTTCAAATTTGCATTTAAAAAACTCTCAAGTTTTCTCAAGTCACAACATTTCTAAGGGATTCCAGTTCTTGAACATAACCTACTTAAAATAAGAATTCATGCCCCTGGTACAGGGTTTCACCAGTTGACTTTGCAAGAATTTGGAAGATTGATGTCACGTTTATGTGATTAATAAATGTCCTTTATTTGATCATCTGAAAGCATATTTTGGGCATCACTTTATTTACATACATTTGGTTCAGTTATTTCTGGAACGTCACACGGACGATCCTCGCTCTCCATTTTCCATCTATCTCAGTCCTGAATCGTTGCAACTTTTCCAGTTCCTTCAACGTCCACCTACTTATCATCTGTGCCTGATGCCTGTCATTGGCCCCTGATCCTATAGCATGCATATAAAGACATAGAGTTATACGGCACAGAAAAAGGCTCTTCATCCCACCATATCTATGCCAGTTATCGTACCTATCTATACTAACCCCATTTACCAGTAATTGGTCTGCGGGCTAATCTTCCTTGGTAATGCAACTGCTAGTTCAGATGTTGAACTCCCAGCAGGGACTTATCTAAGCCGAGTTTTACCACTTTCCTTTTAATTGCCACGGAAAACATCCATGAACTCACTGCAACTCTGATGTAGACCTCTGTCCTTTCCTTCCATCCTTTGCCCTAGGTTTTGTCACCCCTGCTTTGGCTGACTTGTTTCTGTTCAATAATATTTATTTTGTAAAAATCTCCACCTACAATCCTTCCATCAAAAAAATCATATGCACATGATGGAATCTGAAGGACCTGGGGGAAGCCCACACAATCACAGGGAGAATGTGCAAACTATACACTAACAGCACCGAAGGTGGAGATTGAACCTGTCTCTCAAGCTCTGATGTTGCAGCAAATCTTAGCCAACACACCCTAATTACATGTGAGTCTATAATCTATTGGTCCACGATTTTTCACTGGAGCTGAATGTCCCTGAGGAGAGTATGAGTGATGGAGTATTCTCTCATAAAACCATTTGCACTAAAGACTATGACAAATTTCTCTAGCCTGGATTGGAATTAACATTTCAGATAGGAACTTCTGCACCAATGCAGTTGAATAGGCAAGTCCATGAGCCGCTGACTGACCATGGTATCCACACTTGTCAGTGCACTCTGTCCTGGACTCCCCATGTGATGCTGTGGTGGAGTCCACTCTTGCAATCCATTGGGGAAATATCCTCCCCGGTCCTATTCCAAGTAAAACCCACAGGATCCGTGGCCCCATTGATATCAATAGGACCATTATGTCTGCAGATTAGGCAAAGGGAAAACTATATTTCTAATTATCATACATTGATATCTTTAATTATTTCTAATTGTTTTATAAGATTTTAATTAACTTTCTTTTCTTTTGAAAATAGTTCATTTTCTTTTGATTTATTACTTCAGTTATAATAATTGTCAGAGTCATTCGGAACTACAAAGTTCAATGACAGTTTTGACAGAACTCTGCCCCCAGCAGGGGCGGCACGGTGGCGCAGCGGTGGAGTTGCTGCCTTACAGCGCTAGAGACCTGGGTTCGATCTGACTATGGGTGCTGTCTGCACGGAGTTTATACATTCTCTATGTGACCGGGTGGATTTCCTTCAACACTCCAAAGGCGTACAGCTTAGTAGATTAATTGGCTTCTGTAAATTGTCTCTAGTGCGTATGATAGTACTAGGGTATGAGGCGATCACTTGGTGAGGCTGAAGGGCCTGTTTCCACACTGTATCTCAAAAGTCTTTGTCTCCGGTCAAAACTAGTCATATGGATAGGAAGGGTTTAAAGTGATATGGGCCAAATTAAGGCAAATGGGACTAGCCCAGAGTGTCAAATTAGTCAGCATAGTCAAGTTGGGCTAGAGTGCCCTATTCCATACTGTGCAGCTTTATGACTTAATGGCTGTCCCCTTGGGCCAGGGTCTCAGCAATTCCCTGAATGGAGCCCAATTGAAACTGAAACCATCCTGCCTGATTCATGAAGAAATAGATTGAGATCAGGTTTCTTCATGCAGTCCAAGTAAACGTGAGAAGGCAAGACCAACGACAAGTGAGTCAGTGCAATAGTCCAAGTCCAGCAAGCACAGCCAACTGTTTCATCAATTTTTAGGCACCTTGGGAATTGCTGTTTCTATGGTTTGTAATCTATTACCATTCCGATATTAGGTGTTGATCAACTTGTAGTATTGTTCCATGTTAAAGATGTAACATAAATACAAATGCAAACAAGGGAGTGGATGAGGAAGTGGAATAACATAGAACTAGTGTGAAGGGTGATTAATGGTCAGCATGAACTTGGTGGGCCAAAGGGCCTGTTTCCATTCTACATCTTAAAAAAATAAAAATAAAAATATATTTTTTAAAAACAAGTTAGAGTTGTGCTGATTATGTTTGAAATCAGCTGATCATAATCATAGCTGTAATAATTGCAATGAGCAGGAATTGTTATCCAAGATGTCCATAAAAAGGGCCATTTCGATGAATCCTTTTTTTAAATTCCATTTTCTATAATGTTTTCTTCAGTCAATGAAAATCCATCAATTCCAGATTTTAAATTAACAATTGTCTTGACATCAGGTATCGTTTGTGGAAGAGCATTTCAAGTTTCTGCCTTACTTTGTCGGGGGAAGTCTCCTGTATCAGAAAGCCCTGGCTCTGATCTGGTCTCAGACTCCCTGATGGCAGAAATAGTTTCTCTCCATCTCCATTTGCCCTATCAGGTTTCCGTAATATCTACAAAACTTAAGTGCAGCTTGGCTTCACTTTCAAATTCCAGAGTATATCATTCACGTTTGAATAATGATTGCACATTGACACAGCACTGCTGATGCCAATGAAGCAAGTTCAATCCGGACCTCAGGTGTTGTTGCTGTGGAGTTTACATGTTGTTTCTGTGACTTGATAGGTTTCCTTCAGGTGCACATTTTCTTCCCACCTTTCAAGATTTGCTGTTAGACTAATTGGCTATTGTAAATTGCCCCTAGTGTAGGTTAGTGGCTGAAAAATAATTGATGGATGGGTGAGGGAAAGAATAAGTTGTGGGGTACAGGGAAGGAAAAAAAAGAAGGTTGCTCCTCTGGCAGCTGTCACAATCTACCCTCTGGGTTGAAAAAGATGGAGAAGATGGCGCGGCCTAATCCAGTCGCCGCGTGGTAGCTCCGCATTTTTTTAACTTGTATGTTCATTTAAAATTTATTTTTAAGTACTAACACACTAGCACTAATAACGTACGACTGGAAAACTCTAGTGTAAACTTTAGTGTAACCGAAGACTTATTAGACATTGTACTCACCGATCCAGCGTGGCCGACAGAGATCAAAAGAGCGCGCCGCGGCAACAACAATGGGAGAGCGGCTCAGAAAAAAAGGCGGAGAAAACATCGAGGAAAGCGGGGGGGGGGATTCGGAATAGGCTGAGAGCCCAAGCCTTCCGTCCACTTCTGCCCAGCATCCTTCAGGCAAACGTCCAGTCCCTGGAGAACAAGCTGGATGACCTCAGGGCGAGGATCGGATTCCAGCGGGACGTAAAAGACTACAACATCTTCTGTCTGACCGAGGCATGGCTGACCCCGCTGGTGCCAGATCAAGTGATCTGCCCAACTGAGTCCTTCACTGTGCGGACAGAACGGAAGAATCCGGGAAATTCAAGGGTGGAGGAGTTTGCTTCATGACCAACAATAACTGGTGCAACCCTAGGAATATTAAGACGCTTTCTTGTTCCTGCTCGCCGGACCTGGAGCATCTGACTATCTCATGCCGTCCATTCTACCTTCCCCGGGAGTTCAGCTGGGTGATCATCACAGCCGTCTATATTCCACCGCATGCGGACACCGACATGGCACTATTGGCCCTACACGATGTGTTGTGTCAACACCAAAACAAGAACCCTGATACGGCTGTGGTGGTGCCTGGAGATTTTAATAGGGCAAATCTCAAAAAGGTCATGCCTAACTTCTGCCAACACATCACGTGTGTCACCAGGGGGGGAAAAACTGGACCACTGTTACACGCCATTCAGGGAAGGCTATAAGGCCATTTCTCTCCTTCCTTTTGAAAAATCTGACCACGCTGCCATTTTCCTGCTGCCGGAGTATAAACAACAGATAGTATGGGAAACAGCAGTGACGAGGGACGTAAAGCGGTGGTCTGACCATTCAGAGCCCATGCTGCAAGATGCACTGAGCGATGTCGACTGGAATATGTTCCAAGCAAGTTCCAGATACGTCAGTGAGTTCGCGGAAGCAGTTAAGGACTTCATTGCAACAATAGCCGATAATATTGTCCCCACGGTAAGGGTTAGTATCTTTCCTAATCAAAAACCCTGGGTGGACAGGTCTATTTACATTGCCTTGAATGCTCGCACCGCTGCTTACAACTCCGGCCTGGCATCCGGCAATATGGACGACTACAAAGTAGAGTCCTACCCACTGCGGAGGGTGGTGAAGGATGCAAAAAGGAGGTACAGGGACAGGTTGGTGTCGCAGATGGAGCAGCAGGACACCGTCCGAACAGATCTACGGATGATGCAGTCTCCCAGGTTCTGTACACCGCTCTCTCTCATCTTGACAGCCAGAAGGGGGGCTATGTGAGGATGCTGTTCATTGATTTTAGTTCAGCTTTCACTACAATAGTCCCCACCAGACTTGCTGAGAACCTGCTGAAACTGGGGCTTAACACTCCCCTGTGTGCCTGGGTCCTGGACTTTCTCACCGCCAGGCCCCAAGTGGTCAAGATGGGGAGACATACATCTAACCCCCTCACCCTGAACACAGGATCCCCCCAGGGTTGCGTCCTTAGCCCCCTACTGTACTCCCTATACACTGTGTGGTCAGGTTCAGCTCCAACTCCATCATCAAGTTTGCTGATGACACTGTGGTGGTGGGCCTGATCTCCGATAACGATGAGAAGGCCTACCGGGAGGAGGTGGCTGATCTGGCACTCTGTTGTCAGGACAGCAGCCTCCTCTTGAATGTCACAAAAACTAAGGAACTGATTGTGGACTTTAGAAGGGCTCAACATCGGAGGACGTACATGCCACTGGAGATAAATGGGATTACTGTGGAGAGGGTGAGCAGCTTTAAATACCTGGGAGTCCACATCACAGAGGATCTGACATGGACAACACACATTGCCGCACTGGTGAGTAAGGCAAGGCAGAGCCTTTACCACCTCAGACAGCTGAGGAAATTCAGAGTCTCTCTGAGGATCCTTCGGTGCTTCTACTCTGGGGCTGTAGAAAGCATCTTGTCCGGCAACATCTCAATCTGGTTTGGGAACAGCTCTGCCCAGGACAGGAAGGCTCTGCAGAGAGTAGTGCGTTTGGCTGAACGCACTATGGGAACTACACTCGTCCCCCTGCAGGACCTATACATCAGGAGTTGCAGATCCAGAGGCAGCAACATTATGGGGGACCCCTACCACCCCAGCAACGGACTGTTCCAGCTGCTACGGTCAGGCAAACGCCTCCGCTGTCACGCTGTGAAAACAGAGGATGAGACGGAGTTTCTTCCCACAGGCCATCAGGACTGTTAACTTTTATATCACCAGGGACTAATTTATTGTATTAATTTAATT
Organism: Rhinoraja longicauda; assembly: GCF_053455715.1. Taxonomy (NCBI): domain Eukaryota; kingdom Metazoa; phylum Chordata; class Chondrichthyes; order Rajiformes; family Arhynchobatidae; genus Rhinoraja; species Rhinoraja longicauda. The sequence continues at coordinate 24,457,086 of NC_135959.1, forward strand.
TTGTGTTTTGTGTCTTTTAAAAAAAAAAATCTATTCTGTTTTGTAGTTTTAGCACAATCCGCAGGCATTGCCACTTTCATTTCACTGCACATCTTGTATGTGTATGTGACAAATAAAGTCGACTTGACTTTGACTTTGATTTGACTTTGAATGATTAACGTTTTGAAAAAAACTGAAGTTGCAAATCCTTTGACATAAGAGAGAAAAACATAAGACAGTGAAACTACCAACGATAAAAAATAGAAGGAAATGCCTGCAACTATTTTGAAGGGGAGGCATTTGTAATGCTTAGCCAAATTACTTTGCACAGTGCTGCAAACATTATTATTGAATCTTTCTTAAATGATGTTGTGCCATGCAAAGTCTCAGTGGTGAAATTGCTTTCTAGAATATAGGAGTATTGTTGAAATGTGAACCATATTGGCATTGTCTGTACTGGCTCATGTTCTGCAATGTTGCCTCTGAATCCAAAAGTTGTGACTTTGTGTGCCAGTCCAGAGTGTAGAAAGGCTGGGCTCACACTTCAGTGCAGTATGGATGGGGTGCGGTAAGATAGGTAAGTGTTGTTTTTTTTTCTTTCTCAAGCAGATTGAAGAAGATCCCTGACTGCCACTTCAAGCTAAATTAAGGAAGATTTCCCGATAGACAAATATCTAATTCCCAACTAACATCACCAAATGGGTGACATGGTTGCAATCCTGCTTGAGGGGGCTTGCTGTGTACAAAGTGAATAACAGGTGTCCTATAATACAGCAGTTATAGTTTTGCCTGGATGCCTTGCATTATGAAAGATATTACATAAACAACATGAAAGGGTACCTATCTGCAGTCTTACATTTATTTTTGCTGATCTAACCTTCACAATATCTTATGAAGTATGTAGAAGAGCATTTGAATTACCAAGTGACATAAACCTATGGACCAAGTGCCGATAAATGGCCTTAATATATAGATGTTTGGCATGGGCATAGCGGGCCAAAGGGGCAGCTTTTGTGATGCCCTAATGGACACCACTGCATTAACAGGGAACTTAAGTAGACTCTTCTGTTCTCTTTGTCTAAACCCAGTAAGATTTGTTTCTAATTTGCTGCCCGTCACATCCAAATTGTTGTGACTCAGCTTCCCATTATAGAAACTGACCAATTCCACTTCTAAATAAAACTCCTACTGTGTGAGTTAAATTAGTTGCGTAAAAGCATTCTGGCCCTTATATTCACTTTTCTTTCTGTTCAACTTCCTTACACTTTTGTACGTTCTACTTCCTTTGGATCATAACATTTTCTTTTCAATTGAAATTCTTGCTTTGGTGCAGCCAAACAACCTGATTTGATTTCCAGTTGACATTATAACATATCGCTGTTAGGTACTGTTCAATCAGTCATTCAGTTTGGCTGGAATTTAGAAGGATGAGAGGAGATCTTATCGAAACGTATAAGATTATTAAGGGGTTGGACACGTTAGAGGCAGGAAATATGTTCCCAATGTTGGGGGAGTCCAGAACAAGGGGCCACAGTTTAAGAATAAGGGGTAGGCCATTTAGAACTGAGATGAGGAAAAACTTCTTCAGTCAGAGAGTTGTGAATCTGTGGAATTCTCTGCCTCAGGAGGCAGTGGAGGCCAATTCTCTGAATGCATTCAAGAGAGAGTTGGATAGAGCTCTTAAGGATAGCGGAGTCAGGGGGTATGGGGAAAAGGCAGGAACGGGGTACTGATTGAGAATGATCAGCCATGATCACATTGAATGGCGGTGCTGGCGCGAAGGGCCGAATGGCCTCCTCCTGCACCTATTGTCTATTGTCTATTATCTTGCAATTTTACTTTGATTTGTATTTACTGTAGCAACAGCCAGTTTTTGAGGAAGTTGCCAGCTGTAGTGATAAACATCTTCGTAGTCTTCATTGGCACTGTATGTTTAATGGCACATAATATGTAAAAGATGTCTGCTGTGAATCTTTACACTGAATTCTATGGTATCTGCACACAGCCTGAGTGAATCTGATGAGCTATTGCACTGGTTTGTTTCCTGCATTGGAGATAATATTAGATAGATCAACTTGTAAGGATTGCAGTGAACAATCTGGCATGGAAATTTAGTTTAGTTTAGAGATACAGCGTGGAAACAGGTCCCTCGGCCCACCGAGTCCGCACCGACCAGCAATACCTGCACATTAACACTATCCTACTACACACACTAGGGACAAATTAATTCACTGTATACCGCCAATTAACCTACAAACCTGCACATCTTGAGAGTGGGGGAGGAAACTGGAGATTCTGGAAAAAAATCCACACAGGTCAAGGAGAGAATGTACAAACTCCATGCAGAAAGCAAGTGTAGTCAGGATCGAACCCGGGTCCCTGGCGCTGTAAGGCAGCAACTCTACTCAGAAATTCTACTCACAAGAACCCTAAGACAATGCAGTGGTTTACTTATGTGCAACAAGTAAACATCACAAGGCAGCTGGCGGGCGTGCTGTCAAGCAACATTTGTCTCAGCTACATGGGAAAGGTAACTAAAGACTTGATCAAGAAAATAAGTTTTAAGGTCAATTTAGTGAACAACTATGATGTGGAGAAGTTTAAAGATGAAAGTGTGGGTAACTGAGGTTTAATCAGTCCTCAGGAAGCACAATTGGACAAGTTGCCTTCAATCAGTTCTCCATTAGTTTGTTCTGATAACTGGCCGACACTCAATACATCTACTCCTGATTTATTTTTTATTGAACATTTCATTGAATGAATGTGATCTGGCATGACCACCTTTTGTTGCCCATTCTAAATTGCTCTTGAGAATCTGGTGGTGAGCTATTTTATTGAGCAGTTCCATTCTGCATACTGAAAGTCCTTCCATATTGTTGTGAGGAAGGGATTTCCAGAGGTTAGATCTAAAAAAGATGAAAAAGAAGTGGGACATTTCCAAGTTAGTGTAGCTTGTCATTTGGAATGTATTGGAACCTGGTAATCTTTCCATACGGCTGTTCTCATCCATCTAGTTAGCAGAGGTTAATAATTTGTGAGCTGCAGAAAAAAACATCCTGAGAAAACAAGTAGTTGCAGATTTTGGTTTACAAAAAAAAGATATACAAAGTGCTGAAGTAAATCAGCAGGTCAGGCAGCATCTCTGGAGAACATGGAGAGGTGATGTTTTGGGTCAGGATCCTTCTTCAGACTGATTATGATGGGAAGGGGATAAAACTGGAAGAGAGGAGGGTAGGAAAAGCCTAACAAGTAATAGGTGAATACAAGTTAAGAGGTGTGGTAGGCCGATGGTTGGACAATGATCAGAGATGAAAAGACAGAAGGTGTGAGACAAAAGGTTTGGAGATTTGTGAATTGTAAAGCTAGAGGAAAGGGTGTAAGTGGAGGGGGAGGGAAGAAACCGATGCAAGGCGAGCTGAGGCACAGGAGAGCGGGTGAAGAAGTGTATGTGTATGTGTGTGCGCGGTGGGGGGGAGTTAGTTACCTTAATTTGGAGAATTCAGTGTTCATATCATTGGATTGTAAGCTAACCAACTGGAAGATGAGGTGCTGTTCCTCCAGTTTTCATATGTCCGCACTCTGCCAATGGAGGAGGCCCAGGCCGGAAAGGTCTGTATATGGATGGGAAGAGCAGTTAAAATAGTTAGCAATTGGATCCACTAGATCTTGGGAGACCGAGCATAAGAGGGCTAGGTAGTTACATGGACTATATAGCCAAGTTACCGAGTCCGCGCTTGGTCTCGCCGATCTATAGGAGGCCATAACAGGAACACTGGATGCAGCAGATGAGGGTGAACATGAACTTCTGTCTCACCCGGAAAGACTACTGGGGTCCCTGGATGGAGGTGAGGGTGAAGGTATAGAGACGTGTTACTGTACATCTCCACTGGCTGCAGGGGAATGTACCTGGGGATGGGGTGGTTTGGGTGGGAAGGAATGAGGGAACAAAGGTGTTGCGGAGGGAGCAGTCTCTGTGGAAGGCAGAAACGGCTGATCAATGGGAAGATGTGACTGGTGGTGGGATCACTTTGGAGGCTCAGAAATGTAGGAGGATCAGCTGAACAATCCTTGTTCTGTCTGGGGGGAGGGAGAGTGAAAGCAGAACTTTGGGATACAGAGGAGACATGTGTATGAACTTTGGGATACAGAGGAGACATGTGTATGAACTTTGGGATACAGAGGAGACATGTGTATGAACTTTGGGATACAGAGGAGACATGTCTATGAACTTTGGGATACAGAGGAGACATAGATTTATCTATGACTGCAGGGAGGAAACTATATTTACTAAAAAAAGAGAATATCCTGGATGTCCTAGAATGGAAAGCCTCATCTTGAGAGCAGATGCGACTAAGACAGAGAAATTGAGAGAAGGGGATAATGTCTTTGCAAGAGCCAGGGCAGGAGGAAGTGTAATTCATAGAACTGTGGACGTTGGTGGGTTTATAGTAGCTGTCATTTTATAGTAGTCTGCCTTCTGTGCTGGAGACAGAGATCAAGAAAGGGAAGAGGTGTCAGTGATAGTCCAAGTGAATTTGACGGCAGGGTGAGTTAGTGGTAAAAATGAAATGAACACGTTCTGTTCTGCATAGGTGCAGGAGGCCGCCCCGATGCTCCATTGGCAGCCCCAATGTCCGGCTCATTCTCCAGAGCTCTACCATTTACTGTATGAGACCTGCCCTCGTTTAACATTCCATAGTGCAACACCTCACACATGCCAAAGTTAAATTCAATTTGCCATCCCTTGGACCACCTTCCCAACTGATCGAGATCCTGTTGTAAACTTAGACATCCTTCCTCACTGTCCCCTATACCACCAATGTTGGTGTCATTTGCACATTTACTAACAATGCTAACTGTATTGTTGTCCAAATCATTAATGTAGATAACAAACAACGTTGAACCCAGTATCGAATCTGTGGCATCCCCCTTGTGAAAAACAACCTCCCACATTTAAACTTTGAAACCTTCAAAGCCAATTTCGAATCTAATTGACTAGCTCACCTATTATTACATGCACTCTAACCTTCTAGACTAGCCTACCATGTGGGACTTTGTAAAGGCTTTACTAATGACCATTTAGACAACATCCACTACCGTGTCCTCAGTAATTTGCATTCCATTTGGATAGCTTAAGACTTAAAGGTATGAGCATTAATTTCTACAGTTTCACGTCATAACCACCACCCTTGTCATCCTGATCTTTTCCCCTCCTCCCTATGGCCATCTCCCATCCCTGAATCCCATATTTCCCTTTTATCTCCCCTTTCCTTTTCCCTGTCCATTTCTGCAATATCCTTCACTCTAGCTTTACATTTCACTTCTCTTCTTTCCTTATCTGACACTCTTTGCACCTCTAGCATCGGTACCTTATTCCACCCATCTGGCAATCGCCCCTCCCCCTCACCTCTGACCACCAATCACTCGCCAGGCTTTGCCCCACCCACACCTTCCTTTTTCAGCATTCTTCCCTACCCCCTTCTCCAATCTGTCTGAAGAAAGGTCCTGACACAAAGCAAATTCTGTCCATTCCCTCCACAGATACTCCCCGGCCTGTTGAGTTCCTCCAGCACTTTGTTGCTCAAGATTCCATTATCTGCAGTTTCTTTTGTCTCAATTTTTATAAAGGATCGAAATTGTCATAAGCATAACTGAATGGCCAAGTTGATTAAAAAATTGTGTTTTTCTTTACAAAATGTTGTGGAGAATTAGCACAAATTAGCTATGTTTGTCAATCCAACTTTCTAATTGAATCTACACCAACAAATTATCTGTAAACATGTAGGACTATTCCATCGGAACTCAAGTTCAAAGGTTTTCAGACAGGACTTTTTAATGAAGATTGATCAATGTATGTTTAACTTTAGAATTAGTTGCAGGAAATCGATAGCAGCATAAATAGACTCTGTTGCTTGCTGATATCCTGCAGAGGCTATTAGTTATAAATAATTTAGCGAGGCGTTCTAAAATGTTAAAAAAAAGTCTCATTAAAATGAATGAGACATTTTTTTAAATGGTGTCTGGCCATTTCAGTCTTTGTGAGCACAACGGGATTTACACTGTGGACATCAACCCTCAGGGTTCAATTCAAGAAGTGTTTTCTTAATGATCTGTTTAAATTGAAAGAATCAAAGTGGAATATCCCTTAATTCTCTTGGTATTCAGACCAACTTATAAGTTTATTTAAGTTTTATTTTGTTCAAGTTATGTCCCAATGAGTCCTCACTGTTTGGGCCCCATCATTCTTCCAGAGAAACAGTGATGAACTTATATTTTTTCCTATTTAGTTGCCTAGAACTATTATTTCACTTGCATTTTGATGTGGTAAAACTTGATTGTGTACAATCCTAGCACCAAAATTGCATTTGAAAAGAAGAACTTAGGATCTGCTCAGTTTCATACTGTATGCTTAACTGAATACTCATGGGAGCCAACGAGAAGGAGCACACAATTATAGCTCGAGAAAGAGAGAGAGAGAAAGAAAAAGGGTGCGAGAGAGAGAGAGAGAGAGAGAGAGAGAGAGAGAGAGAGAGAGAGAGAGAGAGAGAGAGAGAGAGAGAAAAGAGAGAAGAGAGAGAGAAAAGTAAAAGAAAGCAAGAGAAAGAGAGAAAGAGAAAGAGAAAGAGAGAGCAAAAGACTGAGAAAAAGAAAGACGAGGAGGAGGAGGAGGAAGAGGAAGAGGTAGAGGAAGAGGGTGGGAGAAAGGGAAGGAGGCAGAGAGAGGGAAGAAGAAATAGAGATGAAGGGAGAAAGAGAGAGGAAGGGAAAAAGATAGAGGAAGGGAGAAAGAGAAAAGATCCTGTGTGAGGATGGTTAGGGAATGACAAGAAAGGAGTCTTGGGAGACATGGCTGGAGTTGTCTTACAGGTGAGAATCTGCACACTGTGAAGCAAGTTAGGAAGAAATTTCAAGGTCTCACAAGATATGGCTGTGTGCTGATTGACAGCAAAAATACAGCCTGCAAAGAGCGGGCAGTACAGGCCTACTTGTTTAAACACAAACATTGATATCAGCTCTTACACCCTTTGTGTAAATGTGAGATTTGCGGGTTTAGTTTAGAGATACAACGCGGATACAGGTCCTTTGGCCCACCGAGTCTGCACACACGAGGGACAATTTATACTTATGCCAAGTATATAAACCGAAGCCAATTAACCTACAAACCTGTACGTCTTTGGAGTGTGGGAGGAAATCGAAGATCTCGGAGAAAACCCACGCAATCATGGGGAGAATGTACAAACTCCATACAGACAGCACCCGTAGTTCGGATCGAACCCGGGTCTCTGGCACTGCAAGCGCAGTAAGGCAGCAATTCTTCTGCTGCGCCACAATGCCGCCCATTGGGTGTGGGCGTAATAATGTGTGTGGGTGTGAGAATGTTTGTGTCTGTGTAAATGTTTGGGTGTACCTATTGAGGTGACCGAGCAGCATACAGGCCCACTTGTCCTGACACACACATTTAAATGTATTCTTACACTTACACAAACATGCTCACCCATACAAGCCAACTCTGAAACTCTGCCACATTCCCCCACCCTCGCCATTCCTCACCCCAATACTCAACCCACCACCTAGCCGATAGTGGGATTTATGTTGGCCAATTAACCTACGAACATGGGAAATATCAAGAGTCAAGAGTGTTTTATTGTCATATATCCTAGATAGAACAATGAAGTTCTTACTTGCAGTGGCACAATTGAATATGTAAACATAGTACTCTGTAAACAATATAATAAATAAGAAAATAAGTTCAGTGTGTTTATACACAAGTATACATACATACATATACACACACACATATATATATATATATATATGTGTATAAATATGATACTGGGACATAGAAGCGTGACATAGACACCCAAAAATTAATTGTTGTAAAAACCAATGCAAACACATTTATTTACAAGTTTGACAACCGTCTGACTCTATCAAAAAGAAAGAAAGATAGTTCCACAACTGCAAGTAGTTTTTTCAGGTAATTTAAAATTTACCATAATGGCATCAATGGCATTTTATAGCAATGGTAGAACTTCTTTTTTCTAATTCATTAAAGTGTAGTTATACATCCTATCCATGGCAGTCCACAATGAAATTGGACAGTAAACCAATTTATTTACCATCAGGCCATTTGACAGGTACATTGGAGGCAACAGTTTGACAGCGTGGGAATTTTCGCGATGTTTTTGGCCTCCGCCATTACATGTAAAGTGGGCTCCAAACCCAGATATTCAACCCAGAAACCAAATATACATCTCCCTTACATTTTCAAAGAATGCCCACACACTTTTCGCAAAAATCCACGTAACCACTTAAAAAAATTTTTTTTAAAATACAGCTATTAGTAAACTGGAAGTAAATCCGGTTTATTCCTTGTTACAGAGAAGCTTGGTTTTCAAGTAACCCATACAAGATGTTAGAGTTCAAAACTCTCAAGTACTTACCGACTTGTCAGTGATTTCAGCGAAAATTAGGACGCTGGAGAAGCATTGACAGCGTGGGAATTTTCGCGATGTTTCAGAAGGGTGTAATCTCGACCTGACTCGGCTAGTATTTCCCCCAAAATACATTTAAAATACAAACAAAATCTTACCTTTCAAAACGCAAACAAGATGGTGTCCGATGGGCAGCTTTCATTAGGAAGATAGCGCTGGACAATTGAACGTCTCCTGTATTTAACCAGCAGACGCTCCGAAGACACGAAGGGTCATCAGGCTGCAGCACCGTCAGCAGAAAACTGACAAATTACACTTACACTTACTTATAAAATGTTTTTATAAGTTGACAAATCCACCAGACATGAAAACAGTGGGATAATGATGCCTGCTTATGTACATAACGATTTGGACACAGAGAACAAAGTAAGCATATTATGTCTCGTATGTTGAGTTAAGAATTTTTGGACATATATATTTTTTACTTGGCTTGAGCATCATAGAAACAAATGAATATCGATCCGAAAAATATTAATTTTTCATGATTTCCAACGGCATCTTACATACTTAACTCTCAGGACACGATTAGTTACGTACATGAGCATGATATTTTTTACTCTCCCAAATGAATATGTGCAATTAATTTCTCCAAGCAAAGTTGGGTTTGGAAAGGCATATCAAAGGTCCTCAAAAAAAAATTTGTTTAGACAAATGTAGGCCATTACGATACGTATATATTTTCACATAAGTTATGATGTGTAAAAAATGTCACATTTTTGTGTCCAATTATGGGTCAAAATCAAAAACAAATTTTAATTTTAAAACAGTTGAAGAAAGTCTGGAACCATAAGTTTATATTATGTATTACATGGTTATATGAAGTACCACATACAAGCAAAAATTTCCCATCAAGTAAACAGAATATACTTTTGCAGACAAATGAAAATAACATTAAAAAATCTCTCCAGTATCATATTTTTATACATATATATATATATATTTTAAAAAAAAATATATATATATACACACACACACATATATACACACACACATACGTACACATAAAAATCAAACAAACACTAATTGTGCATAAAGATAAAATCAATGCCCCCTAGTCTATGTAGTTCAGAGCTAATAGGAGGTTGTAGTGTTTAATAGCCAGGTGGTTGTAGGGAACAAGCTGTTCCTGAACCTGGAAGTTACAGTTTTCAGGCTCCTGTACCTTCTTCCCAATGGCAGGGGTGAAATGAGTGTGTGGCCAGGGAAATGGGAGGAAAGGACAGCACAATGAGAAAGCATGCAACCCTGGACAGACATCCTGAGGTTAGGCTCACTAGATTGTGAGGTAGTGCTGCCCTGACCGGCAATGGCACTTGATTGCAGTTATCCATATAACTGACTTGTTGAAACAGGCGGCACGGTGGCGCAGCGGTAGAGTTGCTGCCTTACAGCGAATGCAGCGCCGGAGACTCAGGTTCGATCCTGACTACGGGCGCTGTCTGTACGGAGTTTGTACGTTCTCCCCGTGACCTGCGTGGGTTTTCTCCAAGATCTTCGGTTTCCTCCCACACTCCAAAGACGTACAGGTATATAGGTTAATTGGCTGGGCAAATGTAAAATTTGTCTCTAGTGGGTGTAGGATAGTGTTAGTGTGTGTGGGGATCGCTGGGCGGCGCGGTCCCGGTGGGCCGAAGGGCCAGTTTCTGCGCTGTATCTATAAAAAAAAACACATTTCTGATGCAATATCAAAAGTAATTGGAATATGATGGTAGTAAGATATCAACTACCCTTCTATTACACATATGTCACATCAGTCTAAATCAGCAGGAGTCAGACTGCAAAATCCCAGTTTGTCTTTATATCATGAAATTTGCTAAATAATTGCAATGAGATGTTCCAAGTGATGAATTTTACAGTTCCTGTAAACGATGCGATGCAACATCAATGAACAGTTGTAAGAACTTCTACCTGTGGTTTGATTAAAAAGGAATTTGATCCAAATCTGTTAAGTGATTTGACAGTAATTAAGGTTTGTATATTATTGATAGATAGTGCTTAATTCTGAACTGCCTGAAGCTGTTAACAGAGGTGCTCATTTCTGTCAGTGATCATTTGTCCTCTCTAATTGAACCCATCGGAAACCCTAGCTGTCCATCTGCCAAGTCACACCAGAACTGATAGTCTCATCGCCATTGCGCTTTCTATCCTGCACCAGCTTCTGATCCATGAACACCTATTTTCATTAATCCAGTGTACTTCTCTGAATTATCACTGATTTAAGTATATCCTTACTTAAATGAGATCAATACGGTACTCAGGGCTATAGGTGTAATCTCAGGTCTTCTAGGACTTCTATGCTTTTATGTTTCATTCCCTTGTTTATAAATGATTGGTGATATAGTCATAGAGTTGGTACAGCATAGAAATGGCCTTTTAATATACATGTCCGTGCTAAACTATTCACTCATCTATATCAATCCTATTGTTTGCATTAGAATTGTCTTGCTAAATGTCTTTTTTTATTTAGTTTAGTTTAGTTTAGTTTAGTTTAGTTTAGTTTAGTTTAGTTTAGTTTAGTTTAGTTTAGTTTAGTTTAGTTTAGTTTAGTTTAGTTTAGTTTAGTTTAGTTTAGTTTAGTTTAGTTTAGTTTTGTTTAGTTTAGTTTAGTTTCGTTTCGTTTAGTTGACCCACCGGGTCCACACTGACTATCGATCACCCATTCACACTAGTTCTATGTTATCCCACTTTCTCATCCACTCCCTACACATTAGGGGGCAATTTAGAGCGGCCGATTTACATACAAACCCGCACGTCTTTGGAATGTGGGAGGAAGCAGGAGCACCCAGAGAGAACTTACACGGCAAGCAGGGAGAATATGCTAACTCCACACAGACAGCTCCTGAGGTCAGGATCGAACACAGATCTCTGGCGCAGTGAGGCAACGGCTCCACCAGCTGCACCATTGTGCTGCCCTAAACATAGTAATTGCATCTGGTTCCATATATCAACCAATTTCCAGTAAAAAAAAAACAAGAAAACTCTGTGTAACAAAAAACTAAAATACCTCCTTGTCATATTCCCTTTAAAACACCTTCTTCTCATCTTAAACCAATGCCCTCTGAAGAAGGGTGCTGATGTGAATTATCATATATCCATGTCCTCCAGAGATGTTCTTTGACCCACTGAGTTACTCCAGCATTGTTTTTTTTGTAAATTATTATCTGTAATTTCTCATGTCACCCTCTGATTTATATTGATGGACCAGTGCAGTTTGACCACTAGAATATCTTTAATCTCTGCAATTCTATTTCTTTCTGCTTCTTTGCCCTTGTCTCTTTCTCTATCTTTGCAGGTTTCCCTTTCACCATCTCCCTCTTTAATTGCAAACTTCAACTAGATTAGACTTTGTGTTGGGAAAAATCTGAACTATATTTGCGACTTTGTTCTCATACCTATCAATATTCCTGAAAAACTGGAGTTCACTTTCTCTTGTGAAGATTGACTTCATTATTGAACAATCTTCGATTATGACTACTGAATAGTTAAACAAAGACGATTAAGATCCAAGATATGTTACCAAGCTTCTAATTAGCTGGTGAATGAGACAATCCTATCGCCAGGATGGGATAAATTGTTATTAATTGGATTAACTGTGGATTCAAAATTTGAATTAAGTAATTTTAATATCAAAGATATCTAATCTTTTAAAACAATTTTGCATCTGTTTTAATCAAACCATCAATTAAATTCAGCGCTACATGCATTTAAGAACAGTCTAATCAATTTAGATTCAGACTTGACAAATTAAAGGACATTATGTTGATGACAGGGCATGTAAACTGCAGTTATGGTAGCACATAAAAAATCCTCAAACTCCTGTCTATTATCTTCATTAAAACAAGTGCACCCTGTCAATAAAATGTTGAGTCTTCAAAGGAAATATTGGCCCAATTGGCAGAGTGAGGCCACATGTAAACTGAAGGAACAGCACCTCATATTCTGCTTGGGAAGTTTACAACCCAATGGTAAGAATATTGAATTCTTCAATTTTAGGTAACTAACCCACAACTGATGTATCCTTCCTTCCACCCCCCTTCTTCCCTGTGCCCCACCAGGACTTATACCTGTTTCTTCCCCACAACCTCCCTCTGCTCTTCCACCTATAGTCCTGTGTTTCTTCCTCTGGCTTCACAATTCGCACATCTCACATCTTATGTCTTTTCATCTCGGACTTTTGCCCAATCATCTGTCGATCACCTCCCACCTCCCTCACTTGTATCCATCTATCACTCACCGGGCTTTGTCTGGCACATGCTTTTCTCCAGCTCCCCCACTCCCCACCACAATCAGTCTAAAGAAGGGTCTTGGGCCGAATCATCAACTATTCATGTTCTCCGAGATGCCACCTGACCCGCTGAGTTACTCCAACACTTTCTGTCTTTATTTTGTCAACCAGCATTTTCAGTTCCTTGTATCTAGTACTAAAAGGCATCACAGTTTGCTTTGTGAACTAATTGGAAAACATTTTGGTATCGCCAAAAAAAATGTTATGTTGATCCATTCTTGTCTTTGGTAGTCTAATCTGTGAATTTAAAGGACTTCTAAAATGTTCACCAGCATACAGGGTGCCAAAGTCTTTGATGATGAATAATAATAATAATTTAATAATTTGATATCTGTTTAATGGTAATCTCCTTGTGTGAGGGATTAGTGTGTTTGACCTGCATCCTGAATCTGGATTTCACATGGACTTTTCAATTACAGGTTGGATTGGGGGAATACACAAAGAAAATCTTAAACAGCAGTGGGGAGTCCCACAAACTAGTCAGTTTATTCAGATCCTGTTAGAGTGTACACTGAGGAAGTACTTTCAGTGAGAGTTCAAAGTACTCAACTGACTCAAATTTATAGTATTCACTTTACAAGCAGATTTTACATTTTCACAACAATTCATCAGTAACATTTTTTTTGTATTATTTAATCATCATTTATCTCCACGGTTGTTTCCTCTATCTGCCTGACAACCATTACTCCTATTCTCTCTCTATAAATGACTTTCATTTCTGATGTCTTCTGTCAAGACTCCACTTACTTTGCAATCAGCTCTTCTTCACTTGCCCTGCATCCCAAACTCCATATGTTTATCTTTGCTTCAGCCAGCAATACTCTGCAATTTAAACACATCCCTGATCTAATTACTGCTTTTTCACTCATTTACGTTTTAAGCTATCTTCTTTATTGACCTACTTTCCCCATGATCTTTTACCCGTTTGTTTGGCACTTGGGTTGACCATTTTGCAAACTTTCCCAATTTTCTTATAATATCCTGAGATTCACTATTCACTCTCATTAGAAGACTTTCAGTCCAAACTTGCAAAAAAAAATTCTAGAAATCTAAATAAAAAACAGAAAATTCTAAAGGTGTTTAATAGAATGGCCAGCAATTTGTGGACCTTGGAGTGCAGAAAGATGAGGGGCGATCTTACGGAGGTGCATAAAATCATGAGAGGATTAAATAGAGTGAATGCATAGAGTCTTTTACCCAGACTAGGGAAATCAGGAACCAGAGGACATAGGGTTTAGGTGAGAGGGGAAAGATTTAATAGGAACATGAGGGACATGCACAAAAGGCTGTCGGTATATGGAACCAGAGGAGGTAGTTGAGGCAGGTACTATCACAATGTTTAAGAAACACTGGGACAGGTACATGGATAGGATAGGTTTGGAGGGATATGGGACAAATGCAGGCAGGTGAGACTGATGTACATGGGGCATGTTTGTCGGCCTGGGCAAGTTGGGGCAAAAGACCTGTTCACACGCTGTATGACTCTATGACTCTATGAGAGGAGAATTGCCTCTCTCGCAACTCAGCAGTTGGGCTGGTTTGGGGTTATCTGGGGAGATGAATGTCTGTAGATCAAGATCTTCAACCTTTCACTAAACCATAGCTTACAGTAACTCGATTAAATAAACCAACCTTAGTATCATCTCCCAGGCCATATCTCAGTGAGGCCGAAATAATACTCGGCCAAATGGAAAAGATGAGCCAAATCATCTGGAATGCTTAATACCAGCCTTCCAAAACTATCAATCTTCTCCAATCTCTGTCACTTAACAAAATTATTTGGTGCATACAGAAAGGCTTTGAAGTTGTTCCCAAATCCTCCTTGAAAAATGCAAAAAAAATCATTTATGTGAATTCCTGGTTGAGTAAAAATAGAAACAAAAGTATCTGGGCAGCACTGATCTTCTGATGTCTTCTTGAAGGAAGCACATGGGAGCACTGCAAAAAGGGCAGAGGGCAGAATCATCCAGCCAACCCAGCCATCCCTTCTGTGAAGGATCTCCAGTCCCACCACAGAGATCGCTGGTTGCGTAGAGGTTTATCTGCCACCACTGAACCCATTGGCTGGAGTAGACACATACCATACTCAACTCCAAGAAACTACCCAAGATGTAGGAAGAGATGACGCCACATTCAATTCAATTGAGGTTCTCAGCTTGGTTAGGGGAAGTTATTCATTTCATATATTTTATATTATTGCTTTTTGTTATTTCTCAATGCCCTAACTGATATTATTTTTTATTTCCATTTCCTTTTTTATTATTTATAGCAATGTTAATAGTTTTTTATAGCTCATCTAAAAACTGTGAAATAGTGTTCGAGCTTTGTAGAAGATGTAGCTTCAACTCCTGCCTTTCCTCTTGTCATGTGCTCACAAGACAATACATGGGCAGGACCTTGGGCAATTCATCTCCAAGGTTTAAAACATTTCATTAGATGTGTCCTGGTGAGGAAGGTCATTTCAATTAGTTTTATACCTCTCTGTCTAGGAAGTATGGGTTGGCTCGTATTTTGGCCAGCAAATACAGGCTGCAGGGCAAATCCAACAATTTGGCTCAGCACTTTTACCAGTAAATGTAGATCAAGTCAGAGGAATTCATATTAAAACATAGATCAGATTTCTGATTTTTTTAGGCATTGTTGCATGTAATCTTTCTAAAGTCTAAGATCTCAAAGGACTGCTCCTCATTCTGCCATGACAGAAAAGTTGAAATAATTTAGCTGAACAAGTGAATCATTTCCCATTTTACACCAATTTACATGGTTGTCCACTTGTCAGTACTCTGTAATTAAACCTTTGATGCAGTTGGATTGTGACTCACTGATTTACTTTTTGGAATCACAAATAATCTGGCACAGTTATAAACATGTTGGCTTCTATAGTATCACATTTTATTCTGGAGGAGAAAGGAATGTTTAACCCTCAAGACCATTAATTTGGCAGATTTACTATTGAAACTTTTTAGTTGAGCAAGTGTCTCAGCTTGTTGGTCCAGAGGCTCATGGGCAGTTTTAACAAAGAAAGGCATAAAAACAGATCCTACTCTAACATATTTCATGGCAGTTGTATTGGAGGCATCGACCATTCCAAACTCTACCAAGAAACAACATGTTGCAACTACCTCTTAAATACTGCTTTCTTTGTCAGACCTTAATTAGCCACAAGCTATTTCATTTTCTTGTATCTCAAACATTCAGGACTTTATAAATCATTTATATGCAATAATCCTTTGGAAAGATCTGTCAAAGCTTACCATTTATAAAAAGGTTTTTGGATGAAATTATATTGCATGTTCAAAAGGAAGCATTTAATTAAACATGGCTCCAAATTCACCCTTCACTGAAAAACCTTAAGGGTGAAATCTAAATCACCCTTCACTGAAAAACCCTAAGGGTGAAGCTTAGTATTAAATTAAACCTCATGTTTTGGAGATCAAATTGAGATTATCTGAACTTTGCTTTACTTTAACTTTATTTTTTTGTATTGGGCTTGGTGCATTGCTGAAAGTGTACCTTTCATTCAATTTGTGTTTAATTGTGCACCTCAATAGTGCAGATTGAATTAGAAAGAGGCCTCCTCCATAGATCAGACCTCCTGAAATGTTGCTTTTTATTTGTGGTAAAGTGGTGTTGATTTAATATTCACCAAGTATTCTGATGCATGCAGAGTTTAAAGAGAAATTCATCTATAGAACATTGTGGCTAAATGTGTGCTATGGTAGTGTCTAAATTTTATACTCTGCTTCTGAAATCTGTTTGATTAAATTCAATGGAGCTCATACATATTACCATGTTCATCCCTTTAGAGGTTAGGTGCTTGAAGGTGCATCTCAGTTTATGTAACAGAGGAATAAAAGGGGGATTTTTACTTGAAGGAGTAAGTGAATTTAGCATGGGGATAGATTTAATTTTGGGAAAATGTGAATATTTTGAAAACAGCTTTCACTCGTACATTCCCACATTTAATTGGTGCACTTTTGGCACATACAAACTGCGCCTTGAAAAGAAGTTGGCCTTTTCAATGTTAATTACTCAGTTACCACCACAACAGTTGCCGCTGTTTTTGATATGAATGGTATTAGCATTATTTAGTATTGTCATGAGTACTGAGATACAGTGAAACACTTTGTTTAGTGCGTTATCAAGGCAAATCATACTATATATGAGCACGCCAGGTATTTCAAAATAAACAATGAAATAAATAAAGTGTGGAGTAAAGTGTTACTGCTACATAGAAAGTGCAGCTAAAAATGCAAGGGTTGCAAGATCCAAATTCATCGCTAGCAGATGAGAGGTCCGTCCAAGAGTCCAATGGGAGTGGGGATGAAGCAGGTCTTGATTCTGGTTGTACTTGCTTTCCAGCTTGACACTGGAGGGGAATGAGGGCATAATCCTTGATTATGTGGACTACTTGCATAAACTATAAATTGAGTTGGTGGGAAGAGACTGGTTTGCATGATGGACTAGGTTGTGTTCACAACCGTGAAATAATAACTTCCACCTGTACAACTAATTAAGAGTGGTGGAGGCACTTTGCCATATGAGGAAGAAGAAGTATTGGTGTGCATTCTTGGCCGTAGCAACAACATGATTGGATCTGGGATTCAGACTATTCCTGAAATTTACGAATGAAAGTGGAACATAAGTACAAACCGAGGCAGCTGAAGCCAGGGAAATGTGCCAATGAGTAACCTGCTTTCAACTGCTTGATTATCAACTGCTTTCTGATTTGCTTGAAAGAAAACAAAAATATCAAGGGATTATGTTGAAAGCACCGCTATGGATGTGATTTGTAGTGACACTGCCATTATTTCCACCTATGGATTACCAGGGGACTGTTGTAATCAAGAGAACACATACGGAGGCAGCATTTCAGAGGCTGATCAATTTTCATTCATTAATCTGATGTTTCACCCTTCTTTGGCTCAGATAAATTCAACCACAGATGAAATGTATCAAGGATGGAAAGTCAGACAAGAAAATACTTCCAGCCATCCAAATGCACATACTCCCATTCTCTATCTGGCATTTCTATATTTGATAGGTTGTACTCTTCTACTGAAGGGCAATATAAGCTCGATCAATTGCACCTCTCCTGCTAACCTCGTGCAACATAACTTTCAGAACAATTCAATAAATTCAGATAATTAATCATCCTATCTTTCATTTCTGATTTGATTTGTTTTCAGCTCTACCCTTAGTTATTTTTAACATAATTTATCTTTTTTACATGTCTCCAGTATTGTATTTCACCAACCTTTACCATCCCGTTTCAACCTGCATTGCCCCACTTGTGTTACTCAATCTCTCTCGGGCTCCATCTTATCACAAACCTTCCCTTGTCCTCTCCATCTCCCATTTCCCTGCAGCTTATAACATTTGCTTAATTTCTAACTTTACAGAATATGTTGAGCAAACGCAGCAGATCGGGCAGCAATTGTGGAAAGGGAAACTGTCAATGTTTTGGGACTGTGACCTTCATCGGAACTGATGGAGTCCTGATGAAGGAATGCATCTCCACAGATGCTGCTTGACCTGTTGAGTTTGTCCAGCATGTTCTACTTCTGTTTCTACATTGCCAGTACCTGCAGTTTCGTTTCTTTTCATTCCTTACATTCTCCAGGTCTGATGAATAGCTATCAATTTGAAATTTTATTACAGTTTCATTCTGAACAGCTGCTACCTGATCTGCTTAGTGCTTCTAGCATTTTCTCCCTTCAGTTTTCCAATATCTACAGCATTTTGCTTTTAAACAGGTTTATTGATTGGTTCCTGTTGAAAAATGGCTTGTTCATATAATTAAGTAGGATAGGTTTGTAGCGAAGAAAGGGAAATTAAATTCTAGTATTTTACTGCTTGCCAATCTCCAATCAACGTTTAACAGTTAATATTACTGATGAAATATTAATCTCTGATAATTTTGACAGTTATCAGATAAAGTGTATTACCTGCTGGTGAGGAATCAAATTTATATTTGGAGAAACATTCCTCTGCCATGCATTTAGTTTGTGGCTGTACATGGTGTATTATAGGTAATGCTTATAACTGAGTTCATTAGTTGCAGAATATAAGCCTGAAGGTTAAATGATTCTTCAACAATAAGAATTAATTCTGATCATGTTTTAAACTAGAGAAGAGGATCTATGTTGGTTTTCCACGCTGGATTGTGCACAGCTGGCTTTAGCCGATAAGGAACAGCTTGGTTAACCTCCAACAAAGCCTTCTCTCTTTAAAGAACATCACTCACTTAGATGACGATGCCAGGGTAACATATCCAAGTTTGCTGATGATCCAAAACAGGGTGTAAAGGGAAATTGTGAGGAGAATGCAAAGAATCTGCAATGGGTAAAGATGGACTGAGTTAAATTTTGCAAATTGGCAGCGTATGTAAAATGTGGAAAATTGCATATATAGGTTACTTTGGTAAGAAAACAGTACATTTTGTTAAGAAATGATAGACAACTGAATGTTGACATTTAAAGAGATTTGAGGTTCCTTGCACACGATTCTCAGCAAGGTAAGGTAGTAGTGCAGCTGAAAATAAGAATGCAGATTATGCATATAGTTTTTATTGCAAAGGATTTAGAGTACAAGAGTAATTTATAATTTGTTGAGAGCACAATTAAAATCCTGTATATTGTTTATACCGTCTCACTGAAGGGAAGGCAGACTTGCATTTACATTTGAATAATTAATTAGACTAATTTCTGCGAGAGTGGAACCTTATGAGGAAAGATCTATTTTTTAAATGTTCAATTATGTGGCATTAACATTGCTGGTAAGGCCAACATTTGTTGTCCACCCCTATACACCCTTGGAAAAACTAGTAACAAGCCACCTTCTTGGAAAGCTGGGGCTAGACACAAAATGCTGGAGTAACTCAGCGGGACAGGCAGCATCTCTTGAGAGAAGGAATGGGAGACCCTTCTTCAAACTCGACCCGAAACGTCACCCATTCCTTCTCTCCAGAGATGTTGCCTGCCCTGCTAAGTTACTCCGACATTTTGTGTCTACCTTTGATTTAAACCAGCATCTACAGTTCTTTCTGACACTTCTTGGAAAGCTGATTGAGGTCCTTCCACAGTATAGTTGCTATAGTGCATGGAGTAAATGCATTGACTATTGAGTAGAATGGAGTTAAGAAGGATACAAAAACCTGGAGTAACTCAGCGGGTCAGACAGCATCTCTGGACAAAAGGAATAGGTGACGTTTCGGGTTGAGACCCTTCTTCAGGGTCGACCCAAAACGTTACCTATTCCTTTTCTCTAGCGATGCTGTCTGACCTGCTAAGTTATTCCAGCTTTTAGTGTCACATGTTCAGTTTAAACCAGCAGCTGCAGTTTTTTCCTACATATAAGAAGGATACAAAGTGATCTCACTGAAAGATCTGACTTTTGACAAGAATTGAGAGGGTGGATGATAGATGCAATGTCTCCTGGGCAAGAGTTTACTCTTTAGGATCATAGTTTCTGTTGGGTATTGAATTATCAGCACTTCCTGCTCAATGGCACTAGGGAAAGGAGGCGGGTCTTTTCTCATTTAGCATCTTGGAAATCTTTAAAATTCTGTCACCCGCTGTAGAACATTGTTAACTCAGTTGATGATTTCATGTAAGATTGTAAAACTAGATTTTTGAGATTGTGAGTCAAGATGAATGGGATAGAACAGAAATTGACAGAGGGATCAATGTAGCAGTTAGTGCTGGTTCCTTGGAGCTCTAGTAACCCTGTATCAATACTTACCCTGGGTGCTGCCCATGTGGCGGTTGCACTTTCTCTCTGAGGCCATGTGAATTTTGCTGTCTGCATGAGTATCTTCCACTTACCGAATATGCATTGATGGACAACTGACTACTAAAAGAGACCCTTTTATGTAGGCTGGTAGCAGGAGAATCAAGGAGGAGGGAGTTGATGGGCATGTTTGAGGTAATAGGATACTAGGAAATAGGAAATAAGACATAGAGTGCTGGAGTAGCTCAGCGGGTCAGGCCGCAACTTTTTCAGTCAGAGAGTTGTGAATCTGTGCAATTCTCTGCCTCAGAGGGCAGTGGAGGCCAATTCTCTGAATACATTCAAGAGAGAGCTAGATAGAGCTCTTAAGGATAGCGGAGTCAGGGGGTATGGGGAGAAAGCAGGAACGGGTTACTGATTGAGAATGATCACATTGAATGGCGGTGCTGGCTCGAAGGGCCGAATGGCCTACTCCTGCACCTATTGTCTATTGTCTATTGTCTATTGTCTATTAACTCAGGAGACATGGATAGATGATGTTTTGAATTGGGACCCTTCTTCAGACTGATTGTGGGGAGAGGGGGGGGAGGGAGTTTTGTTTTGGGGGGGGGGTGAAAGCTGGAAGAGAGAAGGGGCAGGACAAAGCCTGGCAGCTACGAGCCCAATACAGGGGAGGAGGGTTATTTGAATGGCAGATGGTTGATCAAAGGCCTTCTTCTGTCTTTTCATCTCTGGTCTTTGTCGAACCATTTGCCTATTGCCATTTGCCTCACCTGTCATCAATTGTCTGCTCTGCTTTGTCCTGCCCCTCCTCTCTTCCAGATTTCTTCCCATCCCTCTCTACAATCAGTGTGAAGAAGGGTCCCGAACCAAACATCATCTATCCATATTGTCCTGAGATGCTGCCTGATGCGCTGAGCTTCTCCAGCATTCTGGTCTTCTTTTGTAAACCAGTATCTGCAGTTCCTTGTTTTGTACAAGAAAATAAGTATGGGAATGGGACTGTTGAGAATACACTGAGGCCAATATAGACTTAAATGGTCAAATATCCTCCTTCTATATCATCTATATCTATATCTATCTATCTATCTATATAATACTAAAACTCTGCGGTCCAACATTCCGTATGTATGGATGTATATGTGTATGTACGGAAGATTACTTACAAACCCTACTCCTCCTAGACGGTACACCAAAGCGCTACGATTTTTGTACCGCCGTATTCACCATTAACCTGGGCAACTATTGTAAGTACTTTCGTTCAAATTGAAGCTACCTTTTTAAAGCTAGAGAGATATTAAAGTTTAAATTTTTCATTTCTAACCCTTTTCTTCAAGGGGCTACATTTGTTTCCAAATGTTTCCAGAAAAGGATTTTGTTTTCAGCAAGGATTTAGTTTTCAGCTTGTGACGGCTACATTGTTTCGAAAAGCTTCCAAGAAGTCTTTTTTGTTATTGCAAGTCAAGTCAAGTCAAGTCAAGTCAAGTCAGTTTTATTTGTATAGCACATTTAAAAACAACCCACGTTGACCAAAGTACTGCACATCTGAATAGGAAAAAAAAAACAAACATCTGATTAGGGAAAAAAAAAAAGAATGAAGGCTATAGTGGTCACTTGACATACACAGATCAGGAGGACGGGCCCAACGGGCACACTTGGAGAGTAAGAGTGGGGCTGGGGGAGGAGAGAATGGGGGGTGTGGGGACGGGCCCAACGGGCCCTCTTTTCCGGGCCCAACGGGCACACTTGGAGAGTAAGAGTGGGGCTGGGGGAGTGAGAATGGGGGGTGTGGGGACGGGCCCAACGGGCCCTCTTTTCTAGTATCTATATAATACTAAAACTCTGCGGTCCAACATTCCGTATGTATGGATGTATATGTGTATGTACGGAAGATTACTTACAAACCCTACTCCTCCTAGACGGTACACCAAAGCGCTACGATTTTTGTACCGCCGTATTCACCATTAACCTGGGCAACTATTGTAAGTACTTTCGTTCAAATTGAAGCTACCTTTTTAAAGCTAGAGAGATATTAAAGTTTAAATTTTTCATTTCTAACCCTTTTCTTCAAGGGGCTACATTTGTTTCCAAAAGTTTCCAGAAAAGGATTTAGTTTTCAGCAAGGATTTAGTTTTCAGCTTGTGACGGCTACATTGTTTCGAAAAGCTTCCAAGAAGTCTTTTTTGTTATTGCAAGTCAAGTCAAGTCAAGTCAGTTTTATTTGTAAATTTTCATTTCTAACCCTTTTCTTCAAGGGGCTACATTTGTTTCCAAAAGTTTCCAGAAAAGGATTTAGTTTTCAGCAAGGATTTAGTTTTCAGCTTGTGACGGCTACATTGTTTCGAAAAGCTTCCAAGAAGTCTTTTTTGTTATTGCAAGTCAAGTCAAGTCAAGTCAAGTCACTTTTATTTGTATAGCACATTTAAAAACAACCCACGTTGACCAAAGTACTGCACATCTGATTAGGAAAAAAAAAAAAAACATCTTGGAGAGTAAGAGTGGGGCTGGGGGAGGAGAGAATGGGGGGTGTGGGGACGGGCCCAACGGGCCCTCCCCAACGGGCACACTTGGAGAGTAAGGGTGGGGCTGGGGGAGGAGAGAATGGGGGGTGTGGGGACGGGCCCAACGGGCCCTCTTTTCTAGTCTATCTATCTATCTATATAATACTAAAACTCTGCGGTCCAACATTCCGTATGTATGTATGTATATGTGTATGTACGGAAGATTACTTACAAACCCTACTCCTCCTAGACGGTACACCAAAGCGCTACGATTTTTGTACCGCCGTATTCACCATTAACCTGGGCAACTATTGTAAGTACTTTCGTTCAAATTGAAGCTACCTTTTTAAAGCTAGAGAGATATTAAAGTTTAAATTTTTCATTTCTAACCCTTTTCTTCAAGGGGCTACATTTGTTTCCAAAAGTTTCCAGAAAAGGATTTAGTTTTCAGCAAGGATTTAGTTTTCAGCTTGTGACGGCTACATTGTTTCGAAAAGCTTCCAAGAAGTCTTTTTTGTTATTGCAAGTCAAGTCAAGTCAAGTCAAGTCAAGTCAGTTTTATTTGTATAGCACATTTAAAAACAACCCACGTTGACCAAAGTACTGCACATCTGATTAGGGAAAAAAAAAAAAACATCTGATTAGGGAAAAAAAAAAAGAATGAAGGCTATAGTGGTCACTTGACATACACAGATCAGGAGGACGGGCCCAACGGGCACACTTGGAGAGTAAGAGTGGGGCTGGGGGAGGAGAGAATGGGGGGTGTGGGGACGGGCCCAACGGGCCCTCTTTTCCGGGCCCAACGGGCACACTTGGAGAGTAAGAGTGGGGCTGGGGGAGTGAGAATGGGGGGTGTGGGGACGGGCCCAACGGGCCCTCTTTTCTAGTATAATACTAAAACTCTGCGGTCCAACATTCCGTATGTATGTATGTATATGTGTATGTACGGAAGATTACTTACAAACCCTACTCCTCCTAGACGGTACACCAAAGCGCTACGATTTTTGTACCGCCGTATTCACCATTAACCTGGGCAACTATTGTAAGTACTTTCGTTCAAATTGAAGCTACCTTTTTAAAGCTAGAGAGATATTAAAGTTTAAATTTTCATTTCTAACCCTTTTCTTCAAGGGGCTACATTTGTTTCCAAAAGTTTACAGAAAAGGATTTAGTTTTCAGCAAGGATTTAGTTTTCAGCTTGTGACGGCGGCTACATTGTTTCGAAAAGCTTCCAAGAAGTCTTTTTTGTTATTGCAAGTCAAGTCAAGTCAAGTCAAGTCACTTTTATTTGTATAGCACATTTAAAAACAACCCACGTTGACCAAAGTACTGCACATCTGATTAGGAAAAAAACCCAAAACATCTGATTAGGAAAAAAAAAAAAAAAAGAAGGCTATAGTGGTCACTTGACATACACAGATCAGGAGGACAGAGTAAGAGTGGGGCTGGGGGAGGAGAGAATGGGGGGTGTGGGGACGGGCCCAACGGGCCCTCCCCAACGGGCACACTTGGAGAGTAAGAGTGGGGCTGGGGGAGGAGAGAATGGGGGGTGTGGGGACGGGCCCAACGGGCCCTCTTTTCCGGGCCCAACGGGCACACTTGGAGAGTAAGAGTGGGGCTGGGGGAGTGAGAATGGGGGGTGTGGGGACGGGCCCAACGGGCCCTCTTTTCTAGTATAATACTAAAACTCTGCGTTCGTATGTATGGATGTATGTGTGTATGTACGGAAGTTAACTTACAAACCCTACTCCTCCAAGACGCTACACCAAAGCGCTACGATTTTTGTACCGCCGTATTCACCATTAACCTGGGCAACTATTGTAAGTACTTTCGTTCAAATTGAAGCTACCTTTTTAATGCTAGAGAGATATTAAAGTTTAAATTTTCATTTCTAACCCTTTTCTTCAAGGGGCTACATTTGTTTCCAAAAGTTTCCAGAAAAGGATTTAGTTTTCAGCAAGGATTTAGTTTTCAGATTGTGACGGCTACATTGTTTCGAAAAGCTTCCAAGTAGTCTTTTTTGTTATTGCAAGTCAAGTCAAGTCAAGTCAAGTCAGTTTTATTTGTATAGCACATTTAAAAACAACCCACGTTGACCAAAGTGCTGCACATCTGATTAGGAAAAAAAACCAAAACATCTGATTAGGAAAAAAAAAAAAAAAAGAAGGCTATAGTGGTCACTTGACATACACAGATCAGGAGGACGGGCCCAATGGGCACACTTGGAGAGTAAGAGTGGGGCTGGGGGAGTGAGAATGGGGGGTGTGGGGACGGGCCCAACGGGCCCTCTTTTCCGGGCCCAACGGGCACACTTGGAGAGTAAGAGTGGGGCTGGGGGAGTGAGAATGGGGGGTGTGGGGACGGGCCCAACGGGCCCTCTTTTCTAGTATAATACTAAAACTCTGCGTTCGTATGTAGGGATGTATGTGTGTATGTACGGAAGTTTAACTTACAAACCCTACTCCTCCAAGACGGTACACCAAAGCGCTACGATTTTTGTACCGCCGTATTCACAATTAACCTGGGCAACTATTGTAAGTACTTTCGTTCAAATTGAAGCTACCTTTTTAAAGCTAGAGAGATATTAAAGTTTAAATTTTCATTTCTAACCCTTTTCTTCAAGGGGCTACATTTGTTTCCAAAAGTTTACAGAAAATCATTTAGTTTTCAGCAAGGATTTAGTTTTCAGCTTGTGACGGCTACATTGTTTCGAAAAGCTTCCAAGAAGTCTTTTTTGTTATTGCAAGTCAAGTCAAGTCAAGTCATGTCACTTTTATTTGTATAGCACATTGCAAGGATTTAGTTTTCAGCTTGTGACGGCTACATTGTTTCGAAAAGCTTCCAAGAAGTCTTTTTTGTTATTGCAAGTCAAGTCAAGTCAAGTCAAGTCAATTTTATTTGTATAGCACATTTAAAAACAACCCACGTTGACCAAAGTACTGCACATCTGATTAGGAAAAAAAAACAAAAACATCTGATTAGGAAAAAAAAAAAAACGGGCACACTTGGAGAGTAAGAGTGGGGCTGGGGAAGGAGAGAATGGGGGGTGTGGGGACGGGCCCAACGGGCCCTCCCCAACGGGCACACTTGGAGAGTAAGAGTGGGGCTGGGGGAGGAGAGAATGGGGGGTGTGGGGACGGGCCCAACGGGCCCTCTTTTCTAGTCTATATACTAAAACTCTCGTTTGCTTCTTTATTTGTGATCGAATTTCAGCCAAAATGGTACAAGATAGCGCAACAATTTTAGGCCCACCTTACTCACCGTCGTCGCATTAATGGTAAATATGGTAGTTTTATTGAAATTGGTGTTATATTTTTAAAGTTATTCACATTTTAAAGTTTTTAAAAACCAGGGTATGTGCAATCGGGGCCGGTCCTCAAGCAAGATGGCCGCCAGACCAGCACCTACACTTACGTAAGATGGCTGCCGGGTGACTGCGCATGCGCAGTTGAGGGGAGGGTCGTCATTTTGGTACAGCTCCCACTTCCCGCCAGACGCCCGTTTGGTTCCGCGGCCCAAGTGGGGGGAGCGTCACCGCCGCCGCTCCCGCTCCAAACCCCAGGTGTCTTCATCATGGACGCCGCCCTGGAGCCCCCGCCATCACCACGGCCGCCGCTCCAAACCCCGGGCATCTCCTTGACTGTTGGGCCCCGGAGCCCCACTGATCCATCGCGCTGCCGCCTCTTCTTCCCGCTGCAAACCACGGGCGATTCCACCTTGGCCGCCGTTCCCGCTCCCACTCCCACTCTAACCCCGGGCGTTTCCATCACTGCTGCGCCCCGGAGCCGCAGCTGAACCATCGCACCGCCGCCGCCGCTCCAGCTCTAAACCCCGGGAGTCTCCATCGCTCCCGCTCAGCTCTCACCGCCACCGCCGCCGCTCTCAGCCACCGCTATCAGCCAACGGTGTCTCTTTCGGCGCTGAGCCCCCCCTGAGCTTCCGCCGATCAGTTAAAGGTCAGACTAAGAAGACCAAGCGGACCCGCTGGGCCCAAACACCTTCTACATTCCTGCAGCGCCTCTTCTATTCCCCCCTCTCCTCTTTCCCCCTCTCCTCTTTCCCCCTCTCCTCTTTCCCCCTCTCCTCTTTCCTCCCTCTCCTCCTTCCCCCTCTCCTCTCCCCCCCTCTCCTCTCCCCCCTCGCCGCTCGCCGGGCCACTCCTCGCCTCGCCTCTCGCCGGGCCACTCCTCGCCTCGCTTCTCGCCTCGCCTCTCGCCGGGCCACTCCTCGCCTCGCCTCTCGCCGGGCCACTCCTCGCCTCACCGCTCGCCGGGCCACTCCTCGCCTCGCCGCTCGCCGGGCCACTCCTCGCCTCGCCGCTCGCCGGGCCACTCCTCGCCTTGCCACTCGTCGGGCCATTCCTCGCCTCACCGCTCGTCGGGCCACTCCTCGTCTAGCCATTTGCCGCGCCACTCCTCGCCTTGCCGCTCGTCGGGCCTCGCCTCACTGCTCACCGGGTCGCACATCGCCGGGCCTCGCCTCACCGCTCGCCGGGCCTCGCCGCTCGCCAGGCCTCTCCACTCACTGGGCCTCACCTTGGCTTGCCGGGCCTCGCCTCGCCGCGCCACTCACCGGGGCTCGCCTCGCTGCCCGCCTCGCCTCGTCACCTGCCCGGGCCGGGCCTCGCCTCAACTCACCACTTGTCGGGCCTCGCCTCGCCGCTTGCATTGCCTCACCTTGTCGCTCGCTGGGCCTCGCCATGCCACCCGCCGGGCCCCTGCCTCGCTGGGTCTCGCCTCGCCTCGCCGCTTGCCGGGCCATTGTGATTTGCTGTTGAAGACCACTGTAGCAAGTATATCTTCAATGACATTAGGTATGTGCAGTTTTAAACAAAATTTTTTAAAGCCATTTAGTTTAAAGAAAAAAGCACCATTTTCCCACTCACAATGGCAACCCAGTGAGTTGTGGGCCCAACGGGTCCACTTGGTCTAGTAAAATTATAAAAATAGGTAAAGAAGTCTATAGATTATATTATTGTCAGGCAGAGTTTGCTCGAAATGCCAGATGGCCAACACCTCCCCTTGTTTTATATGAAAATAACTGCAGATGCTGGTACAAATCGATTTATTCACAAAATGCTGGAGTAACTCAGCAGGTCAGGCAGCATCTCGGGAGAGAATGGGTGACGTTTCGGGTCGAGACCCTTCTTCAGACTGATGTCAGGGGGGCGGGACAAAGGAAGGATATAGGTGGAGACAGGAAGATAGAGGGAAATCTGGGAAGGAGGAGGGGAAGGGAGGGACAGAGGAACTATCTAAAGTTGGAGAAGTCGATGTTCATACCACTGGGCTGCAAACTGCCCAGGCGAAATATGAGGTGCTGTTCCTCCAATTTCCAGTGGGCCTCACTATGGCACTGGAGGAGGCCAATGACAGAAAGGTCAGAGTCTGAAGAAGGGTCTCGACCCGAAACATCACCCATTCCTTCTCTCCCGAGATGCTGCCCTTGTTTTATATGTTCTACACTCATCAGTCTGCAGGGAATGAATGGCAAGAACAACATTTTGACATCCACTGAAAAACAGATGGTTAGCCATCTTCTTGAATTATTGCAGCCCGATTTCCATAATGCCATTGAGCACGAAGCTGGACAGAGAAGTGTATAGGTGAAAAAAAACACAACGCGCAGGAGTAAATTCAATACTACCTTCCTATCTTTGCCCATATCCCTTTAATGATTACTATTCCAATATTTATTGATTTCTATTTTGAAGTACTTGGTGGGACAGGTTAGTTGGTAGTTTGGAAGGTAATACACTCCTCCTGTTATTTATGCTGGACTTCCACATGAAGAACTGAAAGCAGTGATGAACTTTATCATCAATGCCTGCCTTAGAGACAATAGAGACTTTGAGATAAATGTCTTTCTTCAGGGATAGAATATAAAGCTTGCAAAACACAAGAGCTGAATGAGATGAATAGCTCATCAGGGGCATCAATAAATATGTTTCAGTCCAAATTGGATGCATCCTGATGTGGAGTACATTAGATCTTCATTCATTGTTGTTGGTGTAAATCCTGGCACTCCCTCCTCAAGAGCACTGTGGGAGCACCTTCACTAGAAAGGACAATGCAGTTCAACACCACCTCCTCAAGTGTAATTGGGGATGGCCATTGCATAGTTAACACCTACAACCCCTTAGTCACTGAAAAACAAAATACATTGTTTTAGTGAAGCTGATTTACTTTGGAGGTGGGGCACTCGTCCAAAACGAAAACATGACGGCAGAAAAGTGTAAGGAATAGGGGCAGGAGTGAAGCCATGCTACTTTGAATGTACTTTGTCATTTAAAAGGATCCTGCCTGACATAGGGCAGTACAGTTGCACAGGTGTAGAGTTGCTGCCTTACAGCATCAGAGACCCGGTTCACATCCTTACTACAAGTGCTGTCTGTATGGAGTTTGCACTTTCTCCATGGGTTTTCTCCGGGTACTCCGGTTTCCTCCCATACTCCAAAGACTGTGGTCACTGGTCGGCGCGGACTCAGTG
The DNA here is from genome assembly GCF_053455715.1 of Rhinoraja longicauda. Taxonomy (NCBI): domain Eukaryota; kingdom Metazoa; phylum Chordata; class Chondrichthyes; order Rajiformes; family Arhynchobatidae; genus Rhinoraja; species Rhinoraja longicauda. Next base: position 24,486,566 of record NC_135959.1, read on the forward strand.
GGCCAAAGGGCCTGTTTCCACGCTGTATCTCTAAAGTCTAAAAGTCTAAAATAAAATCTTGCATCTAAATACTTGATTATGGCCCAAACTTCATTTTTCTTTCCAAATCCAGGCTTATGGATGTGTTTGCATGCGTTCTCTTACAATATTAAGGGCGCATAACTGTGTTCTTCGAAAAGCCGGGAAACGCTAACAAAAAATATACTTGTTGGGATGCTCTAATATTTTGTTGTTTTGGTCAGTAAAATACATTCTGTTGCATTGTATTATGTATTTCTGTATGCCAAGTTGAACAGCACAGATTCCTAAATGAAACATTGTGATATCATTGTGGCCTTCTGCTTTTTATGTGGTTTCTCCATCTCACCTGCCAAGAAAAAAAAAATAGAATACAATTGATATATTCATACACTTCTATGATTTATTGCCAGTTAGTTGTACATCTTTGGTTGAAATAATGTACTGAACCTTCAACGCTTCCTATTTGCTGGTTGCAATAGTAATTTAAGCATTGACAAGCAGCTATCTAATAACCAGGGTCACACTAACCAAATTATTCAAACCGCATATTTTTTGATATATAGTACTCTGTGCTTTCTATCACATCCTCGCATAGCATGGGGGTCATTCTTCTGTGAAAGTTGCCAGCCATCGATCTTGTTCATAATACATTGCAGACTGTTGTATGTACGGTAATGCATCATAGTGTTCAGCATCGCATGGTGTTGTATTGGAATTTCAGCTCCAATGCTTTAACTGTTCCAGAATTAGTGTTACACTCCTCTCCCATCAGTGAACATGTCTATGTATTATACTTCACAATCTGATCTATGCCCTGGTCCTATGAATTAAAATGTAGTTTATCTCAGAAGTTAGCCCTCTTCTCATCTACTCAGTGGTCTTCAACAACTGCTATTGCAAGGAAGAAAAATGTACAAACTGTGTTTGTACAATGATATCCCAATATTGATACTTTTGGCTTATAATGCACGTAATAATAATCTGATAATATGCATGTACTACAGCAAACACAAACAGTGAACAAACAATTTAGAACATAAACCAATACAGTACAAGAACAGGCCCTTTGCCCACAATATCCATGCCAAACATCCTTGGCACTATGTGTGTGCCAACATACCAGGTTCAACTAATCTCCTCTGCCTGTACATGATCCATATCCCTCCAGTCCCTGGTTTGAGCTGCAGTAATGCCGCAATACTGAAAAAGTCATTTATAACAAGATTACTTCTGGTAAATGCACCGTAATACCAGAATACGTAACACATATTACACCGTAATACGTAGCTCCTGCTTTCATTTTGTATTGTTTTGTTTGGCGTTTAATGGGGAATTGAAAATATTCTCATTGCGCAATTAACTATATTTTTGCTCTGTATCTGAAAGACAATCACTAATGTTGTAAACCATATAGCCTTTGGAAATACTTTAATGTATTTGTAAAAAAAAATATTTATTACTTTATTATATTTAATTTTGTGCTGATTTTTTGTGTTCATCTCAGGACACCGCGCCAGACCTATTACCAAGAATGATCTGTAAACATGACATGCAGTGCTTTTAGGAATTAGAGTGTCATTTCCATTTCATATTCACTTGTTTACACAGTGTGACAGCGCCCTCTCCCTTGGATGCTGCTCTGATCCTTATCACTGGCTGACAGGCCAGGAGAGGCCAATTCCCAGCATCACTGGCAACAGCTAGGTCCAATTAGCTCATATGTGGAAGTCGGAAGAAGGGTCTCGACCCGAAACATCACCCATTCCTTCTCTTCAGAGATGCTGCCTGTCCCGCTGAGTTACTCCAGCTTTTTGTGTCTATTTCCAATTCGCTGATATTGGTTTATCCACTTGAATCTTGTCAGCCTACTCCCAATAAAACCCAGGCATTCTAGCCAGACAGAGAGATGGGAGAGCACGAGAGAAAAAGCAGAAGAAGAAGGAACAAAGAAGGAACAAAGAAGGAACAAAGAAGGAACAAAGATCGTTTCCCGGTACACCTCCACTCAGCCCGCGTGAACCTACCTGATCTCCCGGTTGCTGGACACTTTAATTCTCCTTCCCATTCCTACACAGACTTTTCTGTCCTAGGTCTCCTCTATTGTCAGAGTGAGGGTAAATGCAAATTGGAGGAACAGCATCTCATATTTCGCTTGGGCAGAAATATCTCTCACTTCAGGTAGCCCCGGCATTCCCACTCTCTCTATCCCTCCCCCACCCAAGTTGCACTAGCTTCTCATTTTCACCCTACAAACAGCTTACAATGGCCTGTTTCCTTTATCATTGTTACTTTTTTGCATATCTTTTATTCATTGTTCTTTATCTCTCCACATCACCGTCTATATCTCTCATTTCCCTTATTGCTAATCAGTCTGAAGAAGGGTCTTGACCCGAAACGTCACCCACTCCTTCTCTCCAGAGATGCTGCCTGTCCTGCTGAGTTACACCAGGTTTTTATGTCTATCTTAGGAACAAAGAAGGAACAAAGAAGAGAGTGGGATGCTCCCTCCTAGATGTGTTCCCCTGTTGCAGGTTTGAGGAAGACTGAGCCACTGAGACAGACCTGAGACCATCAGCGCCACTGTGAGGTCAAGACTAGACTGCTGGGAAAGAAGCCCTAGATGACTGAATGGCCGGGCAAACCTGAGGTGCCAGAACCTCTTCCTGCCCTCTTCCTGCCCGCCAAAGACTGGCTGCCAGGATAATCCAAAGACTGCCAGTGTTGCCTCTTCAAGCACAAAGCTGAGATGAGCACCTCCTCTGGAGGCCAGGGTGAACTGCAGGAAGAAGTCTGAGATTGCCACATCTCTTCCTTCGAAGGCCAGGAAGAGATATGGTGGCAACTGGGAAATTGACTGGCAACTGGGACAAGCCTGAGATTGCTAGTGTCATTGTGCTTGTGCTCTGACAGTGAGAGACAGTGCCCCAATGCAGTCCTGGGCTATCTTACCAATTTAAATAGAATAAATCATGTGAGTTCACCCTACTGTCAGCTTTGGTGTCATCACTGCTGAACCTGGTGTTGTCCCCGATGCCACAATAGTTACATTGTCCAACTTTTCAACATTAGTTTCAACATTAGTTTATCAAACAATTTTTATTTTGAGGACTCAATGCAAACTCAATTTATCTTCTGCAAACCTGGAATTGTATTCATAGGATCATAACAGCTTATAATGTAAGAGGAGGATCTTCAGACCATTGTACCTGTCCCAAGTTTTGAATGAACCCCTCTAATTTAGTACCATATACATTTTTCCCCCTATAACCCTCTCAAGGTGCCCAATTAACTTGTGAAAGCTCCAACTGATTGGGATCACATCACGCCTTCAGGTAGTGCTTTGCACATCTTAACAAGCCCCTGTCCAGGAAAAAAAAATTCCTCTTGAAATACTTTCCTAGTATTTTGAATGATGTCATCGACACACTTGTCAGAGGAAACCGCTGTTCTCCATTCACACAATCAAAACCCCTTATAGTTTAGAGCACTTCTAATAGATTTCCCTCTACCCTTCCTTGTTCTAAGGTTAACATTCCCACCTTCTCTGTGTTTTCCCCTAAACTAAAGTCTCTCACTTCTGGCATCATCCTGTGAATCTCCACTGTACCACAGGAATGAAAATGTTTAACATGACTTCCATGTTAATCATGCTTACAAATAAATGGAAAATTGACTGGGAAAAGGTGTGTGCATAACAGAACAGTGAAATACTTGTGATATTGTAGTGACATTTCTTAACGATATATGAGTCCATTAATAGAGCAGTGCATCTTGTGAAATAGGCCCAAGAGGCTAAACTTTTTCTTTTGTACATTTTTTTAATTTTAGGATATATTCGTTGCTAGCCCAGGCTACATTTATAGGCCATTATTCAATAAGAAATTAGTGGTAATTAATTTCTTGAATTGCTACAATCAAGTAATGTACCACTGAGTGGATTGCCAGGGAAGTAACGAGCCAAAGGAGCAGACATAGGAATCGCAGAGGAAGAAGTGAGAGAGGGTCTCACAAAATTGCTGTCAGAGAGATGTTTGCACAGTATGCCTGCTGGAACGAGTCTGAAGGTTGCTGATTCAAAATGTAGTCTATCCAGCTGTTTATTTTCCAAATCATGCCAATGTTCCGAGGTTCTAAATACACATAATTACAGAAAGCAGCAATGTTATAGAAACATAGAAACATGGAAAATAGGTGCAGGAGTAGGCCATTCGGCCCTTCGAGCCTGCACCGCCATTCAATATGATCATGGCTGATCATCCAACTCAGTATCCCATACCTGCCTTCTCTCCATACCCCCTGATCCCTTTAGCCACAAGGGCCACATCTAACTCCCTCTTAAATATAGCCAATGAACTGGCCTCAACTACCTTCTGTGGCAGAGAATTCCACAGATTCACCACTCTCTGTGTGAAAAAAAAACTTTCTCATCTCGGTCCTAAAAGACTTCCCCCTTATCCTTAAACTGTGACCCCTTGTTCTGGACTTCCCCAACATCGGGAACAATCTTCCTGCATCTAGCCTGTCCAACCCCTTAAGAATTTTGTAAGTTTCTATAAGATCCCCCCTCAATCTTCTAAATTCCAGCGAGTACAAGCAGGATTTGAGTTTGCCTTTTGATCTCTGACATGAGCCTTCGCATGAGTAGAAATGTAAAATTGAGAATGGAAATATACAATGTTGAGGAGGTGTATTCTAAAATACATATCCTCTGGGCATGAGGACAGGTAACATTTGGGGCCATTTCATCCTACTACTGATCTATTTTTCCTGCCTTTCCAGTCTGCAGAGTGTAAGAGGCATTAAATTCTAATTTTCATCAGCATGCTGGTATGAGTGACATGTTTGCAATAATTCTGTAAATCTGTAATACTTTCCCATAACCAGACTCAAATATTCTGTAATTTCACTAAGCACTTTCTTGCCCTTCAAAAAATTACCTCCTAAGTGCCTTTGGAAATGAAAATTGCTGGTGTATGTTGCTAAAATATTTATATGCAGCAGTTAAGTTTAACGGCTTTTTGTGCACAGACATGACGTGTGTCATTTTGGTCTTTTATTTTCCCTTGCTGTGCAGAACCATTACAAGCTGTCTAGCTAATAATGACATCAGAAGCACCAGTATTGTGTTTCAGAACAGAAGGACAGATGGAAGCAATGCATATACTGAGCCTGTTCTCATTTGAGTCCCAAAATTGATGATAAAGAAGGTGAAAGATGACAGTTCATCCTTCATTCCACCTTCCAGGCCAATTTGAGGCATATAATCCAAATTCCTTCAATAGTACTCAAATACCAAGTACACTTACTTCACACTCTCTAATGTGTAGGAAAATAACTGCAGATGCTGGTACTTATCAAAGGTATCACAAAATGTTGGAGTAACACAGCCGGTCAGGCAGCACCTTAGGTACTTAGGGTCAGGCAGATGCTGGTACTTATCAAACGTATCACAAAATGCTGGAGTAACTCAGCGGGTCAGGCTACATCTTAGGAGAGAAGGAATGGGTGACGTTTCGGGCCGAGACCCTTCTTCAGACTGATGTCAGGGGAGGGGGCGGGACAAAGAAAGGATGTAGTTGGAAACAGGAAGACAGTGAGAGAACTGGGAAGGGGGAGGGGAAAGAGAGGGACAGGGGAGCTATCTAAAGTTAAAGAAATCAATGTTCATACCGCTGGGGTGTAAACTGCCCAAGCAAAATATGAGGTGCTGTTCCTCCACTTTGCGGTGGGCCTCACTATGACAATGGAGGAGGCCCATGACAGAAAGGTCAGACTGGGAGTGGGAGGAAGAGTTGAAGTGCTGAGCCACCGGGAGATCAGGTTAGTTAAGGCGGACTGAGTGAAACACCTTCCTGGACCCATTCATCCAGATTGCCCATTCCTTGACTTTCCAAGTCATGCCCTTCCATCTCTCCTGTGCTCAGAAACCTACATTAACTTCTCGTACAATAGTATCCTGATTTTAGCTTCTTGTGCATCCCTATTGTCCTTCACCCCTCCATTGATATCCATGCCTAGAGCTATTCTAAAGCCACGTTCCTTCCCTCAACGTCTTTGCCTTCTCTCCTTTCTCCTCCCTGATAGCACAGTCCTTAAAATCTATTTTTTGACAAAGGTTTTGATCATCCTTCCGAATGTCTCCTAATATAATTTGTCATTTGCTCCGGTGAAGATATTTTACTCTCTTAAAGGCATTACATAAATTAAAACTGTTATTAAAACTTGCTTTTTATTTTGCAAAGGCTTCTGTTAAAATATGTCATTCTATTACTGAGAAGTGAAAACACTGGAAGATAGTAGTTGAAAATCCTTAACATGACTCTAATGAGGGCAATTATGAATATGGTAATAATTAATAATTTGATCAAGGTTGTCATTCATTTAGTATTGCATAAACCAACCTGAAACCCGAGGAGAATAATTCAGAACACATTCTTGGGTAACAATGTTTGCATTTTCATAAGAATTTTATTTAGAATTCCACTGACATTTCAAGAGTAATGTTGTGCTGGATATATTCTAAAGACTCATAATCAATGAATAGACTGATCCAGTAAGATGGGTAATGAAAGCCTTTCACCTAATGTCGAAAAAGAATGTCAGCTGTAATTATTTAATTCAGCTGTAGTAAATACATCTTTCTATTTCCTGTAGGTTGCAAAATTATTCAGGTGTAATGTTGATTATGTACTATCCATAAGTCTAAATTCGTTAACAGTGGATCCAAATTTCTGTTATAATGCCTGGTACAATTATATTTTTGTTAGGCTTTATCTGCGTTTTTCTGCTGCCACATTAACACAATCCACATCCCGATTCACTAATTCTAGTCCTCGCTATTGGTTACCCTACAACTCCTACCACAGCAAGAATAATTGTTCACTCTTTCAGAGAGCTGCACTGTGGATGAAGGGCCAAATGGCCTCTCTCTTCCCATTTGATTCTGTACTTGCACATGCTCTTTAAGATCTTGTCTCCATAGCTACCAATGTGCTTAAAGTAGCTGGAATGTATTTTAAACCTATTCCCTAGCAGTGCGTATAGATCATTCTGCTTGTCACTTGTACACGACGAACCAAGCAATCGCTGACACAGCTATGTGTATCGCATCAGTGCCATGTGGGATCTGCACTCAGTTAATACTGCCAATAGGCATCATTTGTCCAGGAGCAGTTTCCACTGACACATCTGCTGTGCCTATCACAAATGTCAAATAAATTAATATAGGCTCATCTGTCTGCAAATCCCTGTCTTAAAGACTGGCTGCTGTGTTTTTGGTGGACATACAGTTTAATCGGTCTACAGCAACCTTAGCAGAGAGGCTAGTGACCAGGAGGCAGAAATTTAATGCAACTTGTTCCTTTTAAGGAGCTGGGGGTCTTTGTGTGCTGTGAGCAGCCCTATAACTGAGCAGCATGTTTAGTTCAGGTTAGTTTAGAGATACAGCATGGAAACAGGCTCTTCTGTCCACACAGTCCGCACCGACTAACGATCTCCCGTACACTAGTTCTATGCTACACTCTAGGGACAATTTACATAAGCCACTTAACATACAAATCTGCATGTCTTTAGAATGTGGGAGGAAACCAGAGAAAAAAACATGCTGTCACAGGTAGAACGTACAAACTCCATACAGACGGCACCCTTTGTCAGGATCGAGCCCAGGTCTCTCTGGCACTATGAGGCAGCAAATTACTGCTGTGCCACTGTGCAGCCCCTGCCAAGAATATATTTTTAAACTTATTTTTAAATGGTTTATTTACATTGCAATTAAACTTCAATAGCCACATGGAGTCCCATCATCTTTGGTGCCTTCCAACCCCAAGGGGATCACACATCCCCCACCTGTGAAACAATGCATTTAGTATAATTGGTAGAAGGGTTTGAGGGTTGAGATTACAAAATCGCTTAATGAATGGTTAAGGATCTGGAACTCAATGCCTGAGAGGGTAGAGGGGCAGTCACTGTCACCATATAAAAAATACTTGCAAGACACAAGACTACAAATCAAGAGCTGGCAAATGGGATAATCAAGCAGCTCGTTATTTTTTTGTGTGGCCTGGTTACACAATGGAGAGAATGGGCTGTAAATTGTCATGAATTTATGTACATGTTTCACATTCAAGCTGCATGTTGGCAGGTGTGTATCAAGTGCCAATGTGTTGAAGTGGAACAAGAAAATTGAAATTATGCACATCAGAGGTTCTGTAAAACAGGATGTATCACTCATAGTGTAACAGTGACAGGGTAGATAGTTGTCCCTTGAAGTGCTGAGTCCACCATGCTTGTGCTATACAAAAAGGTGAACGTTAAATTAAAGCAGTAGCTGGCCATTGTCTTGACTTATTGATGAAGTAATAAGAGAAGATATTGGTTAAATAAGCACGGCTGAGACTGTGTAAGTAGCTACATACATTATCCGCCAAGTCGAACCAACATCGTCAATTATGTAGCCCAGTCCATCACACAACCCAGACCGCACCACTGATACAAAAAAAAACTTTAATTACCTCCCTGCTGGCTTTGTTTGATAGGTACTTTAGTTCTGTGGTCTATAGTTACAAATGCACCTTCCTTTATTCTGCCAAAACCACTAGGCCTAAAAATGTATGTTGCACCAGTACTGATGAGGACTGATTGGTTTTAGTGAGGTGTGCCAACAATGGGTTTGATCGTGAACCTGATTTTGAAAACACAGTACAACCTGAGACCCTCGGCCATGTGCGCTATTGAATGGCACAAATGTGTACATGTTGGAAAGATTCATTAGAAATATTGAAAATTAGATTTAATAATTGAATAAAAATAGTATGGCAAGAGGAGAGGCTTAGGAAATTTGCATTAATTTTAATCTGAACATCAACCACAACACTATTCCTCATTCTTTGAATCAAATTCCATTGGATGCAGAGGAAAACCTGTGAAGGAGGATTGGAGGTGAGGGTAGATGGAATGAAAGAAAGGTCTGGGGTCTTTCTTTGGGGTCAATATGTGAAGTGAACATATCAGGTCAATGAAAGATCATTGGCTTCAAAATGTTGATTCTGCTTCTCCCTCCACATATGCCGTTGGTCGTGTTGAGTGTTTACGTCATTTTCTATTTTGGTTCGAGAACAATTGATTATAAAACCAGTTCATGAAGGAAATGGAGTAATGCTAAACAATGTAATATATCCACTCTACTATTCTGTAAAAAAATATATTCAGTTATGGAATCCACACTTTGTGGTGAACAAAGAGCAATTGTGTTAGTGTTGTTTTTGGAGACAAGGGATTACAATAATGTCACCATAGCAGGCCAGATAGGTTGTTCTCCTTTCAAAGCAAAAATATTTATTGTAGATGTTTAAAATCTTGAGGGCTGCAGGTAGAGCAGATATAGATACATTAAGTCCAGCTGCTGAAGGGTTAATAATGTGTATTGAAAGGAACTTAGTTGAGACAAGGAGACTTACTTTGTTGAAGGAGCGATGTAGATTTTTAACACCGTGCTTCCCAAAGTGCTGAAGGGAGATTCAACAACAGACTATGAACTGATTTACAGGCTATAAGCGAGAAATGCAGAAGGGTGGGATATCCAGATCCAATGGTCTGAATGGTTTCCTTCAGTGTTGTAGTAATCTCAGATGATTCAAGTGACATTCTGATACTTCGAGATGCCAGACCTGTCACCAAGACTGCTGTATTTTTACTCCCAGAAATGTTGACCTCTTTGCATGTATTTCATAAAAGGCCAACCACATTCAACTTCAGTCTATTATAGCTGATGGAACCCAGGTCACTGCATATCATAGTTCAAGAACCTGTGTCATCACCTCTTCCTTTCAGTGGCACATAGGGCTTCCCTTGACTGTCCCTTTCATTTTGCTGGACTCCACATTAGACAAATTGTTCTTCGATTTCCAGTATTTCCTATCTTATACCATTGCCAAAGACTTATCTTTCCTTGTTCTTCCAGTCCCCCCCATCACATCATGATATCCAAGACACCCTTGTTCTTTCCTCTATATTTTCCTTCACATAGTATCTTGTCGTGCAAGCACAAAAGGTGCAACCAGTACCCTTTTACCTTTTGCTTACTTCTGAGCAGAGCTCTCGAGAATGTTTCAGAAATTAACTTGCTCTTCTTTCAGCTTGGGATATAGAATTTCCAGTTCATTATGCAGCGCCTTCAACATTTCACTTAATGGAATAGAGTCCTGACAGGATGTAGGGTGGAAAGAAGTGTGCTCAAAGGGTTTTATGTGAATGTAAGTCAAAAGATTATTCTCAGGAATGGAGCTGGAGAAATTCAGGAAGGGAAGGGAAAGATTGGCGATACACCACTGCAAGCTAACTGTGTTAGCTGAACTTTTCCATTGTCCAGAGAGATTATCATGCTTTGCCTGGATACTTATAACTAAAAAGTGTGAAGGAAGGAGGGGCAGGCAGGAAATGTCACCTGTTCCGAAGACATCAGCAACCTCTAGGTATTGTGGAGGGGGGACAGATCTCTACACCGTGGATGAGTAAAGAATGGATCACCTGCCCTGTCCCAACATTTACTTAATTCGCTTCTGCTGTATATGTATGTTCTTTCCGTGCATGATTCTTGGAACACTGTTTAGGTTCCTAAAAATATCCTCTGTTATTTCATTTATCTACCATTATGTTATAATGTCATCATCTGTCTGTACATGTGTTTGGAATTTAGGAAGGGAAAAGATGCATGAACAAATGCCAATTAAAAAAAATGGAATCTTCTTTGCAAGAATATATTTACTACTTATGAAGAAATGTCAAAGTATTTTGAGAAATGCCTCTGTAGTTGTGCAATGGGAAAGGGAAAATTTCAAAGCTATTTATCACGGTGTTAATAGACATCAGCTGAAGCAAACCAAATGTTTGATTTTTGATCTGCATTTGCATGAGTGGAACTAAGATCGGATATGTGATAAGTGTGGATTTTTTTCTCATAAAACGATATAACTTAAGGTTTCATGGCAAGAACTGTGGATTGCTACTGTTAAACCAAGGTTCCTGTTTTGGTGGATATGAAAGATCTCATGGCTACATTGTGAAGAAGAGCAAGACAGTTTGTGTAAGTTTAAAGGAGACTAGACCAAGTGGACCCATTGGGCCCAAACCTCTCCTGCAATGGTGCAGCGCCCTCTCCTCCCCCTCCCTTCTTGCCCCACCACTCCCCCTCCCTCCCCTCCCCCGCTCTACCCCCCTCCCCCCCACCCTCTCCCCCCTTCCTTCCCCCCCTCCCTCCCTTCCTCCCTCCCTCCCCCTCCCTCCCTAGGAGATAGAGTTAAACTTTAAATGTGAATAACTTTAAAAATATAACACCGATTTCAATAAAAATCTCTTCCATTAGCACCAAAGGGATAACAGTGAGTAAGGTGGGCCTAAAATTGGCACGCTATCGTGTACCGTTTTGAATGTAGTTCAGGAACAAACAAACAAGAGTTTTAGTATATAGATGTCCGGGACAAGTTTTCTACACAGTGGATGGTGCATACCAGGAAAGCGCTGCCAGAGGTGATGGTGGAGACAGATATGATAGTGGTATTTAAGAGCCTTTTAGTTAAGCACATGGATATTTAGGGAAAGGAGAGATATGCGCAGAGAGGCGAGATTAGCATATCTGGTACGGGAACTGTGGGCTGCAGGGCCGGTTCCTGTGCTGTACTGCTCTATGTTCTATGTTCCATGTGGCTTTTGATGAATGATCACTAACCTGAAATGTCAACACAGATTCCCTCTTCACAGATATAGTCTAACATCCTTTAGGATTTCTGGCATTTTCTATTTTTATTTCAGATTACAGCAATTCCATTGTCTATGATTTCCTTCTGAAAATCTATTCTTCAATCAACATCGCAAAGATAGGTTATGAGGATGTTGTCACGCTGCCACTTTGGGGGAATTCGCAGCATACAAATTGGTTGCCCATGTTTTCCGTCATTTTAACATTATAACATTGATAATGCATCAGAAACATTTGCTCTTTACTGTTTAGTGCTTCAGAATTTCTTGTGGTTCTAAAAGGTTCTATGGCAGTACATTTTTTTTAGTTCTTCTCTTAACATATGCAATAGGTAACAGTTTCAAATCTCCAGGAGGTTCCACACTACATAAACCATTGCCATGTGTACAAGAGCTGATGGTTGAGTCCAAGTCTGTGCGCAGATAATAAGATATTTATATATTCTTTGGCGTTTGGGTAGTCATCTGATCAAAATCCAAAATATACAGCATGTGGTAATGAACAAAATAAATGGTATTCAAAACTGATAATACTGGGAATATCAGAAGCATGTAGTACATTGACTGTTTTTCAGCGACACTTTGTCGGCTATGGACTAATATTAGCAAAAAAACTCATACTTAAATTCTGGAAAAATGTTGAAGTTCCTCCAGTGAAGATGTGGATTACAGAACTGACGGACACATTACATTTGGAGAGAATTAGATTTATCTCGAATGACAAACTGAAGCAATTTTTGAAAATATGGTCACCTTTTATTGATTTTCTCGAACAATACAATATTTGAACACAATTCAAACTCACTCTTAGGGCTGGGTGAGCAGGCACAGGGGTGGATTGACGGGTATATCACCCCTTTTTTTCTTTTTTCTTTTTTATTTCCCTTTTCCTTCTTTCTTTCTCTTTTTAATTAAATGCCCTTTTTGAAAAGTGTTAAAATTGAAGCTGTTCATAAAGCTACAAAATTGTCTTTTTTTTACACAAATGCTTCCAATAAAGCATAAATAATATTTTTTTTAATTAAAAAAAAAATAAAGAAAAAAAAATGGTATTCACTTCAGCATAAAACAAGTCTTAAGTGACAGAAGTTAAATCAGAGCACTCTTGAAATTGTTAAACGTGTGACATGGTGATCAATATGGTATTGTTTCTGTCCTTTCCAGGTTAAAGCAGTTAGTACAGTTGGGAATGTTACCAAAACAAGAGAGAGTTGGATTTTGCTCTTATGGCTAACGAATCAAGGGATATGGGATGAAACCAGGAACGGGATACTGATTCTGGATGATCAGCCATGATCATATTGAATGACAGTGCTGGCTCGAAGGGCCGAATGGCCTACCCCTGCACCTATTTTCTATGTTTCTATCACTTGTTCCTATCATATGTTTGTCTGTTTGGTAAACTGCATGTTTATCAGTTCCACAGGAAGATGGATACTATATAACCAGCTCCATGGCACAATATATCTTCAGAATTTGTGTTATCTTCCTCGTCACCTTGGCCTTTTAAGATTATGGAGGATTTTTTTGAGCAGAGAATATGCTTCTATTGGTGAAACAAACGAATCATAGGACCCATTCCAAAAGGATAGTCATCATTAAACAGCACACAATTTAGGATAAATACCTTTATTTCGAGTAGTGAGTAGGCAGAATAAGGGAGAGCAAGGGTTACGTGTATAGGGTGAGATGAATTTGGTATTGATGGGGCTTGTGATGGTATTGATTTGGTATTGATGGGGCTTGCTCCAGATAGATTAGTTGAACTATTTTTTTTCCGTTTGGTTCCATGGATGTGCACATGCACTGCTGATGGCACTTATTACCCATCTCGAACTTCCCCTGAAATTATTGGACAGTTAGAGTCGACCAACTTGTTAGATTCGGAGTCGCAAAGAGACTAAACTAGGTCAGAGTTCTACCAATAATAAATTAATGATGTGCATAATACACTTTTAACAACAATCTATCCACCCTATGGCAACTTTGATTGCGATTATCCCTTTCCTAGAATTTCGGAGTGATTTAATTACTTGAAGATGAATTCCCAACTGCCATGATGGGATTTGAACTCGCAGCTCTGCTCAGCAAAGGCCCAAACCTCCGGTTGCTGGTTCATAACTGAACATCTAGGCTGCCATACCCTTGTCTCATTTATTACTGTTATTTACTGTATCCCATCTCTTGCCATGGCACTTAATTAGCGATTACCTTGGCTATAACATTAAAATACAACCTGAAACCATCCCCAACATAACGAGCCTGATCCAGACCCAAGTTCGGAGGTCCTGGCCCGAGCTGATCAATGTCTAATGCAGAGGGCAATGTTCAGTGGGTATTGCCCTCGGGCATCACGCCCTTGCAATACTTCTCTGGCCACTCAGCCTTTATTTCTTTTTTGTTCCTTCCCACACTGCCATTCAGCAATGGAATTAAACAGAGTTTTTTTTTAAATGTTTGCCTATCTCACCCAAGCCCTCAGTTATTTCTGATACCCCAATAAAAATTGGAGCACTTTGTCATGTTGGGCTTATGTTCGGTAGTGAAGTTCAACATTAATACCATCTTTGCTTTCCTAGGCAAAATAATTTTTAAAAATCACACCCACTTTGCAAGTAATAATAAACATATGACAGCAAGTCAATTATTCAGCCTTTAGATTCCAGTCACAAGTGAGGTTACCTCACTACAGTTCACCAGAGGCATTCAATTGAATTGTTCTTTGTAACTTTAAGCAGCGATTGTGCTGTGGTTATAAGGTACATTGCACTGCGGGCTAACATGTGACTGATAACAAGGAAATACTTACATGCACGCTGAATGAGCAACAAAGGTATATGACGTGAATGCACAACATGATAAGAAATGTGCCTTACTCCTGACAATGATAGATAACTGGTTTGCAAATTTCTCCCTAAATATATGGTAAGGTGACAAGGAAGATGCATTTCATAACCTTTGGAAGCCCATTATGAAGTTACAACTATTTGAACATTAGTTTAGGTCTGTGTGTTCTGTTTGAACAATAGAAGAACCATGTAATTATAAATCAGCTGCTGCACCAAGCCTACAAAGATATGATTTTTCAAGAGGTATTGATAATGCTGGCAGCCACAGGAATCATGTGGCTGCCAGCTTCAGAATCATGTGATTTTTGGAAACAAATGTAAAATACTTCCAAACAGAGCTGCCTCTGTTAATGACAGACCCTATGAACATGTATTCACCAGTTAAAGAACACTTCGGTAGGGAGAATTCACTTGGCCTTCTAAAAATGATGGGCGCCATTTTAATTTAAATAACGTAGGTTTGATATTTTTGGTAGAGTTACAAATGAAGTGTATTTACAAATGGAATATGCTGCTAGCATGGACAAATGTCTTTGCAATATTTATATCTCCAGTGAAAATTTATACTTGAATGGTCTATTGCTCATACTGCGTGGGTTGAGCTATTTTGTGTGATAATGTGACAGAGCTATGTGTAATGCTTAGATTACAGTCTTTGATGTAGGCGTGGTTTTGAATTCTACTCCAGACTTTAGATACTCTCTGTCTCCAAAGTATGTTAAAGGAGAATCAAAATCTTCTTTTTCCCATATCCAACACAAACTTAATCGGCCAACATGATTCTGTGATTGGGTACAGTGAATCACCATTAATCCCGTTCATTTCTATATTTTTGGGAGATTCCCCCATCAAAATAAAATGCAAAAGGAAGAATAGGTTCACTTAAAAGTGTGAGTTTCTACAATGGAAGCTTCACAGTAGGGCGGCATGGTGGCACAGCGGTTGAGTTACTGCCTGACAGCGCCAGAGACCCGGGTTCGATCCTGACTACAAGTGCTGTTTAGATGGAGTTTGTACATTCTCCCTGTGACAGCTTGGGTTTTCCCCAGATGCTCCAGTTTCCTCCCACACCCCAAAGACGTACAGCTTTGTAGTCAAAGCTGTACGTCTTTGGAGTGTGGGAGGAAACTGGTTAATTGGAAAAAGGTTAATTGGCTTTGGTAAAAATTGTAAATTGTCCCTAGTGTGTAGGATAGTGCTATGTGTAATGGGAACGCTGTTCAGCGTCGACACAGTGGGGTGAAGGGCCTGTTTCTGCACTGTATCTCTAAACTAAACTAAACTTAATTCCAAGGGCAAGGGCAGCAAAATAAATTCCACAAGACACACTTTCACAAGAACCTTTAATTGTACATCAGTGCAATAGCTGCTGGTGCCAGGTAATGGTGCTCTTCTAGATAGAGAAATAGCAAAATACAGCACATAACTGGGCCCCCTCGGACCACTGAGTTCACACTTAATCATCCACTTACACTGATCCTGCATTAATCTCATTACTTATACTCCTCACATTGTCATCAACATCTCCCAGAATCTCCCACTTGCCTACACACCAGGGGCAATTTTCCTATCAACACACTAACCTGCACATCTTTATGATGCAGCAGTAAACCACAGCACCCAGGAGGAAACCAATGCAATTACAGGGAGAGGTTGCAAACTCCGAGCAGGTAGCAACAAGGTTAAGAATAATAATAATAATAATAATAATAATAATACATTTTATTTATATAGCGCTTTTCATATACTCAAAGACGCTTTACAGAGATTTTGAGAATGGTCTCTGGCACCGTGAGTAGTGGATCTAGTAGCTTCACCACTGGGATATCTGCCATTGCAAAGTTATACACAGAAAGGTCAACTGCATGAACAATAACCCAGACCTCTATATCTAAAGAGATAGTATAAATCTCCTCGTTCATGCTTGGGCTCCTAGAAACTTGTGCAGACTTGGGAAGGGTCTGTACAATTGGCATGCTATTTCAATAGCAAGAAGAAGGAGCAAATTCTCATTGAGGGGAGCAGATAAATAGTAGAGGAATAGTAGAGGACAAATGTACATGTTTCACTGGAGCATTTAAACATAGAAAATAGGTGCAGGACGTGGCCATTTGGCCCTTCAAGCCTTCGAGCCAAGTAAGAATGTCAATCCACAAAGTAGGAACTCCAGTCTATTGTGTCGGAGATGTTAGGACCGAGGGAGCCAGGCTAGGGATATGCATGAAATGGCGGC
Source organism: Rhinoraja longicauda (assembly GCF_053455715.1). Lineage (NCBI taxonomy): Eukaryota > Metazoa > Chordata > Chondrichthyes > Rajiformes > Arhynchobatidae > Rhinoraja > Rhinoraja longicauda. The sequence goes on from NC_135959.1 coordinate 24,503,420, forward strand.
TAATCGATGCGCAGTATTAAAACCTTCACCTTGTCTACTTACTGAATCAGCCCACAACGGCACTGAACTCAGAGGGAGGAACAGAAACATTTTTTGAAAGCTTATTGCCAGTCAGTTCACAAAATGAAGACTTATAAACTCACATTTATGAATACAATTGTGTGATTTATCAACTAGATGTTCAACAATCCAAAGGGGAACTGATTTTACTGAACATGATGGGCGACATGCATTTCTTCATTCATAAATGATGAATCAGAGTTTTGGCTTGCCATTAGCCAAATCTCGTAGATTGTTTCAAATAAAATGTGCAATATTGTATGAGAGGTTACAGTGTCCAGAACATGCACAAGGACCCCAGGACCATTTTATTGTGAGGAAATTTGACCTCAATTGCCAAACTTTGGGGTGTAATCCACTTCTGAAATTCCATTCTTTTATCTTTCTGTTACCTTGGAAGTTGTGTACAATATTCAGCCACCAATTATTTACATATTTAGGTCAGCGCATGATGACAAATTTTCAGCACTCATCTCTGAGGTAAATACAGGACAATTAAAATACTCTCTGTTTTATGGGGCAGGGAGTCTATTTACAGGAATGCTGAACTGAAAATAAAACTTGCAGATTAAACCTGTCCCTTTACCTGTCCCTTTACCTCCCCCCTCAACTCCATCCAAGGACCCAAGCAGTCTTTCCAGGTGAAACAGAGGTTCACCTGCACCTCCTCCAACCTCAACGGCGAAACCAAACGCAGGCTCGGCGATCGCTTCGCTCAACACCTGCGTACGGTCCGCGTTGGCCAAACTGATCTCTCGGTGCCCGAGCACTTCAACTCCCCCTCTCATTCCCAGTCTGACCTTTCTGTCATGGGCCTCCTCCAGTGCCATAGTGAGGCCCACCGGAAATTGGAGGAACAGCACCTCATATTTCGCCTGGGCAGCTTGCAGCCCAGTGGTATGAACATCGACTTCTCAAACTTTAGATAGTTCCTCTGTCCCTCTCTTCCCCTCCCCCTTCCCAGATCTCCCTCCATCTTCCTGTCTCCACCTATATCCTTCCTTTCTCCCGCCCCCCTGACATCAGTCTGAAGAAGGATCTCGACCTGAAACGTCACCCATTCCTTTTCTCCTGAGATGCTGCCTGACCTGCTGAGTTACTCCAGCATTTTGTGAATAAATACCTTCGATTTGTACCAGCATCTGCAGTTATTTTCTTATACCAACAATGGGTGCTGTCTGTTTGAGGTTTCTACGTTCTCCCCATGAATGGGTTTTCTCCGAGATATTCGGTTTCCTCCCACACTCCATAGATGTACAGGTATGTAGATTAATTGGCTTGGTAAATGTAAAAATTGTCACGAGTGTGTGTAGGATAGTGTTAATATTCGGGGATCACTGGTCGGTGCGGACCCGGTGGGCGAAAAGGCCTGTTTCCGCGCTGTATCTCTAAACTAAAATCTCATGGAAAATGGTAGAAACTTGGGCAACCTCTATGCTAAAATGTTGCTGCAGCTGAACACATGCAAAAATGTTAAAATTGAGATAGATTTTGTGAGCTAATAATATCCGAGTTGCCAAACCCTGGCCACTCCCTCTTCTCCCCTCTTCCATCGGGCAAAACGTATCGAAGTGTGAAAAACGCACACCTACAGATTCAGGGACAGTTTCTTCCCAGCTGTTATCAGGCAACTGAATAATCCTACCACAATCAGAGAGCAGTCCTGAACTACTATCTACCTTATTAGTGACCCTCAGACTATCTTTGATTGGACTTTACTGGCTTTATCTTGCATTAAATGTTCTTTCCTTATCATGTATCTGTACACTGGAAATGGCTTGATTGTAATCA